>NC_050203.1:47251804-47919804 GCF_013141755.1 Anopheles stephensi
TGGCTGCTGTAGTTGTTCGATCACCACGGGTGGTAGACTGATCCGAAAGATCAGTTGTAGTATACGATCGTGTGGCGTCTGTATCATGTTGAGTTGTGCGCTCGTCAGGATAGAGAGTTGTTGTATCAAAGCTAGCAGCTGTAGTTGTTCGATCACCACGGGTGGTAGACTGATCCGAAGAATCGGTTGTAGTATACGATCGTGTGGCGTCTGTATCATGTTGAGTTGTGCGCTCGTCAGGATAGAGAGTTGTTGTATCAAAGCTGGTAGCTGTAGTTGTTCGATCACCACGGGTGGTAGACTGATCCGAGGAATCAGTTGTAGTATACGATCGTGTGGCGTCTGTATCATGTTGAGTTGTGCGCTCGTCAGGATAGAGAGTTGTTGTATCAAAGCTAGCAGCTGTAGTTGTTCGATCACCACGGGTGGAAGACTGATCCGAAGAATCAGTTGTAGTATACGATCGTGTGGTGTCTGTATCATGTTGCGGAGGTGTAGTGTTTTGAAGATTTCGTTCCGAATTATTCATTGTTGTGTGCATTAAATAAGGCCAAGTTGTTCTCATGGTGGTCGTTACTCCTGAGTCAATAGTCATTTGTCTAGTGGTGTTTGTCAGTGAAATAGTTGTTTGTTGATTTATGTCCAGTGACGTGTTGTATAGGTCGGCTGTACTGTTTGGTTGGGTTACGGTTGTTTGGGTAATTGTTTCGGTGGCGATTGTTTGATTTGCGATTAGTGTTTCAGCTTCGGTTGTTTGTTCAATATTATTTTCAGTTGTTGCATTCCGAGCGTTTGTAAGATCGCTTGAATCAATTGTTAGATGCTCCATATCACTTTCAGGCAAAGGCGTTGTTATTGCTGTGATTGTTACGTTGTTAACCGTTTGCGTATGCCCTCCTTCGACAAATATATTTGTTTCTGTGCTATTTACATCTGGATAAGTGTTGGTGGTTGTGTGTGGGTCTGTGTTATTCATTTTTTGAGGTATAAAACAAAACAAAATTATTTCTTAATTTGAAGTTTATATGTACACATTTTCATTGGATGTTGTTGTATTTGTGAAATGTGTGATTTTATGGCTTTTTTTAATATGATTTGTGTGTAATATGTTAAGGTGTAATTATGATAATTCTGTTAAGGTTTTTTTTATGTAGATATCACTACCGTGTGGAGTTAAATCTAGTGCAGTAATAGTGGAGTGCTGTTTGGATTATTGAAAATTGAAATTAGTAAAGCAAATTGCCTTTTAGTGAAAATGTTATTATGCCGAAACTTACGATCACGATGAACATTTCTTGTAGAGATTCCAATACATAAGCATAGCGACAGAATATAAGCAAGCCAGAAGTAAAGTGGGATTCGAACTAGCTAACTAAGAATGGAACTAGAAATGAGGCTAAAGTATCGAAAACGTATGTATCTAAATATTGAATGGTCAAAAACCATCCATAGTACGAAGAGGAGGAGGTGTGAGAGTTTACGCTTCGTAGTGTCGGATGAAGACATGGTAATTGTGGAACATGGATTGGCGCAAATGTCGATGCGAATTCAGGTTGTTTCAAATACTTACCCTTGACGCAACCTCCAGTAATTGGGTCACATGGAATGCCTGGTGGACAATGCTCACAACCAGTTGTACGATCGGTATCCTTTTGCACACAGTTGCATCCATCGCACAGTTGTCCACTTCCGCAGTCTGCTGCCTTCTCACATTGGCATACTGGGAGTTAAAAGAAACAAAATTAATTTTAAAACATTACGATACATTTTAATTAAACACAAGTAAATACGTACGTTTTACACAAACTGTTTCGTGATTTTGTACTTCACATTCTTCTCCAACATCGCAAGGATTGCCAGATCGACATGGGTCAACGCAAATTCCGTTGATGCACGATCTTTCCAATGGACACTCGTTGCTATGTTTACATCCTAATTCTGGAAGTTATAGAGGAAATGCATTAGTTAAAGAAATGACATCAGCTCAAAATCTAAAATTCCATTTCGATGTGGATTATTGAATCTCTAATAATCGAGATTGAATAAGCCGTACAAATTGAAAGAACATACCATTCCTATAATATGATTGCAATTTTTTCAAACATAGATAAGCCTTAAGCTAAACCCAACCCAGTGCAACGTAAAGTAAGGCCATTTAGCAATTAGGTTTGCAAACTTCTACCGCCACCGTAAGTTAAATATGCTATGCAATACCAGAATATATTCAACCGAAATCGTAAATACACCAAATACAAATACATGCATAATAGAGCAGTCGACATAAATTGAACTACACAAGTACATCAACTATTTCCCAATAAATACACTACGACACTACGGTTTTCACTATTTATTTGTTTCCGACGATGAAGGATAAAATTATGGAACTCTGATCTCAGGAGAGTTTATCATGCGGCTGCAGTGGTCCGTTCTGCAGTAAAGTGATGTCTTTGTGTGGGAGCCATTGGATGACACAAATTCCGTATAGCAATACGCTAGGCCCATGACGGTAAAGAGAGATGATTCAAAGTACGATAATGAGAGCATTGCTAAGTTCATGCCAGATCAATTGTATGGTTTTCTTCAACTCTAACCAGACAAACACCTGTTTTTATCGGTACGTGGATCAGCAGTGCAGCACCAGCAAAGCTTAAACGTTCGCAGTAAATCTTCGAATCGAGGAATGATAGAGTCTACTGGAATAGTGGGATACTGCAGCATCATGGCAGTGAGCATGATCGCAGTCAGTGGAAAAGATATAGAACAGAATAGGCAGGAAAGGTTCCTAATTGTGTTGAACACTACAGAACAGGACAACTGTAAAGCAGAGTCTCTGTTTTGTTGGTACCTAGCAACACTACGAAGAACGTGATGGATTGAGGAAGAACATGAAATCGCATCACATATACGGGTTCCAATCAACTTCGGCTATGCGTTGGTGTAGTTTTCAGCCTAGCCTTGGTCAAGGATGATTCTTTGGCATGCAGGTGATTGCGATTGATAGATTCAAACTCATCTAGCGTGCAAGACATGCAGAGGTACACAAATACATAGAAATAATGCAGGGTTGAAAAAGGAAATGACGGAAAAGTTGTAATATTCGCAAGATTACCGCTTACAATCCACGAACCGAATCGAACAGGCTGTCTACTAAACAGGAAAGATAGTTGGTTGCGTTGGATGATTTGGTGTTGGTTTGAAATATATTACCTGATTTTTTCATACAATCAACGCTGTAACCGGTATCGGTATCGCTATTGCACAAGCACATAGGAGCATGATTTAAGGTTTGACAAGGAACATCCTGAGGGCAAGGATTGAATTGAGCACACGGATCGATGCAGATGTTACCAACGCAGGTTTCGTTTGAACGGCAATCTTGTTCTGTGCGACACTGGATGATTTCAATAATTGGCTCCGCTGTTGTCCCTGATGGGAGGGTATCGTACGGTTTGGTTGTGTTTGAAGCCAGCACAGTTGTTTCAATTGTTGCTGTCGTCGATGTGCTTTCTTCGTCTATGTAATCCTCACCATCATACCCGTATGTTGAGAGCGGTAAACTCCGATCATCCAACAGGTACTGTTCTGTGGTGGTAGTGATATCGTCTGAAGTAGTCATGCTAGTAGTACTTGTTTTCCTTCCTAAAGGAGTAACAGTGGCCTCACTGTTTTGCATGAACTCGTAATGCTTGGAAGTGGAGGATAGTTCCACAAAATATTCATCGATCGGTGTCGTTATTGTTGGTTGCTGGTCCGTATCCTCCAAATCGGTTGATTTACGATCCTGCTTTGTCAGCGTATCCACGTGACTGTTCGGTTTTGCTGTTGATTGGTTCGTTTTCGGAAGAATCGTGGAGGTGGACAAGTTCATATCAAGGGTAGTCTCAGATGTAGTGGCTTCTGCAGGACTCGTAGACGTGTATGGCTCTGACGTGGTTAGAGCATTAAAGTGTTCAGTGTTTGGCTGAATGGTCGAAAAGGATTCGAGTGTTTCCTTACCCTCGTCGCCATTGTCAACATCCTGCGAAGTTGTGCTAGCAACATTACCCTTCGATTCGTTTTGTTTGGTGTTCAAAGATAACGTCGTATAATCATCCTCTGATGCCAATGTGCTTGATGTGGTTGGCTCGTTCATTATGATAGTGGTGTCAGTTTCGACTGTGGTAAATTCATCTGATCGATCAATTTTGTGTCCCTCATAGTACTCCTCAGGATATTCAGTCATACCTTCAGGCATCAGCGTGACAGAAGTGTTACTCTTAATGCCGTCCAAAGGTAAACACCGTTTAGATGCGTCCCCGGTGTAACCTGCAGGACAGGCACAAATAGGAAGGTGTGCTTTCACTGTGCAAATAGCCCGTTCACCACAACCAGACCTACAAGGATCAACACAAAGGCCGACAAAACAGTGCAATTTTTCGCCGCAGTCGGAGTGCTCCGAACAGTTGACATTCTTCATGTCATGAGTTTTTTCTCCTTCATCTTTTTCAACAGCTGTGAAAGTAAGGTTTAAGTAGTTTGTGTGAGGTTACAAGTCAATACGTATAATTATAATCAGTATGTAAATAATGTACACGTTTTTACATTTTAACACAATTGAGAATTGAATGGAAGAAAGAGAATGACAGAACGATAGAGGGCAGGAAAGATTATACTTGAGGGATTCAGGAAGAAAACACAAAACGATTGTATATCAAGTGAAAGGGAGGCAGAACGCAACAGTACAGTATTTCAGTTGCTACTGGTAAAAAGAGCACGATAAGAATGGCCACGAATATTGAAGAAATGGCATTATTAATTATCGGCTATGGTTATGCCAAGTAACAGTGATTATATACAAATACATGCATCGTTGACATGATTGTAATTGGTACTAGTAGCATTAGAGTACAACTTTTAACACATAATGCGAGATGTAAGCGTATAGTACAGTACAGTAAACAGCGACAGAAAGAAAGAAGAGTAATTGCATATGAGAGGACAGGTATACAGAGAGACAAACAGTGAGACAGAAACAGACGGACAGACAGACAGATCGACAAAAACACGATTATGATATGCTGTAACGATGGTCTAACAGCATGTTGAAGAAGATAGATGAAAGAAATGTATCGCTTGAGAATGCTATCAGCGTTTAAGACTAATAGATAACTTGATTTCAATTGCGTTTGACAACTGTTGGTAGCTTGGTTGTTCAACCCTTCAACGTGGTTTTACGCCGAAGTTGTGTGAGATAAGAGAGAGTGAGAGAGAGAGAGAGAAATGAACATGTTTTTGTACAAGATGTTTGAAGTGTGGGATAAGGATATGTCAGGATTGAAGGATATCACGAGACTGATGAAAGGCATGAGCGTGTGTGAATGTTTGTGCATCACTTTCAACATTGACCGTAATGTATAGCAAGTTCGATGTGTGCTGCAACATGTTTAACGAAGCTTGTTCTGTTCCATTGAACATTGAAACCTAGCTTCGAACAGTGTTGTATATCCACTGTTAATAACAATTCTGATAAGAAGAAGGCTGATAGCAGATAAATAAGGATAGCAGAAAACATAAAGGACCGGTATAGAAAAGTCTCGGAGATCAAGTAGAGAAATTTAACTTATTTTTGGACAAATGTGTGGCAATGAAACTATGTATCGAAAAGCAATATTGTACAACTATAAGTAAAAAAAATCCATTCATTGACGTATTATCGTCAAAGTACTAGCGAAAACTCTCTCGGAGGTAATGATGAGTGAAACAAGAAGTTAAGTGATAGGACATAAGATAATGAATATGTAACGAGCGACTGGAAACAATACGGTACAGAAGAAGCAGTGAGTGGAAGTGTAGAGTTGCGTTTTGGAACAAAATCAGAAGTTCGATAGTGTAGTAAGAATTTCGGGTACCATTCCATTCTTGCCCAATCTTATTCGCAGAGATACAGAGACGAGGAATAGGAAGACAAATGTAGCGGAAATGATTCGGAAAAGAAGAAGGTCGACTATGGATCAATGCGCTAATCGCCACTAAACGAACAGAAACAGAGAGAAGAGAGTGGTTTGGGTTGTGTTCATGTTACCTTTCAAACATCCATGTCGTACATCTTTAACGAAGCCGGGCGGGCAGAATTTACAGATTGGTTTGTGATCTTCGACATAACATGGCGTGTCTTCGGCACAAGTGGTCGTCTCGCACGGATTGACGCACTGGTAATTGCGGCAGGCCAGCTCATCCGGACAACCGGTGTCGCGCAAGCAGATCGACAGCGATGGACTGCAGTCCTTCATGCAAACGCACGTCGGCCTGTGGTCCACCACTACGCAAGCCTTGTCGTCCGGACAGGGAGCGCTGCGCTTACCATTGGCAAAGCATGGGTTCAGGCAACGACCTTCGAGGCAGGCCATGTTCGAGGCGCAACCGTCGTCGCCGAAGCATTCGCGCTTTTCCGGCGCGCATACGAGCTCGCCACTGTCATTCACGATGAAACCGTGCGTACAAACGCAGCTGGGCCGATGACGGCGCGAGACACATTTCTTGTTGGCGTCGCATACAAACGGTGATGGTACCGTGCACGGATCGCTGCACTGGCCGCTGGCGTCGCAGCGCAGGCTTTCGTGGCAGTCGTCGTTTGTCTCGCATGCCACCGAAACTATCTTCGGGTCATTTGGTCTTGGGGTGGTCACTTCTTCGCATTTGGGATCCGGTTTGCATTCGACGTTCGGTCGTCCGATGTAGCAGCTCGGGCACGAGCATCGTGGTCTGTGCAGTACCGTTTGGCAGAGTGCATTGTCACCGCATGCACCTCGCAGCGAGCACGGATCGGAGCATTTGCCTCCGATGCAAGCCTTATCATTGGCGCATTGTAAATCGTTCGCACAGGATTCGTCTAGAGGTGTAGTTGGTGATGATAAGTGGATTGTTGGTGGTAAGTGGTGTGCTTTTGGCAGATATATGCTGTACGCTAACATGTGGTCGACGATAGTCATGTGTCCGTTTTGGGTGGATGGAAAGGGCAGTCCTTGTCGTGAAAGGTCGTAATGAGATTCTGCTGCCTAAAAATGTTGCCGCTGGTAACCGACGAGCATGGCCAAACCGATAGAAACGAAATTTCTTACAATCCTAAGAGATCGTCAACGTATCGTTCGGTTTGAAGCAGATGCATGGACCAAGCCGTTGATGCAATCCTGTTACATAGACTCACGACACGCAATATTTAAACTTTTCTCTCACAGACCTTCGCCTTCGCCATGCGAGAATGGAAATGTTGAGAAATTATTTCAAAATACTATTACAGACTAGTGTTCTGTTTGCTGCAGCCTTCGACGTACCAGATAGACGCGTTTTTGCGTGAGGAACTGTGGTATCGAGGATTAGCAACCGATGGACAATGTAGCTAATCCTATCGGTTGCTGGTCTTAGTTCTCACAATAGAAATACATCCAACACATGCGCTCTGCCCGGGGAATTTGTTTGGGTGAAGGGAAGCAGAAAAGAAGAGGGATCGAAAGTTTGGACGAGATTGGGGAAATAGTCTACAAGCAGTCAGAGAGTAGCGCTAACGAGTGTTACCTCTGAAGCTTAAGGATTTGGAACGAAATTAGAATGAATACGACAACATTTTTATCGGCACTGTCCTAGTAGTCGATCGAAAATGTGGAACGAATCGTAAAAAATTGTATAAAAAAAACAGTACATTAAATATTCGTATGTACAGATGAAGTGCAACTTCATTGCTATGCAGAATAAGTACACAAGCTATAGTTAAAGCGGGATAAAACACACGAGCAAATAGAAGTAACAAACGCGATAGACATTTCATCAATCACAATCCAAAATTGTATTAGAATAGCTAAATGCATTACGAGGGAAAAGTAAAGAACAGTGAACAGAAAGGAAACAAGGACAAAAAAGGGGAAAAAAGGGAAAGGTGAATGAAAGTCTGAAAATAAATTTGAATACTTGGAAACAAGTGCAAATAAACCAATATTTTTGTGTGTGTTTTGATATCAAAGGTAAAACAAGGAAATAGAAAAAAACTGCAAAAATGAACAAAAAAAGAAACAAACGTGAAATACCCGAAATAAACCTAAATTTGTTTACACATACAAAACCCGAGGCCTAACACGTGCAAGTAGTGAACTATATGTGAGAAGTGTCCCGTCCACAGTTCCCAATCTGGCGAGAAGCAGTTCGATAAGTAAAACATAACACAAAACAACATAAAGGAAACAAAACAAAAAAAGGATAGAAGAAAATAAAGAGCTACGGCATTTGCAAAAACATTTGAAATAATTTCTTCTCCATTCGCTAGACGGGGAATGCGTTATTACACTACGTACAATTTAAATCGTAACAGGTTCAACATTAACCGGAACAAGGGGCAATGCATACACTGCTGCATACACATGTTTACATTGAAGGATTAAAATCATGAGTAAAATATTTTTTTGAGGGCTTATTTCGCGAGAATCAACGGGGCCAATAATTATGTAGAAAGAGGGTTTGATGAAAACTTTCTATCAAAAATTTCAAATAAGAAACAAATAAAGCTATGTCGATTCCCTTTCAGTTCTCGCTCATATCCGTTCCTCGCGGGGAAGTGCATTGGTTGCATCGTACAAATGCATGGAACAGTGAGGGGCAAGAGAGAACGGTAGCCGATGGAAATGTAAACTGTGAATGTAGCGCCGATTGGGTAACCGCGATGTTGACAGTGACAATTCTGAACAATAGATCGGTTTGTTTTTTGTAGTTGTCAGTTAGAAGAAATGCGTTTAATTTAACAAATCCCGAAAAATAAATCATTTTTTTGTTGTTGTTGTTTTGTTTGGTAAGGTTCAGATAGGGTGTAATTTTATATGCAAGAGTTTGGTAAAATAATTCGTGCGGTAGATAAAACAAAAATGTTGCGGTATTTATACAGTAACGATAAATGTTGAGAAATCTAACCTAAAGTGTGTAGTAAAGGTAGCATTCGCAAGTGTACGGTGAAAGGGTGTATGTTCAGATTCGGTGTTTTGTTTTGTTTGGTTTGTTGTAGAATTACCATTGCAAATTGTCAAACTGCTTCCCGCGGTTTGAGATGGCGTTAGCAACTTCCAAGCCATACAAGCGGAAAAAATTGCATAACATTCTGAATTTGAAATGTTCAAATGCTACAAAGGTCTGCAATCGAATATAGACAACTTATTTTACCCAATCTCAAATAAATGCTCCGTAATACAGCCTAACGGCCCGACTCAAAACGGTGTATAAAACAGAGGGAGGAACATAATTCGAAACCTTAAAGTGATGAACGCAATTGAATACACTTTTCGACTAACAGTTTTAGTTTGGTAAACCAAACTGTTGTTATACGTTAACATATGGTGAAGGAAAAAATCGTTTTGATTTTTGTAGTTGAATGAACGATGAGATATCGGTTATTGAAATACGATTGGTTGGACGAATTTATCCATATTAATGGTTTAAAAGTTATATGATAAGGTAAAATCACATGATTGTTTCGTTATTTCGTCGCTTTGAGAAATTGAATGGTTCTATTAGCGATGGTGCTGGGAGTTTATTTTGTGATCTTGCACTGACAAATGTGCATCCACCGCACACGCGTCACATTCGCTTACTAGGAATGGGACGCATGCGGCAGGATACTGGTCAGTACATTAGAGCGAATCGATTCGAATCGTCAGTTCACCAATTGGCAAGGAAGATAAAGACGTAAAGCAAACAGGCTTACCTTTGCGGCAAATAAACTTCGTACCGTCACGAACACACTCTCCCTCTACGCAGCCCGTTGTTCTACAATCGACACCAGTATCGTCTTGTGTGCCTGTTGCAGCAAATATAAGACATAAATGCACATCAAAATACAATAAAAATCTCTCATTTGTCGAGAGGTTAAATTCACAACACTTACATGACATGTACGGATCTCCGTGCGGATGTGTCGGTAAGCACACGCAGGACGGTGCACCCCATTCTGTCATGCGGCAGACCGCATTGGTGCCGCAAGCGTACTGCTCACAATCGTCCTTCTTGAGCTTACCCTCACACAGGCACCCCTGCCGAGGATCGCCCACGCAGCCAGGCTGGCAAGAGCATTCGTAACCGTTCTCATCCTCCCGGCACACGGTATTATCGCCACACGGATTCTGAGCACAGCTGTTCTTTTGCACCGGTTGACACTCTTGGCGCGCATTGCCGAAAAAGCCGGGCGTGCAGCTACACTGCGCCTGTCGATTGACGACCCGACATTGCGCGTTCAAGCCACACGCTCCCGGTATGAGACACGGATTGATACATTTGCCGCTCGCACACTTTTTATCCAGCTCGCAGTCATCGTTGGTCTGGCATTCGTACTGTGCACATCCTACGGCCGGATCGCCTTGGAACCCATCGGGGCACAGGCACAGTGAACGATGGTCCGACACTTGACAAAGTGCGTTCCTACCACAGGCCTTACCGCCAGCGCACGGATCCACACATTTACCATTCGTGCAGGACCGATCGCTGGGACAATCGGCATTCGTGCGGCAACCTGCTACGCATGCACCGTTCTGGCACAATAATCCCGCCGGACAGTTGCCTGGGTTGCACTTAGTGCGACATTTGCCCCGATGGCAAGTCTGACCGCAACCACAGTCCTTCGCCTGACGACAGCTCTTCACGCAGTACATACCATCCTCATCGCATACACATTGGGCGTGACATTTTTCCGCTGGCGGACTGCACGACAGTAGCGGATTGCCGAGGTAACCGTGCGGGCAGCTGCACTGTACGCCATGATCGATTACCGTGCACTCCGAACAGGAGCCACACTGTCCCAGTGTTGCACACGGGTCCGTGCACTTCTTGTTGATGCAGGCCTGATTGTTGGCACACTGATTGTCCGATCGGCAGCCTGCCTGACAGATGCGTCCCTCGCAGATAAGTCCGTTACCGCAAGCTCCGTCACTGTTGCACACAGTTCGGCAGGTGCCTCGCACACAGCGTTCATCGGCTAAACAATTCTGATCGTTGCGACACGTTTGCATACATGTACCAACATAGCAAGCCTGTCCTTTCGGGCAATCGGTGCGCGTTTGACACAAGTGCGTCTCCTGCCGGCAACCCAAATTGAACGGATCGCCGACTAACCCGGCCGGGCAGCTGCACTGTTTTCTGTGCGCTATGACCACACATTCGGCATTAGTTCCGCAGGCGGTCGGTTCCTGGCATGGATCGGTACACTGCTGTCCAATGCAGGCTAGCTGATCGGAACATCCACTGTCCGATCGGCAACCGATCATGCAGGTTTGCCCCTGACAGATTTCACCCGTACGACAATCGTCATCCTTGCGGCAAATTGGCTTACAGGTGCCACCGTCGCAACGTTCGTTGTTGAGGCATCCTTGGTCATTGCCACATACCGGCCGGCAAAGGCGATCGATGCAGGACGTACCGTCCGCACAGTCGCGATTTTCCGTACATTGCAGGGCTGGGGCGCGCACACACCCGACCTTTGCCGTCGGGCTGGGCACCATTCCGTTGAAGCAGGAGCAACTGGCACGATGGTTAACCACGGTGCATGCCGCGTTCGGTCCGCAAGGATTGTCCGAGCACGGATTGACGCATCGATTGTCGCGACAGGTTTCACTCGCACTGCAGTCACTATCAGCGTGGCATCCGTAAACACAACGTCCGGTTAGACAGATGTGACCCAGGAAGCAGTCGTTATCCAGTCGACAGGTCACTGTGTGGAAGGATACAAGTTGTTTTTGTTTGTTAAAAATCACATCTTGTCTCATCAACATTATGCTCTGATGCTTACGCATACAACTGCCCTGCAGACATTTCTCATTCAATGCACATTCCTGGTCGTTTCTACAGCGTGGCAAACACATGGATTCCTTGCAGATGCTTCCATCCACACAGTCTGCACTGGATGCACAAGATATTGGCACTGCAAGAAGGTGGTACAAGGTAGATTATGTATAATCAGATGCACGATCAAAACACTATACAATATTATTCTTAGAATATCTATTGCAACGCTGCTGTTCGCTTACCTCGTACACATTCCACGGCCGCCTCTCCAGTGAATCCTGCAGGACAGGAGCACTGTTTCGTGTGAGCACCCATCAAACATTCAGCATTCATACCGCAAGCGTTCACCTCGTGACATGGATTAATGCACTGTCCGTTCGAGCATACCTCATCCTGGTTGCACTCATCGGTTTCCGAGCAGGCCGCTATAGGACAACAGATTGGTTTGGTTATGAATAGATTCAGGTCCACACCACCCCCAAATGCAATACATTTGTTTGTGCTAAACGATTAGAAAAGTTTAGGAATCCGCAAATGGGTTCAATTGTGCTACGATTTTATGAACTTGAAAAACTATGCTTTCGCCGTGACATTTCAGTCAGGCTCGGTAGGATGTGATTACTAAAAAGTTAATGATATTCTAGTGTTACTGAAGTTTTTGAGTATTAAGTGCAGCAGCTGCATTGATATTACATGAAATGAATTTTGTGTTGTTCGCGAGATTCAGCGAGTTGATAATGAACTAATGAACTAGTTAAACTGAGGTGCTAGTAGTGAATGGTTTTGTTGATTTGTTTTTTTTTTTAATTTGTAGTGTCGACTGTGTATTGATAATCGTGATTGATTGGAGAGTATAAAATATTTGGTTTTAATAAACGTAAATAAAGAGGACATTTCAAAGGTACCTTGCTTTTGGTTTCGTGAAAAAAAACAACAAATAAATATGGTAAAATAAAAACATCCTATCATTTACAATAGTAAGTGTATAAAACGGCTTATCATGCGAGATCGCCGCTTTCTCTACACGCTTACACCCTCCCAACTGACTTACGTTTGCAGATCTGTCCATGACAGTACGAGTTTTCCGGACAATCATTGTTGCGCTTGCAAGACAGTGGCTTTGGCTTGCAACCGTTTGTGAGATCCTTCGGATCACCTTCGAACCGTGCTCGACACTTGCAGTCAGCGTTATGGCTTCGGGCTGTACACTCAGCGTTTGGACCACATGTGACGTTCGCACACACATCGCGACACTTCGATTCACCGTTCTCTTGCACACACTCGGCAGTATCCGGGCAATCGCTGTCGCGTTCGCATTCGGCTGCTCTCTTGCAACCTCCCTGATAGGGATCTCCGACCAGACCCGTCGGGCAGGAGCAGCGATAGGAACCTCTGCTGTTGCGACACTTGGCATTTGGTGCACATGGCCGCTCCTTACAGAAATCAATCAACGAGCAGCCACTCTTCGGATCACCCGTGAAGCCCGGCTGACAGTAGCATACCTGACGATGGTTTTCGGCCGAACACAGCGCATTTGCCCCGCAGGGTGTTTCACTAGCAAGGCAGGCAATTTTACACGCGTGGTTATCGCACACCTTATCCGAGGAACAGTCTTCATCACTAGCACATTCCACCTTTCGGCACACACCGGCCGAATCACGGAAAAATCCTTGCTTACACTCGCACTCGGCCACATGATTGCGCGCAGTACAGTCAGCATTACGGCCACACAGCACACGCCCAGTATTGCATGCATTGCGACACTCGGAGCGTCCGTTCGAATCGGTAATGCACATTTCGTCCGCATCGCACTCATCGTCCGCACGGCATTTAAATTCCTTTGTACAGATGCCGTTGTGGCAGTATTGGAAGTCGGGACAGGTTGTGTTGGATCGACAGGTCGGTTGGCAAACGCCCTGTATGCAAAGCTGATCATCCAGACAGTCGCGGTTAGTGCCACACAAGGAACAGCACACGCCAGCGCTGCACTTCGACCCGGTCGGACACTGTAGGTCGTTGTTGCAGTACTGAAGCGGTACGCAACCGAGCAGAGGGTTTCCAGTCGTTCCTGGCTGACACGAACAAATGGCCAAATGGTTCTTGGTAACACAGTTGGCGCTGCTTCCGCACGCACTTTTCAGCGAGCATGGGTCAATGCAGCGATTTCCAATACATGTCCGATCGGCCGTACACTCGTCCGCGGTCGTGCATTCGAGCTTTCTGCAAGCCACCTTCGGATTACCACGAGTTGTTGGAGGACATTCGCAGGTGGCACGGTCTCCGACCAATGTACAGAGTGCGTTCTCACCGCATACATTCTCTTCGGCACAAGGATTCTTGCACTGTGCATCAATACACACTGCACCACTCGGACAGTCTTCGCTAGAGATGCATTCGTCAGACCGCTTGCAGCCGCCGGAGTTAGGATCGCCCACTAGGCCAGCCGGACAGGAACAGAGATAATTACCGGGCAGATTCTCACACACGGCACTCTCGTGGCAGGGCGCTGGCTTCGTTTCAGCACATTCGTCGATATCCTCGCATTTGCCATTCACGAAAGCGTACCCTTGATAACAGGTACAGGTCGCTTCGTGATTCACAATCTGACAAGTTCCCCGGCCACAGTTGATCTGTTCGCAGGGATTGATGCACCGGTTCGATTCTTCGCTACAGGCACGATCCACCCCGCAGTCCTCGTTATGCACACATTCCACCTTGAAGCAACCCACACCGGTGTCTCTGTCCGTAGCATCGCCCAAGTATCCAGCGGGACAGAAACATTCTGCCTGATGTCCAACTACCTGGCACTCCGCATTCAGCCCACACTGTTTGGTGCTACACGGGCTGCGACACTTCCCTCCTATGCAGGCTAACTCATCAGAGCAATCGGCATCCTTGCGACACTGGTTCGGTTTTCGACAACCAGGGTTTGCATAGGCATCACCGACGGCTCCCTCCGGACACTGGCAGCGGTAGGAGCCTGGGATGTTTTCGCACACGGCGCTCGGATGGCATGGTTCGTCGGAACACTCGTCAATATCGGCGCATCCGAAAGGAGTGCCAATGAAGCCTTTCATACACTTGCACTTTCCTCCCTGACATACGCGTTGCGAAGGGCAGTCAGCATCGGTTCCGCATCCCGGCACACATACCCCAGCCTCGCTGCAAACCTCTCCTGGCAAGCAATTGTTGTTCGTGTAGCACACCTTCGCGCACACGCTGTTGTGACACCGTTCTCCGATGGCGCACGGAGTCGTTTCCGTGCATGGCAAACTGCACAGATTGCCGATGCACATATGTCCTGCCACACACTGAGCGGATGTCTCACAGTTGGTTGGTATTCGCACGCAACCCTGCTCGGGCGAAGGATTGCCCTCGAACCCGGCAGGACAGGAGCACTGCGGTACATGATCAACGCTTGAGCACCGAGCGTTTGGTCCACATGCGTTTCCTTCCGATTTGCAAGGATCCGTACATTTGAAATCAATACAGGCTGTGGTTCCACTGCAGTCCCGGCTACTACGACAACCAATGACACATATGCCGCCTGCACATGCCTGCCCTTCCGTACACTGGCTGTGGGCAGAACAGGGAACGGCACAAATGTTGCTAAGGCAACGTTCTCCTGCTGAACAGTCGTTGGTGTTGCGGCATGCAACCATGCACTGTCCACCGTGGCAGACGTCTCCGTTGCAGTCGAGATCGCTCATGCAGCCATTGCTTAAGCGCACGCACCCATCCCGAGCCGATCCTGTAGCGCCGGGCACATATTTGGCCTTGCAGCTGCACACCGGTGCACGGTTAACAACCGTGCATTGCGAATTTATGCCACAGGCGTTAACGCACGGATCGATACATTTTCCGTTGACACAGGCAGCTCCTTCAGGGCATTCGTTGTCGCCTCCAGGGCAGGCTCCTTCATCACGACATCCCGTTAACGGATTTCCAATCTGACCAACGGGACATTTGCAGACGTAGCCATCTGGTCCCGGTTCACAGGACGCCGATGGATGGCATGGATTCGGATCGCACGATCGCACCTGTGAGCATTCTACCTCGGCGATAGGATTTGCCCGATAGCCCGGCGGACACTGGCAAACCGAACGATGATTTTCCGCTATGCAAACTGCATTCTCACCGCAAGTATCCTCCTGGCAGACATCTACGCAGCTATGCGTCATTCGATTACACAGCTGATTCGATGGACAATCTCGGTTGTAGACGCACGACACCGTTTGGCAACCTTTGGTAAGATCGTACGGATCGCCAGCGTACGAGCCCGGCGGACACTGGCACTGTGCGTTATGATTATTGGTGATGCACAGTGCGAACGGTCCACATTGCACACCTTCGCAGGCCGGTCGACAAGAAAGTGCTCCCTCGTGCAAAATACACGTGTCCGATTCAGCACACTCCGCGCTAGTAAGACAGGTGTTTTGTTGCTCCGGACGACAACCATTGCGGTCGTTCGGGTTGCCTGTGTATCCTGGCAGACACTGACAGCTACCCTGATGGTTTGACGAAACGCACACCGAATTCGGTGGGCAAGTGAACTCCGTACACACGGCAATACACTTCAGCACCCCGACAGCATCCGGACGGCAAGCTGCAACCTGATGGCAGTCCGCATCCGTGGTACAGTCTGGAATCGATGGCTTAACGCAGCTCGATGAAACTGGGTTCCAGCGGTAACCATTCTGGCAGTGACAAACAGGTTGTTTGAGCTCGTTGACCGTGCAGGCCTCGTGTACTCCACACTCCACAGCATTACATGGATTCACACAGGCGTGTAACCCATTCTCCGTAACAGTGCACACGTGACCCGACTTGCAATCGCCGTCGGTTTTGCATTCAGCTACCAGCTTTGCTTCCTGCTGGCAGCCTACCGTAAGATCACCTGGGTTTCCTACATAGCTCGGAGCACAAATACACGTGCTACGATGATCGTTGGCCACACAGAGCGCGTTCGGGCCACACTGTACCTTGCTGCAGGCATCAACACACCGTCGCAGGCCCTTGCTAGTTTGGAAACAAATCTTGGAACTTTCACAGTCTGCATCACTATCGCATTGTCCTTCGAGAATGCATCCCTGCTTGAGGTCATTCGGATTTCCTGTGTAGCCAGGCGGGCAGACGCATCGACCCGAATCGCATGCAGCGCGTGGACCACAGTTCGTCTTTGCACACATGTTCGTGCATACACCACGCTGACAACTATACCCAGGTGGGCATTGCAAATTCTTGTTGCACTGACATCTTCTTGGATTGTCGCAGACACTCTTTTCGATGGCTGAACACATTACGAACGGATTGCCTCCGTAGCCTGGTCCGCATCGGCAATCGTAGCTACCAGCCGAGTTAATACAGATTGCTCCCTCGCCACAAACGCCAGGCGCAGAACATTCATCCACATCTCGGCAGGCCACGTATGGATTGCCACTGTAACCGCCCGGACATATGCACTCCGCTGAGGTGAGCGTCTCACGACACTCTGCATTCGTTCCGCAGCGCATTCGACTGCACATGTTGCGTTGCTGCGGTTCGCACAATCCGTACGGGTTCCCGGAGGTTCCTGGGTTGCAAACACACACGTTCTGGATAACACCGTACTCGCAGTGTGCATTCTGACCGCACGCAGGTTCACAAGCGGGCGATGATACGGCTAAAGGGTAAGAAAAATGCGTCATTATTAAAATTTCGACGGTGGGCAGACAAAATGTTGCATACTTACGAGGCATACAAATAAGTTCCGGGTTGCCGACGAAATATGGTTCGCAGATGCACTTTCCGCTGGCACTATCGCAGGTCGCACCTACACCGCAAACCACACCGTCGCACTTATGCTTGCATCGTCCGTTTATGCACACTTGAGGATCGGCACATGGGCGGCTGGTGGAACATTGATCCGTGGTGCATGAACCACCCGGGAACGGATTGCCCATCTCTCCCGGAGGGCACTTGCAGGTAGGTCCCGTGTTCGACACGATACACATCGCACCTTGACCGCACATATAGCCTTCACATTCTGTGAAAGGAATGGATGGAAAAAGTAATTTTAGCTGCATTCGAAAGAGAAAAAAGATTGTGCTGGTTGTTGCAAACTTACGTGATACGCAGTCTCCACTCGGTCCTTCGACGAAACCGGCACGACAACGGCACCATGCCGCATGCTTTTCAGGCTCACAGAACGCGTTCGCTCCGCAAAGCAAACTTGCACACGGACTGACGCATGTTCCTCGTTCACAGGCTAGTGTATCAGCGCAGTCCTCGTTTCTGCGGCACTGGCTCTTAACCGAACCCTGCTCCAAAATGCACCCCCCTTTGTATGCATCACCCACCATTCCGGGTGGACAGATGCATTTGTAGCCACCGCGTTGGTTCATGCATTGCGCCCCATACGCACAGGGGCTATTGGCACACTCGTCCTCATCGATGCATCCGGTCAGTGGATCTCCCTTGAAACCGACCTCGCACATACACTGCGGCGGATCGGAAGGAGTGCAACGTGCGTT
Source organism: Anopheles stephensi (assembly GCF_013141755.1). Taxonomy (NCBI): domain Eukaryota; kingdom Metazoa; phylum Arthropoda; class Insecta; order Diptera; family Culicidae; genus Anopheles; species Anopheles stephensi. The sequence goes on from NC_050203.1 coordinate 47,270,107, forward strand.
CATACCGCACGGGAACCGCTCGCAAGGGCTTTTGCAGCGATTTCCATCGTACGCGTCCATGTAGTAGGGAGGCGGACAGACACATTCGCCCGGTTGGACACAGCGTTCGTTGGCGCCACACTCGCGATCGGCTGCGCAGCGTTTCTGTGCGAGCGTACACAATCCTTGGTATGGATCACCCGAGTAGCCAAGCGGACATTTGCATTCGAAACCTCCGATCGTGTTCAGACAGATAGCATCGTATCCACACACTTGCTGTCCTTCACCACACTCATCGATGTCTTCGCAGTGACCATTCGCGAGCGTACGGAACCCTTTAGGACAGGCACAGTAACTAACACCACCGGTAATTGAGATACACTCGGCCCCACCCGGACATTTTCCATCCGGTGAACAGCTGTCCAGCACGCAGTTACCGTCCATTAGCTTGTACGGAGCTGCGCATCGACACTCGGCACTATGACATTCATCGCACGACTGGTAGGGATTTCCGTTGAATCCTGCAGGACACTGACATTCGTAGCTGCCCGGTAAATTCTTGCAAATAGCATTTACACCACAAGCCGCTTTCGAGGCGTCGGAACATTCGTCTACATCGCGACAACTGCCCTTTGCATCCCGCTTGTACCCTTGCCCGCAGATGCACACACTGTTTCCGCTGTACGCATCCAAGATACATTTTTCTCCCGCCGGACAGGGGTTGTTTTCACCACATGTATGCAAAGCCGACTTTGAGCAGCCACCCGAGTACGGGTCACCCGAACTTCCTCCAGGACACTGGCACGTGTAGCCACCGGGAAGATTCGTACAGACAGCTCCACTCGGGCAGGGGTTTGCTCCACATTCGTTAATGTCTACGCACTGGCCCGGTAGGCCAGTGTATCCTTCACTGCACAAACACTGTGCTCCTCCTCCCGGAACAAGCATACAGTGAGCGTTCGGACCACAGGTGACCTTCTCGCAAGGATGCCGGCAATCATTGCCTACATTTGGTTCTGGACACAGGCAGCGCTTTTGTTGATCACACACCGCATTGCCAGGACAATCCGCATCTTTTGAGCAGACGACGATACTGATGCAGCGTACGCTTGGATCCGGATCGGCAATCGTTCCTGGAGGGCAGCTGCACTGATGTGAACCCTCGAGGTTCTTGCAGAGCGCGTTGACACCGCACGCACCGGGCTTGGCACACTCGTCCACATCCTGGCATTGGCGTGTTGCTTCACCCGTAAATCCAGGTGGACAAGTGCAACTGTAGCTGCCGGGATGGTTCGTGCACACGGTGTTTAAGCCACAGCGCCCGTTCGGCCCCTGTGACGGGTCACACTCGTCGATGTCGACGCATCCAGCCGCTATGTCTGAAGGATTGAACGTCCATCCCTCATCGCAAATACAGAACGCTTCCTGACCTTCGGCCTTACAATAAGCATTTTTGCCACATTTTACATCAGCGCACGGCGGTTTGCAGGGAACTCGTGGCGGTGTACCGATGAAGCCATCTTCACACTCACATCGATAGGAACCGGGTATGTTAACACACACCGCAGAGGGACCGCAAACTCCCGCACTCGGTCCCTTGCCAAAGCCTACGCCACTACGACACTCATCGATATCGACACACACTGAACCTTGTGGTTCAAACCCATCCTGACAGAAGCACTGACCCTCGATACATTCCGCGTTGTTCGTACAGTCGAAGGCACTCGTGCAGAGCACGTTCACATCGGCCTGTTCGCATGCCACCTTAGCATTCGGCCGACCCACGTATCCTTGTGGGCAGAGACAATTATACCCTGGAGCAGCGTTCTCGCATATCGCATGCTCGCCGCACGGTTTCTCGTATGCACTGCATTCGTCTATATCTACGCATCCCCGGAAGGGGTCTCCGGTGTATTCTGGTTTGCATGAACAAATAAAGCTTCCCACCGTGTCCGTGCATATCGCATTTTCCCCGCATGGATTATCAAGGCATTCGTTTACATCTAGAAGGTGGAAATAGAATCATGTATGTGTGCGTGTGTTCGTGTGATGTGTAGGTGTGCGTTTGTGTTACGAAATGTAAGACATTAGTAGATGAAGCTGAAGCGAATTGTAAGCCAGATTTCCGGATGATCGACAGCGAATGCTACTGATCGAATCGACCTTACGCGAATGCATATGCGCGCAATCGGCCATTGGCGGTCGTTCATCGGAATAGGCAGCAATGAATGAAGTATGAAAGCGGGAGACTAACTTTTGCAAAACAATTCACCGCGTCCCTCGTATCCCTGAGGACACAGGCACTTGTAGGATCCGGGAAAGTTGATGCATTTGGCGTTCTCCCCGCAAGCGTTAGCTTTGGCGCATTCGTTGATGTCCGTACACTGATCGTCGTCCGTAACCATCAATCCAGCCGGACATTTACACCGATATCCGCCGGGCGAATTGATGCAAATCGCACCATCCGCACACGGATTACCAGCACACTCGTCAACGTCTGTCGGTGTTGTCGATGGTTCGAGATGGTGTATGGATGGTGTGTGAGGAAAAATTGTACGCAAATATGGCAAACACGTTTTCCGTGGCGTGTGCGGTAGTTAGTAGCAGGCGTTTGGCGCACCAGTGCCCGATTTGCCCGTCGTGATGTCGGTTGTCGCAAGTGAGATGATCCGTGGCGAGTTGATGTGTTGTGTTGTGTTGGCCCACAGGCGCAGTGATTTATGACAAATGCAAATTGAGAGTTACAAATACCGAATGCGTTAGTTTGTTAAGCGATATGTTGTACCAGCTCGCGACTGCACTGGCCGAGTGGTTCTGACCAGCACGGTACGCGAGTGTCATGCGACCATCCCATGAACTTACCTTGACAGTCCGTCATTGGATCGCCCGAAAAACCCTGCTGACATTCGCACCTGAAACTACCCACTTCGTTTCGGCAAAGCGCATTTCGACCGCACGGTGACCGTGCGCACTCGTCGTAATCGAGACAACCCTGAGCCGAGCGTGCATCTCCATCGAATCCTTGCGGGCAGTCGCAGCGATAACCGCCCTCAAGGTTCGTACATATGGCACCTGGTCCGCAAACGCCGGGCTGGACGCATTCATCCACATCGATACACCCGTTGTACGGATCGCCATAGAATCCTTCCCGGCACTGACAGGTGTAGTTGCCGGGCAGGTTGACACATTCCGCGTTCAGGCCACACGCTTGCGGATCCAAGCATTCGTTGATATCTGTGGGAAAGGTGAGTAAAACAAAGCGCGTAAGCGGGTTTGTGTTGCAAGCGTTGATGCTTATCCTCGATTATTGTAGCAAATTTGACCGTATCGCTTACCTGCACATCGCTCTTCTCCGTCGCCTTCGAAGCCGGGTTTGCATTTGCACACAAAGTGCGCTGGTAAGTTGCAACACTCGGCATTCTCCACACATCGCTGGGCAATGTTTGGATCCTGACATTCGTCGATATCTGTGCGGGATGAAGCCAATTAGCACTGACCACGAAACAGACATTTTTCTCTCACTTACCTTCACAGTGAAGACCATCGCCTTGATAGCCAGGGAAGCACGTACAGGTGAAACTGCCTAGGGTGTTCGTACAGTGGGCGAAAACGTCACAGGGTCGATATTTACATTCGTTTTCATCTGAAATTAAATGTATTGTAAAAATTACTAGCTGTCCTTACTGGGCAATATGACATGACATGATGTCATAAGATCAATTTCTATAAGAGTATTCAATGGAAATACACTTATGTCCTGATCCACAATAAGGTATCCAGAAATACCCTTAAGGAGCGTAAGAAAATACAACATAGGCTGTACATAATTATAAAAAATAAGGTAAAATGGTGATAGTAAGCAGTCAGAAAAGGGAAAATTTACATACCCGGAACTTGGCAGTTACAGCCGCCAAAACCATCATTGCAGTGGCATAGACCGTCTAAGCACACACCATTCGAGCAAGCTGTGCCATCTTTATCACAATCATCTGAAAAGAGGGAGTTTATTGAAAATGAAGACGTTAACCATGCAAGTATTATTATCGGGATGGTACAAAAGAAGTACTTACTTGTACACTTTAACTTATTTCTAAGTTCATCGGAGCCCATGTAGCAGTCCGATGTACCATCACAAAGTTTGGACAGCTCGTAAAGCTGCAGATAGTCTGTGGATTCATTGACTTGACAACCGAAATAGCCATCCTCAAGGTTTAGAAAAAACACTTCGTGCTTCAAACCAAATATTCCCACGTGCTTGCGCGACGCGGAAAGCTGTGCGTTTGTCTGCAAAGAAAAGAAAAAAGGAGTAGATTAAACGAGAGTTGCTGGGCGCGCATTACAATAATAATAATAATTATACAGTTTTGTGATGTATTGGTCGTAATATATTATATTTTTGCAGCTGAAGAATCAGATTTTTAAATAAATTAACGCCCCGTAATAAAATACATGCATTTTTACCAAAACCTAATTGCTTTGCTGGATTGGTATAGCGTGGTTTTTCCACGATCCACGATGGGACTTATGTAGCTTAAGATGCATGATTGTGTAGTTTTTTTTGGTTAAAGTTACCTCCGCCACCGGGAACAGAGATGCGCCTCAAACGAATTTTCAATTTACGCTGGCATTCCATTAAGGTTCTGAGCAACCGTAGAAGCACAAATTAATATCCGACTACAGCAAAGAACAGAAAAAAATCTCTAGAATTGTCCAGATTCGGGCGAACAAATAGTGCTGGTGGTAACCTTGGCTGTGTTACGATGCGTTTCCCAGTCACGCGGTGGGTGGCTCAGGCGTGCTGACCGTCGTGGAACGAAGAGTGCGTAAAGAACATTCCAACAATTACCCAGCTAATACCGAAACCATTGAAAAAGGGCTGACAACGATGACGCGTACAAAATCTGGTCGCTCCGCTATAAGCGTCGATCGTTCGTTCATCACTGCGAGTAGAATGACTGTAGGGTCGCTTCACAACCTAGAGGTGTCTCCCGGTAGCGGAGCAAGCGAGGCACATTGCTAGGTACCATGACTCCGTAACGGGTCCTCGATTGTAATTTTGAACCACTGCCAAAATAGGAAAGCTCAACGGCTACCACCGACCGAGCGAGGGGTGCTTCAGCGCGATCGCTTTCTCTAGTTGACATCTAAATAGGCCTATCATTCCAAGATTACCGTCATGCTACTGTACCTGTAACAGCATATTCTTGATCCATTTTTGTTCGATCCAGTGCTCGAGAATGCTTGCCACTGAGGAAATGTTCCCAATTGTTCAGTGTAACCTTTCATGTCAGGGTGCATTGATCTGTGCGTCAGCTCACCGTCGAGATATAGTGTATGGGCCGAGAATCAGGAAACAATCAGGCCGAACATTAGGCGGATGCCTGGGATCGTATAAGGTGTACATTAAGTAAAATCTTGTGTTACACAAAACGGATCTTACCAGCAAGGAACGGTCCACCAAGCAAGCGATCGATAATTGTGTTTGAGGAGTCATAAAATCATAATCGATTCATCGCAAAAAAAAACAAGACACCAGCTTTAGAAAATGCTATGCTATTATCTCGGACCGGTAGACTGAAGGCGTCGAGCTAACGTTTCTGAGTGAACTTGTTAGCAAAATACATACGCACACATTCGTGGTTACCGGTTTCTAGATGATTTCCCGGTTCCTTGCCGTGTCTGGTTGGTAATGATGAGCGTTGATGCGACGAAACGGTCGACGGTAGAAGGATAATAATTGGAATTCGATGCTGGTGATGATAGGGTACTATTTTGCTAAATGCGAAGTTTAACACTCGCCTGACAGCATCATTCGACACTTCCATCAGCACCAAGAGGCGTTAATATTGGCGGCTTCTGATTATGCCGAGTTGCTAGAAATGATACAGCAAGTCTTACAAATTGCTAAAGGTGTAGGAAAAGAAGACCTCATACTTTATTTTGGAAATGAATGTTGTAGACCCAGTGTTGGTTATGCTTTAAGAGCTCTAAATTGATTCGCTGTTGTACTAGATGTGTTTAATATTATGCTGTACATGCACAGGGCAAAGTTTTCGCTGCTTATATTGCACTGCTGCCCTTCCATTTGCAAACTTCATCAATATTTTTAGACCTCTCAATCGCTTAGTGAACGCACGCTAATCGTCTATATATGAGCTTCGAGCAAATACAAGCCAAGCAATAATTTTGTTATGTACCGTACGCCAATATCTATACCCTTCGTTACGTGCAGATGAGCCTTCTGATTGGCTCTCGGCTATAGCAGTATTGCAGCACGTTATCCAATAGGCATGTTCGATGGACATTACTGTTTATTGCAGAACGGGTATAACAGCTATAACCAATTGATTATCAGACCTCTGAAACACTCAGAGTTAGTGTCATGTTGAGGATGTTTTATAGTGTGTATGCTTAAGTGAAGGTATTAAAGAACATGTACATTAACTAATCTTGGCCAGTGATTGTTTTAGTACTTCAAGCACACGATTCCAGATGTTGCTGGATGTGGCATGCATGTTTCTAGATTACACGTTTACATTCGCTCCAAAGTGCAAGTCCTGATTGTGTCTAGCTATTAGTGTGCAATACGGGTTAACGGGCGTGTTCCTTTGAACTTGGTCATAAATCGTCAGGAACATCGCGTAACCATAACTGATCGACGGCAATGCTAACGATCGCAATGACTGAATCTGTGAAAACTATACTATTTTGCTTAAAACAAATATTAAAATATTTTTATGAATGCTATAATAAATTACATAAATTCTAGTATAAACGAAAGTTGGATGATCGGTTGCTTTTCATTATCTTTTTCCTAGGCTAAATATGCAATATTTTTAATTATCCGCTCCTGCAATTTACTCTTATGACGTAAACTATCTAAAATTTGCTGAGTTCATCAATGACAAGTAAAAAAACAGATACAATTAAGCTTCCTTCTTCTAACGAAAATTTGATGCAGCTGTTGCATCGGGAATGCTTGGGTCTATTCTTGCCAATCGTTTCTTTTCTATGTTTTTAATTTCAGAATTAATTGATTTCGTTGAAAAAGAAATTGAGTTTACAAAGTTGTAATGATGTGCTGCCTATCTCACTCTAGTCTATGAGAGGTATGTTGGATTATTGTTTCATTCAATGATTTTATCTATAGAAATTGATTTGAGGAGCACGGACATGAGCAAATTGAAACACTTTTTTTAATCGCTAGAATATGCAGATGCACCATGCAGACGAGACCGGAACAGTTTTTAAACCTATTTCATTTCGACCAGTCTGTTGTAAGGGGAAGTCGTATTGAACAGTGGTTTCAAAAGACGTGATTATTGCTAATGAATAATATTTCCAATCCACACCGTACAATTAAGGCGATCATAGAGCGTACACCTTATTGGCATTACCCGTGCATGGTGCTGAGGGAAGGTTAAGTTAACGGTGCAAAGCTGGTGTCCCACCCATTTCATCTAGCTATCGTATGAATGGCTTCGCATTTCTTCAGTGTAATGGGACGTAAAGAAAACGTTGTAACGGGTTCTAACACACTTTCATGCTGTTGCGTACCGTTTGGAATGATACCGCAATGCGCACTGGGTCTTTAAAAATGAAGTCCTCACAAGTGTCAAATATCTGGCCATACCGTCTCACCGTTTTCGGTGTGGAACAAATCTCTTCCCGTAAAGATGGCGAATCTAATGATACCGCAAGTCAGCGGTTAAAGAATTCGCAGGTGAGGGAGGCCTTATTACTTGCTGAATACTAGAATACAATACCCTGGAGCGGCCAAAAGCTGCCAGCAAACGCATCAGTGAAAGTGGCCTATTACCTTGCCAAGTTTTTCACACACGAGGCTGCTAACTGTACATTTTTCACACTTTACTACAGTACACCTTGCGAACAGATCTTAAACGTTTGCCGCGAGCGATAAGATTATCATTATCTGTTAAGTTATGCTTCCGATTGCTGCGTTTCTTCTAGTTCGGGGCAGACACACAGTGACAGTGTTGCTGTACACGCGAACCATAATCTTGAAAAATGATAATCCACGACTAGCAGCGCAACATCACGGTGTAGAACTATTATTGCTGTTTATGGCCCCTTCATTCATTGGTCATTCGATTGACAAATGACATTCCGCGTAATGTGTATGATATGTACGCAATTTATTGCTTCATTACGCTACATTACCATGGTGTGCGGATAAAAGGGTGAAAGAAAAAAAAATCATCCGTCGATCGATTTGGCGCCACAGCCGATTCTTCATTGTGAATAAATAATAGGGCTGACTCGGGGGAAATTAATCCTAGAACTTTTCCTCCCAATAGACGGGTATAGGAGAGTCCGATCTCGCGACGCAGCAGAGATGGAGCGGATGATGATGATGATGATGAGGACGGGGAAGATAATAGTCATAATGGACGGTGGCGGTGTCGCTTCAGCAACTTTGTTGTTTATCGAGTGTGCTTTCGTTCTGCTAGCCTGACTCCAATCCGATGCAGGCGAAGGGCTTTGGTCGCGAATCGCGGACCTATATTAATCGATAAATTACACGCAGAGTCGATTCGCATTGCTCACCATGGCACGCCACCAGACAGAGATGTATCGGTGGCGGCAAATTGGATTACGATATTGCCACTGAACACCCACACGTTCAGAAAGGGGGTAGGCTTGTTCTGGTCATTTTTCCGATTAGAATTTATTTTAATCCCCCGCTTGAAGTTAGTTGCTACAAAGTACATGTTGCTTAATGGTATTGATGTGTGTGTATGTGCTTTTTTAGTTGTTCCATAGGACAATTTCAAAAGCCCTAGGACAGTGTTGCAGCCAGAGCATGAAGAACCGATTCACTAATCGAATTCCACCGTCGCCAGAGCCGAGCCGTTCATCCCTTCTAACGGTAGTACAAAACGCTATCACCCTATCGACCGATCGGCCCACCAATCATGCCCGTGGTGTAAAACTGATTGTCACGCGACTTGATTGATTTCGGTCCGCACATCACGATGAGCTCGGGCTCGGGATGGTGTTGCTATTGATTGCATTTAATTACGATTCGCTTTCGACATGGTAATTAGCTGATTTCTATCGGCATCGTTCTGAGGCGATTGGAGGAGCCTTTGAAGTGATACTGTAAATAAGCGAACACACACACAAAAGAACAATCGTCCCAGAACCGTTAGTTGGGCGCTATTCGTTGGGATGGTATTCCGGTTCCTTGGCATAAAATGCTGAGCTGCAACATCAAACCGCTTGGTAATAAAATAATCATACCACCCTTTCGTGTGGATGAAGCACGGAAAGCTGTTGGTGAAGCGTAAGTGACGCTTATTAAATTGCAGCAGAATCAATTTTATTACACTACAAGGTTTTATTGCCACCAAAATTGGTATTTATTAGAATAAAGAATACACGAAAAAAAGCTTACGAAAAAGAGTATTAGTAACTCAAGCCTCGAACTTGATTTCTCTTTTTCGTGCTGATTTTAAGCAGTTCATTCTTCGATGCTCGTACTCTTGTCCGAAGGCTGACAGTCATCTGAAGCATGGCTTCTTTCCATCGTTCTACTACAGGTAGCACTTTTCCACTGTCCAGTGGCCTGCCTACCTCCCAAATCGTACTGCATTGGAATGCTTTTCATAACAAAAATGTGAAATCTTACAGGTTCACCACCATTTCTCATCGTTTTAAATCATAAGCATGGGCCGAAATCCGGGACACAACGATGATAAACGAGCAGCCAAACACAAGATGCTCTGGAGTAAGCCATTTATTTTCCTCCTTTGAGTGCAAAATTCGTCAGAATCGTGTATGTGCAAACGTTACGAGGAACAGGTTTTCGTAGTGGCAACAATTTTCTCTCCGGCAAATATGTGCACAGAGGTAGGTAGGCCGGTCGATCTTTACGACCAATCTGACCCGAGACACTCCACCGTTCCAGCAGTGGTTAAGTTTTGGGGTTGGTGAACAACAACCGGCCACGAAACCAAAGAACGAACTGAGAACAAACGTTAAACGTGAGGAGAACATCACGTTTGAAGTGGCCTGAAATGTAACTCATCTGGTCATGAACATTGGGGGGGGGGACGTAAATGTTTGGAGATCGAGTTCAAAGACATCCGCGCCAAATAGGATGGTTATCAAACATTCTTGTCATTACGCAGTGAGTGGTGTGAACTCCTTACGGTTGGCACATTAATGTCAAATGACTACGATTATGGCGCCCTAGACCCTCGAGGCTCGGGACCTCGTGTCCGGGATTTCTGGACCTGGTACCACGGCTGCCGACTTGCCGTAAAGGGTTTGTGAACGCATCTGCTGGCGAAGGTAAGCCGTCCGAAAACAATGACCATTGAGTGTGGTCCATTAATTTAATTAACTTTGAAATGGTCACCAGGACGGGTGAGATTAGTGTACTCGGTGCGCACTACGAGGGTATGAAGGAGAAAATTGAAGTATAAAGGTACATTAGCGCAAATTAACGTGTCGTATAGAGTGGAGCTGCGAAAGGGTAACCGTTTGTGGGCAACCTGCAAGTTATGATGTTATGAGCTTGATTTGAAGACAAAACCAAATCTGTGGCATGGTTGTCTCGTGAGCACTAATTCGAAAAGGGGGATGATTTTTAGCAATGTAGTCTATTTATCTAAATGGCAATGAAAACAGGTTACAGCTTGGGCTTGGCAGAAGCGTTGGTGAGGAATGTTCAGATGAAGACTGTGCGTTTGACTGCGGGAGATGAATCAGGATCATTAAATCGACCAACATAAAGGAATTCAGTTCACCCATCCTCCAGTGGTAGCCGTCGAGCCTGCCACCATTACCTTGATTTAGATTCCCGTATGCGCGGGGTCTTTTATATGTATGCAAGCGGGCAGGTAAAGAAGATACCCTACGGGGAGTGCAATAATCTTGCTCCAACGAAAACGGCGAACCAGCAAAAAACAAAAACGCTTTCATGTGAGGATGTATTCAAGGTTAGGATGCTGGCTGTGCATCATTACGGCAAATATTTGCGTAAGCTATGTCGGCAGGCAAATAAAGGAATTCTTCCATTATCCGCAAGACGGTTTTGTTGAGAAACCCCCACTGGCAAGCGGGCTCTCCAACGGTCTCCAAGCGGTTGAGAGATTGTTTAAATCGCACACCCATGGATGATACCGCACCACCGCAACGGCCTTTAATCGGCAACCAGCAAGGATATAAGGCGTCCCGTCGAAGTGCTCTGCCTATGTCAATTATTCAATTAAACCACTTAACGACTCGACAGTTTTCTTAATTGTTCTGTACTGCGGCGGCGCTGTGATTGTTGTATGAGTATGTTAAACAAAGATTGCTTTTAAATCGGTTGCAACCATTGCCGTAAACCGGTTAATTCGATGAAAAACTGCATGGCTGGATTAGGGAAATAAATGTGCTGTGGATGTGGCTTGTGATGATGCTTTGCGTACACTGTAAACGACCCCACCCTCGAGAGAGCGGCCAGAAGTGAAAGTGAATCATAATGTGATGCAAAAAGGAAAGTGAAGCCGTTGCAATGCTGTAACGTGTGGGGGTCTTGTGTGCAAATTCAGCAGTAAGTGGATGCTGCGGCCAAGTATTATTCCATTCCTGCTGGAAGGTCAGCTGCTATGAAGCCATCGAAGTCGAAGTCGCTTGGTTCTCCTGGCCAGAAACGGGTTTTGATGCAATTATCCCAACAGATACTTTTACCGGGTAAAATGAGATATCAATGGCAGTTAGTTACAAACTTTATGCTATGAACTAAACTATTTTAATATAATGAAGGTCTATGACTTTATGAACCAAGAGCACAGAAAATTATCAGACGTTCAAGTTGCTCAAAGTCTAGCCAGTGTGTTTTTGTTCCATAACGCGACAAGATTTTATGCGTTTATCTGCATACGTTTCTCGTTATCACAGATGTCTAATTGCGGCATTTACCAGGCCGGAACAACGGTACCTTCTTAGTGCGATTATAGTAATTAGTGTGCGTGAATAGGTGCAAAATAAAAATAAATATCGCTTAAAAGCGTTTCGTGGACCGATAACATCGATAGAATGTGGGTCTACGTGTGGGTCTGCATCCCAACCACTTCGACAAGCCCCCTCTATGCTTGTGTCGAACGATCGAAAAAGCTCCACTCCTTACGCAGGCTCTCAGCCCGCTTTCCGGTGCTCCGATTGATTGCAAACATCAGTCGGCAAATGTGAATGCGAAGCGTCGAAAATCCAATCAGTCGGACGGCGCTCGGCACAACTCCACCCCTAACAAATATCAATTAACACCTGAAATTATTCAATTTTCCATTCGGCGTGTTTGCTGGATAGCATATGTACGCGAGCAAATAATGTGTCGGAAGGTAGGCGAAAAAAAAACAACATCAACACCCGAATTCTGCTCCGGCTGTTGGGATCCACCATTTTGATACCACCGGTTTGATGTGCGCCACGGCCACACGGTCCACTGTGAGGGAGTGATGCGCGTAGGAAATTGAAAATTACAACAAAAAAAGTTCATCATCCGAGAAAAGGGTCGGATGGAGGATGGGAGGGAGAGGGGTGGCTGGCTAGGCGAGGCGATGCTAGCACTCGATGCGGTCAATATTCTCTCTCACTCTCCACACGGACTCCTCCAAAGTTCAACGTCCCACAGACCGCGCCGCCTACTTCGCGCGGTCTTGATTTCTTGCGCGTTTAATTTCTGCGCCTCGCTGTTGGCAGACACTTTCAGGCAACACCGCGTCGGACAATCGAGCAATCCTTTTTCACATTTTTGTTTATTCTAGTTGCGGACATTAACCGAGAGAAATAGTTATTAGCTAATCATTAGAAGAAGCATGGCTGGCAGCGTAGGGCTGCTGTACGGCCTGCGTAGCCGAATGGATTGTGGAAAGCGGATAAACGAAAATAAAGGAATCTCGATCGGTGGTGGGCAAGGGATCGGGTGTGCGAGGAGATCGCGGTGAGGAAGGTTGGTAACGCCTTAAAGCGTTGGCCGTCGAAAACCGGTGGCGGCACTGTCAGAGGCACTGTCTCCATTACGTGCTAAATTGGCACCCAGAATCTTGAGTGAACTTAGCAGAACAACCTGAAACTATGCGAGGCGTCATTTGGAGCCCAGCGTCCACACCCGACAGCGTCGAACACGGTCGTAGCAGAACTGATCGTCCCAATTTAATGAGTTTTGTAGAGGTGTTGTTGGTGCTATCTTCAGCAATACCTCAGCCGAAGTATTACTGTCCTTGGGCTAGTCACTGTTTTAAATTGCCGTCGGTAACTTATTCTGATTAAAGGATTATGTTGGACCATTGGCGGGCACTGGCGTTGGGAGAATTTAATTTAATAAGCATATCGGAAGAATTAGGAAAACTGAGGGATCAAAGTTCTAGCACTATTGCTGCAATTGTTGCATATACCAATAGTATTCGAGAACAACTTTGAGCGTCTGACTGAGTAACCGATCACAACAAACTAACCGCCCGATCAACGCACCACAATCAACCGGGTCACCGATGACAGTTTGAGAGCGCTGACTTCCGCCGCTGTCATTAATTAAATCTATCTACAGCGACCATTGTTTCGGCGGCTAGTGAGGGGTGGCCTTTTAGGGCTAGGTATTACCACTCGTCTTCCGCCCATTTTCCAATAGTTCCTGACCCAGTTCGCGCGAGTCTAGGAAAAGTGTACGCGACAGCATTCGCCCGTATGCTGTGTGTGTGTGCGCCGCAGTGAGCGATTCACAGAGTGTAGCCGTACCGATTGCTGTTACCAGTAGAGCCGTGCAGTGAGTGTTTCGGATTAGCAGATTGTTTGCACGGCTTGAACCGGTTTTTCTGCTTTCTTCGAAATATGTGTGCGTGTGTGTGTGTTTGTTGACCGGTTTTCGCAAATCGCAACGTGAAAAACAAAAACCCACCTCGCTGCAGTTGCAGTCGGCCGCTTCCGAAAAGGAAAAGCCTCTAACAAAAGCCGACCCCGGCAATGCACCGCTCGCAGGCTCCGTGGGTTTAACGATGCACACACTACGGGTAAGATTGTTTAGTAAATAGGTTTCGCCGTCGGCCGTGCAGCAGCAGCAGCAGCACTATGACATTTGGCTTTTACTATCCGCACCATCCGGCACCATCTACGGCGGGTGGAGTGCCGAATGGTAGCGGCCTACATAATTTCACCGCGCTGGGAATTCCGTGCACAAACCAGTACAGCGTACCGTGCATCTTCCAGAATGAAGGGCACACCACCGGGGCTTTGGGTTTTTACCGACGTTAGATAAAAACGCGACAGTAGTGCTTCGCCAGTAAGCGGGTAAGCGAGGTAGCGTACGGCATAACACTCTTACGTAGCTACAGCCAAGTGACGGCCGTCGGTTCGAAGTCGTCGTCGAGAGAAAAGAACAGTTATTCTTTCTCCCGTCACTTGTCCCACGGCACCGGGTGGGATGGTGGCGTGCTAGTGCGCCCTAGCCGGCCTACTGGTTCTGTACCGTAATCCCTAAACATGGCCTCACCGGCTCACTCACTACGGCTCGATCGAGCATTCGGATTGCATGAGCGTCCTTTGATCAATCAAACGGATCTGGTTGGTTGTCCCACGGTAACGCGGGGCGAAGTGTTGCCAGTAGCCAACGGTGGTAGTAGTGGTAGGTGCAGTGCATGCTGGCTGTCGCACCGTTTAGGGGCCGACAAGGTACGAGCTGCAAAACCGGAACGTATCGGCTAATGATTCAATGCGGGAGTTGCAGCAGGAGGGAAGGGACCCGATCGTACCCTCAGGATTGAACGATCGTTAAGCTAATGACACAGTTTCCGAAGACGAATGTACAGCATGTGCCTCCGGGCGGTTTGCATCTTTTTCCGATAGCCGGGGAATGATATGTTGAGTGATTGGGAAATTCTTTTCCATAAAATGGAACGGACATCATGTTATTCTGTACCGTTCTATTGGTGTGACTCGCCTCACAGACCTAACTCCTCCAGTCAAAGGTTGAAGGTGGATGCCGATGAAAAATATTGTTCATTTGATGTACATCTGTATTCGCTGTGCAACCCATAGCATATTCAATTTACGGTGTTAATACGCTTTTTCAATCATATAAAGCATCAGCGCCATTACTGCAGTTGCCTCCTACTTTAGCGAACCCATTTAAACCGATATATTCGTTCCGTTGTTTTAAAATCACGCGCCAGATACGGCGAGCAAAATAAGCAAGAGCTAGAATGCGTAGCATTTTTCGCCCGGAGGTTAGGGTGCGTAGTGTAGCCGCGCACCGCTACATCAACCGTAACGACCGGCCTTGAATTGAACTTCTTCCGACTCTGACATCGATGCTCGGTTCGAAAGGTTCCTTCTTTTTTTGTGCTGGCCCCAGTGTTCATTGGGTACAAATTTGCCGCAATATTGGTGCACGGGCACGACAACTGTTTGACCATCGAGTAGGATGAAATGGTGCTCGAGATGCGCCGTTCGGTGCGAAAACCGATTCGCTTAACCCAGAAGTGCGAAGGAAGCGATAGTAATCGCTTTCAACTGTTCCTAGAGGTATGAAAAATGTAAACTCCCTACCTGTGGCCACAGTTTGTTAAAGAGCTTGTTGGGACTCTGTTTGATTTCTGCAGGATGATCAACACTGCAGGAGACGCGAGCACTAACAAACGAATGCAACTGCTCGGAAAGAACGTTTCTGTTGCGTCGTTACGATCGTTAATTCAAAATGAGAAGCTGCATCTTTGAACATCCTTTCTATACCGGAGAGCACGAAAGCGCGTTTCAATGTTAACAATTACCATCACAATCATCTTCGCTTACCAATTCTCACGCATTTAAAAATAGGTAAATCTCAGCAGACAATAATTTCTAGATAAAATTAACAATTTATATTCACGATGAAATTCATCGGATGGCCGTGGCTGTACCACGCGCAGTTATAGCATTTCTAGCAATTATCCGCAAACGGCGCATGTCATTGGCGATTTGTTTTGGCCCAGCAGAGTCTGCATACCAAGCGTAATGATCGAGGGTTCTGTTTTTTGTTTTATTGCATTTTCAATGCAATTCCTGCTGCCTCTGCACATGCGCCGTACACTAAAATTCCAATTTAGCATATGCACAGCAATGCACACGCCACATTTTCGTAGCCCACGAGCACAGCACCTTGTTACTAGACCGGCCCGAGAATCCCGATGAGAACCGTCGTCCGGGAACAGGGCGCTAATTACGAAAACGTGTGGCCTGCCCTTTTCGTATTCTCACGCAATGGAAAGAGTCCGAACGAGACAGTGAGGAATAAAGTTATAAAAACAAATAAGCAAACTTCAAGAAACTTTACTCAAAAGCTGTGAAATGCTCGTTCGGTAAGTGATACGCACGGTGGGCGATGGTTGCATGCGCAATAAGAGTGGTGTTTCGAATCGTGTTTTTGCTTTGAAACTTTTCGGCTGGATTGCCAAGGTCCAAGGTTGCACTTATGGCTTTACGTCGACCGGAAAAACTTTACAAACCGTTCAATACAGCCGCAATTTTAGCACACAATTTTAGCTACCTGTCAACGTAAAAATAATAGATCAAAAATAAAATACAACTTACCGTTCGAAATAGCAGAATTATCCACACCACTAGTGGCAAAAATATTTTCATTTTTGCTGCAAAGATAAAGAAAAGAAAATATGAGTTAGTAACAATGGATACCAGAGGTGCTTAAAAATCAACGAAAGGCATCGGTTTGGGTTATCGTGTTTGTGCTATAGTTTGAAGTGAACGTGTACAGTTATGCCACCAGTTGCTGTCATTCATGAATCGCGAATGCTTACGCTGTGTGGAGGAGACTGTAGCGTACCAAAAACCTGGCACTTTGGATGTATGAGAAAAGGTGCGGTGATTATTTTTCTCTTCCGGATGCAAGACGCTTAGGTGTAAAGTGGCATGCGTGACTAACCCATTACCGGCAGCACGATCTTGGCCACCGTTGTCGCATCATTCCTCAGGGAACCTATGCTCCACACCCTCTTTCACCGAGGAGGAACACCCTTTTTTGTGTTTTTTTTTGCGCCGGCCCGATCATCAGCCGAGTTTCGCCTGCTTTCAGAGGAGGTCACAAAGCGGTGGTGATAGCTTGTGACGGTCATCCTTCCCGTTTGCTATTCTGCAGCACAACCAATGAGCTCGGCAGGAGCAAGAACGCTAAAGATGTAGTCAAGCATTTCACGCTTGGCACCGTAACGCTTGGTGCCACAGCATACGCGTTGCAAGATCTTTGTTCCTGTCAGGTATTGCCATGCACGTTCCGTTACCCATTCATCTCGGTGCGGCCGTCTAGCCGCATGCAAGATGCGTCGTCTGCGCGCTATCGTACACTAGAAATCGGTTCAATTTTGCATAATAATAGCAGTGCGGGGTGCCAAAAGCAAACGGCAAGTGTGTGGTACCTTACGCAACCTTTCCACTGCTTGACAGATCCGTGCCAGAGCACGGCCATGAGATGCGCGCCAGTTGATGCATTGTCCGGTGCGCAACGAAACCGTTAACGTGTGTCGCAAGCTGCTGTGGTGCTTATGCTGCTGCTGCTACTGCTGCTGTTGGCGACTGGTCCTGATATGGCACCTGCACCGACCATTTCCAGGGGGTAACTGTTGCCAAATGTTTGACCACACACACACACGGATACACACATGGACACGGGTGTCTTTTCGCAACGGATAATTGCAAAACAATCAGCATGCGCGAATGGCTGCGTGTTATATTGTTCGGATCCGATTGCTTTCGATGCGTTCTAGTACAGAGCACTGTAGGTGATGGGCTGCTTATCGCTAAACGCTTGAAGAAGTTACGGTCAACAAAAACATTAACCTGACACACGCTGATTTACTTCATCCTGTCTCTGTTTTTGTGAGACGAACGGGGTAGAATCTAACATCCGTCCCCGTCACAGTATTGAACCGTTTGGCTTCGTGTAGTGTTATAAAAGTGCATCTGCTTTACATATTTACTGCCTTTGACCGTAACGTTCCCGGTCGGGGTGTACTGGGCACTTTCTCACACCGGAATGCATACAGCCGTCGGGAATGAAGTCTGAACACGTTCGTTCACCTTTTAGCATCTTCGGGCAGGTTGGGGCCTGTCGAAAGTGTGTAACAGCGAACAATAAAAAAAACGTGGATGACGAGATCGTAATAGTACGATCGTAATGATGTATGTAAAATACAAATTTGCCTCACGTGTAGCGGGTCCATGCTAGACCCGGCTAAGAAACAGAACATCGGCCAACCGTGCAAAAGCGTGCTGCCCAGCATCATCTGGCTCTTCTGCTTTATCTGCCTGTACCTTCCTGAGTGCACCGGGTTCACCCAGAACGATCCTGTTCTTAAGAGGGCAAGAGACCCGTACAGTGGACTATCAATATTTATGATTGCAGAAACAATGAATTCCCTCCGCTTGTTAGCACAGAAATCGATCACTGATTTATGACTGGCACTGGCACGGTCCCGTGTGCAGCAACCATATAATCTCGATGGAATCTGAAGCGATCCTTCTTCTCTGCGATCGATGGAATCGTTCGGCGAATCTTAACGCCATACAAACGATCGTCTTGAAGCATCGTACGAAGCCGTATCAAAAAGCTTAGCCGCCCGTGCGTATTCACACGATCGCACTACGCCAAGAAGGATCACCCATGCACCGATAGGCCGTGCTTACTCGTCGATACGCACACATTCCGACATGCGGCTCTATTTGATAAGATAATGGAGAGCAGGGTGCAGAATAAAAATCCTATTAGCATACAATTCAAACAGGTCGCACACGCACGCACTTCAGGATAAGGGTACCACCGGTCGAGGCGGGACGCTAAATGCGCGGTGTGAATAAATGCAGTAAGGACAGGAGACATGATTTATGAGCGTTTCCCTTAATTACACCCGACCGGCGATCGATCCTTTGGAATGCATGTCCTCGAGTAAAATGGGTATTCAACATTGCCAATAATCGGAATGCTGCATTCAATTAGAGAAGCCTGGCGATGGGCGTTGGCTCTCTAGTATCGGGGCACATCAATTGCTTGGACAACGCATCATCCATAACCGAACAGCATACGGGCTCACATTTAGTGGAAGATTTATTGGAAAAGCAAGGAACGCCAATCTGGATCGGTATGGGAAAATGAGCAGTCTCGTTATTCCACCACGCACAGGTCAGGTGAAGCATCCGTACAATGGCCTATCCAAGGAATGTACTCTCCAAGACTAAGGCTAACCCACACTCGCGTCGGGTACCAGGGATACGCGCTGCTCGTCTATCTGGTGGTGGTCCGGTGATGGAATTAAATTAAGCGTGTAAAATTCATTCCCAACCAAAACCGATCGAATCGAGTGTAAATTTCCAGCACAATTTATTACGCCTCGCTGGTGGTGGCGCGCACCACAGTCATTCGGAGTGTGGACCAAAATCTGGGCAGAAGTTTCCAGCTCCATTCCCACTCGAAATGGATTAATCGAATCAAAAGGGTTGGTGCTCGAGGAACTAGAACCAAGCGAGAAGGTTCAGACACACACACACGCGACCAACATCCGTTTCAGTGTATCAAGTTAAGCACATGTGTGCAAGATTTAGCACGGATCCTACCTGTAGTCGCGGGAGACGTCCGGCCAACCGAGAAATCCCACCCCTACCGAACGAATCGAAGCACCCGAGCCGAAGAAAGGTGGTTCATTAAAAGACCTGTGTCATTTTTGCCGTTTTCGTCTGGAAGGTTTGTCCATAAATTTTGCAACGCGCCAAAGCTCCGGAGCATTGCATTTGCGGAGTGTTGAGAAAATGAACCAATGTGCCGCGCAGTGTGAGGCAAGGCTAGAGCCAAGCGTAATACCACATGGTCACACAATTAACGTACTCCATTTCACCGCGCCGGTGTTTAAGCTTACCGCACGCCCTCGTAGGCGTTGATAAAAAGGGCCATAATTCATTAAATGTGGCGTTTTTTTTGCTGCAAGCCTACAAAACGAAGACCGGATTCGCCTGGGCGTGAGAAATGGTACAACTTTGGTCAGAGCAATCGTTTCGCTTACCGCACGAGATGGGGAGCGTTTTTCTGATAACACAAATAACGATAGCCTGAAGTGGTATAGTCTCGTTTAAGACGTTTTCTACGACAGGAAAGCTAAGAACCCTTTTTTTCTATGTCGATGGTACCCCCGCGTGCTATCTGCTCTGGCAGTCAGAAAATAGCTATAGAAAATGGGAGAAAAATGGAAAAGTGACTCTGTCGGTAAGCGGTTTGAAGATGAGACAAAAAAACTCGTTGCTCTCTACAAGCAATGCTGGACGCTCATTACGCAACGTTAAATATATCTAATTTATTGTTTGACAGTAGGTAGCTTACCCCATTTCCTGGGTTATGAATAAGGTACGCTTCATCAGCGCGTACAAGCAATGCAAAACAAGCATCAACAAGCATCGATCGCCTCAATATCTCTGCCCAGACTGGTTGTTCAGGGGAGTTGTTGTAAATGGACATGCTCGGTTGAACGGACCGATGCATTTTTAGCGCGCATCTGACAGTCCCCCTTAGGATACTGCTGTCGTCACCGTCAGCGATCGGAATGCATCGATCGGGAATAAAATCATTGTCGCACACCGTCAATAATCCATAATGGAAGAATTTTAATTGTTAAAGAATGCGCGATGAAACCGATGTTGAGTGATTGAATTATTTCGATGTATTTGATACACATAAATAACGCCTGCCATATGCAGCTGGATGCGTTCTTCGATGGTGAACACGCGATGGGCGCGAATATTTCCTGTTTGTCACTACATAAAAATACCTGCTGCGAATGTGTGCACATTTTCCAGCTCCAGGCATGCCTACAATTTTATGCCACATGTTAATCACACACGCCAATGGACGCTTTACACAACAACAGCACATACAGGGGGGCAATACAAGCCATACAGCAAGAACTTGCGACATGCCGGGTCTGCTTTCATAAATAAGCTTTTTTATTGTTTTTCTTTCATTTGTATATTATCATTCAAAGAGCGATGCGTATTGCTCGCTAGTATTGTCACTGGCCAGGCCAGAAAAGGCATTCTTTTGCAGGCTGTTCTACAGGAATGTGTTGCTGCTGCTGCTGGTTCCTTTCAAAGTCGGGTTGAGATCGATGTTGGAGCAGGGTGGACCAGTGTTTGTATCGTTATGACCCTAGCAACGTGTTTTGCCTTTTCCGGCGGTACAACATGAACGTTGTATGTGTGTGTGTGTTGGATGTGATGGAACCGTATCGGTCATCGGGATGTGATTGGACTCTTGGTGTCGTACCCGTGCTCATATCAATTAGGGGGGGTAATGAATAATTCCCGACTATTTTTCATATTCGCCACTAGCACACCAAGCGGCCTTTTGCTTTGTTATCGCGAATAAAACAGCTTCATTTTATTCCATTATCCGGGGATCGTAAATTTCGTCCAAATCCCATCTAAGAATCGCGCACCGGAGACGATAAATGGCCGCCAGACAGTTGATTAGAAGCCGCATGATCACTAACCCCGAACAGCGTGTGCTGCACAGTAGGGAGTATGTGGCAGAAGCCGAAACATGTCGTAGGACCCATCTACACGATCAAGAATTCTAATGAAAGCTTCTAACAAACGATAGGTACCCCTTTTTTCCTCATTTTATGGTAATCTGCTTGACGGACATACCTTCGACGTGCAGCAAGAGAAAAAGGCACGGGAATGGAGAATCCAACACACACTTTAAAAAAAAACTGTGAAGAAGTCAGCGCATCAAACGCTCCAACCCAATGCTCTCGGGCACCACGTAACTCGGGGAGGTCTCGATCACTGACGATGGTCGGCAACGGCAATGTTCGCTGTCTTACACACTCGTGACAGAAATAAAATTGCAATAAAAACTTGAACTATTCTACCACGCTCCCGGGTCTGCACATTGCAGCAGCAGCAGCAGCAGCAGAGCTCTCCGGCGTGTGATGGGCATGGAGTAAGATTTTGTGTAAGCTTTTGTACAATCGTCGCGAACCCCCCTTTCCGTATGCTTATGCTGGTGTTCTGTATCGAGTTTCTCTGATTGCTTCTTCATCAGCAGAAAGCGTCGGCATTGTGCTGAGGGCGAACAAATCGTGTGCTGTAGGTTCGCTGCAAATAGGGCAATGATGGCAGGTCGAACCATCGATTCGAACTGTAGATCTGGATTGCAAGGTGAAATCGTGTGATATCTCCGGTATATCGTCGGTGGCAATTAATTGCCAATTCATTTGATTTGTTATTAAAAAAACGTTTGCGGATTTACGAATTACGAACCGTCTACGAAGCTATTCCGGGTGATCCTACCAGTCACGGGTGGGGATTACACTTTACGCTCGCCGATTGGCTCTGTTTAATCCGCTCTGTCTGTGTCCGTAATTTAAAGCAAGGGACCCAATTTGTTACGATCGTATAATGAGCTTAAAGTCTGTTGTTCTGGTCAGAATTTGAACAGCACTTTAAAGATTTTTCCGGCTACAAGACTAGCTAGGCAGAACGCTTCATCGCCTGACGATGAGCTGGTTACGATCGATAAGTGGCCGTTTGATAGTGACTTGCTGTCGAGCAGTTTTATGCGAATTTGTTTTCAGGTTCTTTCCACTTTGCATTGAGTGATTTATGCTCCACGGTCAATGAATGATCGAGATAAGCGATACAGCTGGCAGTCGTAAAAATGGTCGTTTCGCTCTGTTATACTTCTCTTCCATCGCGAAGATCGCGGGAACCATCGTAAAAGTTTTTAATGCCACAAGATGGTTTCCAAATTCTGGTAGTATGTTAACGTGTTTTCACAAATCATCCAATATTGTGCCGTGTTTCGAAAGGCGTACCTCATAAATCATACATAAATCACTGCTGTAAACCGAATAACGAATACCGGTGAATTGCAATTCACCTCACATCCTAAAGTCAAAACCGGTTGGTGATAAATAATCGATCGTTTGACACCATCACCTTTTTCCCTGCAAGCCCAAGCCCAAGGGGAATGGACCGAGATCCAAGGCCAAAGAAAAGATGTTGTATGCATTCCTTCGCCTTCTGTTTGCTTATCCTTTTTGAAGCTAAACATTACGGCTGCTAGACCTCGGTTCCAGACTTTACAAGCGAGACTTTACAAGAAGTATGCCCAAGCGATCACAGCTTTACGAACCGTCCTGGTGCGAGGATCACATTTCTGAGCACATACGGTTTGGGCTTAGCTGTCCGTTACGTGGTGCTAGGCGGTGAAGTACCTGTTGCGAGCGGTACGTGCTGCTACTGTCTGTAGGTGCGCGCACCACAGGATAGTAGCTGTAGGAAATGAATAAAATAAATCACATCCCATTTCACGGGTCCTAAAATTGGATCATATTTCTTGAGGCTTCGCGCTGGGATCTGGAGCTACTCTGGAAGCGGTGCGTACCACACGAGGTCCAACAGAATGAGGTGTGAAAAGGTATCCCTTTCTGCGTCTAGCCTCATAAACGCCAAGTGTGTTTGTTTGCTTGACCCACGGCTAGGACACACCATCAGGTAAAGCAGCGGGCAAAGGTTGGGCGTAAGGCGTGCGCTAATGATCCGGCGACTGAGTGGGTGATAAGTACGGCAATGATTCACGGTCGATTGACTTCGAATGTACGGTGACGGTGACCTTCATACTTCTACCCCCGGGGAGAGAGTGGGCGTTCTGCTGGACGACGGGGTTGTATTTTGCGCCTGCTAGAAGGTGTGAGCCACGATAGTTGCAAACCTCGGCACCGAAGCTGTTTGATCAGGAAGTCAAAGCCCAGACTGATCTGTTGACTGTCTAGTCAATCGTCGGCTTAAGCGAGTGCCGCAGTCGCAAATAGTTTCATAACTGAGCGGGCAGAAATAAAGCACAACAAACAAGGAAGATCTGCCAGGTTGGCAGATCCAACAAAATACGCGCAGCACTCAAGTATCGGCAAGCGGCTTCTCGAGATCGAACCGATAATTGATTCCTGCGAGACGAGCAGCCCGTTCGACACACGCACCATTCGCAACAGATGTACC
Source organism: Anopheles stephensi (assembly GCF_013141755.1). Lineage (NCBI taxonomy): Eukaryota > Metazoa > Arthropoda > Insecta > Diptera > Culicidae > Anopheles > Anopheles stephensi. The sequence goes on from NC_050203.1 coordinate 47,294,125, forward strand.
CGTGTGGACAGAACCGAGCAGCTTACGTTCCAGATAATTGATAGCCAAGGACGTGCGATGAAGCTGCCAACATGCGGAGTGTCACGTTGTCTGTAGGGAGTTTTGTCTTTACCTCTTCATTAATTCTACTCTCGTCGGATTTCGCGCAACTAGTACGGGTCGGCCCCGTCCACTAAGCCATTATCATTAGCCGCAGTGTGTAGACAGCTCTATCAAAGGTACTCGCGACGCACCATTCCAGTGGTTCGGTGTGACAGTGTCTCTACCCCGCGTCGGAATGTGTTTGTGGACCATTGTGGACGTCGACCAAAACGACGAAACGAGCGAGCCGCGTTAATCGGGATCGATGTCATGTTTCTGGCAGTGCTGCTGCACGCCTTATAGAGCTATATTCTAGCCATGGGCGACTCGGCCCCGGGGAGACGTCATAAAAATTCTATACCCACCCGCTGTCAGTGTGGAGGGAATTGAAAAGATCCATCGATGGTCTGTGGTTAGAAAAAGTGATTCTGGCTTCTTGTTCGGAGAATTAGTGTCTCCCGTGGTAGCAACCCTAACAGTAGTCCAAACTAGCGGAGGACAAAAAGATGACAGATTAATTTACCGTCCTTGGCGTTGGATTTTTCTACGCTGGCGTTAGCCGTTTTAAGCGCAAGCGCTGGCTCGTACGGATTTGAAGGGATCAATCTTGCCTATCGAGAATTGTGTGCTCGAATTCAGATAACGTTCTTACGGCGCTGCTACACAAAACACCAATCTCCGGAGCAGACCGCTTCCAGCGGACAACCCGCTGTTGAATGACACCGTAGCAACCTTTTGATGCTTATCAATCTTTTACCCGGTAATGCCATGGATGCTGTCTGGTGTGTCTGGTGATCGGACAGGGCAGAGCTGTGGCGAACTGTCAACCATACAAGCCCAACCTTCAAGTACTATATTTCATGCTGTTCTCAAATATAAAAGCTGATCGTTGAAAAGACGGCAAAGTTCACGATTTCCATGAAACGGGAGTTTTGGGGTCGAGCAAAGAAAAGTCAACCATTTTACACAATCCCGTTACAGATTGTGCTGTGTGTTTTCTTCTCTTTTCCACTCTCTTTCAACTGTGCCTATTGTTTCGTTATTTATTGCCATTGCTTTCGGGACTGCTGACTCGAGCTTTTGAGAGTTCGGGCCTTCTCGCTTTTGCCCACGGACTCGTAAACATTCATCTTTGCCGGTATCTGATTTTGGAGATTTCGTAGTTACTCTCATCATTTCGTGTGTGTATGTGTGTGTGTGTTTTTTGTCTCAATTTTCTTTTACGAACCTGCAGACAGTTCTTTATGCTGCTCGCATTCATACTAACAATAGCATCATTGCACACATCATTGCTACTATCGTGATTTCCATCGTAATCATCATTATCATCATCAGTGAGGTGATCACCATTTTGAGCATGAATCAGAATCAGAATTACGGCACCGTGTGTCATTGAAACCCGTTCGATTACCGTACACTTTCTTGCGCCGTTTTGTCTGATTTACAAGAACGGTTCTTTTGGGTTGATTAACATAAGGAATGTGGTTCTTGCGCGTGTAAGAAAGCATGAGGGAAACCGTAACAAAAACCACACGAGTGCAATGAACTTTTCGACGTATGAGATGTCCAACTCCAATTCCGTCACGAGATCGGTGTCTGCAGAGAGACACCAATAGGAGGACAATTGATACGCTTAAAATTGGACATCTCAATCGACGGGTTTTCCCACTAGACCTCAAACCAAATAGATTAAAGTGTTGTTTTTGTTTTGATAAAATGGCAAAGCCTGTACAGTTTCCGTTGGCTGTATACGTTGCTTGGTTTATTCTTAAACATGAAGGAAGTACTGTTAAGGGAATACGGCGTAAGCACTTCAAGTTCAGTGTCCCTTCCGGTGGTAATTTTCCGCCTCTCGATTCTCGTTGCGATCGATAAAAAAGTTTATATCTTTCCTTACCTGCCTCTCTCTCTTGCTCTTTTATTCCCGAAGTTTGCGCTTGTCTCTTCCTGTTAAGATTCTACCGTTCTTGTTTCTAAATGCGCCTAGGCGTGCACAGCCCGCCAAAGCCCGTAAGGCCGTCGAGAGTGAGTGAGTAGTTATGATTACACTTATTGCATCATATCTTCCGTTGCCATTCCACCCTATCGCTTCCATGATCGCGGGCGCTCCACGGCAGCCTGTAATTCCAGTGCTACCTGGACTGCGTTGGACGGTTACACAACAACAATGCCGTTTCGTTTCGGTTCGCGCTGCAAGCTACAAGATGTACCCGACCGATTCTAACACAACGTTCTAGCAGCCGTCCATTAGTCCGGGTCCTCACCCGGTCCGGCCGGAACATCATCATATCATCAGAATGTAATCGATGTAGCCCGATGAAGGAAGCTGGCTCCGGCTCGCGTCTGCCCCAACCACTACCGCGCTACCGAACCGGGTAAGAGGTCGCTGTCCTGTGGGCACTTTGTCGTTGGTTCGTTATTTTTGTTTTCGTTCACCCGTTGCAATTGACTCAGTGTCCCGGCGCTCGGGTGTCGTGATGCAACGGCCCCCAAGTACGGTCGTTCTTTGCAGTGAAGCAGACAAAACAAAAAAACATAGTTCGCCCTGGGGTTCTAGGGACCCGGGCCCGGGGCAACCTTCCAAGCCAATCTCAAGCCCGCGTCGAGAAGATGTGCGCGAACCCGTTAATCCAACGGGGCACTGATGCTGCCCATGATGTATGGGAATCTCGGTGCTTCACGCCGGTCAATTGAGCGAGAACCGGCCAGTGAGTGCGCAATCCAACTCGTGAACCTCATCATTTTCAGATTAGATCGAAGCAATGCCCCGGTACAAAGCAGAAGTGCAGAGGAGAAATCTTGGAGTGCGAACGTCAAAGCGCTCCATCGATGAAGGCAACGTTACATTTCCGTGCACTCGATGTGCTCCGTATCTGGTGTGCCTTGGTTCCTGCGAGAATGGCGGGAAAAGTTGTAATTTTCGTTTATCAACGAACGAACTTGGGCGGGAAATCCTTGCGGTGGCGGTGGTCCGGGGAAAGATCGGACGGGGTAAAATGCATCGCGCGATTCACGATCGCCGCTCTTGCCCGTTCATCGCTTGCCGGCTGATGATTGTCATTCGCAAGGATGAGTTGGAAGAAAGCGCCTTGAAGACACGTATTCTTTGAAGCGTCATGAGCTTTCACGACCACGATGGAATCAATTTGTTACGAAATGGGTTTGGAGGGGGTCATTGGAGTGACTCCAATTTGGAGCTAGCAGCAGGATCGGAAACGCTCTCTCGGACTGCTTTGTAACGGTTCACCGGTGTACCATCCATCTAAAACAAGTTCGTGAAACTGGACCATACCGGGATTAGAGACTTGGGAAGCTGCAGTCTTCAGGGAGGTACGTGAGCCTAGCCGGACGAGGCTCGTGTGCCGGATCGGCATATGGGCACAAAACAATGCGCGAAGAATACGGACATCGGGAAAAGAAAACTGATCACTGAAGCTTTAGCGCAACGAAAAGGAAATGACTAGCCACATTCTAAGCATCTCGAAGGAAGATCGTTTGCTACATGCTAAAGACCCTGCCAACGCGCGCACCCATGGGACCCATTTGCTGAGAACCAGGAAGTTTAACATTGAAACGAGCGTAGAGCCAAGTTGACTTCATCTGCGCATAATGTACCGATCGGGGATCGCAAACACGCCTCAAGCTCTAATGCAAGCTCATGCTACACCGTATTGCTAGCATGCGAAATTGGACAACTTTGAGAATCATTCCCCGTTTTTAGTGCGGATGCCAGAAGCTCGCTCGCATGTCATTCGCAGACATCAAATGTGACTCTTTTTTGATGGTTTCATAGCGTCTCGAGCGTGCGGGAACACATCCTTCCAACGGTGGTCGGAATGTGTTGTAATAATATGCCTCCCAGATCCCAATTAATGCGTTTTTTCTTCTTTAGTAGCCGAAATAGCCGCTTTAACCGATTGATTACAGCATTTAATTCCGCGTTGAGATAAAAAAAAGATGCGCAAAACGACGGTAGAGAACAAAAAATGGAGGAATCCATGAGCCACAGTTGGCATACTTTAGATCAGCCGCGAGAAACGTAATGATTACAATAAAACAACCATGACAAGATTGTAGCCACGATGGCACAGTGCTTCGATTTCCTGTGATCGTGATGCCGTTGCTTGCCCGCCCTTTCGATCGAGGAAGGACGACCACGGCGACGCTATTTGATGCCGCTGCCCACCTAGAATCAGGTGAACTAATTTATATAATTTTACTCCCTGATGTGTCTGACGGTTGTTAATGCCCCGGTTGAGTTGTTGTTTTTTTGTGGTCTTGTTTAAGTTCTCTAATGTTGTATTCACGCGAATGATTTCAGCAGCCCTCTTGCTGCATCGGCTGGCAACCGTTCTGCTGCAGCATCCCTAGAGGACTGGCCAACGATCGCTATCCACTGATATGGCGGAAAAGCGTCCGGCGACTGGCTTTGCATCAGACCTAACACGCGGTTCATTCCGCGGTGTAAAACGAGTTCCACGGAATGCGTGGCAGAGCACAGCGGCGCACCGAAGGATTGGGGTGTGTGTGTGTGGTGTGTTTGGAGCGCCCGAGGGTTACGGATTTGTGCTAGATTTGTTGGTTCAGTTTGTTCCCCTTCCTTCTGCATTATTTTAGTTGTACCATTTCTAACGGGATCTGGAATGGTTAGCAACCGGGAGGTTGGTTAGCATTGGAGCTCGGGTGCTGCACCAGCTTCTTCCCGGACACCATTGTTTTTAAGCACCCTCTTGGCACCCTTGGATGTTCCAGATGCACTCTCTGCACGTCGGGAAGCGTTCCCAATATGTCTAGATTATGAGGCAGACCTTGTTTTCACAATTAGCTTAAGATGAAGAGACAATTCAGTTCATTATGAAACACGGCGCGGGTCGCCGAGGACAGCGAGATGCTGCATGACTTAACTAGAATGTTTTTATTATGCAATCTCACCGTGAAAGAGCTTTTAATGTGAATTTTTAGAACAATAAATAAGGCATTTGGGATTGTGCTATTTTGGAACGGAGATGCCATACTGAGTTTTGTTTCAATTTTGTCTTACTTCACAGCCTTTGTAGCAACTGTCCTAATAGTAAGGTTTTATCGTACCGTACCACAAAAACTCTTGAAGCACGCTTTAAAGAGGTTGCATTAATTCTTGCATACCTCGGTAATAGTGGGAGAACAGAAGAGATAAAAGCATTTTTATCTTTATGCAATGAGTTTGGATATGTTGTTGCCGCCTCGGTTCAATCGGTTACGCTACTCTTCCCGACATCCTCAGCACGCATCGGTCGAGTGTACCTGCACGAAGCTAAATGATTGAACGATTCCACCCTATAAAGAACACGTCGCTTTGCTTGCCTAATAACATGCATACAATTTATGTAGCGATTATTTGCTCTGTCATGATAGCATGTACCAACGTGAGGCCCACTCGTGTCCCATGCAGCCAGCGTCCCCTTCGCCAGGTCTTCCTCGCAAGAACATTGGATCGCTTTTATGCGACAAGCATGTTACACACTGCAAGTCAACATATTAACAAGAAATGCGACAATGAAAGGTTAATGCAAATTTATTAAAACCACCACCATCTTGTCGCGGAATCGTCGTGGGGCGGTAAAAGCCCCGGCAGAGGTGCAGCACGCGCCACCAAACCAACCCAATGGAACTCGTGCCGCCCCGGACTTTGATATGACCATTTTTGCTCGCCCGCTTCTGCTTCTCTGCACCCTTGGCATGATGATACCTGCTAAATTCTGACTGCACATACTGGGCCAACCGAACAAAAGAAAACTACAGTGCGACGAAGAAAAACGAAACACAAAATCAACACTAATTGTCTCGGCAGCACAGGTGAAACAGGATCACCAGGACGGAATAAAACGAAAAGGGGGGAACAAAAAATCTTCTACAACAGACAACGCGCCACACAGAAACCCATGGCCGGCTACAAAAGTGGCACGGAACGGGCTGCGAAAACTCCACAATGAGTGCGTTTTCCTCTGCAGTGGGACTGCCAGGGCAGAATGGGCACAAGTATTACGATTCACTGACACTGTTCTTGTCATTCGATGCTGTCGCACACACTTGCACACTCGATCCGTACAGCATGTGCATCGAGGAGTAACAAGGAATTGGCTTGTTGTAAGATCGTTTTAATTACGCCCGTAAATCAGTACCAGACCAGTAATTACTGCCGACCCGCCGTGAGATGTTTTGATGATATTAAAGCTTCACTGTATTGCGGGAGCTTGACAAATGTTGAGGAAATAATTTTAGGATTACTCGCTAAACAAACGGAGGAAAGATGGGCTTTGCCATTCTAAATCACAAAGTGCTGTCCTTCCAATCATAACGAGCCCGTAATGCTGATTGAAGTTTCAAAACAACTTTCATTCCAACATTGCATCGGATGCAGCTTCATGCCAACCAGACGTTGTACCAAATCCGACCTCATTACGTGAACGGAACGGGTTTATGCAGACCGGGCAAAAATATGAAAAGTAACTGCAGATCTTGCGGGAACTCTGCCATCCCAGTGGCAGTGGAATCTAACTTGGCAAAACTAGATTCCTTTCACGATCCGTTTCTAGAACGCTTGGACTTCGTCGAGTAGAGCTGCGGGAGCCAAAAGTTAAGGGAAGAAGGGAGGAACAGCAGAGTTCCTATTAGAGAGAGGGAGTGTGTCCTGTCGGAGACTGGTAGAAGAACAGTTAGCCAGCGCGTAGGAAATATGAATGCTAATTTTCTCACAACCACCATCATCACAACCACCAACTTCTTGCGGGAAAAGCCTCGTCATATTACGCCACCCGACGCGAAATAGCAGGCAAAACTGCACGACCCGACTGTGGCTGTGATAATGGCTTAAGGATACGAGAAGGTCGTTCATTTACCTTCCGAAACCCCGCACTCACTCCGCAGCAAGCGCGCGATCAGTTGCGATCAGTTGGAGGAGATTCATTTTTCCGCTAAAACCCGTTGGACGTGACGTGTTGTTCGAACGATCGCGATCTTCGCATCATTCGCTCGGCCTGCGTAAGAATGTGCGATAAGAGAACTAGTTGCAAGAGCTCGAACTCGTTGCGGCTGTGGGTTGGAGGGTTGGCGGTTATACAGCGGCAACAGCAGCATCAACAGCCGCAGCAGCAGCAGCCAAAGAGCATCGCTCATCCATCTCGAATCATCAGGCTCATGTTTAATGTATGGCCAAACATATGTTTATTCATATTGGATCAGAACAATCTTCTATCGGGTTGCGAGTTGATCCCCTCGCACAGAGGCCGTCGGCAGTGTGCTGAAGCAGGTCTAGGAGGACCCTGCATCCCGTCTGGACCGCTAGAACCGCTGCGGTCTATTAAAATTATATGTGTTTATAAATATTTGCTTCCCCTTTTTTGCGGATGTTCTACCGATCACTTTCCCGGGCGGTGAAGGTGCAGCAGGTTAGCGCTGCAGTGGAGCTGATGATCAGCGGCGAGAGATCTGCACGAGAGGCAACTACGGCTGCGTGGCGAATGGCATGGTGCGCTGAGTATATCGTTGCTGTTTGCGCTCCGGTACTTTTATTTCGACCGGCGAGACCGTGATTGTTTTGCCGCATTTGCCGGCTGGTACAGCTGGTGCTCATTTTGTTTGAGCTGCACTCAAATTCTTGAACCCCCCCTTCGCGCACCACATCTGTGTCCAGCCATTTGGAAGTTGTGCGCACACACATACAGTTGGTTAAGCGAAACATAGATCGAAAGAAAAACATCGAGCGCAACTAGCGAAGCTTATCGTGCCGATGGATCTCTTATAAATAAATGATTTAAACGAAGCGAGAATTTCATTTTCCTTATCACTTAACAGAATCTCGTAAACTGTGGTGAACCGAAGGTACCACCGGATTCACAATTACGCCACGCCGGCAATGACGCTCGTCGTATCCTTGCAGCGAATGCCGCTCGTGGTTTTCCACGTCCACTCCCAAAAGGGCGGCACAAATAGGAGGCAGTTTTAGAGTAGTCGCGTAGTGGCGCAGAAAAAAAGAGGGCCAAGAAGTAACAACCGGCCAATCCCTTCCACGCGGAATCCGCTGCCTGGGATGATTTAGTGTGATGTAGCGAGGGAATGTTGGTCGTGCGGCATGTTATGAGGTTGTTTGCATAGAGCGTTTAAGTGGATGCAATCGTGTGCAGCCATTAATTAAAGCAATTTAACACCTTCTTACCGTGCCCGCCACTTGCCCGGTAGTTTGCTTCGTTGCTGCAGTGGCGTTCCTGCGCTGCAGCTTAAGCTGCATACGGGAGCACACACCCTGACGGCATTCCTGTCGGGTTCGGTTAAGGGTCAGTACACTTTTTCGGGAAGCCGTTTGCCTCGGAGACGTTCTTATTAGCTTGTTCCGCTGTCGATGGCTATTGGAAGCATCATTATCGCCTTTGTCCATGTTCCTGACCAGTGTGAACAGGCAGCTGGCGGCTATCGAACAAGAAGTAATGCCTCTTTAAAATCTAGCACATCACAGCACGATTATGTCCCGCAGGATGTTGGAAATTATAGAAAAAAGGGCCACAGCCACAACCATAACCATTTGCCACTTTGCCCAACGACCAAGTCGACGACGACGACTCAATGAGATTTGCCTTTCTCCTACCAATCGTACACGCAAGTCATCTTTGTGCGTTTTCTGCATTTGAAGAGCGTTTGATCTGCGCCACACAAACAAACGGCTCTGAGCGGGAAGAAGCAGACAGCCTTGGTCTGCTGGTCTGGTCACTGAAAGCACAACTGGTGCTGCCCACCAGTCCTGGAATTCCTCCCTCGAAACAGGATATTATCGATCTCGTTGGCACTTAGCTCTTCATTGTCGAACGTAAAGAATCCATTCGGATGAGGGTGGCTGGCGGTCGGTTTGGTTCCGTCCTTCCCTGCCGTGTTGCCTGCGGTGACGACGGATAAAACCGCACGCCGGATGCTAAAAGAACACACAATCATATGCGCTCCTCGGTTGTGTGCTTGCGAGGAGGAAACAAAATAATAATGACAATTGTTTGTAATTTCTGTCCCCACCGATGGTACCGTCGGTCGGAACAGACGGTCGATGGTGATGATGACGTGCCGTGGTGGACAGTTCCGAGAAGAACTGTACGTGTGTAATTATCATGTTTCATGCCTGTAAGGTGTTTGGCAGCAGGATGGTCCCGAGTCCCGAAGTATGTTAGCATGCTATTCCTGAAAGCTTTGATGATGATTTTGTGTTTGGGCGCAGTTGAGCGTCTCACTCTGTTGCCTTTTCCTTCATCATCAGTTATCGACTCATAATTGCATTCAAATAAATCTCAGCGATGCAAGAAACGGAGTAAAATTGGAACCTCTTTTTCACTGTGTTGCCGCATCTCTCAGCTCTCTCCCGATCAGCCGATGAAAGGTGTACCACAAATGGCGTTGCCGGTTTAACGCTACCTTCCTCGGGGTTCAATGTTACCAGTGATTAAAAACAGGAAATTACTCTATAGAGATTTCCGATTTGATGTGCCACACGGCGTTTGCTTGATTGAGCCCACAGCCATTACTGTGCTGCTTTTTTTTCGTTCTCATCTTTCGTTCTTTTGCTTTACGACAACCGGTAGAGGAAACAGGAAACACCTTCGCCTCCATTGTACTGTGATTTTTTCTTGCTCTCTTCTTCTCTCTCTCTCTCTCTTTGTTTCCCTTCTATCCCCTCATCTACATATGAGATGCCCAGCGGGTTAATGCTTTGAAAAAAGATTCGAATTACCACACAACTCTCTCACACGCACGCACACACACACGAGCTGATCGATAGGTGACAACCGTCAAAACAGCTTCATGTGTGGAACTGTCCACCTTTCAGGCTGGTATTTGGCTTCCCGGTACCGGTAAGCCGGGCGACGCCCGCAAAAATGGGGACAAAAGTCGATAAACTCCTCAAACTCATTCGTTCCCGGTTCGCGGTCCGTCCGGAATGTTCCCGGTCCCGGCTTTTGGCGACACATCATGTATTCGATACTGGTACCGGACGATCATTTCACCACCGGCTTATCGATTGGATTACGAAACCCATTTCCAATTCCCGGATTATCCCGTTATTTTGCTATATTTTTCACCATGTGCGCGCGCGCCCCGTAGTACGTAGTGTGGCGCGATGTGTTGTGTTGCCCTTGTCCGAAAAAAAGGCAACCCCCACCGATCCAGCCGACGAAAGACGTGTGACGCCAGTCGCCGGGCGTTTGCGTTCGTCACCGGACTTTGCGGACGTCGATTACGTAAACAGTGTTCGGGGCGAGCGAGCAACCGAACGAACGAACGAGCGAGCCAACGAAGGTGGCCAAGTGAAACGGCCCAAGATGCTTATACGCATCCGTGTGTTGGTGCGCATACCGTGTACGCGACTGCACGCGGTTTGTCTCCTTTGGCACGCACACGGTGGAACCACGATTTTCGCCTCTTGGCCTAACGTCGGAAGGTGGCTGCTCACAGTTTGGCGGATGCGCGTCTTTTTGAATGTTTAATTAAAGCTGCCAAACGAATGCGCCTACCACGAAAGAGACTTCAATGCCGCGGGTCGCAGCCCCGCAGCGCGAACTGCTGCAGGTCTGCGCTTGTGGGTGTTATTCAAAGTCACACATTGTTCAGGCTCAAAAGGTAAATTTCGTTCGAGGTAAAGTGAGACGCTCCCAGTACCGTGTAATTTATGCGATATGGTAATGTCGAAGCGCTTGCTGCTTTGTGGCTGCTAACTGACGAAAAATCTCAACCGGCGCGAGATAAAGCACGATTGTTTCAATGATACCGAGAAACGCCGAAATCTCACTTTTAGTGATGCAACTTGGCTTTGCGAGACAGAAACAACATCTGGCCACATCTCATCAGCAGCTTCTTCGATCGACCAACGTAACCGGTCGTTCCGGGAGAGGTTGAAGAATGTTTTAAAATTAACAGCAGGCAGGGACGGATGCGAGACGCAAGCTTTTGCTCCGGTACAGAAAAAGCACCGTTTGAAGGTATTGGGTGTGTGTCTGTCTGTGTTTTTTCTTCTTCTTCTTCCTTGCTGTTTTTGCCGTTTTCCGGGGAGATTATCTTTCCGGGGCGAAAGAAAAAGTAAACCACAACATTTCTGAACCCGTGTTTGGGTTTGTCCCAGATGAGATCATTTGTGTGGCGAAGCGATAATCACAATTGGGTGGAGTATTTTTTTTCTGAATTGTTGCTTTATTTTTCGTGCAGCATGATGCAAATCGCCGTACGTACTAAACATTCAAATCACATCACGCCTCTCCGAACATTCGACCGTTCTACTTTCAAATGTTAACGTTCGATGTTTACCGTTCACTTTTGTGTGCCCCAATGTGTGACCGCAAGTTTGCGTCAAACTTCAGTTTGACAAAAAAAAAACACTCACACACACTCTCGACAGCGATCGTAATAGTGCACGCGCGCGCACACACATCCAAGTGAAACGCTTGAAAACGGGTCAAGCTTCAACCCAACTAGCTCGTTTTGAATCGTCCCATTAAGACGTTTGGTGGATGGTGGGATCGATTGGAAAGCAAAATCTGTGTCTTCTGACTCTATGGTACATGGGCCTGCAGCAAGGGTTCCGTTTAAATATCAAAACGTTTGCTAGCGTGAAGCATTTGTTTCCCCAAATGCCTTGTCCCACCGTACTCGGGGGGAAGTCAAACAAGCGCATTTGCTAGCAGCAGTAACCTTGGGTTACACCTACTTCTCGTGCTGTCGGGGTTCGAGGTTTGAATCGGTTTGCTAAAGAAACCGACTTACAACCGGTTTATGATGTGGGGAGTTTGTTTTCAATCAATATTATACTAATACAACCATGCGAGAGCATAGGAAAAACAAACTGTAGGATAGGTAACATAGAATAGATTTGGCTTTTGTTGATGTCCGTTTCAATTAATGCACATTGCGTATGTGCGCAGTCTATTTTCTTCCAGATCGTGATTTTTTTTTTATAAATCGTGAATATCTTTCCGATTTCTGCTTAGACGGCTAATCACGCTCGTGTTTATGTTTTCGTGTATTATGCAAATAAACATTTCACAACAATTCCAATCCAACCAACAAAATCATGTAACGAAAACAAACGACTTCAACGCTTTACCGTCGCATGCCAAAGTATGTCAAAAATTAAGCGACGAACCCCAAATTTGGCAAACGTACGCAAAGCTGGAGCCTGTGTTCGCAGCAATTTGTGACTGCAATTTCGTGCGTTTTTTTGTTTCGTTTCATTTCTTCTTTCCATTTGTCCACCCAACACAAAGTAAGGGGAGTTTAAGTATGTTTTCGTTTTGTCGGTGCCAGCCCGATGTCAAATCTCACGAACCGCATGCTGCACGATCGCACTACCCCCCACAAGGATCGGGTGTGGGCATAGCAGAGCAGTGTAGAATGGGTAAAGAAATTCAACACGCCGTCACGATTTTGTGTTGCGCTCGGTTGCTGCTGAGCCAAGCTCTACGAGAGTACCGGAAAAAAATGCCCACAAAACATGGCCGGCCCGTCACTAGGGTCGAGGAATTAATCAGGTTTCTTATTATTTTTTTATTATTTGCTTCATTTTGCTCGCCCCCAAAAAGACCTTCCGCCACGAAATTACCTCACCCAAAAGGGATCTCATGCGCCCTCCCCGGGGGGAAAATCGCTGGTCCCCGGGGTCCCTTACTCGATCCCCGATTACTCAATGCGGTTCGCTCCTGCATCGGGTGAGACTGTACGCGCGACTTTTTAACCCGTACAGTGATACTTTTACTTTGCGCCACCACGATTTACCTTCAAAAAACCGGTGCAATGTCCGTGCCACACCCAGGCAAAAGTTTCACTTTTATTATACACCCTTACGGCAGCCGTCTGCTTCCTGCTGCTGGCCTGGTATTTAAATGTATTCTCGGGATCGTGGTAAAGCCACACATGCATGCAGCCCTTCTATCTCGCTCGCAGCATCGCAAGCAATGATCGGGTGGCGTTTGCAACGAAGCAAGCAAAAATATCCTTTTGTAGGGAGACTGGCAAAGGTACCACCGCAGTTGGCGTACACTGGATATAAATCGCTTATTTCAGCTGGATTTTCTCCGGTTCAGGGGGTCCCATTTGCCGGGGTTGATTGCAAGTTTAATTTTGCTATGCGTTAACAAGTTCATTTTGTGATATGCAAACGCATCCGCCGACGGCGAGAGCCTCGTTTCGTTCGTGAAGAGAATGATTATCATGTTGATGTCGTACCTCCCGTGTGACGAATGAGGTGAATTCATCATTTCCACGGTAGAACGGCACGATATCTAGGATTGCGTGCCACAACCAGTCTCATTCCTATTACAAATTGGCCTCTTATTTACCTTCGTACACGGCGTTATCATGCGAGGAGGAAATTACGCATTATCTAGTTATAAAATTGAAGTTCCAATGCATCAGAATGGATTTAAGATAACATTTAAACTCTTGTTAAGAAATTTTGCTCGATTTCTTAATACATCTTGACGCATAGAACCCCCGTCTTATAGTGCACATCGTATAGGCTTTGTTTCGCTGGTCCGACGGAAAACAATGGCTTAAGATGTATGGTAGATAAAATTGCCTCCATCATGAGATGTTTTTTAACCGCTCATCAACGGCTCTTGGACGGAACCTTCCACATCGATGCACTTTTGCATTAAATCCAGCAAGACAAGGTAGCAAGTGAGCTTCCTTAATAAAAAAAAACTTACCCAATATTGATGAATGTTTCCTAAGCGTATGCATCTAAAAAAAGGGAAAGAAAAAAGGAATATGTTAAAATAGATTGTAAGCTGAGGGAGCAAAAAGGTATAATAATATCATCAGTGCATCGATTGCATAATACTGAAATGAGAAAGATAGCGATGAGCGATGACATCACATCTTGCGACGGTTGTTAGCGAGCGAGGCAGTCGGGCCATGGAAAAGCCACTGGCGGAGTGTGGCTGCATCGGAGGAAATCGACACTAATATGGTAATGAACTATGCACGATGCTCAGGCGGCACTGGTAACGAGACTCGGAAAGCAGTAGCAGCTGCATCACTCAGAGAACCTCTGGTAACCCTAGCTACCTGATAATTAATATGCACTTATTGTCATCGGCTTCACCAACCTCCCGCGGGCACGTACGATCGAACAGTTTTCCAACAGTAAGAATTGAAACTACTCGAGTGTGAGTGTGTGTGTTTATGTGTGTCCGCAAGCGAGGTGCATCCGGTGTATGCTTCACACACCGTGCACAGTTAGAAGTTCTCAAAGAGGCCAAACACGTCGTTTCTATCCTGCTGTCGATCGTTTTGTTGACAATTGCCACCCTTTGCTAGCCGGTAGCTCTCAGCCGCATTACTCGTGTCATCATCACGTGAAGCATTCGGTGTAAATCTTTTCTCGACTTTGAACGTGTCGAGCAGCTCGGTTCGGATACTGCTAGCAAAGCAGCAGCAGCAGCACCACACGGTCAAAGGCGATGTATTTATATTCGATTTACTACTTGAAGCCTAAAACTCTCGTTTGTAGGTACGCCATACTGTGGTGGAAAGCTCACAAAATTTATTCATATCGCATCACCGGTCGGCAGACTGATGTGAATACAAATACACATGCACCCGGTTGGGTCCAGAATTTTGAAAGGTTCTTTGATTTGCTGTCCGGCTAGAGTGGCAAACACTTATGCGTACGATATTTTTAGAGCTCTTCAGAAGGCAATCGAGTGTCGTCGAGACTTGCGGTGATTCATTCACCACTAAGCGCCAACCAATGCCAATGTCTGAGGGTGTCAGGGCTTTTTTCTCCAAATTTGGTCTACCCATTGCCGATTCTGACCTTTGTCAGAAAATAAACCCATTCAGCTTTATTCTTTTATTCCATTTTAAAACACCCAATCCTCGGAATGGTCTTCGCTGTACAGCAAGGGCGCATAATTATTAGCAAACGTTTCGTGATGTCTTAACCCTAACGGCATAACGGCATAACCGCCATCGAGTAGTCGTGAATGCTGCTCGTGAAGGTGCTTAAACGCGGTACAACTCCGAAGCCTGGAGTCGGCGGAGTATTTGTGCACGCCCGGTGCTCGTCATTAACCCGATACAGGGTAGAAGCTGGAAGCAGAGAAAGACCAACAGCGCAACGAAAAGTCGACAAAACCACGTCGACGAGAGTAATGGGAAAATATGAGATGCGTCTTCATTTTTCTGCGTTGTACTTAGAAAACAATGGAACATAATTTTGCATACTTAAATACCACCACCATTACACAGACTCACAAACACACACACACACACACACACACACAGGCAGGCGCTTGAGTTCAACTGCGGCATAATCTGCTTGGTTTCGTTTCTTGTACCATAAAAAAAATCATCAAACCCATCAAAGACCACCACTACATGTAGCCGCGAACCTGCGCGATCCCGACTGCACTCTGCTCCACCATTACTCCACCAACAGCAATTTCTCCAACAGAGGTGAAATAACAAACCAAAAACAAAAAACTTCAACATTCCCGATGAATTTGCGCAGTGGGAGAGAACATGCCGGCAGAACACTTGGACGGCCCCCTTGCTTCCTTGTGGTTCCGATTTTTGCCATGTTCTTGATCTTCCGCCCACTACCACCTAGTTGTCAGTTGGTTTTTTTTATTTTAACTCATTCCTTGTTTTCCACTTTGAGCTCTTTTTCTCTCTCTCTTGATATATCGGTGATTTTTCACAATACAAAAATTCATGAGAACCACCAGCTGCACTCGACCGAACCCACTCGGGAGGTCACTTTTATGATCAACTATATACGCTTGCCATTTCTTCTGTGCCTTCTTTATCGCTTCTACTCCCACCCTCTCGACCATCAGACATCCCACCCATTTGGGCAGGGAAGGGTCTGTGCTTGCGAAGGGATTGGGATATTTTTACAATTTGACTTAACCCTGCACCCTGCGCATCTTCCTGCACTGGTGAATATCATTACGCCGGGTTGAGTGCGAGTCTGGATTGAGTTTTTTCCCCCTATTGCTGCTATTGCTGCTGGGCTAAAAGAATTTCAACAAGATGCATTCAATGGGATTTCATTTCAGTGTAAGCCGCATCTATGCAGCCAAAGTCACCGCTAGCATAAATAATCAAGTACCGGAGAACACCTTGGCACGGACATCAACAGCTCCATTTGTCTGCTGATGTTGTGACCACGAACACCGGGAAACACGTCGCCGTAGTAGAAGGTTGGCGCAAACGTTCTCCCTTGCCCGGTAATGACCAAATAGACAACCGGAGAAAGTTGATCGCTGGCGTGGCAGAAGACTTCTGTCATCATTATCCTCGGCTGCGTGCCACTCTTGCAGCTTCCTCGGCAATTCTCGTGCACGGGCGAACGTATCGAGTGTCGGACATTACGTAAGCACATTATTTAGCTATTTTCCGCTCAATATCCAGGCCCGGCGGATGGCCAGCGTGCGATGGGCGATCGGGTGGGATCGCAAAACCACACTCCAGTTTCTTCACACTGGTGGCCAGGTGGGGCCGCGGCCGCAAGAGTTTTTCAAGTTCATCGAAACCGAGAAATGATCCAACGAGAAGCCGATAGCATCCCGTTCTGGGTGGAGCTGTGGAAGTGTTGGGAGGCCGGGGAGTGCGTTTGCTGAAGTGAGAAGCAATTTAAATTCTGCTTTCAGCTTCGATTCTTCTGAGCAGCTCCATTACCCATTGCCATTGCGCGCGCCTTTCGTCTTGTGGAAAAACACTTCACCTCGGTGCGGCTCGGTCACAGCTGAACGAGCGAATCGTACCGTGGTGGAACCGTAGCCGGATAGACACTTCGGTGTGTGTAAGGGGGATGATAGTTTCCTGTTACGAGCCGCCGACCCACAGGTGAAAAGAAAACCAACCCGCTCAAGTAGCACACCACGCGTACGCGATGGTAGATCCCCATTCTTGAGCGTAAAGAATGGAAACAGTGAAACCGTCGTCACCACCGACTGGTGATGAGAGGTTGACGATGTTGAGCAAAGGTGGCATTTCAACAGCGGCAGCAGCAGCAGCAAAAGCAGTCTGCCCTTTGAAAGGGTTCGTCGCCTTTCCTGTTTAGTTCTAGCGCGTGGAGATACAAGCCTTTCTCCCTTTCGCTGAGTGGCTTGGAGAAGATTAATCAGCTTTGCGGTGAAGTACAGTTCAATGCCACCTCCTCAAAGCAATGAGGAAAATGTCTAGCACACCAGCATGGAGGCTCACTTGTTGAAAGAATCAAGTGAAACACATACGGATCCGTTGAAATAGATTACATATGCTGTTTAAGATATAGCAACACTGCCACTATTTCTAAATCATGTACAACATAGTAGCGTTTCGCATTGAGAACCAAGGACTAGCTAGTGCAGAGCTGCTCCAACTCCAACCGATTAGCCAGCATATCTGAGTTATGAAGATGTCAGCCGGATGAAGTAGATTGAACATCATAAAGCCTCTTTTATAGCTTCATCTCCTGTTTCCAGCTCTTCAGTTCTAGCCATCAAATAAATTCTTTTGCCGGTTGACTGAGAGCCTTTCGTTTCAAGCGCTCAAATCTAATCGACTTGTGAAGAGAAACAAAAAAACAACAAAGTTTACGTAGCTCTGGTAGCGACAGACCCATCCATTGCTTCAACTCCCTTCAAAGATTCATAGCCTTTTCGAGGGCAAGGTTAACATTTCCAACGCTGAGATGGGGAATTCGACTTCCTTTTGTGGCATTTGGTTGTGTAGCGCGGTATAGTGGTGGTACATTGTGCGCCATCCCATAACATTCTTGAAGCTCACGAACTCGAACTTTCCACAGGCGGTACAGGTACAGAGCTCGCACAATACAGTTAGATGAATTGGCTACCATGGGAGATTGATCACCGATCGGATCGTTTACAACCGTAGGCCTGATCAGTAAAGGGAGTGGAAATGAATTCCCTCACAATGCTTGCAAAACATTCCTATCTTAAATTTCTCCAACACGATGGAAAATGCGTCATAGGGGATGGAACTCATAGGGGAAAGGGAAAACATGAGTAGCTGTTTTAATTTAAAAGACTGTTTTAGTGATAAACTCGAAATTTTAGCAACATTCCGCTTGCAAAACTCATGATTGAAGCAGGCTTATAATTATAATCATTACCAGTGATTAACCTTTTCGCTTGCTTCTTTACATCGATTACGCTAAAAAATTAAGCTTAGAAATCAATTAATGGTTCAACGGAGTTTACTTAAACCTTGTCACCTTAAAGGCAAAGCATTAAATGTTTAGTGCTCAATATCCTTGAATTACTACACGCAGTTCCACTTCATTGCAATTTATTTCAAGGTACAATCAATTCATTACATACGCATTGGTGAAATCTTGCAAAAATACCGCCAAACAATCAAACCGGATTCCAGCCATGGCACCAAAGAAGGACTTATTTATTGCCGACCTCAATCATAACATGTTCCCCCTGCTGCCCGAGGAGATACAATAAACGATCGGCCATCTGCCGTAAGTAACAGTAGTCCCACCATTAAGGTGAAAGTTGACATTTGTGACGCAAACCTTTGACCAGTCGATCATCAACAAAATGGGGGAAAAGCTGCAAAACCAAGCTACGCACCGTAATGCGAAGTACGATGCAAAGAGAAGCAAACAAAGCGCCGCCGTTTTGATTGGTGAGGTTTTTAAAAACGAAACTCTGTAAGATCAGCCATTTTTGTAGGCGTTTTGTAGCGTATTTCTGTCACAGCCACCACTAGAGTAGCACCACGGTATGACTTCATTCCACAGTTATGCGTGCTGTGGCGTGCGAAGGTTGCAAGTCGAATGAGGCACAGCGCGCGTGTGACTGATGGTTTGTGACATTTCGGAAAAAAACAAACCTCTTCTCAGGCAGGCATTCATGCATGCATAAACCCTACTACACCCTTGGTAATGCTGCAAGGTCAAGACGGAAGTGGAAGTCGCCAACTGTCGGCTGTCTGGCTGGCTGCTGGAAGACTGTTCAATCTACGAGCAGCAGAGAGGACTCTATCTCGAGTGCACTAAGTAGACTTGACTGGTAAGCGCCAGCATCCAATAGAAATGGGCGTAGCATGAGACATAGCCGTGTTCCGGTACCCGTCAAAGCATAGAGCACTGGACGCGCGCTGAAAACAATGGACCATAAGACCTGTGGCTGTGCGTCATTGGACCTACGAATACGCCTGTTCTTCCCGTGCTGGAGGTCAAACACATTGGTCCATGTGCTGCCACGGACGGAAGAGAAGGCTGCCGGTAATCATCCATTTTAATGAACGCAACAATTGGTTCAATGCTTTTGTCCTAACAATCTCGGCCTTCATCGTCTGGTTCATCGCTTCCAGAACCTTTGACGGCCTAGAAGATGGAATATTATATTATGTAAAACATATCCTCCGACAAACCGTTTGCGCACAGCCATCGCCGCGAAGAAGAACAAATTGAATGCTCAAAAAAGCTCCACATCATAGTGATGCTTGACAAAACAAAAAGCAACACGTGTATCGAATATGCTGCTATCGGAAAGCGGAAGCATTTTGCTTGGACTAAACGTGCCACGAGGTTACCGAGCGCGATTAATGAGCAAAAACCGTCCCAACTACTAACTACTGTCTCACGCATTTTGCTCCCATGATGAGTCACGCTTAGCAAAATGGTCTCAGCGACAAAAATCTTCAAATCATTAAATGAAGCCACACATCCGTCCGTAATGATTCGCGACCGTGCCTCAAAACGTTTCCTGTAACGACCGCGCGTGTGCTGTTGTGCGTAAAACACAAGTATGATGACCATCGAAATTACATCTTTCGTCTTCTGGAATATCGGAAGTACATTTATCGAGCCTGGGAAGAGTGTGGATTCGTTTAACCGTCGTACCTTTCAACCCTCGACAAGTTCGTATTCTTTGAAATGTGCTGCGAACAAAAAACGAAAGCTTCCTTTGTAAGCATTCTTGGTACCGATGCCACGCACCACGAAAGTGGAGTGTATGTTCGATTTTCCTCTATAATTAAGGTCAATCAGGCAAAGCAGAATACACAAATTACGTAAATTTCTAGTGCAGAATCCTATTTCAATAACTGAGGCACGGGCACGACTTCGAAGGCTTCTTGAAAGTCAAAGATCCTTGTTCCCGCACTCTTTTAGACACGCCCCAACAACTCGTACAAATCGGTCACTTTCAATTTGTTCTCGAGCTCGGCCCTTTATTTAGCGGTTCTGACCAGCAGCCGACCAGCTAACGATATCCGTAATTAGCGTACTCTCCTGTTGCTGCCACGAGTCACATTCCTGTGCGTTTTCTCGCCCACGTTACGTTGGTACGCGCCGGGGCCGTCCAGCACTATTTCTTACATGTAGAACGAGGCGATTGCAGTGGTAAAGTTCGGTAAGAATCGCAGATTACGCATAAGTGGTGGAACCTTTCTATGGAGAAACTTTTTCCCGCTTCGTCACCAAACGGATTGTCTTAATCTCATCGGCTTCATAAATAGCTACGCGTTTGCATTACGCTCTACCACTTTCACCGTGGATCGTGTGATGATTTCGCTTCGTTTCTATTTGAACTCTCACTTTTACGAATGGCTGGGGGGGGATGGGGACGGATGAGATATTCCTCCACACGCCACGTCTTTCGCATGTGAGGCTGCTTGCGAACGGATCATCTTGCAGAAAGCAAAAACAGCCCCAACAACAATCACGCAAACAAGTACGACCGTCTTGGTTGGAGACCAACCACTACCCCACCACAGGCACAAGCGCCTGCCCAATCATATCTTCCACACCGATGGACATCGCTTGTCAGTTGCGCTGACGTTTGATTCCAACATTCGAAGAAGGCACAGAAGCGTTCGATGTGCGGGGTGGCTATGGAGGCACATTTTTCTCTCATTCGCTTTAAACCATTTCATTGTTTTGCTTCGCGCCTTGTAAAGCGTGCGCTGTCGAAGCTGTTGATCGCTGTCGATCATCCGTCGCATTTGTTCGTGCGTGCGCCTTGGAAGAAATTATCCGAACAATGTCTGACCGGTGCTAAGCAAAGGTCGAGCAAATATTTCAGAACCTTTATTCGCCAGCTTCCTTCTTCTGCGAACGTGCATCCGGAACACGGGCTGATTTTCGTAGCCAGCCAGAACAGCGGTACCATGGGTTTGCCGCGGTAGAAGTGGTAATTTGTAACTTCCCAAGTTCGATAATTAGTACCCTTGAATCCTGGAGTTGTTCCGCGGCTAAGCTAAATCAGTCGCCGCATGTGTGCAATTAGTCCCGAGCGCAGTCTGTAGCTGTCAAACTCCGGCAGGAACCGAGCAATGTATGTACCGAGCGAGTTCATACGCACATCGAGTGTGTACCGTGTGCGCATTCCGTCGCTTCAGCTGTCGATCTCGACGGCGACGCTGGCGTTCCCTGCGACCACTCTTTAAGACAACTATTAAGAGCGATCAAACAAAAACTTCAACCACCAAACAGATGTTCGACAACGCTTTCCTCCTTGGCCGCCGTGGTCCGTCCACCCGCCCGATACAGCTAATCAGTGAAGAAAAACATGCTTTTCCGCTAAATCTGCTCACTGCGCAATGTTCTGTCCAGCTCAACGCACCGATGCTTCCGATGTCGGTTCGGTTGTGCGGTGCAACTCTTCTTCCCCACTCACGAGATGTCTGTCTGTATTCTCACCTGCCCTTGATCTCGATTACACATTTGCTCGCGATCGCTAGGCAAGCCAAGTGGTTTAAAGAATCTTCGTGCAATCATGTACACCACCTCACCTCACCGATCTCTTACTCTTTCTCACTCGGCATTTTTTTACCTCCGCATTCTAGGATGATCTATTTTTAATGAACTAATGCACTCTTGCAGAGTTTATCGTCTGAGACATTTGCAGAGCTGCCATTCTATTGGCCCGCCCGGGTCAGTGTTTATTTTCTTCATTTGGCTACTTCTTCATCCTCGGCGTCTGTGCTGCAGTTGACGTGAAGCGCAAAATGTTTATGCAATCATTACGACTCCGCCTGCGATGAGCATCAACAACGGTTTCTTTATTTTCATAGACTAGTGTTACACTGCAATGTGTAGCGTTTGTATGCCAGCTTCTTCCTCTACAAACGCATTGAGTATGAAAAAAGAAACCCCTCCTGTTGCCAGTACTTCATGCAAGCCGCCTACCGAAGTGGCGATCTCGAAAAGATCAATGATCTATTTCTTCGATTGCTCCACAATCCGGGCGGTCGGTTGCACCTCAGCTCGGATCGAATGGCGATAAGCAGGAATGCGTTTTGCACGTATCGAGCACAGCACTCATTAGGCGGAGAATATTGCTCGGAAACTAGAAACCATTCTCGGAAAATCACAACTGATGGTCCAAAGCTTCACGGGTTTGATGATTTATGACTTTCACTGGCGAAAAAGATCCTCAGCTTCACTTTAGTGCAACATGTGTGAGCTCTTCACAGCTGGTGCGAACCAGAGTGACCGTGGTTAAGCGTCAGAGTAATTACCGACACCGTGTAGGGTACCGATTTCTAACGAGCTCTAAGTTCTTTATGTTCACTTATCACTGCAGAATGGCTCCATCGTTAATTGGGATTCTTAACGACGTCTGTTCTGTACTATTTATCATGAAAGTGTTCTGACTTATTAGCAGATGACCGTTGGTATGATGGATAGCAGAGGGACTCTATCTACGACCCAGGAGCTCTGTTTATTATTTGTATTGATCAGTCGAGCGCACCTCCACTAACACGTTCTGATGTGAGCATACCGATAGCAAGGTTGATGGGTTGTCTTTTTGGTTCTACCCTTCCAAGAATCTTCTTTCAAGGATCGGTTCATCTGAACAGAAGACACTTGTGGATCGCCCCAACCGTAGGCAACATTCTTTCGCTTCATTCCAAGGCACCATATGGATCTCTAGCAATGTTTGCTAGCCCCACGAAATTACGCAATCGAGAGAAATTTCACAACGTTGGAAAAGGTTCTTTCTCATCGTCTCTCTCTCTCTCTCGGTCTCTATCTTCTGCTTCAACTCCTCTATCCCACGGACAACCGCGTATGGTGCCGGAGGTTGAAAACATTATCGGTCTATGGTAGCTACCTCCTGGTACCAATCGATTCGAACGGTTTCCGTTCGAAAACGTCAAGGTTTGGATACATAATTCTTCCATATTGGGCACTGTGCTTGCGGACCACATATGGAGAATGGCAGCATTCGACCGCCGGCACTCTGCTAAGAGCGGCGGCCCGAGATGCTAGCCGCAGCATGAAACAGAAACGTTCAACATCGGCCTAGTGCACGGTAGTAGTAAAAAGGAATGGAAATGACTATCATGTGTCGGGGAAACAGGGTGAGCAGAAAAAAGGAGGCCGTCAAGATATTGAGGTAAAACCGTGGTTGAACAACAGCGAAGAAACTTCGTTATTCAACACACTTCTTGGGTTGTCCGATTTCCACCTCCCCAGGCTTGCTGCACCATAATTGTATGGGTGAACTATGGCTATGATCGCGCACCGGCCGAAAAGCGTATGACGCCAGCACAACCACACCGGTTCAATACCGTCGTGCAATCGCAAGGTGAGCGCTGCTCGTTAGAGCCGAGATTGTCAAAATATCAGCCACGACCGTTGACGCAGGGTGTAGCTGGACAGAGGAAAACAGGCGATCCGAAACACTATCACACAATTGGTAAGAAGAGATCGAAATCAGGCGCGCAATTCGATCATAATCTGCCGTTCAATCAGGCGTTCAGGCGACGACCTCAATAGAGGCAGCTGATTCACTGTAAGGGACTGGCATCACAGCTCTCTCACTCTTGCCAGTGAGTTCGATTCCGCGCGAGTTTGTGATCGATCACGAACCTTTATGTGCGATGGTGTCGATCATCGTTTTAATTGAATTCATTGTGAGCGATCATCTTGCGTGATCTTGCTCATTTCATCGCATCTGTTGAGTCAAGTGCTATCTCTTTCGCAACGCCATTCCGATCTCCCATGCTTTCCTCCACAATGGTTGGCTTGGGTTCTTTCTACCGCTTCTCCTCCATTCTCGATTGGATAGTTATCGCGCATGAACTTCTCACTTTCTGATCGATGAAATAGGGGTGAATGGCTCCTGATGAATGTACCGTCATCCCGCGCACTCGGACCGCGCACGGTTCCGACTCTTCATTCCCATGTGTACCACACTGTCTTACCACCCAGTTTGCAGTTGGCAGAATCTACCGAACCAGGATTTGTTTAACCCGATGTTACTACAACTGGTCTTACCTGTGAAGAGGCCAAAGAGGGAGAGAGAGAGAGATAAAAAAAGAATTAGACAAGAGGGTAAGTAAAGAAAATCAATGTTATCAAATACTGGTGCCTTGTAACAGGGCGACAGATGACGGCATCACAATGGCTCGAAAAGGCGCGATTTAACCTCGTTCGTCTGTTATGAATTACTCAAACCTCGTCAACCTTTGTGTGGCGTAGGTGTAGTCGCTTGGGCTCGGGCGCAACCAGGGTGACAGTTACGGCCAGAGCAACCCTTCCCGTCGGTGGTGCCCGGGGACATATAATCGAAAAATAAAGAAATCACGCCTTTCCAAAACGAACCGTTCGAGACATCTAGGGAAACTTGCTTTGCACGTCGGCGGAGCAAGTCTCGCTCATAACATTCGTTCCAATCGACCTTCCTTTCCACCGCTCCACCGTTCTGTGGGCCGCTTGTAACACGTACAGCGCTAGTCTAATTTGGTCGGTATGAACCAGCGCCGTAACGGACCCGGACGCGCACAGATGGTGGAATCCAGTTTCCCACTAGGTGCGCTAGGTGTGGGTTCGTTACCAACTTCGATCGCTCGTGCAAAAGCGAGGCGTTACTCTCATTTACATATAATAATCTGCACAGACGTGGAGGGATCCAGCAGCTTTCACGAACGGATTCAATCAAGCAGCCAACAAACGGTTAGATTTGTAACGAATTTTTGCATTTACCTACATCACTTTCTTTCTTGCAGTGAATCGAGAAGATCCTATTATCAAATTGCATAGAAGGAAGTTTGAGCGTAAAAGTGATTGATTGATACATAAAATGGACCTAAAACTATAGGAACATCAGGTCATTTGTAACAGGTTCGTCGCTTAAGTCTTTTCGTTCAGATGTCGCAGTGGAGGGAGCATCCCCACTAAAACGAAAGCAAAGGTTTTTTTTAATTGCTCCTATTTTTAATAATTCGTAACGCTGTTGATTAGCGGTCCGCACAAACACGCTACAGGAACGGCCGCAACCAACAGCAGCTCGTCTTACTAAATCGACGACATGATTTAAGAAACATAAAGCGTCCAAATCATTCACTGTTATAGTCATTAGGAAATGGCACAATGATCCATTGTATGCTGTACAAGTTTCCCAGAGGGAATCGCCAAACGATCTTCTTCAAAACAGCATGACCTCGCTGTTGATCGTTCGTCACGTCATTTGGGAAGCCGTCTGAGCCGGGCACGGCCAGCGATGGAGCAGAATGTGAGAGAATCGCCGTGGTGCTCCAAAGTTTTAAGATAAATACCATCAGCCTTATCTAATTAATTTCGAACCATCTCCACAGCAGGAATGTTCGGCTAGCTGCCACTTCTTTTGCAGAACAGTGACAGGAAAAATTTAGACAAAAACTTCAAACACATACACACACAATCAACCACAGGCTCAGTGTCTATTAAAAATAGATCCACTGGACAGGGCAGGGCATCTATCTAGAAGCATATAAACAAGAGTTAGGCAACTATTTAAATCGTTACGAGCTAGGTTTATGAGCACCCGGGTCGACAGGAGTCCAGCATTTTCTTACCCTCCTTTCAACGGAAAGCTTCTAGCGCAGCATTTCATGCACGCGCGCTCCATGGGGTGATGCTATAAAATTTTAATTTTACGACTCAACTCCTTGCTGAGAGTAAGCCATTCTACCGCAGCCGTTCGAGCTGGTGCAGTATTGAGAACGTATTTTTTTAAGGGAAAAAGATGATGTTTTTGTTCCTACCTAGCTACGGGATAGTTTGTTATAAATAGTAATGTTGCTCATGTTTGGAACACCGTTCTGCCCAAGATTAATTTATATTAATGTTCTTCCTAAAACCAGTAGGGATAATCGAAGCTCGGAGAATTGGCTTCCACTGGGCTCGACTCCTCGTTGTGTGATAATTGGAATGCCCTTTTTCTAATCAACGTATTGATGTTTCCAATCCAATCGATTTTGCTTCAGCGCGAGTGTGCTACCGAACCCTTCACAAAAGGGCACAAAGGTCATGAATGGCGAACGCGGCACCACCGTCTATCCCCGACTCGTATCGGAAGAACGGTAAAATCTGTCCGCTATTATGTTGGCTTTGCCCGTACGAACGAAGGGGCCCTTCCCGGCCGATGCTTGACCGACCGGCGCGGTAGACGATCGATGCTCACGAAGTGTTGCTGTTCACTTGACTGAGCCCGCACGGCAGACGGGCCGGAGAATGAGCCAGAGAAAAACAACATTTTGATCATGTACTTAGGCTTTTCTAAAAATGTTCCGCACACGGCACACAGCGCTGTGCGATCAATCCCATCATCCCATGCCTACGAAAACAAAACAAAAAAAAACACACGGTGGAATGCAACGAGGAGCCCGAAGGGATCGAAAGCCTCACGATGAAGCTCTAAGCCACCACAACAAAAAACTAAAAACTTGTTCTTTAGCTCCAAACGAGCTCAAGTATCTTTGCACGACTATTAACATAACTGTTTCTAAGCAGTCTCAGGCCAAACTGTTGGCTAAGTACGGATGGTTACAAAAAACAAATGGTAGGAACAGCTACAGCCTTCACCACCGCCGAGTCGCAGTACGGGCGAAGAAAAGCTCGTAATGCGTCCTAATCTGTTCGAGACCTTGCCGGGAAGCTGCGGTAATCGAACACATTAAATTCCCTGTACTATTCAAACCGTTGCACGCGTACGGAGAAATTGAGAGAAAAAAGTGGTTCGTGTGTAACTATATCATTGTTGAGGAAAGGCGAAAGAATTAAAATAAAATACAAAAAAAAACAAGCTGCTCAACTTCAATGGACAGCTTCCAGTAGTCATCCGACAACCCACAGCATTAGTTTTGCGCTCGGCTTGCCGACGGTTCCACAAAACGCACCACCGGCTTTACGTTGGTCGATTTGCTAGCTGCAACACGCATGAAGCCAGCATAACACCAATCGATCGTACGGCGAACTTCGTGAAACCTGAGCCACCGGCATGTAAAACAGTCCGCCAAGCAAGCCTCTAGCACTAGACTTGTTCAGTACTTAATTGCTCGTGAAAATGTTATCACGTGAATATCCGCCGTGCCCTTTTTGCCAATCGCCTCTCGCTAACCGGTTGCTTTGCAAAGACACGCACACATGCGAGAAGTGCACGTGTTGGTCTGTTGTGCAAGTGCACCCATTCAACTAATGCCTGCACCGATCGATGGCCACTGATCGTCTGTCGATAGTACTGGACGATATTAAGTAGGCCTTGTATGCAAGGTTTCTATAGTCATATTTAAACAACTTATGCTTCTTGTATTTTTCGAAGCTTTGTTAAATAATCAGAATAGTAAAATAAAACATATTGCATCTTACAACGAAGGCTTGCGTACGACAAATATTTTTCAGTTGAATAACTTTTTCTATCGATCGACACATGTTGCCTATCGAGTGCGTATAACGTCACCTTACAGAACACACAATTTCACATGCAAATGCGATCGTCTTAAATTAATCGCATAATGTGTGCAATGAAGCCACCCATTGAAAACCCCCCAACACACACTCACACACACCCAGTCTTACAACTAGATGAGGCAGAACGTACCCTTAGCGCCGATGGAAGTGATTTATGTTACCTTATCATGTCCGCCAGGCTTCGTCACGCACCTTATGTATGGCGTGCTGCGCCCGTTCGCCTGTTGTGACAAACTAAAACAAACACCGGCAAAGCAATTCTGCATGCCTGGTTTCGACACGCTACCAAGACCACCATCACGGGACGCCAAATCTGGACGATATCGACGCAACGCAGACTCGTTTATAATAGTTGGCGTTGATTATGTCTTACAAATAACTGTTAATACAAGCCACCCTATCGCCTAAAAGTGCACGCCAAGTGCAAGGAAACCAGCTCCATGATGGCATTGCTTGGTGGAACAGAGTCGAGCAGAGGCTGTTGGCATTTCCTGGCTGCCCTGCATTGCCCTGGGTGCCACGGGCCGGGGATACCGTTAGATGCGTTTAAGTCATCCAATCACCTAGCCTGTCATCCCAGGTCCGCTGGCAAAGGAAGCTGCTATCCACATCCACCACGCGTTATCTACCATCTTGTGTGTCTAGTGGCGCTGCGCACACATGCATGCACGCACCGGCGATAAACCTGTTGCATAATGAATTTAATTGATTGGAAGCGGTGCGTACCCTGGGTCGATTAAGTTTGCTCGAAAAGGGAGACGATTATAGGCTTCGGTACAACGCTGGTGTGTGTGTATGTGTGTGGGTTAGTGTACAATTTTAAGTAAGTAAGAGTAACTATCGTAGTGAACGCGAACGGACTGT
Source organism: Anopheles stephensi (assembly GCF_013141755.1). Lineage (NCBI taxonomy): Eukaryota > Metazoa > Arthropoda > Insecta > Diptera > Culicidae > Anopheles > Anopheles stephensi. The sequence goes on from NC_050203.1 coordinate 47,322,782, forward strand.
GTGAGTGTGTTGAAGTGGGTCGTGACCTTTTTTCCTCTAGTGCCAGACACACATTTGATCGGCCCGGATTAAGTGTGATGCTGTTGTTGCTCTTTTTCCACTTTTTTGCTGCTACGAATAGCAACGGGAAATGTATGGGGTAAGCGCCATTTTACTTTACACCGTATTGGCAACCGGTGTGCGGTGAGAGATAGCGAACTTGGACGACTTGGGAAGTATGGGAAACACGGGACTTCTGGGTATCAAGTGAGGCGTGTTTTTACTTTGCCGATGGGTAAACAATAAACCATCCAGACCTTTTTGATGTGGTCGGTGCCGGCGTAGCTTGAGCGCTGCTGTGTGAGCCTACATTCATATGGAGAAGAACAAAAAACCCGTTGGAGTGCCTGGAGTGACTGGAGAGTCATGTAATGAGGTACGACTTCATTTTCGCAGCATCAATCTCAGCCTGTGAGATTCACGTTCCAGCCTGTGCTTTTTTCTCCAAAAGTGATTCCCTGCTGTGGTGTTCTAGGCACACATGATCAATAACCTCACCGTTGAATGTAGACACTTTTGTGCATAATCTAACACTCGCACTACATAACAGCCGTTTAAAGACTCTCCATCAACGGTCATCAACAGGCTGTCAAATAGGGGTAAAAGCACGTTCCAGTATTAAGCACTCGTTCTATCGTTCTGTAGCGTTACTTAAGTTGTCGAAACAATCATCCAACGACTTTGACAGCAGGATCTGGGAACTTGCAAGGGCAGTTGTCTTGCAACACAACAGAGCCTAGGAAAGCACGCATTCCTATATAAGATAGCTGAGAGCTGGAATGGGGTTGAACTGGTGAGCATAAACAATCGAGCGATCCGCTTCGTAATGGCACTTCCAAAAACGAGAGCATCAATCAATACCCAATGGCTGTTGGCGTCCCGTTTTCTAATTCTGACATACTCTCGAAATCCCCGGGCCCAACGAACGTATAGGACAAGCCACGGAAATTCGTGTCCGGTTGCATGCGTACAGAAGCTACCAGCTCTGACAACCAATTAGCCAGCTGAGCTGATGATGGTTATGGACGCTCCAGAACGAGTGGACCGCTCGTATACAATCGTAATGAAGCCCTATCTCGGGATGTTTTATCCACCAAGTGTCTGTATGTGTAACAGGCTGTGGACGAGAGCGGATCGTCAAGTGCGTGATCGGAGTGGTCGTAGCACCAACGTCGTTTGGGTTCGAGATCGAGGTGGTTCGAGTGCGTTGCCGCTGAAGCGCCTGCAGTCGACAGCGATGACGATGATGACGGCTATAATGGACATAACGATCACACCGAGCACCAACATCTTCGCTACTAGCATAGGCTGCAACCGAGCTGCGGTCTAGTGTGTAACGTCCCTGAAGAAAAGGGGGATAATGGGAAGCAAAGCAGCATAAGAGGAACCCACGATCAGAACGTTCTGAATGATTCCTTCCTCTGCTGGACGGCTCTTCCTTACAAACTGTGACGGACATTCGGGTGTGCGGTTGCGCGGGTGTACACACGTGGATGGGACGACCGTGAGCGATAGTTATAATTTCATCGTGACCCTAATGGGAGGAAGATTACGCGTCTGTCAACTAGCGCGGTCAGCATAAGCGGGGGGGTGAGTCAATAATGGACATCGGGACGTCTTATAGTTCTCTTTACTGTCAACCAATCAGTAAAACAATTCGTAATTACTCCGATTGCGGGCTTGATTTATACGGTCGACCATGGAACCGATTTTAGACTCGTCTTTTTGATTCACTCGAAGAAGTCCGAAAAGCAGCCCCACGGTGACAGTGCAAACTGGCAAAACTACTTGCCGGCAAATGTACTTGTCATCGTAGTCAAACGGAAAACGACTCAGTCAATTGGTGGTATGTCCGCTTGAAGACAGTTGCGAAAAGTCTCGCTGTGGCATTCGCTCATTAGTGAAACCTAATGCCACCGTTCTGACAGGGTAGCTTTTTAATAATGTTGTTGACGATTGTCGTCTCCGGCAATTCTATTGTTGTGGCTGCTAATCGAAGCGCAGCATCATCTGTGCAGCCTCATCAAACTCTTTTGCTTTTTATATGAGATTTTGGTTTTCGTATCTAGGCCTACCTGAACCCACATCCACTCACACGCACACATCGATCGAAGGCAATTAATTGGAAAAGCGAGGAAATCACAATCCATCATCTAGAGAACGGCGTAACACTTACACCCGATGAGCATCGGTTCGCCGTTGCTTTCCGTGCGTGGTCTTTCCTTTGCTGCGGTTGCGTTTCGGTTGCTGTGTGAGCTGAATTTTTCCAAATGGGTTAGATAAGCCCACCGACCGGTGTCCCGCCATCGACTAACTGACGCCGTGCATTCCTGGTTAGGACTCGTTCATACGATCATCGATCATGGCGATTAACGATCGTTAGCGGGCGTTTAGGTGGCGTCATTAGTAACAGCAGCAGAAGGATTGTGTTCTGTTCTAGCAATCAATGCGATTCGTTTCTTGTAATGGATCGGCCAGTGACGTTGATCGAGAAGTTGGCCGACAGCCGCAAAGCGGGACGAAACAGGCCGGACTCCAACAATGTTATCAAATGACAATTTCATTAAAGACGTCCATCAATCGAACGACCTTCAGCTGTGCTTGAGCGCTGTTTGGTTGAGCAGAGTGGGTTGTGTATGCAGCTTGTCATGCATGTCGAGCAGAAATGTTCAACATTCATCGCTTGGTGATACTGGTAAACAACGATAAAAGGGAAAAAGAAAACTCTTTCGTCACACGCACCCGGTCTTCGCCCTCCAACCAAACGGCGTTGAACAATGTTGGACCACATCAACAAAAGGAGGCAAGAAAACCAAAAGTTAATTAGAGGAAGACGAAATGAAGGGAGAAAACCCTTGCACTCCACAAATGTTCGCGTCCAATTCTGGACGCTCCCAAGAAATCCAATTTTGTGGCGAGCAGTTGAAAAATGGAAGCGAAATCCATCGGTACGGCCCGCAGCTTGGTGCCGCGGGGTGAAGATTCACTGTTCGTTATGCCCCGGCATTCAGCGATCTTGTACGGTTGTGTGTACTAGGCATGTAATTAACCAAACGTACCAAACGCTCGGTTCTACGCGCCGTAAAAGGAAGAGAGCTAAGAAAGCACCCCAAAAAGCACATTCCCATTCTGCGTTTGGATTTAAAGCCGCTTGGTTGTGTTCGGTGAGATGGTGGAATTTTAAAACGCATCAAACGCGTGTGGCTTTGCGCTGGTGCACTGGTCGTTGACTTACTTTCTGCGTCATGGACATTCGCGTCGGATTTGGATCTGGATACTCGGTCGGTCCGCCCATTTGCATAGTACATTGCGCGAGCTGTATCGTTGCCCGTGTCCTATTTCTTTCAGGGACGGCTAGATTCATCCGAAAGAAGCGTATGCAATCAATCACACGATGAGTTTCATCGGATCAAAATGAAAAAAATCGTACTGTGCGGTTGGGAGATCGACACATGTGGCATTACTTTGTCAGGTACGAGGTAGTTTCATCATACACATTCAATCTAGGAAGAGGGAGCTTAAAACATGCACCGACATCAAATGTGCCACTCCTGCCAGTTGCGAAGATTGAACCATAATTCATCGATATTCTAAGTAAAATAAATGGCAACCTGCTTCTGGCTGGCTTTTGCGGCTCATGCGATCCTATCGGCATGAATCTTACGTACGATCTTTGCAATATTCGTACCGTGGTGGTGGTGGTAGCACGGCCACGCTGCTCAACTTATCGGTTCTCGCCGTCATAATCCAAAGTGGTATAGAACACACACCCAGTGGAACAGGATCGGCTTCTTCGGAGCGTGCGTGTGCACACTGTGGTAAAGTGCAAATGAACACCCATTTACCGACAAATGTGCAGCGATTATGAGTTATAAGCCGTGGATTCGCGCCATTTACATCGCAACCGTGCGGGTACCGCACCGTTTTACATCTGCACGTACCGAGGTGTTGCGTATGTGTGTGTGTGTTTGTGCCGTGGGGAGCAGGCGCCTTGCGGTTGCCATTTGACGGATCGGTAAATAATAGCTCGAAAGCAAAATTGATGCTTCGTGGTCGGCCGCGTCGTTGGATGTACGTACACAGGTCCGCTTCCACGTCGACGGTGTGCTTGCTGAATCTACTGTTTGCCACTCGCACATTTGCCTATGTCACAGGGGTTTAAGTAAAATGGTGTAAAGTGCATCTTCGAGGCGCCTGCCGACAAACGCTGCGCTCACAGTCTAGCCACCGCACAGCCTCCTGGAACGGCATGTCCCGTATCCGGCAAGTATCACTTATTCATTGCCGCGTGTTTTTGTGCTGCCGTGGACATGCGCTCCAAGAACGATTCACATTCAATTGAAGCTTAACCACGGGATTTTGTTTTTTTGTTACTTAGTAGCAGGAATTGCCTTCAAATGTCTCATCGTTAATCATGGCCGCTACCTGACCTGAGGAGGGAGATAATTGCTATCATATAAAATAGATCATTCTGGGGTGGTTTAAGATACCGACGGAGAGGTGAATTAGCAGCCTGAAGCTCGGTTTGCTTTGCTTGTCGATAACTTTTGGCATTTAAGCCTAAGCATACAAACACGCGCATTACTCGCAAGCGTATTATTCATCCAAGGATATACGACAAAATAATAAATCCTACAGCTCACGGACGTGGTCAATCCCTTTCTGACAACAGCGCCTTACGCGAGGTACTTTCAAAATCGAAAAGCAGACAAATACGCCGCCTGTAACCTGCTAGTGAAGGGGACGGTTTAGTTGCCTTGAATAAAATCGACCGAATTCGACCGAACCAAACGATCGCCGGCGTACCGCATCGGAAAACGGTGCGACACCTTGAAGATCGATTGCACCGTATCAGCAGCACGGGGAACACTTTTACTCTCGGCTATCGGCTCTGCAGCTAATCAAACACTCGCCGACATCTAAAACAAACGCTAAACCGCAAACGCATCAAGCTGATGCACAACTGACATTGGCAGGCGCGTTGCATCCACAAACCAAACTGTTGCGAAATCGAGGGAAAGAAAGAGCGCACGCGAGAGAGAGAGAGAGAGAGAGACGGAGAGACACAGAGAGAACGATCTCTATAAGCTGTGGTATATTTGCACTCAAAACTCCACTACCACTACCATGGCAGATCAGCATCAGAGGCGCGATCGACAAACTGCATGGGGATGACCTCATTCCGCGTAATAAACATATTGTATTCGTTTGCCGCAGCACGCACGCATGCATCTCCGGTGGTCGGTTGTTTGTTTGACCGGGTTGCGTAAAACCGTGCCGAGCAGAGAGGCTTCTAACCATCATGCGGTGGTAATGAAAATCTAAGTCAATGCTAATGTAAACCCAACCAACACCCACCACCGAAACAGGTAGACGTGGCACGAAAGCTGCTTCTACCCACTGCATATTCAAATTCACTCCAAAACCATTCATACCAACCCGCATGCCACACATCCTTCACACATTCTTACGGTACGGTTCGCAGATGGGAAAAATCATGAATTTCTGCTGCTTTCTTTGTGCCCCGTTCAATGTGCTTAGGGGGTAAAGGATTTGACCTCTGGTAGTGATGAAACAAGTTTACGGGCAGGATACACCGGTTGGTTGCTTGATGTGTGTATGTGTGGTTGTTTGTGATCCCGGCGTATGAGATATCATGGCCAAGGCGCCGGAGAATGTTTTTTTTCCACCCCGAAGGCATCAAAAGTTGTATTGAATTGACGATAATGACGATGCCCCTTCGGATCGATCGGTCGATCGATTGGATCGAGTCGATTATCGGTTGAGAACATGCAACCCGTAGGGTCGACAGCCATAGAGGTGTGCTGTGGGGGGGTAGGGGGTGGGGGTAACTGCAATCAGAACCATTTACATACGCCCAGAGGGGGGCTCACCGTTCACCCTTTAAAAGGCGAAAACGGGCAAACCCGTACCCGCGGTGACTAGTCAGAATCTGCATCTTTAAATCGGCAATAAATTAGTCTAGGCTCGGTGATTATCACTCTAGCGTGCAGGTCTTGTTGTAGTTCTTCTCCTTTTTTGCGTTGTGAGGTAGAAAAAAAAACACAGTACACCAACGCTCAGTGAAGAGGTCGTATCGAATGCAACCGCTAAACCACACATGCGTGGTGGTGGTTGCCTTCGCTGGCGTACTGTGAAAACCGCCCAGACCCCGGCGTGTGTGTGGTCATGGAGACCTGTTATCATTCCGTCAGCCCTGCAGCGAATGTTTCTATTTTCTCGTGCGCTCCTACAAACTCCTGCTGTTTTTCGGTTTCCCCGATAGGCCCAGAACAGAACAGAACTGCCGCACAAAAAAAAATACAAACCCGCATCGGCATGCAGTATGATTTTACGGATGGATGAAAACTGGAGGTTCGTCACCTAGGCGGCATTCAAATCTGATGACATCTTTTGTGTCGTCCGGGGTGCTAACCGCCGTAATGAAGAAGCCCCGCTACTCAGGATGTCAACCGGTTTTCGGAATGATTCTGTTGAACCCGCTCCGCAGCCGCTCGCGACATGCCGCCATTCTTCCTCGATCGATCGCTAAACGATCGCTAAACAGCCACGTCGATCGGACGGTGATGTCACTGTGGTGTGTATGATAATCTGGTTTCTGCTCACGTTAGCTTCATGTTGTTCTTTCTTCTGTTTCGCGACCGCGTTCTTCCGTGCTTTCCAATCAGTCCTGCTGCCGGGTCAGCGGCCCGTGCGAGCTCGGGCGTAATTTTACCACAGCAAGAAACAATTAGCGTTGGAGCTTCCGCAGGAAGCACTGCATCACACCCGTCAATGGTGGTGAAGGCCGCACGGGACACGTATGACAATCTTAAGACCTCCTACCACCTACACGACACACACACGTACATACACCCGCGCAATTCATAGACCTACGCATTTTTTGTTTGGAGTGCTTTTCGATGTCGGTAGCCACGTCATAAGCCTTCTTTTCGAAGCTCCGGTTCGGTTTCCGACAAACAACTGTACCCAGGCGCAATCCAAGGCCGTTCGGTGTACCGTGCGCGATCGATCGACTTTTCGCAGCCCGTACGATCGCGACACACGTAGCGCACCTTTTGCAAAACCACCGCTTAACCTGTTACGCCTACTTCAATGACATTTAAAGCAAACCAGCTGCCGTAAGCCGTGTGCGACATTTTGGCTAAATCCGTTTCAGTAGATTTTTTGTTGTGGTTGGTTTTCTTCTTTCTTTACTTCTGCTACGCTCCGGTTGGCTGACTTTCGAAGGTTTCGTGAAGCGCCGTTCTGCTTGTTTTGTTTTCGTGTATGCAGTTTAAACATATTGTTTCCTTTTTGTTCAATAGTTGTGGCTAGTGTGAGAAGTTGTTTGCGTTGGAGCGGTTTGTTTTTTTCTTTGGGGACGAATCTAGATTGCAGTCGAATGTTTGCAATCCAACCGTTTTCAAGCACGTCCGTGGGTTGTCCAGCGCACGGAAACCCACAGCACTCCGTGCCAGATGAAACTTCTCAAAAAGGAGACCTGTTCCACAAATTTTGCTTTTGACATTTCCAGCTGCGCCGTGTTGGTTTGCGCGTTGTTTTCGAAGCTTGGCTCCGTTGGTCCTCGGCCAAATTCGCAACCGGTTTTGGGTCGCGCTTAAATTTTGGAAACAGGAAAAGGCATCGTTGGAGAGGGAAATGCGCCACGTTCGAGAGATGGTTTTGGTGGTTAAAAAAAAATCAATTATGGCCTTGGATGTTTGAGGCTCCAGCCGATGAAAGTTACGGTGCAGCGCAACCTTTAAATCATTTTCAGCCCAGATTGTTTCGTTCTCAGCTCGTTCCTGCTGGGTTTTCCGAAATATGCCTTTTGAATTATTATGTTACATGCTATGTTGCTTATTAGCTACGGCGTCAATGATTTATTCGCTTCATCGCTTGGGGATTTGTCCGAAAAGTCCTGAATAACATCAGAAAATTTGACCACTAACAATCCAACACACGCGTGGAATGTTAATGACCGACCATTTTCTGCATCCTATCTAGTAGGGCAAACAATTAATAGAAAAAGAAGACAAAAAGCACTACCCGATAATTGTAGATAATTGACGCTACCAAGCGAGTGCGCGACTCACCTGGCCCGCGTCATTACTGCAGCGCTGCACGACAAAACTTCTGCAGCTAGAGCTCTCTGGGCTGCTGCTGGGCTGCCTATTCTGGTGCAAAACACGGTTGAAATTCAACACCGACCACCAAGTGCACCGTCAGGTCGTTGGCAGGAGTTGAAACGTTGATAGTTTAATTAGCGAATAACGAATTAGCCAAACGTGGCAGCAGCACACAGTAGGAAGTTGCTTTGCGTTTTTTTTTTCTTCTGTTCTTTGTGCAGGATCTACCTTTCCAAAAGCTTCCGACGTGCACTTAAGAACTAATTGCGATACGATTACACTTAACCCAGCAGCGCTCGGTTCTTCCGAGCTGCAAGGGATGAAAACAGAGAAACCGCACCAACCCATCGCTCGATTGTGAGGTGATAATTTGTATCAAAGAATGTCGTGTCAGTTTATGCGAACCGGAGGGCTTTGTCTCCTAAAGGCAAAAGCCATTAAATCGAGCCAGTGCGAGCGAACTTGCCTCTACGGAGATTGATATCTTTATTTTGCATCTCTCGAGGAGCGACTCGACGACGCTTGTCATAATTGTTACAGATATTGACAACACATCATCGGGGTGTACGGCAAGCGACACGGAGGTATTAAAAATGTACTTTCATGAATGTTGAGACAACAGGTCTCCACTCACTGCAGAAGCAACCCCATTCGTGACGGGACGCGAAAGGTTTAGTTGTGCCGGAAAAGGAACCGAGAAAGATGTACATAACACCCTTATAATTGCCGATGTACTGTTGGTGGCCTTTTTGCTCGGATTCTCTATCTATCTGACCCTGGGGGCCAGACACATACTACAATGTTTCCAATTTGCTAGAACCTTATGCACCGCGCACCAACGCAAACGGACGGAAGGAATTGCACCCAATGTCTGCAGCACGTTCCATGATGCTGGCAAAAATTGCTCAGCCATTCTGTTTTCTACGCCCTCTGTCCGGGCCGCAGCCAGTATCGGTGGTTGGCTGCGGAAACGGGTGGCACAGTCCACGCAGAGAACATGCAGAGACAACAACCGGGACTGCCCCATTTAACACCGATATGTCCCGCCTGGAAAGGTGATGCTCTCGGATCTCGTCTCAGCCGAAGGTGCTGCACGGTGGAATGCGCAAAATGGCACGGATCAGACACAACCGGTCACGTCAGTACATCACTGATAGCTGTCCATCTGTCCATTCGTCAGCCGTCTATAGTCACCGTTCGTTCGCAAGCGAGCCTCATGGTTGCTACCGATGTGTATTGACAACTGACGTTCACTACATTTGCCGCCACCACATTTACCACCGACACTGGCAACGCAAAAAGGGCGTCAGTCTGCGAAACCTTTTCGTGAAAGGATATTTTTATACCCCTACTACTGCTGCTGCTCACGAAATTGACACTCAGAGGGCGCGAGAATCAGTAGATGTCGATCACGATGCGCTTGGAACGGTCGCTCGAATCGAAATCAAGCATAAGATCAAATTAAGATAGTGAGCGTTACTCTATCGATGTTGTCTTGCTTTTCATGTGTGAGTCTGTGCGTCAACTTGCAAGTGTTCAATATTGCTCATTGGATGGCACTTTGCAGGAGAAGCCACCACTGGTGGTCACTTTGTTGCTGCCTGGTGCCGCACGTAAGAAACCATCACTGCACATCTGAGCGTAAAACCCACTCGGATGTAACGGAGAAAGTATACAAGCCGCTGTAAGTCCTCCCGCTTCGCAGATTGTTCGTGGTCTAGTGTGATGAGTGAGAGTTGGAATTTATATTTTCGTGATCGTCATTTTTTTTTTCTCTTCCTCTCGCACCTGGTACTGCTGTTACTGCTTTGGTTTGTTTTTTCGTGAAACGGCCAACATTCAACGTCGACGTCTATGTAGGTTAGCGTTTGAACGTAATTTTCGGAATTACACGCCACTACGGACGATGAGGCGGATGGTTTCTTATGCTTTCTAATGCTGAATATTAATGCACTACCAATGGTCTGCTGCTCTGTTTGGAGGCTTTGGCACACTGAACGAGTGAAACAATCGCAAAGAAATGCAGCACAGCCTTTTCGTGAGTGAATGAAATCTGTAGCAGAAGGCAGAAAATTGGACAAGAAGCTTTGGAGTGTAGTGATGCGCAAATTTTGCATTGCCAGTCGCAAAAATCTGTTGTTCATAAAAAAAACTCAAGTTGAGTTCCCACGACAATCTGATATAGCAGCGAAAAACAGATGTTATTACCATCAAAATTATTTATGGTTCCTTAAAACCAAAAACACTTTTTCGCATAATCAGTTGTTTAAATGGAAGAAAATAAAAAAGCACCAACACATTTGCTCCGAAATTCTAGCCTAGATTATATAATATATATTTTTAAGTTCAACCGATTAAATGACCATTCTATTTTTCAAACTTCAGCTGCGCCCATCTGTAGCACAACTGTTATAAATTTGTTATTCCACCACTGTACACCGAACCAATCACTGGCACCATTTGGCAATACACTTCATCTTCCATATTTCGAACGTGTTGCGTCGGCTGCCATTTTAAAACCACCGCCACGCGAAGATGCCTGATGATGAGCCGACCCACCGATTGAGCCACCAGTTTTTGAAGTTTTGTGCTCTGCTTTTCGCCGTTTCGATTCGATTGTTCGTCGGACGGATTTTCTTCCCCGTGCGCAGCTTGCGATTACTTACCATTTTTCACCATGGCTGCTCGTTGCCATCAACGAAGGCAACCGGGAAGGGAACGGAAAGATTCGTTTGATTCGTTGCTCCCCCCTGGTCACGAAACGATTTATCGCGGTTGCTTAGTCAACGGCGATATTGTATCCACAAATCGGCACACTATCCGCAAAATCGGGCTCGGTTCGAACCTTGCTTGCTCGGCAGCGATCGGCAGTTCCAACTTTCCAAAGGCCGCACCGAAGAGCTCGCGAGCAAACGCTGAACAATCTGCTTGCCTGTTGGCTTTGTAGCTTCACACACTGAGGGCACCACTTTGACACTCGAGCACCTTACTTGTCGCACTTGCTGTTTTGAGCGCGTATCGTGTAACCACTTTTCACGAACTCGGAAGAAAATCGTTTCCTTTCGTTCGTACGAATATGCAATACACTGTTTGAAAGATTATTCGAAACTTCGCACAAAAGCCACCACCACTGCTGGGGCTTGAAAATCACTTGCACGAGCGCACTTTCAGCACGATTCCGTTGGGGCCCAACCTTCCGTACACAGCTTGACCGTAGCGCTACTATTCAGCATCAAATCTCGCGCACACCTTTGCACTTTGTGTAGTTTGCTTTCGGCCTTATGTTGCTCCCCGTATTCCACGCCACACACTCAACGGAGCTTTCAACACTAGCCAACTTGGTGTGCTTGCTCTTCCCAAGACTCTGCTGTTTTTTGCCTTTTTTCCTTGCTTTCCTGAACGGCCGCTCCACTACAAACTAGAGGGAAAACACTTCCAGTTCACTCCAAGTCTCAGGCAAGACTGATCCCGACCATTTCTCGTGCTCCACGACTTCGTTAGCGGCTGCGAAAGCTGCCGTGCTCGAACGAGAGAGGCAGCAGCCCAAAGAGGCGATCGACGATCTTAATGTGGGAGTTTGTTTCTTGAACGACGGTTTAGCGGGAGAGTGCCCGATCGTTTGCGTTAGTTGCGTGTGCTTAAAGTCGTCCGAGCCAAAGAGCGAACGAGAAAATGGTGAGCAAAAGGTAGGCCCCGATCGTCGGGTTTCGATCGATCGAGGAGAATCCGGTTACCTACGCCGCCTACCGTTTGACCGTGAATATGTGTGGCCGCCGAGTCACTCACGCTCTTGGTCGGGGCGATATTCACGCAAAATTTTCCCGCCCTGTGCATGCGGAGAGTATGCGAGAGATTTGAACGAACACCTCTGGCCAACGGTTGCCGGACTCGCGATCGTTCCTATTCCAAGTGGGAGTTGTGAACGGCTTACCAGCGCCACGGTTGTGGGTCGATCTTAAGGTCAATCATCTTTCGTTTGCTACTTTTTTTGTGAATGCCGCTTCCAGCTGGAGGATGTGCGTGATTTCATCCGTTGTGAAATTGGTGTTGCAAAGTCAAATTGCACTTTTTCTCTCGTTATTCGAGATTAAACGATTGTATTAACGAAATAAAATTCTTACGAATTTCCAAAACGAAAACTGCTTCAACAATTGATCAACAATGCCTACCAAGTTTTGCTAGTCAAACTATTCAACAATGTCCCCTAAGTATTACTTCAAAAGAGAGATTTGAATAACAGGGTTTTCGTTTAAAATGATTAAAATCTGCTCCATTTCTGTGCAACCTATGACATCATGCTACGCGATTCAATGCAGGACGGTTTTTCCCTCGAGTTGTGAATTTCACTAGCTCCGACTCTCTCAGCCAACGCAAACCAGCAAAGTGTTCATTTCTGTTCCCCAGAGAGTGAGTTACGGGCCAGAGGTGTTCATGCCTTTTTTTCTCACTTTTGCCGGCGTTCAACGTTTTCGACTGTTCGCTGGTTGGAACTGCATTGCAAACTATCGGAAACCCGCATGCTCCGTTCCGGCGAATGACGCGTCAAAGGAAAGACATCAACGCCGCATAACGCGACGAACGCATAACATGCACCGCACGATACACCGGAAAGGGTCAATTGCATTATTTGTCAGCAGTACAAGCCGACAGGCGTTAGGGCTCTTGGGATTGACCGGAAAAGAATTGGGATTTAACGCCCCTTTTCTTGAGGCACCACTTCATCTGCCAAAAGGGTGTGAAGCCGATCCTGCTCGTCTACCTGCCAGCCTGGTGCGAAGGTAAAAGGGACCACAAAAGTCGAGTCTTTCGTACGCACAGGTCTCGATCGAACGTGCAATCGATGCGATCATATCTTCGTCAGGCTTGAAGGTACCGAAACGAAACACACTCACACACAAAAAGCAGACATCTTTCGGCGCAATGTTTGTTTGTTGGCAAACATCGGCCCACAGTTCGAAGGCCAAAACTTCAACACAATCCACAATTTCCGACCGAGCGCTTTTGGAACGATTGTCGGTTTCGGTGGTCTGATAATGGCTTTTCAAAGCTTCATCATGCTCGTCTCCTTTCTTTGCCCAACCAGCGTTCCAAACTTCTTGGCATCATCTTTAACATTTTGATGAACGTCGGGGTCCGGGGTGATTTTGCTCGAGGCTTTTCTTCGAATACTCAAATCTAAGGTTCATAAATACTCACACACGTACACACACACACCGATATGCGTGTGCACCATCCTTGACATTGGTAAGGTGCATGGTGCATAAAGCCGACGACGAACGATACGCGGCAAAGTTGGAGGAAGTCTGAACGAAGACGACCAGCAGGAAATGGACGATTCAAAGGCACAGAATAAACCCGGCTTTGTCCTGCGTTGTGGGGCTGTTTTGTGTTGCAACACAAACATTTGAGCGTGTTTCGTGACTTCCTCCTCCTGGGGCTACATTGTGTATGCGAATGCAATCAGCGAACAATTCAATGTCTGGGTTGGTTGCGATAGCGATCGAACACTTTTGCTTTTTTGCACCTTTCTTTCGTGTTCTTTCTTTGCGATTCCGTATTCTTATCATCGCGCCCAGGAGCGCATCGTCCCTGAGGGTGCATCGAGCGTTTGTTCATTCTTTTTCCCGCCCTGCGCAGCGTCAGTTTTGTTTTGTTTTAATTTCCCTGCTTATCTTTGCTGCTACATTCCACCGGTCTTGTGCATCATTATTATGATCGCTATTATGTTGTTGAGCTAAAGGGATTTTAGCAATCAGCAGTGTCTTGATACTGGACGCCGACCTGATACGCTGCAAACGGCAAGCAAACGTGCAGAAACTGCTGCAAGCGAGTGCAGCAAACGACAGAGCGGCAAGTAACGTATTGCACTTGTGCACCCGGTCCGTGTTAAAGGGCCGGTAATTCAATTGTATCTGTCGATTGCAGACCATAAATCATTTACGAACGGAATTGATTAGTCCCAGTATGACATGGATATTTTTATTATAGGCACTACTGAACTTATGTTGTTTGTGAGGTTGCCGTGTCATTTTATGAACATTATTTTACTTTTACACGGTGTGCAATATGCTATCGTTGTCAGATATATTTATCCGTGTGTAAATGTTTATGACCAAAATACTCACAGTACGAAGCATGCGTTATTGCCTCATCTTCATGCTTGACCTTAAAGATGCTGCCGGTCCTTCACCTACCTAAAAGCTCGTCGTGAGTTATTGATCAAGTCGTAATACTGCTCTTTGAGCTTTGGTGTATTCTTTTTTACTACATTTTTTTTCTTTTGAAAAACTCACTGTTCTGTAGTTTAAAATTTATTTTAAAACAGGGGCTTTTCGATCACTGAGACGGCTTCATTCGACGGGTCTGAATAACGAATCCCAACCGGACCGTAAAACGTAAGGTAAAACTAATTCCAAAAACAGCAAAAAGATAGATCAAGCCAGTTGGAGATTTTATTTTCAGAACCAAAGAAGAAATAGTAGAAGAATGAGTAATTTAGTAAGTTTTACATATTAACTAAATTATATCTTCCATATGTCATATACTCTCGCTCTCTTGTTAGCTGTATGTCCGCTTAGGTAATGCCTGCTATTTCTGGCGCACTTATTGATATGCTGCAAAGTTGAATAGTCAATCCTCACTACGAAGAAACGGCCCAGATGATATTTGATCTTCTGTCCTGTCATGTGAAAACGGGCGCCGCAATCGCCTCTACCATCCGGCCGCCATAATGTATTATTATGTAACAATAACTTAAGTTAACCCCTTAACTTAAAGAATAAATAGAAGGGTTGTGCTTGTAGTAAACAACAAAAATAATCTGTTGGGTAAAAAGGAATAATAGAAAATAGAAGAAAGCTTTGAGATACAGTCATTTTGAAGATTTTACCAAAATCTCTTAATGTTATTATGCAGGGCATTAATTAAAAATGAAACAATGCAGGTGGCTTAAATGATTTCTTTGTTTTTTTTTTAGTATCCTACTTTCAACAAGGATTATATAAGAATATTGCTACTCTATCCCAAGCGGCCTTGCGGAGTTGGGAGTTGAAACCTTGGTTATGGCTGTCTTAAGCATAAATGTATGTTTTACATCATTTTGAACCTTAGGGATAAACTTCTGCTCCGTCCTGGATATGGCATGATCGAACAATGTCCTTGAATAGGGGTTTCACCGAATTCAAAATGAACTAAAAAAAATCTGTTGGTTTTGACTTAGAGCAGTACGGAATCTCTTCGATAGATGTTATGCTCAAGGTCAATAAGATTTTTACCACAATCACCGTTGATATCTCATTTTGGTTGATTATCACATGGCCAGCTTTGTCTAACTTATTGACTGTGATTTTTGTGTAACATCCAGGACATTTTCTTCGCCAGTTTTGCCGAGATATTTCTCATCCTGAATCCATATTTTTTCAGCAATAAAACCGCAAATAAAAAACCATTATTTTACTCTGCATCTGCAGGGACCTACAACCATGTTGGGTTGACCACCCAATCTGTCTCTAATTAGATACTAGATCATGCAAGCGTGTTACCCTGTACAGTGTTCTGATATTGTTAACTCGAAATCCATTGAAATTGGTCATCAAAAAGCGCATAACTTTTTTTCCATAGCAATTCCAAAACAACAGATAAGATTGTATTACACGCAATACATGAGCTAGAAAATAAAAAGTGTTTCAATATCATACAGGATCATCGATTTAAAATGCTTTAATATCAGTTCATATGTTTTGGTATATACGTTTTTGGTAAAAATCTGGATGGAATTTGATTCGAACCAGACGTGTGAAGAACGGCACTGCTATTGCATTGGCCACCGAATCCAAGCGCAAATATTTGTAAGAGTTTGTTTGCAAGAATCATTCTGAAAAGAAAAACAAAATTAACAATTTTTCCCCATTCTCCGAGTGTGTGGCTTGATCAACCACACCACAGGCTGATACATGCAAAAACTACCCAATCATCCTACTATCCTTGTTTCTATTTGTTTCATTTCTTTTACAACCTGCAAAAATCATTTTGCTTTTTCGCTGCTATCCCGCCATTCCCATTCTTAAGAGTGTGATGTCAACCTACTTTTGCGCCGCATGTAGATCAACAGAACTACACTGCAAATTCCTGCTGCGAGCTTAGCTCCAAATACTCCAGCAAAAAAGTAACCCATTACTAAACAATGACACACCGTCACCTCAATTCGGTTAACCGCGAGCATATTACAGTAAGATTATAAAGCAATAAAACGAATCAGGAAAAAAGGAATGAGGCGTCATGGCAGCGGAGCAATTTTACGGTGAATTACATGTCCACCAATTTTTCCGTTCAATTCCAGACGAGTGCTCTAGCAGCGCGGTCAACGCGAGCGAATGCGACTAAAAAGTGGTACCAATCGATGATGTGCTCGAAGTTGCAGAACCGTGCCCTGGGCACTGTTTCCTCGATAGAAGCTGCGTGCGCCCTTGGCCGTTGCAGCCAGCTAAAATGCCTCATCCCGATTCCGCAACAGGGTGGCTAACGAAAGTCACACGAGCCTGTGGCGACGATCGCGCATCGTACGTAATTTTACTACGCGCGGTCATTCCTGGCGTGTCTTGCATTATCAACATTTGATGCGATTAATTGCTGATTATTGGCAATCACGAAGAGCTACGAAACTTCACTCGTTCTTCGTACATTCCGTGACGCATTTCTAACATGCCGTTCAAGCTTTCCGGACGTTTGGATCGCCTGTGGTACAACAACAAAAAACGCACGAGTACTTCACATAAACCTTCTTCCTCTTTTTATTGGAGGTGCCGCAATCAGGCCCGGCTGCTTCGGAAGGAACGCGCATCTACGCAGCCAATCGTTTGTGTGAAATTCTTCCTCTTCGAGGGTTCTCAAGGTCAACCATTAGATATGGCCAGCAAGCATCATCAGCTGCAGCGGTACTCAAGGCTGGCCACCTTCGGCAGTCCACCAGTGTGCTGCTCTGTTCTCAACCCTTAACGTAGGCAGTTTGCCAAGAAGTAAATTATTACTACCTTCCGATCGCTTACAGCCATCAGTTGATCAAGCACGGCGTGAGAAGAAATTTCACCCAGCTATCTCTACGTCGCCGTGGTTTCTTTATTGAGCAAGCAAAAAGCCCATCTGATTGCACATCTCGATGATGCAACTCGTGTGGATTTTTTTCTTCCCAGTTTGATAACAAAATTTGCTGCAATCATGCTGTACCGACGGACCGCAGCGCTTAACGGCTAATTGACACCGTAAGCGGGATAGTAAGCTGCTGTGATAATCATTAATCGCGAACCGGGAATGAAGCCAAGTTTCGCACAAAAACTTCACCGCTCAGCAGAAACCTTCACCTCGAACGCACCAACTAACTGTAGTTCCAAGTGCTCATTTGCGTTCTTCCGCGAATGAGCGCATCGATGTGCAATTCTGGCTGGGCATATCGTACCGGTCGGGCGCCTTTTTGTTGCAGTTTCACCAACCTGTAACCCTCGCTCACTTCGTCCGCCCTGGGGTCAACGAGCTGCATCGAGCGGTTCTTCGATGAGTCCGGTGCTAAATTTATCCTAAAACAGCTCATCAACAGGCTCGACCACGAATCAGGAGACGGGAATTAGCACGGGTTCTATAGTACTTGCTCATTATACCCCGGCAATCGACGGGTCAAGCTTTGCGAATGGGTCGCGGGACGAGCAGCACCATCGGGATGAGATCATATCCAATCGCTGACGCTGGCGGTTCATGTTTACGATGTGTGCCGGGGATGAGATGTTCGATATCGTCACAGCATGATGCGGATGGGCATTCCGGATTTTTTTTTGTTGTTTGGTTTTCGTGCCAAGCGAAAGATGCGGCCACTTGACGCTACGATTGCGATCGCTGGCTGTGTCAGCAATGTTCGTGGCAGATTCACCGTGCCGTACGGGTGATCGTGACCATGATGCGAACTTGACGAAAATATACAGCACTTCCAGGAACGGAAACATTCGGTTGCCGCAGACGTGAGGAAAAACGTTTGACTGATCGACGATTGGTGCTGACACATGCATCGGTAAATGATGCTTGTGCGCTGATGAAAACAATGATTAATGACTGAATTTGTATTGAAGAAACATATTGATAGAACCCCAGCGATGGTGTTAATCTATTGTTGATGTAAGTTGCGCTTTCAAAGCTACTCGTTTTACATCTCCATACATACATTGGGATGGTGTTGTTAGAATTGTTGGAGATGAAATATTCATATGACATATGTAAAGTATGGTTTCACAAAAATAGACAGATCTTGACGATAGCTCCTTTGATGACTCTGAATCCTAGCAATTTCTGCAATTCAAGCAATTGTCTGATGAGGCATTATCATCTCTTTGATTTTTACCGTTGTGAAACTTATCGCAAACACTTAGAATCAGTGGCTGACGGTGCTTGTGCAAAAAGTCGTTTCGAAAAGCGCGTCGTATATTCTCGATACTATCAACACCAAACACTATTTTTTGGGCAGACCTCTATCGGCGGATGTCAAGGCCAGGAATGCCAAGGAAGAGCAAACATTTATTTTATGACAGCTACGGCAAAGCAAGGTCCCAGTGAATAGCTGAAAAGGGTTTGCCATTTTTTTTAGACGAATTTCTAGATTTCATATTCATTTACTTAGTTTTCGTATAGTTTCGATAAGAAAGTTTTTTTTGCATGGGTTGTAACATTACACACTTCTTTTTGGAACTACAATTTATAAGACACTGTAACCTCTCGCCGTCAACTGGCAATCCAATATCAATATCCAAACGCGGCCATTTTGATGTGCACATCGATGTTATCACTCCTTCCAAACTCCTCGGAGGAGGTCTCAAAATCACAAAGCCTCTGTAAATAAACGAAAAAAAACTCCTTGTCAACATGTTCATTTCACGCATTCTTCACTGTCGACTCTGTCCATGTAGACGGCCTAAACAGATTTTATGCTTGGTCGTCTGGTGCAATACTCATGACATGACCAACCCATCGAAACATGGGAAGCCTCATTCATAGCGACTCCTCCAATATCATTCAACGCTTACGGGGCCGAAACTCCTACGGAACATCTTCCTATCGAACGCAACTAAGAGAAATTCGTAAAATTGGGAAATAATCCATTCCCCAGACGCGCATGTGTGTACTGGAAAAATAGATGTCCTAGCTTTACTCGTCGCTAGCGGTAATCGGAGAATTAAAGAAGTTTCCTCAGGCTGTAGTATGACCGACTGGCATTCACCACTCTCTAGTCCGTATCTCACTTTTAACCCAAAATACTTTCCAAAAATATGTCACAAAGATATTTTGCTAAACCTGACATATAATACGGTTAGAACAATAGATTACCTTTCTCCAACCCTTTCAAACATTGCTTGTATATTCTGCCTAGAAAAGTGTCACCGAAAAATGGAGTGTTCGAGAAAAGCACAGGCCCATTTACGTAACATAGAAAAACAACGGCTGCACCGTTACGATAATCGGCGAACGCTCAGCTAAACTTTGCTGCAAACTTACTTCTCTGATGCTCCACCAAATTTGGCCACCCGACTGGAAAACCACTTCTCCGTCTCTCAAAATCCGTATCCGTAGGCAACGAAAGAGGTCACGTTACAGTCGGTTGTGAAATAGTGTGTTTCACTCGATTGTGAACCGCGAAAAAAAAGGAACGAAACAAACACCGCACGTGAAAGATTCTGGCGAAAAGTCTTCGAAGGCATCGAATCAATTATTCTGATTACCCTTGCGTCACTTAGACAAACACACACTCACACACACCTGAAAGAAGCGCGAGAAAGAACTGTGATTGTTGGTGCCAAGCATCCTCCTGCTGGCAAGTGCTGTAGTTCTCGCCCCGTCCCATCGCAGAACCGCCGTGTTCCGTGGGGAACAAAAAAGAAACAACCAACCTGACAATGCTGTTTCCGGAATGTGGCCGTTTCGACTGCGATTATGATGATTGTTTAATCTTCGTAATAATCATGCTCCTAGGCATGATTGTCTGCGCACGTTCCAGCAAACACGGGTAACCAAGCCGCCCGGGAAGCCAAGTGTCGAACAGTGTTGAACCATGCAGGGAAGGTAACAGGAAAAAACAAACAGCGCAACAGCAACAAAAACGTATCACATCATTACACCCAGCCAACAGGAACAGAATGCTGAAGCGAGAAAGTGGGAAAAGTGAAGAAAAAACTACATATCGTACCACGGGAAAATTTCTAACGGGACATTGGCCCGGCATGCGGTTATACTGAGTAATTGCATTAATAGTTCGGATTTGCTAGGGAAATACATTGATGCTTTGTTCTCGGGGCAGTGTGCATCGTGGGGCACAGCATCATTAAACAATCTTGCATCCAAATCGTATCGTTCGAAATAATTTGTTATTGGCTCATTTTTCACCTTGATCAGCAGGAACCAATTTTATGTTCGAATTAACCTCCTATTAGGCCGTGTTTGTCTTTACAGCATCAAATGACCTCTAACGCACAAATGAGCAATACACAACAGTCAAGTATTTTAAACTTTGTAGCAGCTAACTCATCGCGACCATTCGCATGCTCATCATCAATGTCAATTTTGTGGTGCATCTATCAGCAAAGTTATCACAGCTGTGTCCAACGAAACCGGCTCGCCGCATTGATGACAACCTTCTACAAATACCACCGTGCCACAAATCAAGCAAATTTAATAAACATGTGCCCTCGACTACTCAGACTGCGCGAGAAGCATTCCATTCAACCGTACGCAACCGCACGGAAACGGAAGCACCCGTAAGACGGGTGGTGCTGTAACTGACCCATCACTCGATGTCTTGCCAAACGCGCGATAGCTATCGGAACTTGTTACATCACGCCAACCGTCATCCGGTGTCAGTAGTCAAATGTCGGCTCATTTGTTTTTCAACTTCATGCACCGGGCAGCATCCCGGGAAAGGTGGAAGCGGCGATCGGTTTGCTTATGCCGCGCTACTAGCCCTTTACAAAGAACTTTGGCAAAGAACGTGCTAGGTAAGCGAATAGTTTGCCCCACGAACATCCTCATGTTTAAACGTTTGACACGGTTTTTTTGCACACCACATTCCGCGAGCAAACATTTAATTTGTGTGTGCATTAATGGGTGAAATAAATTTGCCTTTCTTCATCAGCGCGGCTCGCCGTGTGATTGTGCGCACCGTGGAGATAAAACATCTCGGATGTGTTTATTTATACACTGGTGTTTGATATTAAAATTGCCTACAGCCTTTGCCAACCGGGAGAGACCTTGCTACACGATAGCGCCTTGCGATTGCGGTGAGTTATGTCCCTAGTAATGAATCATATTACCATTGCAGCCAAGTATTACCATGAGCAAGATAAAAGCATTTATTTAGGAACAAAAACGAGTGACAGGCAGAAAACAAACTAATGTGACTTACAGTTACTTAGTTTAGTTGTTAGTGTATAAGCCTAGGCAGTTGTAATTTACTTTTTTTCTGCAATTTCTTTCAGTAACCTACACCATTTGCTACACGTAATACACAAATTTTCAAACTTTTTATTAAAATATACCTTATTATTAGGAGCATCCATGACTAGGAGATTGAATCTTCGGGAACGTCTTCCATAAGTGAATCCAGATCCTTGCATACGCTGATCAAATGGACATCATTTCTTTGAGGCTCTTCTACATATTAGAAGCTTATCATAGGATCGAGCCTCTTCTTCTTTCTTGGCCTAACGATCTCTCAGGTCATCCCTGCCATGTCTAGCTTACTAGACTTTTTGATACCGCATAGTTGGAAAGTCAGTCCTCACTACGGGGGAGCGGCCCAGATGAAAACTGAACCCCGGTCCTGCCGCGTGAAGACCGACGCCGCTATCGCATCTACCACCGAGCCGCTCCATAACATAAATCTTATTATAAGCTACATCCATGACTAAGAGGTAGAAATTTCGGGACCATCTTCTATAAGTCATTCTGAATCCTTGCATACGCTGATGACATGGACATGATTGGTTTGAGACTCTTCTACATAAAAGAACAGGATCGAGCTAGCGGCACTAAACCTCGGGTTGGATATTAACGAGGCGAAACCCAAAATACTGAAGGCACCCCAAGTGGCTCTGCTGACAAACACTGATTTACGCAAATAGGTAATTTAGAGATAGGTGACCGCACCTTTGAAGTCGTCCAAAGCTTCGCACAGCAGAAGTCAAAGGTTAGTACCGACACCAACATTGATGTTGAGATACGCACAAGGGTGCTGTCTGCTAACCTGTCATACTACAGCCCCAGGATGTCCTATAGTCCTTTTCGTAAGGCTGCATGGACAAAGGGGCTTGGTTGGCCCATACCGAGATGGAGTTTTGGAGTTGAGTCGTCCTCCAGAACGCCTATGATAAGGTCATGGTCCTCCAGAACGCCCATGGTAGACGACTTTGCTGGAACATGAGCGGTATCGAAGATTGTTGAAGCTGGCCAAAACCGCAAAGCAGATGTAGCGTCTGATTAGTATAGAAATACAAAAGTCTCATCCTCAAGCTCACCAAATCTTTCTACTGTCCCTTGACATAGTTAATATCTGTAACAAGAATCAACTTTTAATTAAAGTTTCTTATGTACCTCTGGACCCATAACGCTAGTCTCTAAAGACAAATTTTGATTTGAAATTCTTCACCATACATCACTGCCCTTGGATCCTTAATCACCAGAGATCGCCTACGCCACGTCTTTACATGGCAACCGAAATATACATCATTCTAGTATTGAAACCAATTTAAAGACACTCTTACCCGCCAGCATCTATAAATGGAGTTTTGCGCCCAAGAAACAGTTCATAATTGGACAATTCGAATTAATCTACGTCAACCAACGTCGCGGCAGAGGACGTTGACATTGTAGAGCATCCGATTTCGTAACGGTTCACCGTGTGGTGTGAATTACCTAATGTCTTACCGAACAGAACAGAACCCCCATCGTCAATAGACAAATTAAAGTGTAAAGCGTAGGTGCCAGCATTGATTTTATTTGGTGAAAATGTTTCGACTTGGCAGTCTCGAAGTGAGATCATTCACGCTTACTGAAGATGATCTTTAAAGCAGTGTTTTCGTACCATTGTTCAAAACTGATTCGCTCCGTGTGCAGCCACTACTACGCCTGTGCATGATTGATAGATCCACGGTGTTGAGCAATTGGCCAAAAGGGTAAGGATCGCTCACAGCCAATTATGATCTCATCGTACGCTTGCTAACGATTTTACGGTTGACAGCTTCTTGATTCTAACAATGCCGTTCAATGTCGAAAGGAAGAAAATCTGACGTCGCTCGCTCGCTTGCTTGTGGGTCGGAAGCTTTCCTAGCCCCTATTATAACAAAGTTACGGCCAGTCAAGGCTTTTTATTCTGACCAAGCTGATAAGCAACAAACGAGTATTACGCTGCCGCCGCTGAGGCAGTTGTCTACCTACACGATCAACAATCCGAAACACGCCCGGCAACATTGTTCTGCTGGCTAGACTTTCCAGGATATATTTGATTGCTCCCTACCGTAGACAACCGCTGCCAAGAACATTCTGCACGCGGGTGTAATGAAAAGCTGTGGCAAGCTTTCCTGCGCCAGACGCACTGCAGAAACTTCACAATGCATTGTCCATTTCCTTTCCGTCTTCCGTCTATGCATCATGAATTAACAAGCGTATGCATTGGACCTCTGAAGCACGATCGAGCGAGCAACCTCGTGTGTGCGTTCCTTTAGGCCACCACCAATCCACCTTGGATGCGTGAAGCAGTGAGTCAGCGCAGACGAATAAAATAATGACAAAAAAACGCTTTTGAATTAATTTTATTTTTCATTTTTCCGCTTTCGATTATTCAGCCTCTACGGTGCGCCAAAATGAAGACTTGCTTATTTTTGTTCTTAACCTCACCATGCCACACCAATTGCAGTGTAGTACCAGCGGTAGGACGCTGTTCAAAATTAACATAAGGTAGAGTGTACGCACCAACAAAAGCTTAATTTATAATCTGAAACAGGGCTTATGGAGGTATGTGGGAATCGCTTCGTAAAGCTTGCACACGAAGGTGACATCATGCACACCATGGTCGTGTGATGTGGTGTGTTTGTGTATGGATTAAACTCAGCCACAGATACAGTGACACAACAACAGTTCGTACGATCGTATCCTGTTTTAACTGTATACCGTTGCCTCGTATGGTTAATTAGGCCGCCGAATCTATTTTTATGGAAAGTTTGACGATCATTATTTAAATGTGGTCACTTTCGCGCAGTTTTAATTTGTGTTAAATTATTGATTTTGCATATTTTAAATCTTTCTGAAAAGCTTTTTTAAGTAACGGATTGGTGTATACCCCAAAACAGTACACTTTACCGTACCAAGCTTAATTACATAGCGATCCATACGTTCGCTTCTGTTTATTCAAAATATATCCATACGAAAATACAATGCAATGATGACTTCATTGAAAAGCGCAGTAAGATTCGTTTACCAAGGTCTTTGCCCATTCTTGGCGCCTGGCTCAAGTATGCGCAACTGATCTTATCGGCATAAATCATGTTACGCAACATGAAATAATCGAGCTACTTTACGATAACTGCCTCTGGGGGTACTCTGAAGCTCTGAAAAGTCTCGAAGCTTCCGATTTTGTTTTTCAATGTTTATTATTTTTGAACTTTGAATTTTTGAAATAATTTTTTATTTGGTTTTGAAAAATAAACTAGTTTCCATATTCGTTGGAACACTTCGACCAAATGTCCTGAAGTTTATAAACACATTCTATCTGTCGATTTTCTTTGCATTCCCTTGCATGTCCTTCTGCGCAACAATTACTAACATTGTAATGCGCACCCTTTCAATTGAAAATTAAACGAATTAAAATTTTACCCAACCCCTTTCCCAAAAACGAGCGGTGGCGCATCGTGGGAGACCGACAGACATTTAGATTATCCTCGGGCTGTTTATTCAATTATGCATCTTCTGCGTCACGCAGATTATCGTGATGGGTCGATTCTTGGCCGGTTCGAATGAAGTAATTACATTTCTGGAAGGTAGGTCCGGTTTTGTTCCCCTCGATGAACATAATCTTTCCCGTTTTGTGGAAGAATGAAAGCAGTGCAATTACACTTGTACAGATGATAGCATAATTAGTCCGCTGGATGCAAACGCAGGCGCGGACGGGTAATGGGGTAACTGGAATGGTACTCGCAGCTTCACGAACAAAACTCTGACTCCACCTTTAACTCGCCATCCCATCCATCGGTGCGTCGCGTTCTGCAAGAGTTTCTGGAATTGTGCATTCAATAGATACATTCCATTATAGGTGCTAAAGTTGGTGAACTGCTGGTCCATTATTGGGGCGCATTGCTGAACCTCCCGAGGGTGCGGCAGAATAGCCCATTAAACGCCATTACCTCCACAGCGACATACGCCTGCCGGCGCCAATCGACTCCGTATTGCTTTCAATTAAAACATTCGATAATTGTAAAATGTTGTTCTACTACTATTTAAACCGCAGCCAGGCGGCGAACTGATGTCCCGAGCCAGGCAACACGCATGGCCTCGGGGGTGGGGGAGAGTGTTCGCATACTGAATGGAGGAGGTTTTGATGCATCGGGCTGGTAGCACTTAGACGACCGCTACAGTGGGGCTGCTCCCCGTTGCGTGTTGTTCAGGCACACACTCTTCCCGGACCCCCATGGCCAACGAATTCTGCTGGGAGCGATTGGAATTACAACATCATTGAATGGGAGACCGATTCGACATTTGAAAATGTCCGCAAACACATCGCCGCAGGCATCTAGAACTTTTGTCAATATTGATTATTCTCTTGCCACCTCCTGTTTCGTCAGATCGATTTCGTTGGCTATTCTGTCCCGAAATGCAATTATGCACCATTGAACGTACTCTCGCAGGCGACTCTATGTACTATCTACTGTGTGCATAAAATGGCCGCCCACAAAATAATCCAGTATTTACTTTTGTTGATTTAGACTCCAAGTGGGTAGCTAACATTTCGCAACTCGGTGTAAAAAAGTTCTGCTGCCACTAGAGCTAGTGGTCACCAGCAAACCAATGCTACCGTGGCTAATGGACCGCTTTCGAAATCCGTCACAGCACGATCACAGACAACAATTCCGGATCTTCCGTTTTTGAGCGACCGATCCTCTCGGGTCCACCCACGAAACGACTCCATTTTCGGACATCTGGCTCCCCGCTATCGAAACAACTTCTTCGCTTCCACTCCACATTCGGCTGACAGTGGCGACAACTCACCAGTTCCACCACACTTGACTCATTGCCGAACATCTGGTTGCGCGTGTGGTTAGTCCGCGGCACACACTAAGACTTACTACCCAACCTAACATCGACTGTCCGTTGACCTTTTCCGACAATTCTTCTTTCGCCTTACGAAGACATTACGACGCTGTTGGTCATGGAAACCACCGAGTATTGGATTCGAAAGCTCCGAAAACGTTCGACACCCCGTAACGCAGGCGCTTGATGTGATTCCTTTTTCGAAGGATCGTAATGGCATTTTTTTGTATGGCCTTATCGTGGACACTCTACGGTCAATGTGTATTAAATCAGCGTTTTTGTTTAAGGTTTTTCCAGTGCTTTCTGGCGATGCGTTGGAGGCGCTTATATTGCATCGAATTGGGTAACACTTTTGCACTGAACAATGGAGTCAATTGTTTGTATCTTGCAAGCCTTGTTCAATGTGGGGTAATGTTTTTATTGACTCTCTAAACGGAGTTATAAATCGATTTGATGCTTTGTTAGTCTTGCGAATACAATATGCAATGAACACTCGTTCATAACTATAATTCATATTCACTTGGTAGAGGGCCCACTTCGGGAGGTCTTTTCCTGTTACTTTCTGCTTCCTTGACTTAATTTAGTCTGTCACGTCAATCTGGATAATCTGTCGTTCTATCGTGGAGAAGACGTTCTGAATGACGCTTCAAATAAACCATCATGTCCTATACTATACCATCATTTTGTTTATGACATTACCAATTCAGACTGTTTCAAGTATTTCGTATACGGTAGTAATACTGCTCTTTTTTACTAAGTTCCTCTATCTCATAGACCACTGAGTGTTTGGGATAAATTTGACAGTTCTCATGAAGTTTCAAAACCAAGTTCAGGCTGATTGAGTTACTCTACTATTAATAAGATTCATCACCACCTCATCGATCACAGTTTAAATTCTGCATCGGATCCTCGGATAAGCTGATGCTACAGTCTCCCTTGGAAGGATCTCACCTACTGTTTGAGTTTTATACATTAGATAGGTTTTTTGTATTATTGGAAATGCAATTGGTGTCTATGTCAACTGCGCCCCATACAAAAAAGGTCTGGGAAGCTTGAAGGCCAAAAAATTAGACTGGTGATGTCGTAGAGTCACCGTTTTCCAACTATTTTTGGCTTTTCGCAGAGATGTGACAAGAACCCGACTCTTGCTGCCATAGATACGGTCTGCCAATGGCTACATTTACTATCTCCAAGGGTTGACTTGAGTGCTTAGCAACTTCACGTAGCCTTCTGAAGTCAACCTGAGGTCCTGTTTGAATAGTACGGAAGCATCACATAACTCTCAGAGGATACCTATCCTTCCCATAAACCTTCACAGTTTGGAGAAATTTAGTCTACATGAAACGAGGCATTGTCCTTCCAAGTCTCTAGTTCATGTTATGTTTTTACTGCATTCAGATATAATATTACACTTTTAAGTTACGAATAGTGTGTATTAAACGCATTTTGCATTCCTCTAACAATACCTCTCACACATACTTTGTATAAAAATACATAACCACAGTTCTTTGCTGAAACAATCGGGGCTTTCGGACCATTTACTCACGTGGTGTATCGCCCAACTTCCTTGCTACGGGTAAAATCAAGGTGCAGAAAGCCAATAATTGCTGGTCGAGACGTTTCGAGGCTGTAGTGCCAAGGAAGAGGAAGAAGAAATAAAACCTACATGAATAGTGATTGTCGATTAAATATAACTGATCATGTATCATATATTCCTTTTGAAAATTATTGAGATAATCGATGTGTATTTTTGAAAAGAATTTAGATTATCAGCTACTAGCATCTTCTTGCTTTTCTTTGGCCTAACGACCTCTTGGGTCATGCCTGCCATTTCTGGCTTATAAGACTTAATAATACCACGTAGCTGAATAGTCATTTCGCACTACGGGGGAACGATTCGGATGGGATTGGAACCCCGGTCCTGCCGTATGATGACCGCCGCCGTTTTCGCCTCTACCACCGGGCCGCCCTGGAGCTATGAGCATCATAGATATTAATTATTTAGATTCTATCAGCCGATAAGATTACTTTTGCTTTCGGTACTTTCATGGCTAACACACAAGTTCGTTCATATTTGTTTTTTTATGTATTTCTAATCAAAGTATTATTTTACCACTCATTCTCTTGCCTGGCAGTAATAACAATTTTAGTCTATTTTTTAAATTTTTATGAGCAAACATCTCTCTTACTCAAAAATTGTCAGTCATGTATAGGAGACAATAGATTCGCGATCGAGTGTTTCTTTCAGATAAAAAGGAAGTAACACTAGTTAAGGTATGACACCTTTTCCTTATCTTTATTATTTAGTCCATCGTTCAATAGCATCTAAATCTGTAAAACCTTCTTTTTACAACTTCTCTGCTTTTAAGGCGTCTACGATAGTTGTAGCCATTTAACTGCTTCGTGAGCTATTAAAATAGGAAAGAACGGGAAGCTATCTCTAGTATTAAGTCACGCGCAATAGAAATGCCTACATGGCACTGCCTGTGCACTCAATCTGCTCGGCACTGTATACCATCATTTCACGTAACCGAGTTTGTCGTAGGATGTGCGCACTAAAGCTCTTACTGATGCTGGGTGCCACATGACGTAGCCGAGCAACGAACAGTCCGGGACCTTGACATCGTCCAAAGTAGGGCCGAATCAAACCTATGATTAATCATATCCCTCCTCCACCGCCGCCTAGCAGTTTGGTGATCTTTCTGCAATTACTTTGCCCACCGGCATTACATTGTTCGGGAGACCGGGTGCACAGCAAAGCTTCATCCGGTTTCTTCCTCATGCGATCTAATCCCGAAGCCCGTAAGGAGGACGCCGACGAGCGAATGCGTGGTGAATGCTGTTGAACACATATGCCATAAATTGGACAAGTCGCTCCTGCGTAGGACGAATGCTGGCTGGCTGCCTGCTTGCTAGCTATACTGATGATTTGCGCCAACTACGCTCCTGGTGCGAATACCATCAGCAGAACATTAAATACGTGAACTTTGCTTCGTTTTTTTTTTTTTTGTAGCTATAGCTGTTATTCACTTCAATTATTCCAAACAGAGGCGCCACGGTCTTTGTTCCAATGTCGCCGATGTTGGTGGGTGGATGGCTTTCATTTTTTCTTTGCTTGGCACACCCATGTAGGAACCAGAAACCAGATCTCGGTTTCAGTAGGTACGATTTAAAAAACTGAACTAACTAGGAAAAGCCGGTACAAATGGCGAATATATTTTTCTTTCGTTCCTTTTTTTGAAGCTTATACTTATATTCTACTTCCGTTTCGAGGCAAATAGGTTTAAACACGATTTAGAGAGTAAACACAGTTAACGTTTTTCCCTGAGTCTTCTAATATTTCCCGGTTCCGTTGATACTGCCGATAAGCAAAAGTCAATGGCCCGTGGCGAGGAAATCTGAAGCCTGCAAACCACTGCAAAACGTTCTGTCGCCGATGGTAGCAACTACAACACCCCGGGAGACTGCTTCAAAAAGCGACAAACCGCAGATAAGCGCAACGTGCTCGATCACTTCCCATTCTTCGGCCGTTGAGATACAATTGATCACTAAATAAATCTCCTATTACGTCGTGTAATATTGTTAGCATCCTTTCTGGCGGGTTCATTGCTTTCACTCAACTTGGCCATAAATCATGTGCGCGCAAGCTAACGTTTTCCGACTGCCCGGGCACTTCACACTGTGCAATTGGTCTTGAGCTGAGCGCTTGCGCAAATTCTAATCGTCCCCCGGCTGGCGATTTTAATCGACTGCAAATAAAATGGTATGCATATCGATGATCATCCCTTTGCTTTCGTTCAACTGCAGCAGAAGGATAAAGCGCGATGGAAAACGAAGCTCAAAACGAGAAAACAAATAATGGTGTCAATAGCGAATTCTTGCCATTGAATTATTGCTTTGAACCGCAGTGGGACATGTGCCTCATGCTGGGTCGGTATTTCCCTTTGAAAGAGCATCCTTTTTTTACTTCGCGTGCACTCGCTAATGTTGCGGACATGATTGTTTTTCTATTGCACTTACATAAGCTGCGGAATTTGTTTCTTCGCTGGAACGGATAGACAAGGGAAATTGTAGCTTGTATAAAGTAATAAGAAAAAATGCAATATGTTTTTGACCCGGAGATTATGGGAAACTATTGAATAAAATTCTTAATACTACGGTTTGTTTCGGATGTATTAGCACGAAAGACTAATATTTGTGTAATATTATACTACTTACTGTTCTTCTTATTCTTGTACGTCTTGGCTCTACAAGACGGTCTCGGCCTGCCATTTCAGACATCCTTGACATGATTTTAACCCTAACTGGATAATCAGTTCTGACGGTTAGGATGAGATTTAAGGCAGGTTCCTTGGTGTAAGTTGTGTATCGTTATATTAGTATCTTCTTCTTTGCTTTACTACCTGCTAAATCATACCGATCATCTAATGACTTGTTAGGCTTATAAACACCACGTAGCTAGTTCTTCTTCTTCTTCTTTCTTGGCACTACAACCTCGAGAGATCTTGGCCTGCCATTTCTGGCATTCTGGGACTTAGTTTAACCCGTAGCAAAGTAGTCAGCCCTGCGTACGGGGAGGCAGTCTGGATTGGATTTGTACCCCGGTCCTGCCATAGCTGGTTAGTCAGTCCTTATTGCGGGGGAACGGCCCGGATGAGAATCGAACCCTATTAGATGTAATAATATTAGCATAAGCAATATATCACCATCCCTAGGTAGCAGGTAAATATGGCACCAGTGAGTTATGTACAGTATAGTAAAGATTAATGCAGCACTCCTGAGTAATGTTCAAATCTTAACATGATAACGATTATCTTCTACAATACGACGAATTCGGAGAAGACCTCGGAAGGTTGTTGTATGCGCCAGAAGAAAATATAATTCTAATGCTGATTGCAATCCTGAGAGCTGCTTATGTTCAGCTGAAACCGAAACTCGAGGAGCATCCAGCTCAATATCAATCAATAGAAGTTGCACCACTCGAGTGTGATTCGATGCCGTGTGAAAGAAAAACCATCGTTACCTCTTCAGCAAAATTGAACCCAGTGGCGCATCAAGCACCTTGGAAGACCTTGCCTTAGACGGGATGAAAGTTAGGAACCCTATCAGCTTAAGATTTGTTGTCTCGGGGGTACATTGGTAAACTTTAAAAGTAGCGACGATGTGTCCTCCATATAATTTAAAAGGCACCACGGTGGAAAGGGCTCGTCGTCTTCAGGGAATTTTCATACAAAATATTCAATTTTTTTTTTTGTAATCCATATTTTTCAACTGAGTGGTGTAGAGAGGTGCTAGCTGACGAGTAACTTTGAAAGATCCTTCATACGGTGCACCTTTCACGAGGCCCCTTATATGAGAACGCTTGTAGTAGGCCATTAGTATGATACCCTTTTACCCTGCCTCTTATACGAAGTAATCGACGGGCCCTAGGCGGCCGCTTATTCCGTCCACGGTTTAATCTGCCACTTCTTGAGCCACATAAATTCAAATCTTTTTATCGAGAATCAGTTGTTAACCCCTGAAGTATGTAGCGCCCTCTACATGTCAAATTGGTATACGAAATGGCTCAGAGCCAAAAATTGAACTCGCTTTGATTATTAATACATTGTGAAGAATATTCAAAATACTTGTATAGTAAATCTACTGCATATTGCATTTTTGTAATAAAATGTAATTTAAAAAATATTCATTCTTATTTAAATGTCACATATAATGACCGGTTTGTATGCAGCACATCACCGCAGTTGGTTGTCAAGCGAAACATTAGGAAAAAACAACAACAAATGGATCCGACTGTGCTGTGCTTCTGCAGGAAAATCTAATCCTTAATTGATCCTTGGTTCTAGTCGTGTGCAGCGATTGGTTTATGTTTTGGTTGCGTTCGTGAATTGTGTTATCCGCCAGTGGCTACGTTCGGGTCAGCATGAAAATCCACTTCCGCGAACAATATTGCTCCAATGGAGAGGAAATTCTCTACGTCACACCAGATCGTAAGTGAAGCTGCAAGTTGCCTGACTGGCATTGTCCAACAGCCTCCATCGCTGGTTCATTACTTATTAACGTAATCGTTTTTTCTCTCCTTAGACCAAGACACGGTTGTGCGGGTAACTGTGAAAGGAGAACGACCATCGATACGGAAGCGATTTAGCATAAAACGCTTTTTCCAGCACCTATTCCTGCCCGTTGGATATCCGGACAGTGTGAGCAGTGACTATTTGTTGTACCAAAAGTGGGACACGTTGCAGGCGTTTTGCAGCACAATAAGCGGTAACTTAGTTAGAATCAACACATTGTATCGCACATGTTTCACCTATTTTTTTTTTTGGTTTGTTTTGGAATCATTTCACAATCCTAACCCCACAGGCACCTTAACGACACATGCAATTCTCAAAGGAGTTGGTGTCGGTAGCGATGCGGTCAACCCACTTTCGGCAACCGTTACATGGGTGCTCAAGGATGGCACGGGACATTTGGGAAGAATACTGTTCGCGTGGTGGAAAGGGTAAGATTCGGCTTTAGCCAATTTTCCATGCCGTTGTTGTCGGGGAAGAGTGTCACTGTCACTCAAATTCGATGGTGCACACGAAGCAAGCAATTTCTCCGGCGAATGGTACGTTTCGTGACGCTGCTATTTATAAACCTCATTTGCACTCCCGTACAGTTCGGAATTGGATATCGATTCCAAAAAGTGGCGCATCCGCGCGGATATACTGAACGACGTA
This sequence comes from Anopheles stephensi, assembly GCF_013141755.1. Taxonomy (NCBI): domain Eukaryota; kingdom Metazoa; phylum Arthropoda; class Insecta; order Diptera; family Culicidae; genus Anopheles; species Anopheles stephensi. The sequence continues at coordinate 47,355,999 of NC_050203.1, forward strand.
GCCATGGGTATTGATCTGTTTGTGCTGCCGTACTATCCGAAGGCGGCTACATACATTCTTTGCGCAACAACGACGATGAAAGCAATTGTCGGTGTGGCGGGCGGAGCGACAAGGTCCGCACTGACACAGCACCATGCAATTCGTGGGAATTTGGCGGACGTGGCGTCGAAAGATAGCGCCCAGGAAACTTGTGTCAATTTAATCGCCTCCTTTGTGGGACTTTTCCTTCTCTCGTACCTGCAAAATCAAAAGTAAGTTACGGTGCGTTGACAGATGACTGCGGTTTCTAACGATTGCTTTCTTTTTGTAGGATTTTATATGGTTTATTTGCCTTCGTGACGCTCGTGCACATTTACGCCAATATCAAGGCAGTCAAAGCGGTATGCCTACGGACGTTCAATGAAGCACGCTACCTAATCGCCCTGGAAGAATACTTTAAGACAGGCATGATGCTCTCTCCACAGCAAGTCAATAAGCTTGAAAGAGTAACCGTTGGTCAAACGGTTTCCCTTACAGCGCGAGTCAAGATCGGCTGCTCCGTGCGAGAGCTTACCGAGTTTTATCGCAACTGTTACGATTTGGAAAATCTGATCGCATGCTTTGACTCGAGAGACAAGTTTCTGCTAGCCGAAACACGCCACTATGTCGGTGTGTATCTACACTTTACGGTAAAGCCTCTCGACATCATAAAATCCTACTTTTACGTTGCTTCCTACCTGCAAGACAAGAGTCAGTTGCGCGATCGCTACTGGGAAATACAGAACAAGTGGAACGAATTTCTCAACCTGGCCCAGTGCGAAGGATGGAACATGCAGGCACATTTGCTCAAAACCGACGAGTATCGGCTCGACTGGAGGATATAGACCGCCGAACAGTATCGTAGCTACCCGCCCGGTTATCTGTATCCAGCATCGTACCGAGTAGATTACCGTTTTTCGTAGGCGGGCCTTTTGCGTTCCGTTTACCTTGCCTGCCGTCACTGCTGATATGGCGCTCATGAAACGTATGTCCTCCATTACCACCAAATCCTCCCAGAAAGGACCATTAGCCGAGTGCCAAAGAGACGAAAACGGCACAACACAACGACACCGACGAGCAACCAACGTAAACAACGAATAGTTTTGTTCTAGTCAGTACGAAGAGAGTGGTGAGAGTACATGTCTCAACGACACATGCACGCACTTTTTAGGACCAAAATATGCATAAGCACATCGGCAATCGTAACTTTGCATGCTACACCGTAAAACACAACTGTTTCCGAGCATTCCGGAGCAAGGAAACAATTTTATGCGCAAGGGTGGAAGTCAAAAATTCGTAGAAGAGAGAGGAAAAACACGCATATGATAGAATTGTTTGTCGTCGGCGAGGAGCTCAGTTGTAGTAGGAGATTCCAACAGCAGGAATCATAGCAAAACATAGTATAGCTGAGAATCGTTTAAAACCTCCATTCCATGCAACGAGTAACCCACGTGTAGGGAATTTTAATCATATCAACTGATGAAGGAGTCTTTTTTTCGTCAGATTTAAAATTTCATAATTCTCTCATTTGATTACACGCCGTGGTAGGAACGATTTTCGTACTCAAAAGCACGCTTTGTCCACAAAAAAGTACGCGCAATATGCAAACATTAAGTAAGTTAGGTACCACCGAAAAATCGCTTCACAGTTTATCTGGTTTTAAAGAAGTGCTTAAGGTACGGCAAGACCATTATGCATTCCTAAATGATACTATGTTCCAACAAAAAAAAAGACGGTTACATTACTTCACGCTCGAAAGTACGATAAGGAAAAAAGGCACGGTTTTATGCATTAGGCTTTTTTGTGGCACAGTTTTTAAAAGTTTTAACAAGTACGAAACAAGCAGCGGAGAATCGAGTCCCCAGAACACAAACCGTCTACACCACACTGCATATATGCTTCACTGCTGTGATAAAAGTTAGCTCAATTGATAACTTATTCCAATTTTGCGTTAACCTTTTCTTATAGCAGCTTTACATTACCAACCGCTTACCGCTGCTTGGTACGCAACGTACGGGAGAATTCCCTTTTTTCGTTCGCCTGTGTGCACTATTGGTTCGCAAACTTTGAACCGTGTAGAAACAGATAGAGTCAGCTTACGTTGCAGTTTGAACGTAGAATTTTTAATAAATCCGGTGCATGCGTAGATTAGCTAATCGCACGAAACGCCGCCAGAAGTTTTAGGTCATGATTATAATAAAAATCTTTTCCAACTTTGAACAAAGCCCGCTATTTCTTTATGGACCGATACCAAGGTGTCACATTGTGGCTTGTATTGAATTTTGTAGCATTTTTATTCACTTCAATTGCTTCTACTTTCCGATGTTTGTGTTGATTGTGCACAACAGCCAACCCTGGTGTTCCCTGTTCATTACTCCGGTTTCCCTCCTGTCTGCGACAAATGTTTGATAATATCAACCCAGTTCCATCCACGCTGTCGATTTCCTTTGCTATCTACACGGTCCCACTGTTTCCGTTTCTGGGCTTTGGTCAAATGTTCCCGTTTCGCGTCTTTCTTACCATCCTTCCCTTCGTTAGTTCCGCCATCATCGTCAGAATCGCTGTTGCTCGGTGCGGCATCCAGTTGTGCGTTGGTCGTACCGATGATCATTTGCTGACCATCACTCGCATTGCAGTTTTCGTCCGTCAACAGCTCATCCAGTTTATCCTTCAGGCACTCGAATAATGTGTAGGTCATCCCGCAGCCAATCCATTGTTCCGCTTCTTCCTGCAGAATTTTGGCAATGCTGTCTTTCACCGCGCGAGATCTAGCAGCCAAAAGAAAGAAACACACTATGCACTAAGGCTACTTCCGCCGATAGATTCGTTTCGCATTCCGTTACTCACAGATTCCTGTTGTAAAAGGTTTCCAAGTTAAAGGTGGGAAGTTCATTTGGATAGTTTGCCGTCCAACATATTTCCAGCAGGAGGGATTTGTTGCCTTCTTCTCCGTACTGAAACGAAACAGCGTGCAGTAAAGCGTTCGTTCTAGGGTTCAAGCGCCGGGAGTCGAGGGTCCGGTTACGTACCTTGTACTGATACGTCTCGGCGTTCACCTGCTTGAAGGCACTGTCGCCTTCGTATATCGAAACGAGTGCTTCTCTTTCGTCATCCTGGAGCTCTTTAGTTTCCGACATTCCTAGACACAGCTACTAAAATAGCGAAGTGTGTATGGAAATAATGTTACGGGCACGAAAAACAACAAGTGGCACACGGGCGGCCACTGTTTATTTACGTTCGCAAGCAAATCAGCTGTCAAAAACTGACAGCCAACGAATGACAGCCAACCACTGACAGTTCATCCAACTGTCAAAAAAGCGCGCAATTTTCCTACCATTCCGTTCGCTTGTTTGTATCGTGCTTTCGGGGCCAGATGGAGCCGGCTGAGTTGGAATTTATCGGTGAAAATTCGTTAATTAGTGTCATACCCAACTTCAATCATGACGCGATCTATCTCATATCGGGCACGATCGAGCCATTTCGGGGTGGTACACCACTGTACGTTCCGCTGTGGCTGGGCATCCACCTTCGGCAACAGCAAAAGTGTCGCATCGTAGCACCGAACTGGATGGACATAGATCTGCTAGAAGATATTAAAGAAACCGAGAAACGTGTCAGGTATTGCATTCTAACTCCGTGTTTGGAAACATTAAACTCAACTCGTTATTCGTTTCACTTTTAGTGCATTTACCAAAATGCCCAGCTCCAACTATATGATCGAAGCCAAACTGATCCTTAGCACCGCTCCGGAGGACGTTCCCTCGTCTGATGTCATCAAAACCCTCATCAAAGATATCTACGATGTGCGTTGTGCTAAGCTGCGTACCACGGTGGAGAACTTCATCAAGAGCGAAGGATCACACACGGTAAATTTGGAAAATGTTACCGTGCTAGAGCTCCACACGATACAGCCGTTGCTGCCGCATGTGATGGATTTTTTGGGTCGAATAGAACAAACCAAAAAGGTTGTTCGGTCGATGAATACCACCAGCCAATCGTTCAGCTTAGGGAGCAGCAGTGGCTTTGGGACTTCAGGAGGAGGATCATCCAGGCTGTGGTGAGCCATTTGCTTGTGGTGCAGTAATGATAGAAACACATTTACCAAGGGTTAAGGATTTATTTTAGGCCGCGTAAGGTACATGTATTTATTGTTTAGGATTATCCTATTGTTCTTGGCATTGGTGCATTAAACGCTTCTTTCCGATCAATTGAAAACCACGTGTCCAAATTCGTAGGCTGTCGTACGTGCCTCTCGGCAAATCGTGTTTGACCGTTTCTCTTATAACCTTCGGAACAGTGGAATAGCGCCTATTGAACTATTTTCCGGTAATATCCAATTCATTACTTCCCTCTGCTTCGATTTTATAGTTTTCCAAACGTTGTTTGTTGTGATTTCTTGCGTGAAGAATCTTTATGAAGTGCCCTTGATTATTTCGTTGTCTCATTTAATTGACTTCTACCTATCCCTTTTATGAATCTGTCGAAAGTTGAAGTTCTATTTAAATCCTGCCCACAGCCTGATTAATTAGTTTATCGTCTAAACGGGTATCGTATCGGATCCCATATCAACTGTCCCACTATATGCTGGACTAAATATCTTGCCAAAGACCCCAAAAATTGCAGGTTCTCGAGGTTTAAGAATTAAAAGTAGAATTAAGCAAGCATCGGTGAAATAAACCCAAATTTGTAATTAAGTTTAAGGTAAGGTTCCCATTTTTTTATTCCTAAAGAACGGCCTAGACGATTCCCATTTGTGTGAAGCAAAAATTTCGAAATTTTTACAAAAACCTGCAAGAAAAGTGCATTAATATTGTTTAGAAATGTGAGGTTTCTTTTGGGACACTCCCGCAAACAAAGGGGATTTAAAAACGATGTAATTATTGCTCTGAATACAAAAAATAACGAAAGGGATTTTTACTCCGTTCCACTCCGTTTCTTATAATCGAAATCGCATCAGAAGAACATAACATCTTCTTTGGCACTAAGACCTCGAATTTGGCACTCGTGACCTGCCATTTCTGGTTTTGCTTAAATTGATTATACCCTTGTAGTTGTATAGTCTTTCTTTCGTAAGGAGAAGCAGCCCGTATGGGATTTGATCTCCGATCGCCCTGCAACAGTTCTCGGAAATTGGCAGAAATTCTCTCAAATCGTTGTTTGATGTCCTTTATGCTGGGTTTACCTTGTGATATAGAGCGTTCAGCGATGGTTTAATACAATAAAAAAAAAACAAGGTACAATTTAATTTTTCGCTTAATTCAGTCAATCGTACACACTCGGTTGTATTTCGTGGGTTGTATGGTTCAAATTTTACAGTGGCAAACTAACGAATATACTACTCGATGCACCTAGTCGTGCTTGCACATATGTTACAAGCGGTATAGCGGTACCCTAATGCTTATCCTTACGGCTACCCCTCTGACGCACGGTATGCACGCGTCTTCGATGAGTCTTACTGTACGATAGAAATGGTTTTCTAGCTAATGGAGCGGCGTTCGAACGTACCAACTGTCCACCGGAGCACTGCAGACGGGGTGCGACTCCGCATGGCTAGACGGTAACTCCGCGTTTGAAATGCGTTAAATTATAACAAACATAAGAATGAAATGGAAACAAAAGAGTTGTAATGCTTATCACTAAAGGTTTTCCCCAACGATCGCGATCGAACAAGGCCTAAGTGTTCCACCAGTCTGCTTAATGATATGCCTTAAAACCTAATGACTCGAATCGAAAGAAAAATGTTACGCGATTGGTTAGAGTTATGTTGACGGTGGTCGTTGTATGCTAATTGTATTGCCCGATGCTTGCGCTCAGTTATGTTGGCTGTTCGCATTGAATCAGAAGAAGACAGAGAGCGGCACGGTTCGATGTGTTTTCCGGGGTCATTTAAAGTATCATCATACTCTCTACGCTTGTTAAACGGAACTAGTATCTTACAAACTACTGTCACATATCTGCTGGCCACGAAAGGCGTGCCAAAGCAGTGGCAGTTTTGATCTGTAAAAATGCGTCGAATGGTGGCTGAAATTTTGTCCTGCTTTCTGTACAAGATATTTCGAACAAAGTTTCCTCTTCCCGTTTTTTGCACTTCATTGCCAGTTGTGTTGCCTATATACTACCAGTCTTAAGCCTATGTGTTTCACGCCGTTTTCAGACGCTTTGCTCAGTCCTTAAAAGCAACTATGAGATTTCGAAGCTGATTTTCGTTGTAGTGTGTTTCGTACACGCTTTCTCTTACAAGCGAACGGATCTCCTTCGGTGGACCCGGTGGTCCAGCCGCAAAGGTCGATCGTTCGGTTCGGGTTCCTACTTTTGGTGCAAGCCGCAGTTTTCGTTTGCGTGGTATCCCGCTCCATTCCGAGGTGCGAAACGGAACGAGAACCAACGTCCTGGGAGTAGCAGTCCTCAGTCAGAGTGTCAGCCATCGCAGGAGCTTCTCTCGCCGGGAGAGAACTACTCGATTGGACCACACAACTGACTACGACTGACGGGGTGGGGCAGGGCGGGAAAAGGCAGGGTAAGGGTTATTTCGTCTCGGGAACGGGACGCTCTATGTACATTGGTGCTGGATGCGTTGGATGATGAGCCTTGCCATGTTCATCGCCAGGCCCACACCGTACAGGGTGAGTGTGCGCGCATTAATCTATTTACAAAAACACGCCCGGATGACGTTCAAACGGCCACAATCTTGCTGGGATCGACCTTCACGCGCAGAAACACCGTGTCATCCCGCACGAAGGGACGCCTGTTGAGCAGCTCGTGCGACACGAACCGTGGAAAGCCAAAGCCAAGCGCATCCGGCTCGGTGGAAGGCCGCTGGAAGTTCTCCCACGTCGGGTCTGGCACAAACGATTCGGCGACACCTCCCTGGCCACCGCCGCCACTGCCGAGCGTACCCTGCTCGAACAGTGTGAAGGTAACCGAATGGGAGAAGGGCCACTTGAGCAGCGCGTCGTACTCTCCCGGCAGCACCTTGATGTACACGGACACGTGCGTTCCCTCGCCGGGTCCATTTCCGTTGAGAAACATCGACGCCTGAAGCTTGTATCCGTACTGGCTGGTGTAAAACGGGGGCGACACTAGCTCCAACCCGTCCTTCGTCTTTGCCTCCTGCATCTTCACCGACCAGTCGGTGATCTTCCACAGCAGTGTGCCGGTGTAGTTGGTGCTCAGCTTTGCCATGGCGCTCTTCAGCATGTTGATCTGCTGTCCCTGCCGCCCGGATAGTGCCACCATCAGCGACAGATGCGCGGACGTGTTCGCTTCCAGGTGGGCTTCCAGCAGATGCCGAGGACCCTTGAAGCGACATCCGGCTTCCTTGAAAGTACATGGCACCGTCAGCGCTTTGCACTCATCGCGCAGATGCGCATCCAGATCGGCTCGGGCAAATGGTCCCGCATCGCATCGCTGCGGGCACGGGATGGGGCTGCGCGGACAGGTGGCTCCGTGAGCGGCCAGCGTGTCGGCGCTAAACTCACGGCCACAGTGCGGACAGCGGCGTAGTCGTTTGGCACAGTCTTTGGCTCGATGGATGGACATGCGGCCGCGCAGGACACGCGTACCACACTTGGACTCGCAGTAGATCGGCTCCGAGCTGCAGGTGCCGGCGTGCTCTTCCAACCCGATACCGGTAAACTCCACGTTGCAGAACTCGCAGATGGCACGTCGCAGGATGCACGTAAATGCCAGATGGTCCGTCATCATTACGCGCGGTATCTGGGAACCGCACTTGTTCGGGCACTGGATCGCGTCGTGCTTGCAGGTATTCAGATGTGCCTGGAGATAAATCAATGTGAGAAAGAATTGCCGCTTAGTACAGTTTTGTTAATTTTTGGAAGGACTTTTTACGTCTAAATTAGCCACCAATTCGGAAGGAACACCTGAGTAACAATTAAAGGGCGTTTGTTGTGTACATGTGTCTATGGGCAATACTCGAGTAGGCGCAAAAGCATTGCAAAAGATCAACGATTAATTAAGTTAAGCACAGCAATTGGAAAGGCACCGCCGCTCAAATGCGCACCTCGAATCTCGTGGGCTGCAGAAGTAAAGGAATACAGGGTCACACCGCTGCAGCCGTTTTGTGTGGCCGCACCACCACATCCACCCGTTTTCGTCGCCTGCCACCACCATCATCTCGCTGGTGGCATCGAGGATCAACCGATCGTCAAACCTGTTTCACATGCCCCCGCCTGCGCACATTCTCGCTGGAGGGATTATTCGCGCACAAGGTAAAGTACAGCGCTAAGCTGCCCTAATCGCTGGCGCGTCTTTGGGCCCGGGACTCGCTCTCTCCTAACAGAGGAGCATAGCATAGTGGGGTAAAACTCTGGCTGTGCGCTTTGCTTTTGCTTCACCATTCTGCTGCTCTAGCGGACCCCGTACGGTGTGTGCACTTTCATCTTGAAAAACTACAACGCAACACGTTTTTGCATGCGGCAAACCGGCGACGTGAGCGGATACGTCAGTGCTCGCCGAAAAAGAAAAGGAGCGGGCAACAAAAAACACCATTCCGTTTCGAAGCCCCGTGCGCCGGTGGGAAGCAATAGCGAGGAGAGAAAGAAAAGGTTTAAGACTGTCGCGATAATCACCTTCAATTTCCTCAGCTCGTCAGACCATTTGCAGCCTTGCTTGTGATGAATGCAGAATACCAATGAGCCCATGATGGCCTTCTCGGACTCGGGATCGGGATAGATCTGGGGAAGAACGAAAGAGAAAGAGAGAAAATAAAATTAAAACATTATCTCCACGGTTAAGATGGTACGAATAATAAGAAATGTCGCAAACATGCACACATTGGTGGTGCGAATAGTATAAGAATGGCACAGAAAAGATGACACCAGCACATGGTGAAGTTGAAGTGCTTTAAAGTCAAGAGACAGAACAACACAACCATAAAGCCAAGATCATTGAACACATTACGGACCAGGATGACGTGCCACCACGTCACTCTTCCGGACAGCTAGCTCGCACACAGCAGGAACCAGCGCTCCCAGGATCTTTGACCGCGGTGACACCGAGCCTAGATGTTCGTGGCTCGGCGCGACGCCGGGACAGAGCCGGACAAGCAAAGGGAACTTCATTTCTACTCGCCGAACGGAAATCAAAGCAGAATAATCAAAAATAGTTTCCAGTCAAATCCGTCGGTCATCGAGCGCCGACTGCCGCGAAAAGGGAATCACGAAGAATCGGGATGGGGGAGCGTGGCCCCACACACACAACGAACACAACACACAAAAAATAGGAAGGAAAGAAACCTTTTCGATGCTAAAAGCTTCCCGCTACTGCTGGCAAACGAGCAAGCAAGTCCGTTTCCTTCTCAGCAGACCGGCGGCGCCCGTTAAGCACATACACGCATGATGTAGGTAGGTCCCGGGCCTTGTTGAGTCGCTTATAGCTTCAACAAAATACCGTTCAGGCCCCGAGCCTACCGACGGGGGCTTAGCGGGGAAGACCTTCCCGTGTTCCTGTGCTAACGTTTGTTTGTTTTATTTTAATGCTCTTTCCGCTGCATATCAATGAGCTCAATTCAATATTTTGGGCAGTTCGTCGACACGGGGAAGAGTCGGGCACGATTGAAAACGTAGCGAGAAGGGGAACTCAATCTGTTGAATCTAGGTTTGTGATAAGGCGTGATAGTTTCGTTTTCATGCCCATGCAAGCATGCTCTCAAGCATCGAGGCCTCGTCATATCTCGGATCGATGTCTATTTGCCGCGATGTCAATCTACGCCGAAAGCGTGGCTCGCTCAACAATGGGAAGATTTATTGCTTATCGCAAAATGAGGCGAATGTGTTTTTGTTTACCTACCAATTCCAGGGAAATTTGGACATGAATGTATAACCCCCCGCTTGATGAGTATTTTAGTGGCTGGGGCGGGCATTCTGCCACTGCCTACTTCGATAATCATCCGCGCGAGGACAGTAATGAAAGGCATCGTTAGTAAAACACCTTAGATCTTCACGGATGTAAATAAATTCCGCCCTGGCGCTTATCACTCCCGTCAATGAGCATGAGAAGGACACGGACGCTCCAGAAATCACTTCCCCACCGGCAGTACTTACTGTTTGCTTAGCGTTGAGCCAAGCGTTCCCCGATAAGGGAAATGGTTCGCCGGCAACCATACTGCTGGAGACCAACAGCGGACATCATATCAGATAGTGGCTTCTGTTGTCAGCGATCGGTCAGAGTTTTTATTTGTACGACGGATTTCAACGAGGTTACCGTGCTGAAGAGTGCAAACAAGCTAATAATAACATTCCAGCGGGTCTCTCGGATCCTGGCGCGAGCGATGCGGTAGCGGACGGTTGTGTGAGAAAATGGTCCAGCTGTTGGCGCGCGAGACAATGTTATGCGATAAACATATGACGCGGTGCACGTAACACGTTAACCTTGTTACACTTTAATCGTCCCGTGCGAGCGCACCAAGTAAGTCTCGATCATGCCCGCGTGTTTACCTTTTTCGATCCGATTCGGCAAGATCGTTCGATCATGAATTGATCGTACCGCACAAAAACTAACCGATCCGATCAGATCCACTGTTTTAAGTCGGAGGACACTCCTTCGAGACCGCTTACCGGTAGTACCTTCCGAAGATTGGCCATGATGTTGTGCCGGAAATTGTAGTCTACAAAAAAGACGTCTCCACAGAACCGTAATCACCCTGGGCGCCCTTGTGGATGCCCCTTGGACGTGTAGTTACGAGCCATAAACTCACACATCATCATCGTCGTGGTATTTTCACACCGCTTGTTAAACGTGCGCGTGTGGTGTGTCGCGCTCATATCTTTGGTCTACACCAGTAAAACCTGGCGGCATGGCGGCAAGTTTACCGACTTTAGTTTGTGCCGCTTTTGGGCTATGTTTTGCAGTGCTGAACGTTCTGCTGCATTCCTGGCGCTATGAAAATGTGGAACGGGAAAAATAAATAACCTCGCGCCATGGTTCTTAACGAAGCCCCAGCCCGTCGACAGTGCAGACAGTACGTTTCACGCATGAGGGCGATCGTGCACAGTAACGCTGGATGGGACAACCCAAAAAAAAAATAGCTGGTCGAGACCAGAGTAACTACAGTTTGTAGAAACGTTTGCTGGAGCAAAAACATGGCTGTCGCTTATTTTTAAACACGCTTGGAAAGGAAATCCAAAATGTGTGGCTAAGGAACAACCGTCAGCATTGCCCCATTATTACCATCCGTGCACCGTACCGTCGTGCACCGGAAGCGGCAAAACTGTTTTATTTATTTATTTTCTCCTCATAAACGACTGGGAAAGAAGGAAAGCAAAACTCCCAAATATACAAACACCGCCACTTGGGCAGCTTCGAAGCCCTACTTCAAACTCGTTTGTGTGCAAAATGCGTGTGTCTATAAATGATAAATGATTATTATTGTCAATGGCAATTTCGTTCGTAAAATGCAAACCTTCGTGTCCGCATATCGTTCTTAACGCTCATCATCCGATCCCGGCAAGAGTTCCAGCAACAACAAGAAAAAAAATCCTCCATAATGACTGACATTCCTTCCACATGGGTGCTCATCAAGGGCACAAGAGGCTCCACTCTTGAGCGAAGGAATAGGCGCGGTGAACATTTACGATCGTACCAACAAATTTCACCAACATCGGACGCGGTACGGCCCCTGCATGGAGGGAAAATCCCTTTCGGTGCGCTATCGCTTCCCTATTCACGCTTTCTCGCCCCATGGCCAGCGTCTTTCAATCATGCGACCGTATCATCTTCCGGTCCGGGAATGACGATCAAAGGCTACGGTCGCTCGCTGCTTCACCCGGCCAGCCAGCCAGCCAGCAAAACCCATAAATCATCCACGGTTGACCGCGAAAGCATACTCCGTGTGCCTTCCGTTCCGCGGCAGTCCGGGATGTGGGATGGTAGCGAAGCTTTATCTTTCGCCATGGCATGACGCCAAACCATGGTCCGGTGAGCTAAAGATCGCTGGCGATCATCATCACAAGACTCGTTCCCTTCAATTAGACACCTTACGTAGACGGGAGAGTGTTGTGCTGTTGTGGCATCGAGCAGACAGTTTCGGTGGACTTGCCACATCTTCGGTCAAGTAAAACAAATAATCAGGCAACATAATTGGAAAATTAATGCCCACTCATTGATGCTGTCGTTGTCCGGCCTTTAATGTCGAAGGAAGAGACAGTCAAGGCTGTCTTTGGGATACCTCAAAGTGTACCGTTTCGGTGTGTCAGCGATTGTATGAGCACAGCCAAAGTCCCCACCAACCAGAAAAAGCGCCAAGTAAACATTAAAAAATTGTCAAGTCAGAATAAGCTTACATGGACGAAATTCGTCACAAACACACACCCCAAATCGCTCAATGCAGTGGGCTATGTGGTCACAACCGTGCATAGCAACGTACATCGTCCGTTCGTCATCTACCGTTTCGTCCATTTTGCCCAACCCGGCGAACCGGGCTGTGGATGGAAAGTATGCGGACGAATTGATTAAACGATCCGGTTTGGACACTAATGAGATAATTTCACAACCATACTTCATAATGCACACACCGACGCTCATCATCTCGAGACCGGCAGTGAGGAGCTGAGTGAAGTGAGTGAAATCTTCATTCAATTATTGAGCCGAGGATGATGGTTTCACTTTTTCCGGCTTTTCAAGCTTTTCCGATCCAATCAAATTTCGACAGATATCGGTCGGGCGCATAAAAAAGCCGAATCTTGCGAACTTGTGCAGTGTGTGTGTGTGTGTAAACAATGAAAAGCAATCAATCCTATCCTGAATGTGTTGTGAATAACTGCCTAGAATGATATGTTAATACCGGCCATTTTTTTCTCACGCGTCACCAACTGAGTTCGATTTCATTCAAGCATTCTGATTTGATGCCTGCAGAGGCACGACACCGCTTTTCGTCATCGTACGAGCCAGCTTAAACGGTTAAAAACGACCGTGAACATGGATGAGCAGCTTCAGTATGCTGTAAGAAACCAATCAGCCGAAACGGCAGGCCACTCCCGGACCAACGCATCCCTCACACAGTAGGAACGGAAGTTCCAAAGGAAATGGATTGTAAACATCACCCTTCGCGTAATGGTGCCGCTGCAAGTTCCAGGTATGGCCACAAGAAACCACAAGCGATTGAAAATTACGATGGCTATCACTCAAAGCCCGAATCGACCAACTCGACGAAACGCAACGGAAATTTGTTTAGTTAGTGTTGCTTTCGTTTTTATTTCCAGCCTCCCCGCGAATCGCCACTTCTATTTCCCACTTTCACGATTATCATCGTCCGCCGGTTGCAATGGCTTCTCTAAGAGCCGGAGTCTGGCGTTCTCCACTGCGTCGTACCGATCGTTCGAGCCGCAAACACACATTATGCTCACTTTCTGTGCACGTACACTCCACCGGGGATACCGGCGGCTTTGGACCGGGGTAAGCTAATGTTTTATCAATTTGCGAATCGAATCGATCACTCGGGGGAAAAAAGGGAAAGTCATCATCGGGCAGGTTGATTTAGTGGGCTCGTGATGATTAAATTCAACACGTCCTAGATACAGTTTTACGCACTCTCAGAAACACCTTCAGCTATCGCTAATGTCACTTTCTAGGAACTTTATATAATTTGTTTAGGGTACGGATTGTTTTTTTCCCAAGAACCTGATCAACCTACACTCGAGCTCATTTTCACCATCACTGATCTGAAGCTGATCGTCCAGAGTCGCAGACGATCTAACGCTCCAGCAATTCTCTTGTCATTGTGTGGATACGTGAACCAGCAGTGCTCCAGAGCCTGGTGTACCGGCAATATAAGTTTGCTAAAAATAACAACTTTACGATCTCCCCTGCCCTGGATCGCTCATCATCCAAACGTGCGTGTGCATGGGTGTGTGTCTGACGCAGTCAGCCGGTAACTCCATTGTCGGGGTGGCCCCATAGGTCGCCCCCTCGTAGAATTCTATTTTATACTCCAGCGCAAGATGGTACCAGGGATGGAGGTACAGAAAACCCGACCGATCGAGAATCACATACGAAGAAAGGACAAAACCGAGAGGCCAAGAAAATATCCCATCAAAACTTGTCTGTGCAACTATAAAAAGAAAAGTTCTCGGTCCGGGCCACAAATGATACCGCAGCCGGTTGCGAAGAGTGTGTACCCCCAATTTCTTAAGGACTGAAGCACGTATACACTCAGCTCCGGTTGAATGGGTACAATAAAATTAGAAGCAAACCCCCCACCCGAAACAAAGTGGAAACTCTTTGGACATCCAGACCCGCCAGCTATGGGGAGGCGCATTTTGGGACAAATGGGAGAGAGAAATAAAAAAACGCACCGATGCTGGTACGGTGCTACTTGCTTCTGTTGTGGAGAAATTATTACAAGAATGTTGAAAATAAACAACAGTCCACAAACCGCGGCAGCTCGTCGTCTCATCGTCGTGCCGATGATCCCGGATTCTTCCCGTTTAAGAGCCCTGGTCTAAGCAAATCTAAGATGTGCCGGCACCCCAAGAAAGAGACGGACCAGCAGCAGGATGGAGCAGCAAGATTCAATGAAGTTGTGTAAACATTTACACATGTTCCACATACTCCTTACTTTACCCTTTCTCGAGCTTCCTCTACCAACCCTCTTCCACTGGTAGTTTACACTCATTATCATCTGTATGTGTGGTACGCAGCAGATGAACCCAAATGGGAGGAATGCCACTGTCGGCGGAAGTTATAACTTCACCGGGCGACCGCGACCCGTATCGTATCGGGAACCGCGGAACACTGACTTTGGGGAATTTAATTTCCTTCTTTTTCCGAGTTCCCCCCCGTTGGATGAGTCCAAGCGGATCGTCCACTTAAAATTCGTCTCCGCCTAATCAATTTGTTGCATGTGTGGTGGAATTGTTTGTCACGAAGCGCTGTCTGATGCTCTTGAAACGGCACCCGTATACTTACAATTTGACTAATTTCCGTAATCGGCACATTTGGTGGTGGCGTCGGTGAAGACGACGACGAGGATGGAGACGACGTCGACGAGGACATCGTGCTGGACGAGGACGTGGAGGTTGACTTGTTACGGGGTGGGGCCGGTGGAGGCGTAATCGGCAGCACGTTCACGTTGCAATCCTTCGAGTTCCGGTTGGGCGATATGCGGGCCGGAAAACTCAACGTTTTCGTCCACTGAGACAAACTGCGCACCATGATGCACGTTGGGTTTCGCTTTTCTGTTATGCACTTGGGTTTCTATTTTTTTGACGCCACGCCGGTCTTAATCACGATCAATCGTCAGAAACTGTGGCAACAACGCACCACCTTACAACACACGGGAAGCGAACACTGGCCGTGGACGACCACTAGCACCATTTGATCGGGCGTCTCATCAAACGATAACTTTGTCAAGACGATTTTCCACTGGCACGACCTTCAACGCGCTACCGTTGCCTAACCGCACAATCACACCCGCCGCTCTCGCCACGGCGTTAATTTCGATAGCACAGCCAGCGATCGATTGTGAATGGCAAAAGACGATCGTTTCCGTTGTATAGTATTATTGCATTCATAACACAAATATCAACACTGCGCCGTATGTGGGTCACTTTTACAGCAAGTTTTGTTTCTGTTTGAAAACTAAACCACACTTTAATCACACTGCTCGTGCGAGAATTTTAATTAACAACTCACTTTGCTACCGTTTGGCTTCGCCGCAACGAAGAAGTTGTGCAAAAAAAATCGAAAACTTCAAACTCAAGCGACCGCGAGACTCATGACCGTCCTCACGCAAGTTAAAAATGAATTTGAAAACGGTGGTGAGCTGCTTCTCTCATCGATGCTCTTGGCTGCAAGCGCAGTACTCAACCCGATGGTATACCCAGTTGAGTGGGACGACACGATGAAACCAGTTGTCTCTCTCTCTCTCTCTTTTGCTCGCATCGTATCAACGCAATACAGCTGCCACCAGCTGATGTTTATGTTGTTTGCAGGTTGCACTCACACAACCGAAGGTTCGGTCAATCCGGTGCAAATCGGTGGAGTTGTGTGCTACTGCAGGTTCAACGTGATTCCGAATTTAGATTTATGTTTTTTTTTTCGCAAGGATGATGCATTTCTGGGAAGAACTGCAACTTTTTAAATAATTCAAGAGAAACTACAACGCATTTGCAACAAAATTATCCCCTAAAGAGTACACAGCAATGCTGCATTTTCCAACACAAAATTGAACCAACCGGACGAGGAGAAGCCAGCTGTTCCTGGACAACCTTCGGAAGGTAAACGGGACAAGACAACGAAAAAAGCATAAACGAAACCAAACCGTGATGCCTGCGCCCGTGTGTTATTGCACTCCATGTATTTGGGCCCGGAGTTATGCTGTGTTGGTGCGAGCCCGTTCAAACGTGTTCATTCTTGTACCACCGAGGGCTACGGCGTAGTTATGTTGGGCTCGTCACTGTGGATGGAGGGTAACACCGGCCCGTTTTCCCTGCTTCGATCCGCTATGCATCATCCGTATACCGGCTGCACCACAATGCTTCTTCATTCAACGTCCCACTCACACCAGTGTGTGCACCCGTCACCCGGGACAGTCACCCTCCCGTCTGAGTGTCCCACCACCAAGTAGCGAAAGGTCCCGTTCCGTATGCTTTTTTCTGCCCTTTTTTTTACCACACCTTGTCACCTTCTGCTTTGGCTATTACTGCCGCTATTGCTGCTGCTGCTGGTGGTGGTGGTGATGATCGTGATGATCTATGCTCTTGCGATCGTGTTGCTTCAAGCCTGATCTTTGTCCATCTTGGTCGAACCACCACGGCTCAACACAAACTCCCTTTTATTCCGGGCTGCTACAATGTTCGTCGTTTAATAATTGTGTTACGTTTCGCTCTCCGTTGACTACGGTCGTGACTTCGGTGCGATCCTTTCGCGTCGCTGTCCATTTCCGGCGGGCAATAAAACGTACCCATCGAAGCCACTGACGCCGTTTGTTTGAATATCTTGATTCAAGCGTATGACAACAGTCCACGGGAAGGGATTATTGCACCGTTTCTGGTATAACGAAAGGAACTTTTAAGTTTGAAAAACGGAAATCAAAACATCCTTCCGAGAAGAAAATATCACAAGGGTGTTTACATTTGGTTTTAAACAATTTAAACCTTTGTAGTTGCTAGGGTTCTATTTTTATCAACAGGAATGTGGCCATTAATTCAAGATGAAACTTATCAACAGCATGCGATATGGAGTATTCCTCTGCCCAATTAAATCTTTCTCCCGAGTGATTCCATAGTTCCATTATATGATCAGAAATCACGATTAAATACTGTTTATCATTGATATTTACTTTAATTTTTAATTCTGAAATTTTCTTATACACAACAAATGAAAATGTCCTGTCTTCATGACATCAGGGAGTTATTTAAATTTCATTTCATTCTTGTTATGAGTTTTGTTTTAAAATTTTTGCTTTCTATTCCTTTCACATTGTTCAATACCCTCTCTAACTTCGCAGAAACCAAGTCAAAACAAAGACAAACCCAAAAAAAAGGAAAATGCAACCAAAGGACTCACACTGAAAAAAAAAACATCTGCTATCCAGTAGCGCCGAATGCATTTCGCCAAATGCATTCAGAGGTCAAAAAGAAATACTCACACACAAGCACAATATTGCTAGGGAATTCGTACTCACACACATGCACAATATTGCTAGGAATGGTCGAAGGACGCGTTTGCAATATTTGTCAATAATTGATTTTTGAGGTTATTTACGTGGAGGCTTTTTTCAAATGAGTACAAAAATATTGACTTGAAATTCTGCCAGTAATCCTACGGCACGTGAAGAAATCGATATAGCAACATTGACATTTATTTACGAATCGTTACATCAATTTGAGATAATCAGACAACCTTCCTGCTGGAATATGGGTTGTGCAACTGCCCAACAGCACCACCAAGCTTCGTGCTTGTGATCCACTTTCGGCGTTTAGCACGCTCATTTCGATATCACATTTAATGTGAAATTCAATCTTCAATCAATTTCGCTGCTTCATCATCATCATGGCTTTCCATAAAGTGGTTTGAAATAAGACCTACGCCTTTGGCGCGTTTCGTGTGATAGAACTCACTGTCTCACTGCCGCGAAAGGTCAAGTGTTTGTTTTCCTCCTGCCAGCATCCCGTGGCCACCGACTAAAGGGAAACGGGCTACGGGTGTGTGGAGGAAAATAGCATATTTCAAACTTCATCATCAACAGCCTACGCCGGCTGGCTCTACTCCCGAGTAACCGCGTGTGTCTCTGTTCTCAAACACAGAAATACGTTACGCAACGACAAAACCAAGACCCCATGAAGCCCTAGCCGAGGCAAGTGAGTTCCTCGTGCAACCGCTACCGAGGACCATGAATGGCGCCACTGCCGCCTGCCGTGGATCAACTGTCAAATTATCTGTTGGGCGCGCACGTCGTGGGAAGCGTGGGGACCCATCTGGTCCATTCGCCGGCAGTTGTTTATGCTGGCTGGCTGGCTGGCTGGCTGGCTGGCTAAGCAGCATCGATTTGACCAACGGGTTGCGGGTGATCTTGTGAAGCGCTAAACTGGTTCCACGGCTTTTCGCTAACACATTCGCACTTGGTGCGCACGTACACTCGAGCGAAATGGTGTTGTCGTGCTGTGCGCAAGACGTTGCAAGCGTTGCGTCTGAACGGTTTCGTGAGCGGAATGTTTGGTTCAGAAACAGTGCAAACAATTGGCAAACGAACCTTTTGATGTTTCAACTACTAACTAACATTGAAGAACGAAAATTACCATACGTGAATCACTAGAATGCTTCCACGACGAATACTTTTCAATTCATCGATGCAGCGATGGCTTACTGCCACAAATAGACAAGGTGGGCAAGTCCACTTTTGGCCTAAGAAAAACGCCCGAAAGCCTTCCCATCGCCATAGGCCAACCGTCTCTGAAAGGGCTTTACGGACGAACCCCAAACAAAACTGGTTCAAACCACAATCCACCCATGCCGTTGTGACGCTGTACTTTGCCTAATGGTCCAAGCTCTCTCCCCTTGAGCTGAGCGTCTCGGGAACATGTTTGCAACCCGAACGAACACGTTTGTGCATGCGCCTTCTTCTCTCTGAATCACCCACATACGAACGAACCGCGCGGCATCCAAGGTAAATCCGCTCCAAACCTCAGCCAGGTTGTATTGGAAAGCTTTTTGTTTTTTTTTTTTGCTTCTGTCACGACTCGCGTCTATGCTTGAGCGCGATGATCGCGACGGGATTGCCTTTTTGCCGTTACGATCGCCTCCGGGCAAGGTCATAGAAGGCCGCGTGTACCAATACCACGAAAGCTGGGCAACTTGCGCGAGTGCGATGATCGCATCCTCCGCCCGGGAAAGGGGTGTACGGCCATTGCAGTCCACGTAGCAGTTGCAATCGTGTGGCAATCGGGATTGGGATGGGGCACGGTGGCTCCAAGCGATGGTTCTCTTGACACAGTCTCATGGGAGGCATGGCCGGGAACAACGGTTTGTAGCGTTTCTTCATTTTGTCTCTCTCTCTCTCTCTCTCTCTCTATCCTTTTTTCACCGGTTCCCTCAGATAATGGTTGGAGGAGACGCTCGCGAAACGGTGACCGGAGTGTGCCAATTTCCCAGCTTTTGAACCGTTCGCTCGGATTCCACCTCATCGAAGAACCTGGTCCCGCCGATGCATTCCACTCGAAACCGACGATTTTCTTCTTTCGATCTTGTGCGAAGTTGCTTTCGACTGCACCCCCTGGAGCAGCTTGTGCTTGTCACTGAGTCGCGGGTGACATGGGTTTGTGGCTTAAGGTAAGGTGTTGGAAAGTGCCATACGCAAGCCGTCTGTTTTTTTCCTCGTTCGCACAAACGCGGAAACTCGCGGCCAGTCGCTGCGTGAGAAAAATGGCCACGATTGCGATCTCTGGTAGGTTGGTGATATTTCGCCCTGTTTGTGTGTTGCATTGCTCCTCGCCATGGCCGTCGTGCAAGCTGGTTGTGTTTAGCATAGCGAAATGGACGCCGAACGAGTTACCACTTCGCGCGTGCAATCCATAGATCAGTGTGGGAGTTGCTGGGGTGAGAGATTTGCTCTTTTCATTGGAGCACTTCTTGGAGCTGGAATTTGTCAACCAATGCTCGTTTGAAGCGTCCTGCAGAATGCATAACGATAGTGGTCTTTGGTCTACTCACTTGGCATATGGCTTCTGCAAACACTGCTCTGGAACATTTGGATAGAATCATCATTGATTCTGTATTGCTTGGTATTTATCATCATACCTCCTCGTTGAATGTCTGCATTTGAGAATCTAATTCACTGCTTGGTACGTATGAGGACAGTCAACAAGTTGATCTGTGTGCTGTGTAACCCGATTTCCACGGTAGTTTCTCAACATTCCTAGGATATCGATACGGGAACGCCACCGACAATGGCGTCTGCCGTCTGCATTCCTTGCTCATCTCCAACAGTTTTCACGTGCGTTATCAGTGCAGCCACCATGGAAGCTTGTGATGTGTCATTAGGACGTCCGTGCGCCTTGAAGCACGGAGAAACTAGGTGTCCATTATTTGAGGGTACTCTTCACGCCTAATTTCCTGCTCCGAAGCAACGCCGTAATGCCGGGCAATGGTTGAGCTGCTGTTGTTATCTGTTGACCAATTATCGGTTCCGTACCGGGATCAACAAAGTGACAACTGTTGGTGGCACCTTCCGTGTAACGAATTCCGTTCTCCTCTACATTGCCCTACGCAGGCAACGAGAACGGAACGAACAAAAGGCAAAATAAAGGTCGAACGTAACGCATCCGAAACCATGCGGAACCCAACGAACGGCACCTTCATCGAAGTGATGGTTGTTTTATGACATCTTCTGGTGCATGATGCGGATGATGACTGCTGCCCCTACCAACCAGCCTGACTCATGCAGGTTTGTCAAGCGAGCGACCATCGTGGTTGGGTTTTTCGAATTCAGGCTCAGGAAAAATATCATCACCCCGCCCGTCCGATGAAATGTCGGTTGAGGTAGGTCCATCGAAACTTATCACGATAGGCCCGAATCCGAAAAAGTAACAAACAAAAAAAACCTATCTTGGCACAAAAGCCTAAGCGTTGGAAGGAAGGGTGCTACGGTCTAAAAGAGGCGCACACAGAATCTTTGTCTCGGTCTTTATCGCTGCGTTCACTTTGCGTTCTTAGGGGGTGTCCAGATCTTTAATGGTTTCTTTAGCTTCCACTTCCACAAAAGACTTGCCAACAATCGACAAACTGCGTCAAAGGAAATAGATATGGGAAGGTGGTGGCACTCTGCCAACGGTTTTACCGATCGTTGTTTCGAGGAATGGTTCCTCTTCCAAAAAGACCACCACGCTGGGAATCTCAATGAAGAGGGACAAACACGACAAGATTTATCTTGACGTTTCAGGTTTTGAGAAATCCAGCAGAGTGTCTTGTTGTGCCAAAAGTTTGGCGTCGGAAACGAATGTGTTGCGAACAAAACTGGCGATTAGTTCGATGCTTTTAAATAAACTCATCTTTCTGATTCGGTTTTGTTGTAAAAAGTGTGTGATTGGTTTCTGTTGTTTGTAACATAGAATTTTCGTATTCCTCACCATTTGTTTCATTTATGAAGTGTTTAAAATGCATAACAAACTACCCAACGTTCATCCGTGTACGAATATTGCACAAATGAGACTGTCTGGAGTTTCGAACAAATAAGTTAAAATTTATTATTGCCTCTAATATTTATAACCAAGTATTGCCAAATTCGGAAAACAATCAAGAATCCTGCGGTGATTTATGTGGATTTTAATTGAAATGTCTGGTTTTGAATAAGCAACTTGTCCGTAGGAGACGAACCAAGAGAAAGGATCTTAAATTTCAGTTTAATGAGCGTATGTCTACCATCGCACCTTGAGGATGATGATGTAATGTGCATATATGATGGCAGAATTCTCTTCACGATACAACCACAGAAAATGATCGAAGATCTAGCTATGTTAGCGATCGTTTGTGTTGGGACAGTGCTTGCTTGAATACAATCGCTACAAGCAGGGATGGGCAAACTAATGCCGCAAGTGGTCTTTGATATTGAAAGTATACAAGCTTCTTAAGGTTTATGTGTCAAATATATTAAAATGCTAAGAATGCGTATCTTAGCAATACGACAAGGCCTCTCTTCTACTGAGGTACCTTAAATTTAGGTAAAAGTGAAGCAAAACTGTGAAAAATTGTTGTAATAATAATTTTTTATATTTTTTTAAAAACTGTGAAAAATTGTTGTAATAATAATTTTTAATAATTTTTTTATGCATAAACAATGGCCTGGCCATATTGCTTAAAGCTAAATTACAAATATTAGTACAATTCACGATGGTTTGGAGACGTTTCCTTCACCAAACCGTGAAAGGGCACCTTATCCCGGGTGAGCTCAGTTGAAATTTTTAATAATTATAAATAATAAATTTGTAAATAATTATAGTAAAAAGTCTGAAAAAGATACGCGTTTGCGAAACTCAGTTGCAAAAATGATTGCTCGTGAGTGGCATCTATTCAGACTTTAGCCAAATAAACCCACGACAGGTACGTGACAGTCAATAAAGGCAGGCAGAGGCCTATCAAGATTGTTGTAGTGGCAAGGAAGAAGTAATAAATATTATCAATGCAACCAAACTTAATCTCATTTGAACATTAATAAGGATCAGCTCGAAGAATATTACTAAGAGCCGTATTTAGAAAATGTATCTGATAAGATGATACGACTGTCGATCCCTGGAGAAAGATGATGTAAGAACGGCTGAATATTGTATGCAGCTTCCATGCTTATCCGCCATCCTGTTGCATCTTATTTCACAACATTACGTTTTGATGTGGAGTATGAACTACTTCTTTAGTTTTGTCATTAAAATTTTGATTAAATTGTAATAAATTCTACACGATTGTCTTGAGTCGACGGAAAGCTGTCACAATATTGATACACTTTTTCCAACAAGTTTTCGGTATTGGAAATTGATTGGACGTTGATTCGATGTAAAAAAAATGCATAACCAATCTTGGAAATCCTGACCACTGCTTCCCAAGCTCCAGACAAACTTCAGGTACGACTCGGGTTCATATGCACACAGCGCAGGAAGTAGTAATTTACACTAATAACAGGAAATCGGGCTGCCTTCACCACACAAAACTGAAACGTCGTCTGTGCCAAAAGAGAGGGCCATTCGTCTGTCCCGAACCCAGCCCGGTGCAATGCACTCCGAACCGTGTGCACCACACAGAACACCAAACCGCAACTCGAAACCGAAACCGCCGCTCGAAGAAATGCAGATGTTGCGAAATGTTCGCCGTTCAGCGTTCTACGAAAGGTTTGCTTTCGGGTCGTATGTGTGTGTGTATAGGGCTCGTGTGTACATTTCCCCAGCAACAACACGGTCGGTCGACTGATTCGGTCACATCGCATGAATGAAAACTGCTAAAGGGCTCAGCAAGTGCTGTTATGTTTGTGTATTTTCTTCCAATACCCGTTTGAGCTGGAGCTCATCAGCAGGGCCAATTTTTGGCCAAACCTTTGTTGCGTCCCGCGCAAGGCAGGCGTGTGAGACATACGTACGGCGTAATGTGAACCGAGCTGATGACACCATCGAAAATTTTGCACTGGACAAATTTTCTACGAAGCGCCACTGCCGGCCGGACGGAGTAAGGAAAGCGGGCGGCGGTATTGGGTGGTCGCTGGACGTAGAACTGGCCCCAAAACAACTTGCCAGGCTGCTTTCGTTCAAATTACCATCGACAGCTGCGTCGGACATTCCATTCATGTGAGAGCCGTTTTGCGGAGGGAATGGGAAACTAAGCGTGCTGCCTGCTTCCCGTTTCAACATGAGCTGCGAGGTTCAGAATTAACCTTCAAAGGTCGTATTGGGGGTTTGTTATTTTGTTCCTTTTCCAGCGCACCGTGTGTAGGCAATGGAGCCGATAAATAAATGAAATCTAAAGCGAGAGACAAGATTATCGAAGCGATCCGACCGAAACATACGCAGACAGCCAATGAAGATCACAAGCGTGGCTTTCACACGAAGAACCTCCGGCACGAAGAATTTTGGGAGGAATGCGGAATTTGAATGACTTTCAATCGAGCCTGGACATAATGTTAGATTTCCGGATGATCATTAACTTAAACTACAGAAATCATTACATTTGCTGTTTGGCCAACTTCGCTTCTAGGGCGGCGTTCCTCACGGTGGATGGAAAGCTGCGCACATCTGTTAAGATTATCATCCAGGAACGTTTTACTCTTACCACGGCGGAGTGTTTAAGTATGAGAACAAATTGTTTCAACTATTCAAACCATCTTAACGGAGATATTTTCATCCGATTTCTATGATAAAACAGCAAAGAGCGTTTCACCTGGTGCCCGTTACGATGGGCTATGCGAATATCTGGTAGCTTATTCAAGAAGCCGGTCAGGGTGCCCCGGTTCACCTGCCTACATGTGCGCCAACACGAACTGTGTACCATCTGCAAAAGACTGTGGGGATACAGCCGTTTACGGATGCCATCAACAAGGGACCAGCTGCTTCGTCTAGCTCAGGGTTACTTCATTTTAAGTATAATGAAGCACTTTTGCGGCTAGACATCTGCCGTCTGCATCGTTTTCGGAGTTCGGCAGCATGATGATTACTTAGTATGATGGTAAAATTCCTTTGTTACTACGGCCTTCCAAAGCATGCTGATGGCTTGAAGCAACTTCCTCAAAATATCACGACTTCAATCTCATCTCCAATAATATATCGACTCACTGCAGAAGAATATAAATAAAAACCACAATTGTGACCAATAGTTGAATGCTTGAGACAGCAGACAGTGCAGAGTGAACAGTGATAATCAGCCGGCCTTTTTTACGGAAACCATACTAAATTATACACAAAAAACGACTGACTTGCTTTCCTGCTCGTGTTTTCTCTTCACCCATGTATCATTCTCATCATCCAACAACACATTGGTCTTGCATATTTATTTTATCCCTTTCAACAAAGTTCCCTCGGACACCCTTGTACGGGCGGCGCGATGCGTCCTAGGTCCAAGCGAGGTAATGGACGAAAATGGGTCTATTTGAATTTCACGGATATCAAGCTGCTTAGAATACAGCTGCCAGCGTACGAGTTTGAGTGGGAACGAAGATCCTATTAATCACCTTGGCTTGATTAGTGGATCGTGGGGATCCATCAAGCGAAGTCTGAATTGAACTATTCCCTTATGGGTTTAAATGTATGAAGCACGCTTAATGAAAATCGGGGAAAAAAAACTTCAACTTGTAGTTAGTACGATACGATTGCTGAAACATTTGCTGCAACCGTACTTGACCTTGAAGATACACAGAAGTATTTGGGCTTTTTCTAACGTACAATGTCGCAACATTCCGGCAACTTAACGGTTTCCCAACCGTTTCTCGCAAGTGATCGTCCGGCATGCGCTGTACACGGTTCCATTTTCCCTCAGAACGACTTCTTCGCCAAAAAACCGGATACTGATGACAAGTAGGAATGCCAACCTTACCAGGGCATTACAGTTCTACTTCCCATACGGTGTGTCGCTTATTTGAAACTATTTAACGAACGAAAAGCCGTACCCTAATCAATGTTGTCCTCCACATGCCTTTCGCGTTCCGTGACTAATTTTGCCAGTTCGTGCCTTTGCCGTTTCGCACACACAATAATTCCTAATTACCTGCTTGCGAGTGCATAGGGAAATGAGCATATCTTTTAGCGCACTAGTTCAAACAAAGTGAGCCGAATTCGAGCTGGCTAATAATATTCGGGAGCGTGATTCCGTGATTTATTAGAACAATACATCGGAATGAGAGCTCTCCAAGGGGCAGGGAAATATTTTCTCATGCGCCCAGCACACACGCCTGGGTCTGACAGGAACGGTGAGACGAGCAATGAATATACATTCTCAACCACGAACCGTACTGCGAAAGGTAAAAGAAGGCAACACTTTCGGCACAAACTAATTTGATTTTCCTTCGTTCGAAAATGGTACGACACCTGCATACCTCACCGGCACGGCTCATCGTTTAGGATACCGAATGCCTAAGAAAAAGCTAAATGATGATAATAATCAATAATTAACGATTCGGTATGCAACTTTTTGAAACGATCGCCCGATACTCGGCAGCATGGATCGGCGAGCTAGCTCACTGCGGTTCTTGCTTCTCAGATTTTCCCTTCAGAGTTCCCCGGAATGAAGGTCGATTTGTTTGATTATTGGTATTTCTTTTCTACATTTGTGTGGCTTTTGTTCCGCACGCATCACTTATTCCGACGACTGTGTCGATATGCTGCGAGTCAAGATGATCCATCCATCGCGGCACGGAGATCGAGATCATTTCCTTACATTGTTCTGGCGGAGCATTACACGCCCGAGACTGATGGAGAAGAGAATTTTTACACATTGAACACCCTCTGGTGGAAGATGATCTCTGTTCGGTGTTCGTGAGACAGCAATTTTTCATCCCGGTACACGAAAATTCGTCCCACCGGGCCAGGTTCTCACCGGCGGCACTGTTGTACGCACGCCAGCTGGAAGGAAAGAACAACATCCGCATACTTCGCGACCGATAATTGACGATTTTGCTGGAACTTACCCACCCGTTCCCGACCTCGTTCTCATTAGCTTCATCGTTCCTCCCTTTTTTTTGTTGGAGGTCATGTTTTGGGCCAAAAAAAATGGCACAGAGAAGCAAAAAAAAAACTCCAAAAAGACTCATCGACACGGACAACGGAAGCAAATTATTTAGACGAATCATAATTAGACTTGCTGTTCTGCGCTGCTCAACGGTGAGAATAAAGGACGCCACGAGTGAAAGTGTGTTTAAGTTTCTGAGCTTCTGGCCAGACATAACCAACGGGAAGTACTGTGGCTGTGGCTGTCTGCATTTGCACGAAAGGCCTTGCAATGTCGTTGTTGAGTTTGGAGTTTTTTCTCTTCCTTTTCTCTACAAGCATTCGCATTTTCCAGCAGTGTATTGCGCTAAACTTAACTGACCGGTGGTTGCTGGCAACGGTCGAGCTACTGGAATATTTTGCAAAAAAGGAAACCGGGAAAAAACCTGTACCAGTCCGCAACTGTCATCCGTCGAAACAGGAAAGGTAGGTTAACTATCCGATCTAAGTTTCTTTGCTGGCACTACGGGCTGGCACTGCAGTCAACGGAAACCATGCAAAAACGGGACGATGATGGGACGATGGTGAAAAGTTACAGTCGGTCAGTGGACTTATGGGTTTACGACGGTTGATCAATTTGCTTGAGGGGAGCACTAAAAGACAAATGACAAAGTTATGTAATTCGGAATTGAAATGGAAAGACGTTGAGGTAAACTTGCTTAAGTCTATTTACGTGTTTCTGAGGTCTGTTTCTATTTCATCCAGAGATGACCAAATCATCATAAGGAGAAATGGTCATAAACAAAATAATTCTTTCTCAAACAATTTTTTTAATAGTAAAAAATGTCAAGTCTCGTTCGAATGCGAAAAGAAAGACTCATTAACACAAACAGGTGCATTTTAGATGCATGCTACGTGTTAAACGCACGCCTAAGTACTAACTTTATCCCGTAACATCAAGACGGCACGAAAAACCGTTGAACGAACATTCATGTATTCACCCTTTCTCATTTGATGCATGCTTCGACAGCACTAACGGCTCGGTGTTCAACTTTGAGAGGAAAAAACATTATTCGTTCTACAGCTTTGGAAACGCTTTGAAGACAGATCACACATTGCAAACATTACTCCTGTTTGTTGTTATTTATTCGAGAGCCCGATACTTCATTCAGAATCACCCGAAAGCCAGTGTGACGAAGCTCGGGTCATTTATTACCAACGGACAAACTGGATGGACTTAATCCAATTTCTCCCATCAAGTCCCATCAGCAATCCCATCCCGAACGGTGCCAATGAATGAATAGAATCTCTCGACAACTTACCAAACGAATGGTGTTATTATTCACCATTTTGTAAAGGCGTTCATGACATTCGGCCTCACAAATGTTGAATATTAATTATCTCACGATGGGCAGTACTCATTTGAATCATGTTCAAAAGGGGTTTCACCGAACCGTACCGTTGCATTCGTTTATAGGATTAACTCAGTTCAGATCTAAAGGTCATTGCACGACGCTTACAAACGCTTTTCATTTGAGCTTTGACGAAGCATTGACCTAACTCTATGACACGTTGACATGAGCGGTCCATTGAATGTGTTAGGTAACGTTTTAAATTTCAATGTTTAATTTTCCGACCGTTATACACTTATTGAATTGTTGGAGATACGTATTGCTCTATACACTCGTTTGGCTCACTTAGGATAACGAATGTTATTTATGCTAAACGAGATTCTATATAACTACGATTTTGAACGTTTTTAGAAAATTGAATGAAATTTTGCTTGCATCCTGCCAGTGAGCACACAGTGTATTGAGCCTTCAATAATTTGCCACGCTCAAGGCATATTCTATGCCTCACAGGCATTCGAAACATCTCTCTAAAATTTGTCTTTGTCAAAATAGCTGCTGGAGCAGATGTTGTCATTGGGACGCTCAATACAAGCATTCCTTTTTCAAACCAAACGAAGGTCCCGATCCTTGCACTTTGATTTAGGTCGCTTTTTCCAGTATTGCCTCGCTTTTGTGCCCTTCCACTGTGCTCCTGTTCCTCCATCGGTACCCTTCCTCTGCACCCCGAGGGCACTGTGTGCTCCTGTGCAATCTGATCGGCCGAACCAGATCACGCGAAGGAAGATGTGCTTCCTACGGGACCCGTCCCGTCGGTATCCTGCGCACAGACACAGGGCAAGCACTTTCAACAGGAAACCACACACTACATGCACCGGGTATGGGATAACATCTGCCCGGGCTGGAATATGATCGTATTTTGTAGAGTTTCTTTTCTGTTGCTGAGTTTAATTCTTTGCCCTTCCTTTGGGTGCTCCATCCGTGGCGGTGTGCGTTTCTCAAAATCTGTTCCAAAGGACAGACATTTCAGCATCTCTCAACGTTCGGGCGCACATCCTGTCAAATGTGTGTAAAACGTGCCACAGGAGTTGTTGAATGGCTGGGGCTTTTTTTTCGGTTCATTTATATCCTACTTTCCATTATGATGAACCGACAAAATTGTAATTCGATCGGAAAAAAATCACTTCACTTCGGGTTGTGCACCGTTTTCGAAATTTACTTCCTCTTTCTCGGTGACCACGCCGTTTTTGCGGAAGCGATAATGCTTCTCATTGAGCTCAGGAAGGAAGCTACGCGTACTTTGGTATATATAACGTACAATTTCTTCGGCTTAAGCTTATTGCTCTATCATTTCTGACATAAGTGTTTAAAGACGAATGGCATTACAGAGCAATTATTTAACAATTGTCAAAATTAGTATTCATTACTGCAAGATAAAAGCGTCTAATCGCATAAGTCATAAGAAATCCGTTTTTATGTTTCCTGTTTGTTTGTACAGTAAATTAGAATCCGGAAGGCTCTAGAGACAGAGCTCCCGCTCGCCAACCCTTTTCCGAATCAGTTTTCTATTTTTGCAAATAATGCTTATCCAAATGAGGCTCACCCTTATCCGTCCATTGATTATTCCGTGTTCAATATCAGCGATGAGTCGCTTGGTGCAATGGTGCGAACAGAAAACAAGAAACATTGTTTGAAACAATCAGCATCGAGGACGGACAACATATGCTGACCAGATCTCTCGACCCTTTTTTTCCTATCGGGAAGTGTGAAATAGCACAGCGCTTACTGTGCCCTCCTGACACGTATCCTCCCACTGGCAGCGCACAAGCATAGGTCTGTGCAGTTTGAATGACTGCGTCAGTTGTTGCACGGCAAACATGCCCGGTTTTCCAGACCACATGTTCAACACGTTTGTACCACCCTCTCTCTCTCTCTCTCTGTCTATCTCTCTCCTCGGCAGTCTGAACTGTTCCGTGAGATCCGTATGCTGGATAACAATTAAGGGATTTTAAGCTTGCTACCCATGCATCGACTCTATGCAGCACTGCAGGGTGTGTAGACTGGCGAGATAGATGCTGAAGAACATTCATGCTGGTATGTACCAACGAACTCGGCTTGTTCAACAAACATTATTTTTTCCTTCAAAATTCTGTTGAGAATTGGGGAAGAAACATGATTTTCTTTCCGTACTGTGAATGGACCATACGTTGTGTGGTAGTAAAGTTTTGTGGAAAATATACCAGCATCTTCCCACAATCGGAAAGCCAAAGTTTCGTTAGCGCCACCACGTGCTGATCGTACCGGGAGTCGTAAACTTCAAAATCCCAATCGTTACGATGTCATTTTGCCTAGAAGGTTATAAAATCCCCAGCGTTACACGCTGTTTGAGCCATCGATTAATTTTATTGTTCGATCACCTTTTACAGTCTCGGTTGTGGTCCTTAAACGCGGCACCGCATATGGTGCGTGCCGCATGATGCATCCACCGTCGTTAAATGAATATTGGTAGAGCGCTGCATCTGTAGAGTGTGAAATGCTTGCTTTAACAGCGCTCGCGCTGTGTGAGCGATGAAATTCTCGCTGCATCACTGCTTTAAATTAGAACATCTTCAAAGAATGATCAACTGTCCCTAAATAATCGTCGACAGTGTGCACGATCGTAAAACTCATTAGTGAAATATATTGTTAGAATTAATTGCGAAGCCGTAAATGTAGCTTTTCTTGATCAATTAATAAGACTGGATCAATTAATTAATATGGATTTTGAATGTTTTATGCACACCAAACATTTACGACAAAGGTTTTTGTTTTTTTCTGAAGAATTGTTCAATAATAAGCTACAACTGCTTCAAACGGCATTAGCAAAACTTCTAACCCATTGCAACGATGAAATGTCGAATGAAGTCTAATGACTCAAATTCATAATCAGCTAAAAAACCAACCAACTAGTAATAAAATTTATTAGCGTGGTTGTTCAATTTTAAAATCGTCCAGAATAATGAATAATCAAGGCACAAAATGTAATCCGCCTGAATATGGATAAACTGAATATTATTTATCGCATACCTTCACAACAGCAACGGTTTCAGAATCTTTCCCCCTTTACATGATACGATACGTTAAAATTTGAATATCGTTATGTTTTGGTCGAACCTCTCGAGCCTTTGCTGCACAGGATACAAAGGATATGTATGTGCCTGCCTTGCAGCTGTCGTTTCTCATTGAACCATATCTGTTCTGTTGATTGCATTTCTGCATTAACGCACACCCTACAACACACCTGCATGATTCTACCCAGCACACACAGATCCTTGCCGGCAGCATGTGATCTGAAAAAGCGTGCCGAAATGTAGCGTGCCCCCTTTGAGTAACGTATCCATCCCCCATTACCCATAGACCACGAAGTTACGCCTCAAGTGCTTCCGGGAGTGCCGGAAGTATGTCACCCCCGTAATTTCGATTTCACCAACAACCTCCCTTGGTTGTTGCGTTTGACTTTGACAGCAGCGGGCCTTAACTGCAATGTTTCTCCGCTGCCTTTGCGCAGGACTTGCGAGGACCATATGTTGAACAGACGAATATTTGTCGCTCGTTGTCGAGCACAATTAAACGAGAGGTCCTTTCATAAAAATAGGGGAACTCATGCTTTCCACACGCGCGCCTGAAATCAACAGGGTGTCGTTTCCGGCTTGTCGTGTTTCCTAGAACGTGTGATTACAGCCCCATTCTATGGTGTTTTATGTTTGATGTGCCAGCCCACATGATCAATCGAGACCCCTTGAATTTGGCGAGATAAAATTATTTTGCGCAAAGGCATTTATCATTACAGTCGCTAATTTTACGCTGTTTTGAGGGGTCGGTGCTAATCGAGCCCATCTGAGACCATAAAGGCGTGGCATCAGCTCAATCATGGTCTATGGTTCCAGCGTGAAACTGTTCTGCCATGCCCTTCGATGGACGGTAGAGTGCAAGATGAGAGAGAGCGAGAGAGCACAAGCGATTCTTGTTGTTAATCGGTATTTTGTTGCGAATGAACAGCGACAGCTTTCATGCTGTATTGTTGGAATAACCGAAGCATAATATTACAAGCCACAAGCACCATATCTACCAGACCGCATAAAATAAGCGATTTGGCGGAATTCTCCAAGAAAAGGGTATAAACAATACGTATGGTTGCATCCGCACGTTGCACAGTATCACAAAACCGCAAAGAGGTTCATGAACTTGGCAACAGGAACATAATTATACTTTTCCCCAACAGCAACTGCACTCGCGGTCGATACAGAAACTATGTGTAGTTGCAGAAATGAGCAAGATGTAAGAATATTCTGAAAGCGAGAGAAGAAGCTAAGAATGCTAATTAATATCAGAGCTACATAAGAAATCGATAAAGCAAAACATAAACTACATCAGGTCGCTCGAGCAGAACGAAAAATACATTTTTCTACGATAGTGCACTTGGCGAATGGGCTTAATGCGCAGTCAAGCACGCCAGATGTGTATGCATTGCTGTTCTGCTTGCCTGATATCAATCATATTAGAGCTCTAATACGATTATTTCTGAAGATTATACTCTTAGATTTTATATTAATTTAGTAAACATTAAAACTCAACTAAGATCACATTTAATCAAACAAATCCTTATTTAAGAAAGTTCGTAAGCCCTATACACCTCACTACATAAATTCGGAGCCAATCGTTACACACGGTTACACAAGATGATCGCACAGGCAAAGAACCCCTTTCTGATTTCCGGCCAAGAACAACAACAAAAAAAAAAACGAGTTCCAGAACGCAAATAGCTTCGGAGGTAATGAGTTTAACAAGAGGCAACAAGAGCCGACAGACGGCCTAGCTAATGCATGCACGGTTAAGATTTAATACGGGCTTCATCATCTCCTTCGGGTCCTAATTGAACCGAAACGCTTACGAAAGCACTTGAGCGTGTGGGTCTTGCGCATAAGAGCGCTTATGGTGTAATAGGAGTTCCAACATCCGGTAGAGCACGTGTTTCTGGCGGAGGAAAATATTTCTTACTTTCGAACTCGCTAATGGTTGTCCCCATACCTTACAACCATTTGTTGAATTATCGATGATCGAGGATATTTCCTTTAATATTTTAAATGTGATTATTGA
The DNA here is from genome assembly GCF_013141755.1 of Anopheles stephensi. NCBI lineage: Eukaryota > Metazoa > Arthropoda > Insecta > Diptera > Culicidae > Anopheles > Anopheles stephensi. The sequence goes on from NC_050203.1 coordinate 47,389,129, forward strand.
AACTTATTTGTAATTTTGTATAGAATTTGTATGGTGTTCTTGTACATTGATACACATTTTGTAGAATGCGACCGTACACCCAATTCCGAACCGCTCCCTAAATATTAGTGTACATCCTTGGCACGCGCATCTGCTTAACCGCTTATGCAGGGTTTACGTTTGCTGCACGGCATCGAATGTAACTTAATATCTTTGTTTGCTCTGCGACCCATCGCAACAGAAGGTGCGTTACCCTTCGAAATGAACCCATGTGCCTATTTCATAAATCACTACCAGGATTCATTTCTGGCGTAATTGTACCATTAGAGCTAACGGACGTTTTGTTTGCGCTGTCGTCTAAAAGTTTTGTCACTGTCCACCCAAACCAAATCTGTAATACGATCCGTGCCACTTACGCCGTGTGTGGAAGCGAGTGAATATTACTATTGGTTTTGTTTAAAAGCGAGTTGTTTAATTGATCAATATCAACACTGCATGAAGTCTACGTCTCCTCATTCTTTAAAAATGACACAGGCCCGCCCAACATGCAGTGAGAACCATCGCGTTTGAACCAGTGTATTCAGCTGTCCGATACCCATCATAAACTGCAACCAATTGTGAATATTACTTGTGGGGTGTATTTTCTCTTCACTAGAACGAATCGAATCACCCTTTGGCAAATCACCAAGATACTACACAGCTTTGCTTTTAGCTCTTGTGTGCCTTCAAGCATGACCACTGTTGCTGTTGCCGCATACCTTCGCGAAGCTGTCGGCAACAGAACCCACCAGTTTTTTTCACCCAAACTCAAACAGATCCTCAAATTTGACCGTGACTCTTGCGGAAGCGTCGACAGCGTCGGCGCGTAGGAAGTTTTAATAATGTAACCCATTTAAATTAAATGTTAGAAAAAAAATGGTGCCCAAAGCGAGGCGGGATTGATCGTGTGGGGGTGTAAAATAAAATAACATTCTCTCACACTGCTCGCCAGAATATTTGCCTGTGAAGAGCAACACAAGAACAGAGAACGATATAAGCGTTTTTGGTTGAAAACAATATCTTAACCTGAAACTTTTCGCTCATCCGCTTGTTAAACTTCATTAGAAATTAAAACTGTTATGTGAAGAAATTTGTGAGAATCTAGACCGTTTGTAAGTCGGTTGATTTGTGTGACAGTGTAACGCTGCCGGTTAATCGCACGCAGTCATATTCCTGGAATAATCCTACGCAAGATTCGGACCGTGTAGAGAGGGAAAAAAGCCGTGGGAAAATAATTTGGATAGGAATTTCCATTGTCGACCGAACCGACCAAAGCGGCTGCTGTTGCTGCTGCTAAATTTGTGGTCAGACGCCATGGTGCCCAGACCACAATGCTGTTTTTGCCTGTCGAGGGAACAAAAATAAAAAAAAAACGCTGCTGCTCCCATCAGTCAACGATTTTTTTAATGTCTTTATTTTCACATGTCACCGTTCCGTGACGTATAATCTCGGTAACTCTTTGTTTTGGCCGTTTTGCGATACAGTAGAACGATGATGTTACAGATACGGACGCTACCAAACTGCTGTGCATAAATTAGATGCCACAACAAAAAGCCCAGTACCCAAATCAAAACTCTTTCCTTTTACATGGCCCATGGTGGCCAAAGGTTTGACAGAACAGCTGCTTCCTCCTTCGGACCGATCCACAGAAGCGAAGTTAAAGATTGGAATTTCGTCCAGCAGCAAGTGAGGTTGCATTTGAGTGGCTTCTTTCCGGCATGCTGTAATTAGCTCAATTTGACCTTGTTGAGCTTTTATGGGACCCGCACGAGAAGGCGCACAGCATTTACTTGCGGATGGAGCAGGAAGTACTTTCGAAATCCTATATTTCCGTTGTGTCGTAAAGCATTGCAAACCAATCAGAACACAGTCCCAACTTCACATCCCTCACATCATCCCTCAGCCGTGCTCAGCTTTTCTTTATGATTTAAGCTTCGTCCAGTGATTCTTTTAGCTGCAGCACTTCTTCTCACAGACGCTCCTCGATCGTTTGGGACTCTCTTGGCTGAGATTTTCGACTGGTTTCACATTGCGACCCCTCCATAATAAAACGGTACGGTAATATGAAAGAAACTTACCGTCGCGTAGTCCTTCTGCGATGTCACCATATTTGGTACCGGCTGGCTCACGATTAAATTATTCTCTCTGCCGCAGTGGACACAGGATCGTGTAGGTGGGCGCACAAAGCAGCGAGCGCGAGCGTTCGGTTCCCGCCATTTGGATGTGCCAAAACGTTGTCCATTGCATGACGACGACGATCAGTTTCGGATCGGTGCGAACCGAAGGAAAAGAAGATGAATGGAAATACATTATTATACTTGGAGTGTGTTTTTTCGTCCCCACTGGACGAAGGAGATTTGAAGCTCGAGTGTGTGATGCGCGTGATGTGAATAATATGGAATATTTGTTGGCTGGAAGGCTTACTGCCTTAAGTATCGCCCACTCGCCCCACATCCAAATATGTATGATGGAAGGCACAACATTATCTAGCCATTTTATCAACCGTCCAAAGTTCGAGACTGCTACAAATGGGTGGCACTCTGATCGTTTCGATCGAAATAGAACCCTCGACCGAACCTGATCGATTTTGACTGGCTGCTTGGGTTAGTGAGCTTAGTTTTGTTGATTTGGTTTCTACCTGTTTTAATCACCCCTCAAATACCTTTCCAAATTAAGCGACTGTGCTAAAATGAACCCGTTTACTAGTATACACATTCCTTACTCCTACGAGAGTCTCCGGTCGTCTGGTGGTGGTGGTGATGTTTCCATAATTGTCAACTAGCCAAATTAAGGTCAGGTGACGCGGTGGTTCCACACAGTAAAGCTATTTTTCAGCAGTGAAAATGTGTAAATTTTTCCACTTGCATATTTACGATCGTCCTAATGAATGAACATCGTGACATGTGGAATTAAGAGCGTGTTTTTTTATAATAACTTGTTCAAATTGTGCCACGGAGCACAATCAAATACTAATGCATCAGTGTGGGAGTTCTTGAAGCCATATTACTATCCAATAGTTTAGGACATGATCATGAGACTTTAAATAGAAATAAGTCTATTAAAAATGCATGCAAAACGTTTTCCGCGATCACTCCATGTACTTTACTCTTACCTTATAATCTGCAGCAATTCTGAACGGATTCGGGCCGTGTTGGCCATGTTTTCAATCGCTGACATTTTAAACCTTTGCCACACTCTAATGCACTCGCTTAGTAAAACACACCTTACAACACACCCACTGTGTTCACCACTGCATCAACACACTCACACAGCCAGGGAAACTCAAGTCTAGCGCTAAAACAATCCACTTGGGTTGGCAAATATTGAACCCAATATCCCCAGCGTAGGACCGAAATTTCACCATCAACAGCAGCAGCACCACCGAGCGAGACTGCACAACAGGCGATCGTGAAGAATAGTAAACAACTGATGATTGTGGCATTGCAGCAGGCAGTGTGCCCGATGCACCGCAAAGTAATACGGTTGTTTTTGATGCAACCGAGAGAGAGCGAGTTCAGAGGTTCATGTTCCTGCCACGGCTACCACAGCTGCACAGCACTAGTTTGCGTCTGTCTCTCGGTGTGCGATTACCGTAGCCGATGCGAGCCGCCAATCTGCAAGACAACAAGTTGTTGCTGTTGCGTTGCCACCGGAGTGAGCCTTTGCCGATCGCAGCCCGTTGTCGCCGTACCGACACGAACAGGTACAGGTGTGGTCAAAAACTGTGCACGAATGGAACAAGAAAAAAAAAAGCTTGAATGCAAAATGTGTGGACTACTGTGGTACGAGCAGAATTGGAAAGGTTTTTTGAGCATAGAAATAGACCTGGGGTTTGAACTTGGATTCCGGCAGTGTATGGTAAGGTGCCAACCGCAAGCGTGCTGTTGGTTGGTGCTGCACTGTAAACAGCACATTGTGGTTATGCGTATGCATTTGTTTGTCGCCGATGGGTACCTGCTCTGTCCCGATTCCCTAGACTCGTTCTGAGACAATGTCCATCCATCCAACCATCCATCCATCCATCCAGCCATCCATCCATCCATCCATCGTGCCATGGAGCGTACGCGCATCCTCTCTCACCTCCACGGTAATAATAATTCCCATGTCAAGCATTATTATACTGCATTTATACTCCTTCTTCGCTAATTACTAGCCGGTTGCGGTGGGTACCTGCTGCTCGAGTGGTCCCTGTCATGCGTGTATGCGTACTGCCCTTTTTTCCTTTAATGCTGGATTGCAGCAGAACCGCTTTCGTATGTATCTTCGCCGTTTGATTCTGTTCTTTGTGTCAACCTGCGCTGTGTTAAAACCAGTTGCTGGTGCCCTCGGTTGAAGCAACAGGCATATATCCTCGAACGTCGATCGACTAAGCAGCGCGTACAGTGCGACACAGTTTAGCCCACGATATTCTATTTGCTTCAATCGTTTTGATCCCCGATAAAGCCTCCCCGAAGCCGTGGCCGGCTACTTGTTACCGTCTATGCAACCCCATTTTTTTAATGACTCGTTCTCATCGGTTTCTAGGTGGGTTGGTCCGCTCGGTTAGGCTTTCAATCGGGACACTAAGACGCTAATTCTTCGGTCCCGGTCGGAACGTAAACAAACCAAAACCCCTGGCCACTACGTACCGAAACGGGTGAAACAATAGAGATTCCGTGCGAAAAGCATTAAAAGTAAACAACGAACTTCCTATATTCGGATGTTGGCACGTGATATGAAATCCCAAACGGCGGTACGGAAATACCCTTCGCCGCAGTCAAGATACGCATCCGCTGGTGCGCGTTCCCACGGAATTTCTAGATCTTTTTTAAAGGTGCTTTTGGCAAAAGAAGTTGGTTTGTGTGTTAAATATCTTTAGCGTTTTTGGGATTTAATTTGTGATGATATGTACACGCGGGAGCCAGATTAATACAATTGTTGTGCTCGAATCGGGCAGCACGATGGGGCATAAGATGTAATGCGATCCACACTGGATGAATGCTCTGCAACCTGTTGGGGTGTGGAAATGGATTCGAGCTGTAGATTAGCCAAAACTAGATGCTAATGATCCGAGCGGAAAAGGAAATGCGCGTACATGCTTGTTGGTACAAGTAGAAATTCTTGTTTTACTATGCAAACATCGTTTCATTCACATTGTTGAAGTTCCTTTCGAAATTGATATGTACGGTGTAGGTAGAGTTATCGTCGACGCCGGACTCGCGCATTTGCTGCTCCTTCTTCATGATTCCAACTCGTCCATAAAGAAGATAAAATGAAGCAAATAACGGTATGCACGGTAAACTGGGTATTTGCTTATGGTTTGAGCAGGAGTTCCTTGAGTGCAACTCGTGTTATTACAATAATCAAAATGAAGTCATAATTAATAATTAAGTCTTTGATATCAAAAATCACATCATGATTTCAGATAAAGTTATTTTCGTTCAGCTAGAAATAAAAGAATAGATCTTGTTGGAAAGATGTCCAAGGAAAATTCTACATTCCACAGGAATAAAACAGCTCTACAAGCTGAAATTTCGTTCAAGTTTGAATGCGTTCTACGCCTAAAGACTTCCTATAATTATGCATTTTTTAAGACTACCATAAGACACTTCCCAGAATTTCTTCAAAGAAAATCGAAGAATGATAATTATTTCCATGAACCATTTAAGGCACGAGAGGGCACACTTTTACTGCATTCAAACAATCGGACGATCAATCAAACAGTCGTGACAGATTGATCGTGTCAGTATACAGTTTTAAATTAAATTTACATATCAGCTGCATTATTTGTAGCTGTTCATCTGGTCGATTAATGGTAAAGAATATGGAACGAAATACGACGCGTGTGCTGGACGCGCTCCTAAGCTCTACTCGTCCGTCCCTTCCACAGACCATTGGCGTACGCCTGGAACGGAAGCATGGGGTGCCCTGCTTACGATGATGGTGGCATACTGATGAAACTTTAACCCTTACTTCCTTTTCGCTTTCGTGTTCTTGTACGCTTCGTTCTCGCGCCCTTCCGTTCCGTATGGTGTCGTACCAAAGCCCGCATCGCGTCAAACTTAACCCAAGACCAACGCTAACGCATCAAGCCCACCAACGTGCATGGCACGTGTAAATTTGTGGCCCGTCCACCAGAAGGACCCGAACGCGTTGTCTGTTCAGGCTGCTCGAGTTGTTCGAGATGGAGATGGCGTACAGAGAGTGGGGAAAACCCCGTGGATGGGATATTATTAAATTCAATTTTTAAACTGATTGATTACTTCGCCGGTCACCGGATATTTGGTCGCCACGACTCTGCGTACACATTCCATTTTTGGCCCCGGAGTTGCCCCCACGATCCAATGCGCAGTACGACCAACGGGACAGCGATGCGGAGGTCTAGTGTTAATTTTGACACTCTTCCATACCATCCGGCTGGTCCTGGTTCCATTCCATTGGAGATGAAGTGAAGCAGGAAAGACAACAGGAAAATAAAATATATGATTGATATCTCGCCTGTGTGTGTGGTGTCATCGTGGTGCGTAAACAAATCGCGCTCAACACTGATGATCCGATGATGTCTATGGATAGATTTCGATCGAAGTAACCGATGCCGAGGGTGTTGATCATTAGTTACGTTTTGCTAGTTTCGAATAGAGAAGGTGGTACAACAGCTCAAGAATGGATTCGAAATTTCAACCGCCATGCAAATACTTTCTGCACGATGAAGTCGTTATCCACAACGATGAGTCTAGTGCGTGGGTTATCGTCCATGGCACAGTCATAGACATTACTCCGTTGTTTAGTGCGGGCACAGGCAAATGCCCCTTAAAGAAGGTCTTTGCATTTTTGAGGACATTTCCAGCGAAATGGCGATAAGTCTGTAGCCTCTCACTCTGTATTTTATATTCCACTCCTACCGTTCTCCTACAGACTCTGCAGTGGCTGCTAGCATTTGCGGGCAAAGATTTAAGCCCGTTCTTCCATAACAACGAGCTTAGACCCATCGAGCGTACCAACCCGAGCGGAGAACGGGTTCCGGTCTTTGTGCCCTGTTTGGAGCGTAATCCTGCCACCGGGCTCTACTGGTACCGTGATCCGGGTCTGGTCATTGGACGCATAACATTCCACCCATGCCCGGTGAAAATTATCAACACATTGACATTCCACGCGACGGAAATGATCGTTTGTTACGAAGATACGATCGGTGACGTGCGGGAAAAGTACTTGCGCTACAACGACAACGCAAAGCAGTACGAATGGCGCAAAGATCTGTCGGAGGTAGGTGTCTTCCAGTCAGTCCGCACAGTGTACAATATCGATCGACTCACTTCTTCTCCGGCTCAGGGTTCGGAGGTTGGCAGGCTACAAATGGATAGGACACTTACTGAAAACGGATATCAGGTAAATCTGCGCGCCCCAGTACCGGTAATTTGGATTTTTTACATTCTCCCTCCGGGCACAACGGACACAACGGATGATACGCGCTATTCTTCCGCCAAATGTAGCCCAGTGAACGAACAACCAGCATCATCAGATGGGAGACAGTCGGTACGGTCCGCTGCCTCGAAGTGAAAAACAAAGTATCAACTCAACCACAAAGACAAATTCTGTGTGCCTGAGCGAGATCGGTGGGGTATGCGAAAAAAAACGGAAGTAAAATTACAATATAATAGAAATTCTTGAAATTTTTCCGGAGACCTGCTTTTCACCGTTCCACCAGTGCTGTGTGTGTGTGTGTGTGTGTGTGTGTGTGTGTGTAACGTTGAGCGGCAGACAACCTTCACCGCAACGCAAGTAAGTAGTTCAGAAGGAGGAGGTGTTGTTTTGCCTATCCATCTCCCGCCTGGCATTTCATCTTGTACGTCTGGGCTTTGTGCTCGCTGTTTAGCTTTTCTGTTCTCATCATCAACTGTTTCGGGGGTACCGGCTGGAATGTCTAACTTTCCTCCTCTTTTCCCACCATTTTCCCGCGTTGATATATGTGTCTGCAGGTGTTTCTCCGCTTTGCGACAACGGCAGTAGCTAAAAGGTGGACTGTGTGGACTGGTGGCTTTGTTGACTGTTTACATCTAATGCGTCTCACCTTAATTTATGTCCGAGCGTTTGTGTGGAGTACCTCAAATATGTGTCTCAGTAATTATCATCATTCCAAATATCGCTTGCCGAGACCTACTTTGAAATGCAACAAAATTTTGTCAATTAATTTCGAGCAAATGGAATGGAATGGAATGGAGATGATTTTAGGATACATTTCAAATAGTTGGTGCTTGTATGAAACATGATCTGGACGAGATTTTATAGTAAATTGAATGTGTTTAGGTGTTAATTACTGGATGTTCTATATCGCTCTACCAAAGCGGATAAGTCTCACACTTGGCTGAAATCTTTCAACCCCCTTTATATTGGTTTAATGACCTGCAAGCCCATCCCGGCAGCATAATGATTTACTAGATTTTATAATACCATCTGGTTGGACAGTCAGTCCGGATGGGATACACGGTCCTGTCGTGCATAGAGTGTTACCGCTTTCACCTCTGATTAATACTTAATAGCGATTAGCTTAGTGCAAGACTTGAGTAAAATAATACATTTTCTCGTTTCTCCTATGGTTTTTGCAAAAAAAATTATATTTACACACAAATTACAATATTTAGTACTTTTAAACATTAAATAGAAGTATTTTTACTCAAATACATTTAACGCGACGGCTCGTATGCTCGATAAAGTTAAATTATCTTCGTTTACCCTTTTTATTCTTGCAGCAATACGGCCAGGCCGTCCTTCATGAATAAAAAAACCCTTATTATATTACTCAATCATATCATACCTCATAATTTGATAAGCATTTTTATGTTACAGTTGAAAGTTTTCAACACTTTAGTTTAGTTACACTTAGTCCAATACCTATCAGATTTGTTTTCTCAGCAATATTTTAAATCCAGCTTTAAACACACAATTTATAAGGCGTTATGGAATAACTCACGAGATGATACAACAATCAGCGACAGATGATAAACGTTTACATTTTGGTTGATGCTTCTCTCGTTCGATGGATAACACATGACCAATCATATTGCTAGAAATTGCCTGTCACGCGTGGGTCTAAATTAGCACGTCAATTTACTTCAACCCGCAGCCAGCTCTAGCACCCCATATGCTCTCAGCATTCAAGTGACGATCCATACCCGTGGCAACGAATCTTCAACAGCCAAAAATTCAACCGAGAAGCCGATTGCACCTTTCAGCATCCTTCATTAAAAAAATGGTGGCCTGCTGCCCGATGGGCGCCAGGTGCTTTCGGACGAATCGATTTCTTTCGAAGGCTTTTCTACAACGTTGCCGTGTGCGGTGTACAACATTCCGGTTTGGTGTATTCGTCGCACCCACTCGCGCTTTACCGAAGATAAATGGACCAAAAGCGTATCTGCCAGCTAACAAGCGGTTACGGACGCCTGGGACCAGCACCGGCACGGGGACCAAGGTACGAACAATCTCGAAAACAAAACATACAAACTTTGCCGCAACGCACAGCCACCAGGCCGGCCTGTGAAACTTATCCTGCTGACGCGCTCGGACCGACCGAGCGATATCCAGCATCGTGTGCAAGCATACACATCCTTTGAACCGAAACATCTGCCGCACTTGGCAGCAAGGCCGCAATCGGCTAAGCCAACTGTACCCTGCACCAGTTTAGCCATTCACTCACAATGACGGGTTTCCTTTTTTTTCGGTGCACCCGGATTTACGTGAAGATTTTCAGCTCTTTGCAAATATGTTTCTTCCTTATTTTTTGGTTCATGGTGTTTGTAAGCAAATATTTCCTGCTCCTTTTATAATTCCCGTAGATGGGTAGCAGCTTGAAGTTGAAAATTCAAATATATAGTTAATTTGAAGCACACAAATCGTTTATTGTCAAAAGTATTTTTTGTGATATTCGTAAACATATGGCCTGTAGTGTTATGTTTGTGCATCACGATTAAAAAGGATGATCAAAACATAACCTCGGAAGGAATGCTCGAAGCATATCTACCAAAGATTTAACCCACACCGAAGAGGAAAGAAGCGTAGAAAGAGAGAACGAGCCAAATCATCTCCACAGATCTCTTACACACGGAACACACACGTGTGCCGCGTCCAAACGTCCCAGTCGTCGGTATCAAAATCGGCACGCGACAGCTGCAAGTTTTTCACTCCATTTTCACTGTGCTTCTTCTATCCTGTCGTTTACTTTCCGACCAGTTTTCAATAAATACGGTCTACGGTTGCCGACAGACACATCGCAACGCAACGAAATGATCCTCGTTTCTGCCACAGGATCGTTCCATCAGGGTCCCAGCAGCATCCTCGCACCATCTTTAGCCTGACGTGTGGTGGCTGCCGTTGAAATGGTTCCTATGGACGGACGAGCTGCCGGTGGTGCCTCCCGCTTTTATCCAACGCGATCCTTTTATTTATGGCTTGGGCCAGGACAGCAACTATGCGCTAGATATTTGGTGTATAAAAACGTTAGGATGTGCTTTTGCTTTTTTGTGTGATGTTTATCGGCCGGCTAACTCAATTATTAGCTGCCCGTATTGAATGTCCTTCCTGGTGGTGTCCTGCCAGATGGACGTGTGTTGTCGTCGACAAATTTTAAAATGATGTTTTATTTGTTTTATGTTTTATTGTACGTTTATGGCCGTTTGCTCGTCTATTAGGAAGATCAGATCTGCCTCTGAATATTGAAATAATTTATATCTTCTTCTTAAAGGCGTTTGTCCCTTGTCTTTCTTAGTACAGCATGCCGAGCAGCTGGCTTTCTAAGAGTTTTATCTCTCTTGGTCCAATAGTCTGTTATGGATGTGGTGATCAGATTTCGGTCGAGATTTCAACATAGACCGTTCGTGGTAATCGTTATATTTTATCGACATGTTTGTCTCTAATTTTCAACGTTTATTGTATTGGCGTATGCTTATGTACGTGCGAGTATAATTAGTAATCTATTTGTATGTTTTTCTATTTGAATTTACTAATGAACCAAGTCAGATAGCCTCACATTTTTAGACTGTATGAAGCTATATGTTTTCTCTGTTCTTCAAATGAGATTTAAATATATTCACGGTAGCTTTTTTAACCAAGTTCTTATATTTTATTTTATTTTTATTGCAGTTTTTAAAAAAAATTAAATCTGATATTTTCTGATATGAGTATCTGATATTTTCAATACGTGATCAGTAATCAACCGTTAAGGTTGAATTTCAATTCGAAAAAGCAGCATGCAATGTTGCACCAAACATGTCGACACAAGTTGCACGCTAGTGATGGCCATAAGACTTCCCACTGTTACAGTGCCCTACATTCCTATAAGCGGGATGTTGTCGTGCAATGCGTCATTGAAACGTTAAGGTGCATTTTCACAGCTCGGAAAAAAATGTTTTCCATCTACAGTGTATTGTGAACTATTTTTCGCTAAATTAGCTCTGTATCACACATTATCTAGAATTGCTGTTATAATAGTAACCCCGCAGTTACGCTTGATTCAATTAATTAATTAATTGATTAACTAAATTAAATTAATTAAATTAAATTAAATATTATTCTTCTTCTGCTTCTTTGGCCTAACGACCTCTTAGGTTATGTCTGCCATTTCTGGCTTCTTCTTCTTCCTTGGCAGTACAACTTCGAAAGGTCTCGGCCTGCCATTTCTGACTTTCTGTGACATGATTTTACCGGTTGACTACCTTTGCTGACAACCTTAGCCCTACGGCCGGGGAGGCGGTCCGGATGGGATTTTAGGTAATCAAGCTACCTGAATAGTCCGTGCTACGTAAGGAGGATTTGATTAAAATAGGATATGATCCTCGATCCTGCCGTGTGAAGAACGGAGCCGCTATCCCCACAACAATATGACCTCCTCTAACGCCCCACCTATCTTACTAGTACTTCTTGTCAATTTATACTATATGAACAGTTAGCATGGCGGTCCGATTGCTGAAGCGAAAACGGCGTGCGGGCTTCTAACGGCAGGACCCGGAATCAAACAATAATTCGTTTCGTTCTCCTGCGTCCTTAGCCTGTTGCCGATATCTTCGAATCCTCTCACAGTCTAGCGTCTTCATCTGCCAATTCAACTTCGGTCCAACTGGGGCCAATCGGGCCATTCTCACGGCATAACCAGCCCACCAGAGCCTGACAAGTTTAATTAGCTGCACGATGGTGGTATCATCATACAGCACATATAACTCTTCCATAAGTTCTTCCACACATACGAGGCCAAAAATCCTTCTGAGCATCTTTCTCTCGAACATCAGTTTTGGACAGAGTCCATGTTCCAGAAGTGCAGATGAGTACAAGTGCAAAATTTTCCAGTATCGTCTCAGTTTTGTTAGTCGCGCCAGGTATTTTGAAAAGTTTGAAAGTCATCCATCTCGAAAAAAAAGAGAAAAAAAGCATTTTTGTTTTTGCTTTAATGTGACTCAAAATTGTTTTATGATTAGGTTCACTAACTTGTTATTGCCATGGCCGCTTCTCACAAATCTTGAGATAATCGTTACAACTGTCCTTCCTAACACTTTCTTTTTAAGCGTTTATAACTGTTTCTTTACGCTTTCGCATACTAACCTAGGAACAGAGCTGTAGTACACCAACCAAGATCTTCCTGATCTCTTAAAAAAAGACAAAGTTCAACTAAACCAATTACTATACAACACTATTTCGTTTCTTGCTCTGACTGAGTGAAATTAGCATAAATGACATCGATAGTATAAATCTTTTGCTAAATTGCTAAATTGCTATGCTATATATTAACAAATATTGTAGTATTATATTTATGAATACTACTTTTGCTAACATAACCTACATTACATTTACTCTTGGTCCTGACAATTTGGCACTTGGTTCTTATTTTCATAACAGCCACTAATTCACTACCCACGTAAAGACCAAAAGACTGCATCATTTTCTTTAATGCTTCACGTGATCAACCTTTTTTTTCTCATCCAAAACCCAACATTACACATCACAATGTCAATAAAAAGATATAAAAAGCCCATCAGTCACCATGTCCACGGGCTAGGCACCGGATTCAAGCAACAAGTAGTGGTGCCATGACGAATGAAGCGAACGCAAATCGTTGTTTTTAAATCGTGAAAGTTTCGAATGGCCGTGAAAGAACCGCAGCCCACGGTTGGCTGAATGCCGTCCATGTGCATGGGACATTTCAACGAAACAGTCCGGCAAAGAGTAATGTGACACAAAAAGAGATAAATCCATGCTTCTTATCAAAAAAGGTACGTATGTCCGGGAGTCGTTTCCTTGCAGCAGCTCCGGGATGGTTTCAATAATAAATAAGGTGCCTATCTTTTGTTTCCTAGGTACTGTATGTTTCGAGTCTACTGAAAACAAAACGATAACGAGCGTACCTGGCACTAACTACGAGCGTACCGTGCTGTGCCATGTACGTAGCAGCCATTGCACGAGGCGGACCTGGCAAAGTGGCCGGAACAATATGCCTTCCGGTAGCTGACGAACGGAGATGATCCCGTTGGCCAAGAAGGTGGCCGAGATTCGAGACTATACATCATCCTCTCCGCTCTCCGCTGCTATCGCCAGCATCGGCACTCGGCGTAGGTGTGGAGAGACTTTTCATCTATTAACCGCACCTGCAGGATGTCCTGCCCGTTTGCCTCGGCCTAGGCCTCAATTCTCCGAACCGTAATTCGTTCTATTTCGGACGTTTAGAAAGATGCACGTACCCTATTTGCATACTGTTCAAAGAGCAATGCGAATCAAGCCCCTCATTACAGGTAACCTTTCATCGATAAATACTCCGGCCCTTCGCATCACGAAGATAGTGACACACGCCGGTTTAATTAATGGACATGGCGTGTAGCACCACGCCATTGCGAACTTCATGATAAGCTTCGGCTAACCAATGCTAATAGCGAGTTAGATAACGAACTTGATAACTTGGTGATAGTCAGAATCTTGGCCAAGCGGGGCTCCGTTTATTTTTGGCCATATGCCGCCAGCAGGGTGATGACATGTTGCCTTGCTTCCCGCATCCTTTCGCCCCTGCTCCCCCCACCTCCATCATCACTCACCGTACGCAAATAAAAAGTAATCCTGGTCGATGTCATCCGAGCGCGCTGCTAGCACATGTCGCGAGCCATCCGGCGTCGGTATGCAGAAACGTATGATTATTGATTTCGGAGAATGATTTGCTTCGTTTTGCAACATCTAATGGTCCAATTTGGCTAACCGCAGGGTTTGTAAATGTTGGGCGTACTACATGATACACTCATTTCGAACTACACGCGCCACGTTCACGCGTAGGACAATCAATTGCGATGATTCAATTATTGCACCGCAGTGCGATTTCTAAGCTTATCGCAACGCAACGCATTGAAGGCAATGTAATAAAATTCCCGGCCATTCACTGGTACTTGAAAGGACCACAAAATAGAGAGCTTTCGCCAAAAGGTACCATTAATCGAGCAAATAGCAGCATCACGGCTTAATCATGGTGTCATAATTGTCGTCGAGACTGAATTAGCTCTAGAGCACTATTAGTAATCAGTATCAGTATCAGTAAAAATTGTAATACATTCTTAAAAGAAACTATAAATATGCTTAACAGAGCCCTAAAAGGTTGACAACACACAACACTAATCTGACTCATTAACGAATGACCAAGAGTCGATCAGACTTGCAGTAGTGCCATTTATGTTATTATTTTTTTTTAAAGCAATATTCTGTCCGTTTCCATTTTATTTGCTCGTTAAAAGCTAATTTAATGATTTCAACAAACTGACCGACAAAAAGTTGAGGTGCCCCAATAATTGTGAACTACTTTTTCCACTATGTACCATTCAGCCGTACCCAACACATTTCGGGCTTAAAACGCTCCCGGCGGTCAAGCCTCAAATCACTCAGTTTGTTTTCTCCATAATGATAATTTTATAGTAAAAATTTACCCTTTAACTTAACCCTTCCATTGCCACAACTGTTGCTTAGCTCGCGCACTAATTATTCTCGCAACTCTTCACAGCTACACAGCAACGCCGCGTGATGGCGAAATCCACAAATCCCCTCAAAAATCCTATTGGAATTAAATTCCACATTCAGTCATTGCGCCCTGTTACCAGCGGCCACTGTTGCAGCAAAACGGGCCCAACAACAACCGTGGTGTTCCGCGAGACGATCGTCTTTCTTCGGTTCAGTCGACCGATTCAGAACGTCCGGCGAATGCTCAACGCATGCCCTATAGCGCGATTGTGTGGCGGAAAACCATTTTTCCCAGCTCCGTCCCTATCGCCCGCTGGCCCGGATGGCTTTTCCGACTGCTATATAAAAGGTGCCAAGTGTGATGATTCTGAATCATTCAAACGGTTGGTGTCGGTAACGGTGCGAGAGCGAAAGATCCAACCGCGACCGGACGTGCACGAGCGCCACGTGTTCTTCGGTGGCTGTTCTTGGGCCGTGTTTGAATTGCCTGCCCCACCGTCGAGAAAAAAATCGAAACGCAGTGAACCGGGTGAACTGCATGTTGCATTGCACCTGGCCGGGCCGTGCTCCGAAACGCGTCCTATGTTAATATTTAGTGTGGTAGCCTGGTAGAATTTGAGTTCTATTTTTCCACTGGTGGTGTCGCGCTGTTACTTTCGACCTGATCAAGCTTTCATCAAGGAGCGCAGCCGTTGCCTTTACTTTTCCCAACAAACGGAACCGGACCCCGGGTAAGTAATTACTGTGTGCTTATGAATGCTGTGTAACCCATAAGATACACACGCGCCCCAACCAAAAAATAAAAAAGAGGAGCTAGAAAAACAGACACCGGAAGCAGTGCTGGCCTCCGCGTAACGGAAGGATGAGAGAAGGTGTTGATGTGCCACACGAGGTGTGTTTTTTTTTCTTGGTTGGTTGTTCTGATGGCAAGGCCACCGAAAGCAGTTGAATATTTAATTATGTTTGCGAGCGTGAAGGTGTTTAGGGGCAGAGAAGGGAACGTATGCAGGACAGTGCCACAGCGAAACAGTGTGCGAAACGTGCGTCGTGTGTTGTGAAATGAAATGATGATATTATTCACCCCATATCTTGCTTGCTAATGGGTAAGGTAGCTGGGCGAGATGAAGGCACACGACGGCAGCATCATTTCTTAAGGTTCTTGTGGGATTTTTTTTCTCTGCTGTGCTAAGTAATGTGCTCGGTTAGTGATCTTTGCTCTTTCTGGTAAATTAACCAAGACGGCTAATCTGTGTTTCTATATCCTTGCACACGTAACAGTAGTACGATGATCGCGGAAGTTCCAGCTTCGTTACATAAAAACTCTGCTTAGGGAACGACCCTAAAACTTTACCCATTTGAATCTAAACTAACTTGAGATAATACGTAGCTGGACCATAACTGAAAATTAGTCTTCAACCCAAAAACCCCACCCATAATCTGGCCCAAAACTTCCCTGTTTTTAAAAGGACCTGATCGATTATGTCGCGCGCTACGTAAGGCCTCGCTAATCGTGACCGGTAATGATGGCCGCCAGTTCATTAAAAATGTACGAACTGTAAGTTAGCTTGAAAGTATTTGCTTAATGGATCAAATCGCGCTCAAACGGCCAACAGTTCATTGCTCGTCCATGTTTAATGATTGTTATCGGTTAGCATCAAAGCTCCGGGATTTTTAATATGGAGCAATAAGCTTATGCTCGGATTAAATCGCGTTTGTTACCGAACGGAGTACTAAAAGCTGGCGCACATTTGGCGAACGTGCAGCAGCATTACATTATTTATTTCCCTATTTGCTCAAAAACCAACAGGGTTTTGCAACGGTTGGTTGAAGCATAACGTACAAAAGAGTTCGAACATACATTTAAAATTTAAATCCTTATCACCAACGCTTTTAAGCGAAAAAAGCATAATGTACATCATCCCCTCGCGGTGCAAAGCGTTCGTTCATCCGTCCATTACGGGAACAGAAACAATATATGATACTTTGCTTAATCCTCTCTGTCGCTCAGGTGTCTGATCTTGAAAAAGATGCTAGAATCGGGCCATGACTAACAGTCGAATAATTCACTGTTGTACTTTTTTTTTGCTTGCGTTGGACATAGAACACTAAGCTTCGGGAACAGGTAAAAACTCCTGACCTGACCGCGAACCGGACTAGTACGTGAGCATAATCTTTATGGCGTGTTGCGGCCCGAGCTAGCCGTGCCGAGTACTATTTGCATTTGTACTCGCCCTATCTCTATCTCTCTCTCTCTCTCTCTCTTTCTCTCTATTTCTATTTCGTTGACCAACACTTGCTATGAATATTCATGCACAATACGTGATACTTTCACCGAGCGTACCGCGAGGCTCATGTATTAATATATCACTATAAATGTAACAGTTATACGGACGTCCTTGAATTTTTTAAACCGGCACTCGTGTCTTTTTCGCCGTTTGGCTTTGCATCCCTCCCGGAGGATGTTTCCTTGTAAGGCGCATCACCACAACTAACCCAGCCCGGTCCCCCCATCGGCTGTCCATGATGCTGTCCAACGCGCGGAAAGGGAAAGCGCGCACTGGAATTAAATTTACCACAAATTCCCCGAGAATCGTGCAACCGACCACGGCGGTACTCTATTTAGTCCGCTCGCTTTGCTGCTACTTTTGCAGTCGTATTAAATAAATCGGAAACAACTATCTGGCAGCTGGCAGCTTCTTTCGCCGTACACGTCCGATTTACCGTGTTCGGTTGTTCTGCTGCTGCTGCTGCAAAATGGTGCACGCGAAGAAGGGTCCGGTTTGGTGCCGAACAAAGCTTGGCGCGGGAGGAGGAAGGAATCAAGCCCCGGAAATCATATTATCCCATCCGCCCGCTTACCCGTTGTGATATTTTAGCCAGGCGAGCCCTGATGATTTAGTGTGCCGTGATGGAGGATGATGGGCAAAGTTGTTCATAAAATTGAGCAGTGCAGCTAAACCATCTGCTGCTGCCGAGGTGCAGCGAGACGAGCTTTGTGCTTTTAATAGGCGAAGAAAAATGACGATCTGAGCCACCGCCCCTCCCTCCCCGGAGTTTGTTGCGGTCCTTACTCGGTCTGACGTCGGACTTTACATTCATTCCAATTTCCATGTTTCTAACCGGCAGGCAACTGTTGAACGTTCGACCGGCAATTCGATCGCCACTAAACTATCAAGGCTCATCGGTGATAGTTAACCGACTACCTACAATAAAAGGACACACACACACACACACACACACACACATACACACACACACACACACACACACACACACATTTTTCACTTTTCCTTCCCATCACAGTTCAGCGTAACCCAATTATGACTGTACATGCAACGTCTTCCGTTTTCCTTATTTTACCAACTATTGTCGTCGGTTAGCGAAATCAGCCATGGCATGTAAGTGTAAGTGCTTTGCATGTTCAACGCGTTAAAGTGAATTTGAATGAACGATTCGGCTTTTAAGCAAAATTCCACCCCACCAGCAACATCTGGCGGTATAGAGCAACCATTAGTCTTCATTAGTTTTACGGTATGGCAAGGGTGGTACTCGATACAAGTGGCCGTTTGTGAAGGTCGTTTCTAATTGGAAGCTATCGAAGTTTTGTTCATCGATCTTAAAGATGTGTTTTCCCATACCAGTCATGGCAGTAGCCAAAAAGGGCTAACAATACACAGCACCACGATCCACATTAAACCTATTGAATTAAGCTCGTCGATGATGAATTACTTGAAGGTAGCATTGAATACTGACCGATGGCAATGAACTTTTGCACACTGAAAAGTTTTGTTGCGTGTAATTTAGAATTCGATAAATTTGATAAATAAGATGTATAATAGAATAAGGTTGAGTTAGGGCAGCCACATCACACTCAGCAACGAGAGAATTCGATATGGATCCAAATGGATTGGTTTTAATGAATAAAATTGTGGAGATTTAAATGCACTATCAATTGTAATACTTCTCTCAATGAATAATTTTGAAGCTTTTCTTCGTAATTAATACTTCAAGCCAACAATATGAGAAAGTTTATTTACTTTGTTGAACAAATAATGTACTTTTATCCCATGTCTAGCTTTCCCTGACTTGTTTTTACCCGTAGCAAAGTAGATACGAAATCCGGTCACCTCGACCACCGGATCGCCCCCATGACTGTTCGTTACTACAAGAATTAAACAAATAAAAATTATTTATGGACCATCAAAGGCAATAACAATTAAGCTTCATTAAGACAAATTCTTATTGAGTTGAACAAATAATTGCATTAATGAAGAAATGTTTAAATCCATCCGGTAAAACTATTTTTCACATGGTAAAACCGGGAATGGATCCAATCCCTTGAGAATGATAACACTATCCTCAAATTAGTTGTGCTCAATTTTTCCACAGAGCCTGAAGTATTCACTTTTTGTTCGAAAATCTTGACTGGAGTATCCTATCCTATCCTATTAAATTTCCTGCTAATTTTGATTCGCGTTCTGTGGAGAGTGTGGGACAATCTTCCAATATGTGAAGTATCACCGTTACTCACTCAACTGACAAGGATATACATTCACCCAGAGCATAGTATAAAAAATGCTATCGGCTAGCCAAATTACTGTAAACATGAGCTGAGATTCATATAGTAAAGCTACTCCAGATTTTTGAAACATATACTACGAGAAGTGTTTGGCTCGGTGGTGGAGGCCAAACGAACCGTTTCCCCCGTAGTGAGGACTGACTATCCAACTACGTGGAATCATTTAGTCCATTAAGCCAGAAATGGCAGTCATGACTCTAACAGGTTATGACTTTGGCTTAACCCAAAGAAGAAGAAGAAAAGTAAGAGAAGAACCGGAGTTTTTTCAGTTTTCATGGATTTCCGTCCGAGCCATGCAAAGTTTCCATTTAAGGCTTTTTTTAAACTATCGGAAGATCTTCTAGAGTCAAGAAGACTTCATCACAAGGATATTCGCGAATTGGCGGAGCTGGTTGACGCACCGGTGGTCCTCGATCGAGGGCCGTTTTATCAGTATAGGCCTGCCGAATGAAGTACAGAAAACGCAGATTTTGGTTCAACATAGTTCAGATACTGTCTTCACGAGGGGACAGCATTTGTCTATCTACTTGGTGATTTTTTTATACTTAACAAATTGAATCACATAAATTGATTACTTGCTCGTGTACAGGAATGACGAAAGCAGCAATGATTCCCAATTCAATTAAACCTATAACTGTGCATAGCACACGATATATTAATTGTATTGCAATTTTAATTCAAATTGATTAAGAATGTATCTAGAAAATAACGCACTGCATTCGTTTTTTGTTGTGTTTTATGCAAATTTGAAACCATCCATTCGACACTACCGGCAACAGCAAACCAAAAAAAAACAAACGATCATCGCGTAAAACCCACGCGGATCCGAAAAAGAAAACGGTCGCACATGTGTCAAACTCGGTCACGAAAAGTAATCACGACAATCGGCACGTAATCAATTTGACAACTATAAACATATCAGCGTGCGTTGCACTCATCCGCGAGAAAAATTACACTTAGCTTCGAAACGCAACGAACGCACGACACGAACGAAAACTTGCCAGCATGACACACACAAAAAATGGGGCCTCTTCTGGAAGGTGCTGTATGTTGCGGCCGCAGAATTCATTTCCATGCCGAGTGTGACGTCAGGCGATTTTGTATATATTTTTTGTTGTTGTGATAAGCCACCGCGTAGGAAGATGATCGTAATTAACTCCTTCCACAGTTTAGCTTGCCAGCGCTAGAAATGAGCCGACCTTTCGTAATACTGGCACTGGCGTGCCTCGCCAGCGTGTGCGTTTCGGTTAGTGGCCTTTCCGAAACATCATCGGCCGACGTGCCGGTAAGTAGATTAATCAGTGCATGTTAATTGCATTAATTGCATTTGCTCGTTGCCTCCGTTTGTCCGATCCGCGCCACCAGGAGATTCCTGTCGATGGTGTCCCGAGTGCCGATGACGATAGGCCCAATTACATGGCATTCAACGAAAATGCATTCAACGATAACGACCTACCGCCACCACCGCCAACTCCCTCACCGACCGACGGTGACTCACGGATGGTACCGAGCGGCAGCTGGAGCGGAATGCCCCGGTGGCGCTTCAGCCCGGAGCTGCTGGACAGTCTGAGGTAGGTGAATGTTGTCGTGCATTGATTATGCGCCGATTGATTGATAAATGAATCAATTTTTGCATCTGCGTCCCCCGTCCGGCGATCTAATGACCATCCGGACAACAGGGCAGCGCTCGAGGTGGAAAACGAGATGTTTATGCCGCACAACGAGCACCAGGTATCGGTATCGCTTTGATCTAGCGAAATGAGTCAATCGCGTATAAACAAATTTACTCCAATTTCAGCTGTTCCGGACGGCACAGGGCAGCGAAGACGAGAACGAGCGGGGTCAGTACGGGTTTGGACGGAATCTTCCCAAACGAGCACCGACAGGATTTACGGGCATGCGAGGACGACGGGTTCCTTCCGGATTTAATGGTACGCTATTATCGTGAGACATTGGTGCGGACAGTAATGCAATTAACCAACCGTTTCTTCACCGTTCACCGTCGGTAGGAATGCGGGGCAAGAAGTCTCTGTCTCTGTTCAGTTGGAACAATCAGGCATCACGCGGTGGTCCCAACTCGTATCGAGATGGCAAACGGGCTCCTTCCGGATTTATGGGTATGTTTTTGATGCGCGAGCCTATTACGTATCACTACAATACGCACATTCTCCTTAGGGATGCGTGGCAAGAAGAGCTTTGACACATCGCTGGACGAACGATGGAGTTTGGACGACGTGGTAAGGCGCATCGCAATGCAAAGCGCAGCAGATATCGCTCACCTAGCTTTAACCATTCCAGAACACCGATCGAATGGCCAAAGAGTATCCAAACTTTCTCGTGCTTGATCCTGCGTTCGGGCCCTCGATGCATCTGAATGCGGCACCTCCGAAACGAGTTCCGAACGGGTTTATGGGGCTGCGTGGGAAATAAACATGGTTTGCTACTTCCCATCTGATAACCTTCCATCACCACCAGCTAACATCTTTCCTTTCGGTCAACAGGATCGTGCTAAATAATCATCATGGACGACGAAATAGTTACCCAGGCAGATAGTTATTCATCGATCGATGGAGATGTCTCGCATCGAATGTCCTTCCGACTAGCAGCAGCATTGTAAAACGCAACATGTATCGTTAACCCTTTAATCTACCCGTCAAGGCTTCTGCTGCTGAACATATCATCATGATCATCATTATCAGTGCGGCAACTAACACGTCACGTGACAGTATGTGTGTGTGTGCGTGTGCGCGTAATATTCCCCTGCTGTACAGTAGATCGAGGGCGTGGAGGAGTGAGTTGAGTGTGTGGATTGTGCAAACTGTTTGTAAATTTTCCGACAAAACTGTTACGATAACGAACAACACTATTTCGCTCACAGAAATTATATCATTTCAAAATGAATACAAACTGGCTTCTGGAAATATTACAGCACCGTTACACGCACGATGGGTGTACTGTCCGTATGCATTCCGAACTTATTAAGGGTTTACCCAGAGATAATGGGTTATTTCTTGACTCTTCTTGAGATGACTCATATTCCTAGCAGCGATTGTGTATGCTTGTCACGATCGCTCATGCGTCTACTATGTTTGACGATGACATGTTAGAGAATTGCAACAAAGCAAAGTCTTTTCACCCAAGGTAAGTGCTATTTCATAACAGATTCCACGTTATGAACTACATTCAAACAGCGAACATTCTAAACGATCCTCAACAAAGTGCTAATCCCATGGACGATAGTCTTGCTGGGGCTTCTGTTTCAGATGTTTCCGTTATGCATATGAAGTGGTCTTATCTGACCTAGGTATTTCTTCTGAAACAGACGCACCTGTGCAGACAGGGACAATGATTTAGCAAGTCTTCGTAATGAGAATCGGATCGACCACGTACTGTTCTCGGCGGAGATTTGAGATCAGTTGAGGTCGGTCGATCAAATACCAGACCAAACCAATAGCAGTGATAAGTTCGCAATATTTGAGATTCAAATAACTCTCGAATATTTCTGTATGAGTATCTCTTATTGTCTGGAATAGACTTGCCTGCTCACCAGCAATTTGGAAGCACTTTGTGAATTTTGTGGAAATGAAAATGCGGAACCATCTAATTATCGATACATTTTGTTATTAATCACTCAAGGAATTGCATTCTCAATTACTAAAATTACTATACTTACGAGAAGTAGGTAACCCAAGAGTTGCTGATCCACTGCAATAAGCCGTAGGATATTTTTCCAAATATGAGAAACATTGCTGGAGACGCCCAGTACTTTACGCTTGTTTGCAAACATTCTAAAAATTATAGCAAGCTAAACAAATGAGCCAAAAAATAAAACGATTTTTTTATTCACTTAATAGTTGTTATCTTTCTATCTATCGTTTTATATTCCATTGTTTTGCGTTATCAGAAATTATTTAAACATTTTATTTAATTAATTTTGTTGCGTGTTTCAAAGCAACATTAGTGCCATCTGTTGACGAAACTTAGATATCCGCTATAATCTATCTCAGCACCACACTCTTGGTGTGCGCACGCATATATTTCTCCTTGACGCTAACAGCGCTGCGGTACATAAAGGGTACTACTCTGAGGAAAACCTTACTGTACACGGAACGACATTTGTAAGGTTTTTCCGAAATGGTGTGTGCACTTGCTATGGTATAAATATCCCTTCCGTTTGAGCCTTTTAGTGTGCTATAATTGATGCAGCTCGGATATTATATTATAGAATGATATCGTTGTAGAGTTTTTAATTTTACTGTAGTTTGCATTTACCTGCAAACGTGTTACCTTTTTCATTGTGTGTAGAGCAAATTTGTAAAAAATGTGTAAAGAAACAGTTTAGTCCAATTAAAAAACGATGAAAAAACAAGCTAAAAACATAATGAATGCTTGCGATATGAAAAATACAAAAATTCAAAATATAAAATAATCGTATCTTGCCGGGCAAACAAGTCACCGACTGCTCGCTGGTTCAGAAAACCACCCTTATTAAATAATTCTGATTGTGTTGAAAAGACACCCCCGCTCAACTCCTTCAACAAACTGCAATAATCAAAAGTGAACGACAAAAAAAAGCCAGAACAGATAATCGCTAACCCCAAACACGTTTACATTTCTAGTCCATTAATTTATGTATTACCTTCCGGAATTGTACTTGGGCGTTCGCTCACCGTCTCGATTATTATATCCCATTACTATTTGCCACCGGCTGCACTGCACTCGTTCTGCCAGCGCAAGCTGAATTATTCAAATAGTTTTGGCAATGGCAATGTGTGGGCAATTTTCTCTTTAAACTCTTGGCTCCTGCCATGGCGGCCAGCACACGGATGGCAGCTTCCGATTATGAATATTAAATTTACTTTCCAGGCAGAGGCAACACACGACCGTCTGTTGCGTGTAGGATCATGGCACTCTGTGCGTTGCCATGGTACTTGGCCAGTAGTTGGTTTGCAGGTACTGTACCGTACCTCACTTACTCAGTTGGAAGAAGAATTTTAATTAGATCATCATATTGATTGCTTCTCAATTGTTCTGGAAGTATTTGGGAGTGAACCTGGGAATACCTCAGTGGATGAGTGAGTTGTTGGACTTTTAGGAACGAAAATATCGTTAATTTACGTGTGGTTTAGGAACATTTTATTTTTTGTTTACCAGTCACTGTTCTTGACTGTGTTGCGATAAGATTTCCAGAGCCCCAATAACTACAAACTGCTTATAGATGTGTTCTGATAGATTGTATTTCCAGTTTACTAAGCTAAAATTAGCTCTCTAGGCTTATGGGTTCCAACCACCAAACTGCAATCATTTTTAGGTCAATAACAGTCACAGCCAAAAAATCTTATCTTATCTTTTGTACAGCGGTAGTTGGCAGAGATTTGTTATCGCGACACTTATAAAAATAACGAAACGATTGTACAGCAGTAAAGCTCTTTGTTTAGATTAAAAACATAGTAAAGACCATTTTAATCTATGTACCTGGACCCCGAATAACCTACCAAGCTTTTACTCAACTCTAACTGTTTGAAGAATGTTAAATTCAGTGTAATGAAATTTTATTTACATAATTGTAGGCTTATACATATTACAAACAAACAAAGTTCCGATAAGTGGTAATACGGGTACAGGGTTGAATTCATTGTCACGTGCATGAGAAATGGGTCAAAAACACCGAAAGTTGTGGATCGAATCTAATCTGGACCCAGACACTATCTGCTGTTAGTTTAGTAGATATGGCATAGTGTTTAGCTAAACCAAGCAGAAAATGTTTGGTCGATCAAAGTCCAAAACTGAGCCATTAAAATAAGACGAACAAGTAACTTTTAATGGTATTTGCAAATACATAGCACAGCTAGACGAATAATTGTTATGGACTACTCAATCTGAAGGCTATTAAACAATTATCAGCGATAGTTTTAACCGGTTTGACGTGTTAGCCTGCTGTAGAATTGCCCCTTTAAACCGTTCTAAGTTGAGTACTGTTCGAAAAATTCAAGTGCCTTGGTGCGGAAATCTACCACAGCGACACAAGCGGCACCAGGAAATGGTCATCAGCAAAGCGTTCTGGCAATGAATACCTGACTGCCAGAAGCGCGGCGTGTTAGGCTTATCGCTATCTGAACTTTGTGTCCGCAACAAACAAACATCTCCCTGTCTATAAACATATTGATCCTCGCTTGCCGATCTTTGATGTGTCTTCAGTTCTAAAAGCTATTGACCGTCTCAAGCCATCGTTTGTCCCGGGACGCATCGTTTCCGCCTTCTATCCTGAAGCGAAGTGGTGCCACCATTGCGCCAATCCTGGTCTCGATTTTTCGTGAATCGTTTCGCCTGGGTACCTATCCTGCTAGCTGGACAGCCTCGTGGTTAGTTCCGGTGCACAAAAAGGGAGACAAATCCAGTGCCTGCACTTACCGCGGCATCATATCGCTTTGCGCCTACGCTAAGGTTTCCGAGCTTGTTGTGCACGAACCTCTTCTCGCTGCTGCCTCGAATTACCTCAACACTACCCAGCACGGATTCGTTCCCAAGCGCTCAACCACCACAAACTTGGTTGAATTTGTAAGCCTATGCCACAGGACCATCGACTCCGACTCCCAGGTGGACGCGGTATATACGGACATCAGGCAGCGCCTTTGATAGAGTCCCGCCTTCCTTGCTACTCGCCAAGCTCCAACTGGTGGTTACGCCCGTCCCCATGTTCATTCCAGTCCTGGTGTTCAGAGAATGGTCTTGAATTGTGCGTTGAGAAGTGTGTTGTCGTAATATTCACGAGAAAGTGCTGTCCTCTGGTGTACGACCACACATTAAACGGTTCTACTACTGTCCGCAAAAGCTGTGACAGGAAGTTAGGAGTGCTCCTCGATGAGAAGTTGAGCTTCCACGAACAGCTCGACTTGCTGCTTGTTGACGAACAGTAAGCATCTTACTCGCGACCTCACGGACCCGGTCTCCATCAAGATGCTCTACTGCTCCTAGGTTCGATCTGCTGTTCGGCCCCTGGCCCGTATGGAATCCGTCCAGCGCAACTTCACCCTGTTCGCTTTGCACTTCTGGAGGGTTTAAGTGGACTACGACGCTCACTGTGCGTTTTTGGGTATCGAGTCGCAAAAAAAGCCAGCAAAACTGCAATGTCCAGAGACAATTTGTGGACTTTTGGACTACCGGATCGACTCCCCAACACTACTCTCTCAGCTCAACTTATACCCAGGTCCCAACCAGGCCGCTTCGCCCAAGGACGCGCCTTGACATAGAGGATCACCTAACCCGTTTTGGGGCCTGTGATCCCTTTCACCGTATGTGCCTTGAATATAACTGTATCAGTAATCGTCACCAACCGGTGATGTCACGCGCTGCGCTTTTAAATTGTATTCGACCCGTCCGTCGTTATAATAAACAATAAACTCTGAAGCAATGTTAAAATTGTGATTTAAAGATATTAATTTATGCAGAGATGATGCACAGATAGGTGATCGTACAACAATTCACCTATCGTGGCCAGCAAAAACAGTCTCAGTTTAGTGCTGGCTACCAACTGCTATTCGATGATCATGATCATATTCTTAAGCGAAAATGGTCCCGGTGTGTTGGTCATGTCATGAGAATGGCACCAGACGACCCAGTCCATCCCCAAGTCTTTTCAGAGCGTTCACATGGATAGAAGAGTCTTGATAGCAGACCAAATAAATATCTATAAAGGTCGGAATATCAGATCATCAGAGGCCGGCGCCAGAACTTCTTTCGAATACCAAGACCGCGAGACGGTTGAATTCGTGAAAAAACAGTTGGATTCGTGAGGAAAAACAGTTGAATTCGTGATCGTACTTTAAATGGCAGATTGGCTATTTATTTATTGATTTACATTTATTTTGTTAGACCAGGGCATGTAAAGCTCATCAATATTCATTCTCATTCCTACTAATTTCATACAGCTTCTCATGTGTTTTTTAAAACAAATTGTATTATTTGCCCTTTTTCTCTGTATTCTCAGTAAAACCCAAACAGTGAGCCGCAGTTCTTGTCACATATATTTATTTAAATTCCGCTCAACGGTGTTTAATCATCGAGCTTTACCATTTTTACCACTAGCTTTAGTGGGTACGCTCCTTTCCCTCGCCTCGCTGAAACACACAACTGCTTCCGCATCCGGGCGTTGTCTTGTCAGCAGCACAACGATCCCGAATGTCCCCCGTCTCCTTTCCTTCTTCCACAGCTCATTCCTGCCGGGCAGATAGTGTTTTCACACAACACTTTATAAACAAACGGCCGGCGTGCGGGGCTGGACGGGTTGGCGCTAACTTTTTCACACGTTTGGCCACGTCACCATTGCCGGTACCATATGGTCAAACGTAGGTTTTCTCTCCGGTCATCCGGTACGGCAAAACAAAGCAAAAAGCAGGAACAGAACGTACGGAATGAAATACACTTTCCGTTAGTAATAATCTTTCCTGCACTATTTCATATTGTCAACCCGCGCTCATGTCCGTTTGGCGGGCGAACATTTGCAACTTTTGTGCAGGTCGATGTGTGCAAGCGATGGGAAAATAGCTCATAACAAAATGATAAACATTCAGAGCCTATGAATTGGTTGGAACAGGAAAAACAGTACGTACGTACGCAATTGGGACATTGGGACACTGTTGGCTTAGTCCTGTTTTCCAAAGTTAAAGATCATGTGTGGAGGATTAATCTAGTGGTAAGAGTGAAGAAAATAAATCAACTTGATGAAGCGTGTTTTAATTTGTAATTTAAAAATGGTCGATCCACTCGCCAATTGGTCGAGCTCGACATCTGTGTCTATTTTACAGTATATAAACTACTCGTGGAGATGAACTTAAATCTGATGTTCTAGTAAGTTGACCAGAATATATTTATACATATTTTTAAAATGTTTGCATATTTTTAGGCTTGCGATGAATATTTTCTATATCCATTAAATTATGTCTACTTGCTTCTTAACTTCAAACGAAACAAATGGCAAAAAACCTCAGGACGAGACCATAAATACCTGGAACATACTCAAAAAACGGTAGGAAAGCGTCAAAAAGCTTCACGATACACCGTATCTCTGGAGGAAACAGGATCGCTGAAGATCACAAGATCATGAAAATTAACAAATCCCCACCTAGGAAACAATTTAATGAATAGAGCACGTTCCTCAAGCAACCTGTAGTTCTCGAATGCTAATAAACTATTTCTTGCTGTTATAACTGAGTTTGAAACCGATTCCATCACAAAAGTTCAACTTATTGCCAAGAGTTACAATCGATGACCATAATGTGATGTTAGAGACGACAGTGCTGTCGACCTGCACCCCGCACAGGGCTGAACTTGACTGATTTTAACAAAATTATATCATGTTACAGTAGCAGTTCTGCGTTCGGTAGCTGTTTTTCTTCTCCTTCTCCAACAAGAATCGCCATAAACCTTCGCGCAATTTTCTCCACCCGAAAGCCACAACCGTCGGAGCTTTCGGTGTCGAGAAGCATCGCTAGCGGACGTACGTTCACTTCCCCAGCCAGACTAATTTCGACCATGTTCGGCACACTGAAGCAAGAGCAAGCAAGGATACAGCATCGTACATGCAGCGCGTTCTGTCTGGCGCAAAACGGAATTGCCGTACGGCCAAACCGCATCGAACACGTGAACAACATTTGGTGGATGTGAACAAATGTTCAAACGGCAGCCCCAAGGCGTTTGCATTAATCTGTACAAGACCTATTAAAGTGGCAAGTTTACAGAAAAAAAAAACAGTAACAACAGTGAAACATATTTAACTCATCGGAGAGAGAGA
This sequence comes from Anopheles stephensi, assembly GCF_013141755.1. Taxonomy (NCBI): domain Eukaryota; kingdom Metazoa; phylum Arthropoda; class Insecta; order Diptera; family Culicidae; genus Anopheles; species Anopheles stephensi. Next base: position 47,418,465 of record NC_050203.1, read on the forward strand.
AAAACGTTTTAAAATTTTTGCTATAAAAGTTTTCATTAGTATTAAGTTTCGAAGATAATCTCTCTCTCTCTCTCTTCTTCTTCTTCGCCTAACGACCTCTAAGGTTATGCCGGTCATCTCATGGCTTACTAGACTTTTTGAGACCACGTATTGAGACCACTTATTGAGTAAGCTCTCACTACGGCGGAACGGTCCGAATGGGATTTGAACCCCTGCCCTGCAGTATGGAGACTGCTTCATATCCAAGATTGTAACAATAGGCAGTGACTATTATCAGATGAATAACTCATTCCTACAGAACGGCAATTGCTCTTTTTCTGTTTCAGTACATTGTTTGTAATTGTTATCTAACAAATGCATCCCTGGAAGTTAATAGTAAGCCATCCCGCTCATCTCACCAAACCTAAAGCCACCTTCTGAAGTTCCTCCTGGAAGCTGTTTTCCTGGTGAGCTGTTTGTTTTTACACCGATTCGTGAGCTCCTAATTTCACGACTCTAGGGCGGTTTTTGCACCCAGACACACCGCATCCGCATGTCGCCCGTGAAAGGTGAGGTGGTTATGCTTCAAATGCGTTTCAATTTCTGCACTTGACAGGGGCGGATATATTGCAGCTTTATCAAACATGCTTCTCAACCCTCTGGGGTTTGTTTTTGTGGGGCCATTTTTTATTATTTTTTTTTTTTTGTTGATGGCCCCCCAGTTTACCCTTTGTCGAATAGGGTTGGTGTTGTACGACACGGATGCTGATGCTGCTGGTAACGATCATTGCTAGCAGGTTGGACTCGCGTTGAGGAATGCGTTGTTTGAGTGGAAGTACAAATTACGTACCCTAAAATTGATGTTTTTTATTTATGTAGCCAAAACTATAGGATACAATGTTGTATTTTGTCGTGACCATTTGAATTACATATATTGAGCTTTTGTATGAGCTTGAGCATGAGAATTTTATCGCTTATAATATTGTCAAACGCTACATTAAAATAAGGATTAATTTAAGAAGAAGTGCAATATCAACGGTTACTATGACAATATCACCTGAGGACATTACAATCAAAGGTATTTGATATACCTGTCATATGAAGCCGTTTCCATATCAACTAGCTTTGTTTTTCATTTCATCTAAGAAGCCTGCCATAAAAATGGATGTTTTTGCCTTATCAACTGAAACCCCCTTTAAGTCTAGTAAGAGGTTGCGAAACCAAGAAGAAGAAAAAAACAACATCAGAATGGACGGGTGGGTGACTGGAAAGGAATAACTCGCTCCAAGAAGTTTAGGCACTGTTGTCCAAAGCTCCTCAAGTACAGTAAAAACAAACAGTGCAGAGATTGGCTAAGGCATTCCTTATGAAAAATTGATACGACACGAATGTGGTGTCTCAACATTTCTCAAAGCGACCCTTAGGTTGACTTGAGCTGACCAGGCGAAGTTTCTTAACCCAGCCTGGCATAACGCTTGACCGATTCTTGCCACACCTCTCTGAATAGTCTGAACCTTCTACAGCGTCACCAGTATGTAATGTATGGCTTACAAACTTCCCAGCCTCGGGTTAACCTTGAGTAAATGGATAAAACAGTTTTTGAGATCCTTCTCAGTGGGACTGTACCATCAGCTTCGTTGAGGCTCCGAAACAGGATTGAAACTGTTGTAATAGGAAGCCTTCAGTTTCTTTACGAAGCTGTTAAATGTATCTTAAATACCCTGTGAAGTTAAAGGAAGGTTAACCTTTAACCCTGTGAAGTTAAAGGTTTACACATTACACTAAAAGGTATCCCGGAGTTTATTGCCTCTTTCCCAGGTATTTTATGTTTTATTTTTAATATAGCACAAAACACCTGTTTGCTTTTTACAATATAATAAATAGGTTAAGTAAAAATCTTAATAGTAAAATTTAAAAAATCCCATCAATAAACAAAGACATTTACATTAGTTATGTATTACAGTTGCTTACACAAAATCTAATGAATGCAAATAGTTTTGTACATTAAACTTATTTTGATATGAAATATACTCCATGACCAACCATGAGTGATGGGTCAAGTGTGTTAAACTCAGCTCAAATACACTTAAAAAGCTTGTCCTGTATGCCGTCGAGTGGACTCGATACACTTTCTACGATACATTCTCTCTCGAAAGAATTGATTTTGCACGTCCAAGTAGCTGGTGGTGGTGTGTAATGTCCCAAGGAACCAAATCATCTCAAACTCAATTCACCACGGACAATTGGGGCTGATGACTACGCTGGTAGCCGCCAGCTGCCAACGGTCGGTCGGACTACCGATAGCCGAAGGGGCTTGCTCTTTCACGAGTTGTTTTTTGGTTGTATTTCCCACCGACGATGCCCCGGACGAATCAAGGGCAAACTTCATTAGCTTCATCATCAACTATCAATTCAGGTTCGTTTATTCAACAGTTTTTTCTTAAACAAAAAGTAACAGCATATAGGGTGATCCTCATTCTTAGCAGAGGATCAGGACTCGATGAAGCATTCCTGCTCATTTTGCCTTAACCTATTAAATGCTTCCTAGCTAAGTTTACAGTTTGCAAGCCTCACTTTGTATCATGCAACCTTAACTTAAGCTCACTTTACAGCACAGAAAAAGCATTTTATTCGAAGAGTTTCAATAAACGCTTTTAAGCGTACTCCGTTTTTTTCTTCTTTTTTTTGCTAATGGACGAGCAAGCAAACACTCCCCCCTATCCAGTTACTTCGGGACGCGCTAAGAAGATTGCACCTTTTACCCGACCGCTTATACTTTTGCCTTGCTGCGACTAGCTGGAGCTTTCATTAACTTCCGCTCTTATGAAATTACTTGAACGCATCCCCCGGGGGGTACGCGGCTACCGGCGGCATCGTCAATGAGCGCGCTAAAAGGGTATTAAGTGAGATTTGCATTTTGTCAAATAAAGTGAGCTTATAAATTGTTTTCGAAACTAGTTTAGCAGCAGTTACCTACCGAGCCAGCCTTCGCAACCAAGGATGGAGCGAAGAAATCAGGTGCTGCAACGGTGACAAACAGCACTCTGACCTTGACTCACCCTGGCTCAACTTGGCCGACCGAGTTTGGCGAGTCACGTTTTGGCGCGCAGGAAGCCAGAGACATTTGCATAAAATTAAGCATTCACGTCGGTGTAATGAAGACACACCACCGAAACGGTTATTAGATGCATCTCAAACGCTTCCTTACGCGACCGGATGCATGTTTCTTAACTTTGTTTTGTTCCCAGAAGGCGTTATGAATTATTAACGCTTTTAATGCTCATAAAATTGTTTGAAGGAATTTCAAATGTGAAGTTATATACTAATTATAAATAGTTAAGCAAGAAAAACATTTCGGTCTATTCAATTAAATTCAATCAAATATAAAGTCCTTCGAAGAATTGAACGAAAGAACAGACCATCGCTTTTGTAGCTGTTTCCCATGACGAGTGCCGGTAACCGACTTGAGCGATGGGATAAATTTTGCTATTCTGTAAGGTTTTACCTTTCTCGAAAATGTACTACCTTACTTTTACATTAGGTTAACAATTTTCGGTACCTTTGTAAAGTATACCCTCTATTTTTCAACTTTTCTCTCTGCTCATCAGTTTCTCGCACTGCTTGTGGATGTTGCTTCTTCAATTGTAATAATTCTTTTAAAACTTAGTCAAAAAATCAATAAGCACTATTTAGCGTTCTAAAAAGATAGAAACAAAATTTACACGGTCTCTTTACTATCTGCTACCATGGTCAATCCGTGAGGCTTCATATCCTTCTCATAGTACTAAGAGCCTTCCATTTGGACTGGAATCCCTTCAATGTATATTCGTCTATGTATGTGTATTTTCATTCATAAGCTGACCATGCTCAGTAAAATAAACATTTAGGCTCCCAGCAGGTTCTTAAGGCCTGCCCGGGAGGCTATTTCATTCCGGATAACAGAATTTGGTTCTCATGAATCTCTTTTGAAAATTATCAATATTTACAGTCATCCTAGTAGATTCTAGTATTTATGCCAATAACTTCAGAAAATACTTTATAACATATTTACTCAGAAAAAGGTTGTTTTAAGGTGCTCGGAAAATTATAGAATAGGAGAAAAATATTTTCCGCTAGCGTTTTTTAGTCATGTTATATGGAGCAATTTTATGAGGAATATGAGTAAGAGTACAATTTCTTCTTAAGGATATATGTTTTATTATTCTTTACAACTTAGCAGAACATATTTTAAAATATTTATCTTTCATTCCAAAAATAAAATAACTGTACTGCATAAACAAACCCAATCAGGATTAGTTCCTTATCGTGTTTGTGTGTGGGCACATCAATACACGAGAGAAGTACTTGACCAGGCTCAACATCGGCATCCTCGACCAATTAGCCAATTACTAAGCTCCCTGTACAACCCAAAACACCCAATTAACGTTCCTTTGACCCGGGTGGATTATTTTCCGAAAATAAATTCCAGCAGAGGACTTCGAGACATTATACTGATGTATCGTGCAACTTGCTTAATCCTTATCGGAGAAATTGTGCCTTTTTTATTCATAAAAGACTTAATAATAATTTTCCTTGCCTTAAAACCCCCAATTAGAGAATTTAAAACCTGTATAAAAAGTACTAATTTTCATTGGCCAACAATGCCACACAGAATGGTCGACCATCCAAAGGATGAAAAAGTTTCGACACGACAAAACCTAGCGCTCGAACCACGCGAGTCATTGTTTTGGTTCGCACCGTGAAAAGAGCACTGATTGATTGTGGGATATTGTTTGTTCTGTGTTTACGCTAGCTGCTGCCACAGTGCCGCACATCGTGTCCGTAAGCCTGGCAAAAGGCTCCGGACCAACCAATGCCTCACCAAACAACCGACAGACATCGGCAGGACATGGGATCGCAATGCAATGACCATTTGCCATTATTTCGAGCAGAACGGACCCCAGGGCACCAAAAATGTCAAATCCTATTTCTCGCGCCATCCATTTGCTGGCAGCAGCAGCAGCAGCACCGGCAGCAGCAGAACGAGCTTGTATCGTTGGCGTACTCCGAACTCCGCTGCTGCACTATGTACGATGAACCATCGATTCGCTGTTGAGCTTCGGAGGATCGATCCGGCAAACAAACACAACAAACCCACCCCGAAAAGGGCTATAAATAACAAATTCATTAAGTACATTAATTTGTATTCGGGCTAGGTTGAGACCGTCACTTATGGAAGATTGTTGATAAAACGAAGAAGTAGCGACATTGTAGCGATCAGTTTGCATCAGATTGGCATATTGTTGGCTTTAAAAACCTCCTTTACCCTATAACACCGTATAACAAACATACAAATAAACATTAACTCAAGCAAAAGCAGTTACAATGTTCACCGTACATACCCCGACTGACTAACATGATCTCAAAGGAACAACTCCACAAACGCGAACCAAATGGTCTGCTGAAAAGTGGAATCAAATCACGCTCTCGGTATCTCTGACACATTTTGGATGTTCGCACGGAACAACCTTTTGCCACCATTTCAACCTGCTGTGCATAAGCGTCCAAATCCGGCTAGTCCAAAGGACAGTCTGTTGCATTTCTGTTCTGCTTCTGCTTATCCACCAATCTTCTATTTTCTCAACAGCGCGCTTCCACCGCTACCTGGCACTCTCATAAACTCAATTGAATCATTGCATTGCATCGTGAGCTGACCGACCAAACCAATGCTAAAGCTCTCTGGGCTCTCAACCTTCCGACCCAACCAATTTGCCTCACGAACGTCGTCTCGTGCGCTGTGCTGTGGAGCATTTGGAGTGGTCAGCACTGGGAACTGGGAAAAAACATCAAAATGGAAGGATTTTTCCGTTATTATCATAAATAAGCCATGTGAACGTTGATAGGATTATGTTGACCGACGACGAACTTCCGGGACCGACACCCCCGGACAGCGGCGGAATCGATTTGAACTTTCGAAACGGTTCAATCAACTCCTAGAAAATTCTGGTACGGGACGATAATCACAGTGCTCGACTGTCGAATTTCAATAAAAATTATAACCTTTATAAAAAAATCCGTCATTCTCAATATTTGATGCGTTCAATGCGATAAATTGCTTGACCTTGATTGTTGGTCTGTCACCCAGTTTTGCTTATATACATTTTGCAAATATACAGTTGCAAATAATCAAGCCAAAATTGGGCAAAAGCATCTTCAACATCTTAACTTGCTCTTGTACGCACTATTGATGATTGCAGCGAGTCCTTCTGATCAGTACTTCAACTTTACAGATAGTCTAAGCGCGATTGAAGCACTAAGATCTCCGAAGACTGCTAGAATTGCTTGGCTCAATGTTCGACAAGGCGTCCAGGATTTCGCTCATTTGAGTCCCTGCTCATTGTGGCGGCCAAAACAGCCCGAGAGTTTCTTGGTCTACCACAGCAGCTTTTCCCGTCTCGCTGGTTGCATGGAGGTGGACGAACTCGGACAATTTCTTTTCTCGATCCCCCCCGCAAGTTTCCCTGTGTGGCCTAGGTTCGGTGGGCTTTCTGTAGGCCGGCCATTCACACGCGTGATGTCTCGCCTTATGTCGAATCATTTCGCGTTGAATGCTCATCTGCAGCGTATAGCTGTTTTGGCTGCTGTGACGGATTTCACGATGTGGATCACCTTCTGCGTGGAGTTTGAAACCGTAAGACCTTCCTAGTTGAGCGTCCCTAGTTGAGCGAAAGTATCGGCAGACGACCAGGCACTGAAATTAGAGAAACATACATAAGGTTCATCTTCCGATTCGCCAGAGACAACGGTCTTATCGTTTGATTCCGCATCGCCATTATCCTTCCAATCCATATCACCCATTCCTGTTTTGTTATTCGTTGTGTTGTCCTTATGTAAGGTGTATTTTGAAGTGCCACCGGTGATCCTTTGACGAAGCGTTAGCATCCGAGTTCAAAGTCTGTAACTGTAACAGTGTTCTTCATCACTGTCTAGTCTTGATGGGGCGAGCTCGGCCTCGCTGGCATTGGGTTCGGAAGTGATTAGCGAGTCCAACCTCGTGAACAGCAGAGACCCTGCTATTATGGTATGGCACACGCCGATAGTTTCCAAGTGCGGTGAGCTTGGGCTATCACTAGACGTTCTACCCTGTCGTATCTTGAAACTTAATTGCTGGTACGCTAAGTTGACATCATTTAAACGGACTTCAAAGCTGTGTTTGATGCTTGCCTCATAGGCTTGCTCATCGGGCCAACAAATTAGTGGACTGCACATCATCCGAGGGTGTTGTATTGCTGCTGGGCCGCCGTCCCATCTTGGACTTCGCCAGCGTCGTCGACCTCTATAGATAGGAAGGAGAGAGTACAGCTTCGTAAACGACCCCATCCCTCTAACCTTCATTGACTTCCCTACCCTCCTGGCGGCCATTCCCATTTACGTCCCATCCTGCCCCTTGCGCGTTCACCCTCCACTCCTAATCCCATGGCGACGATCGCAGTTCGCCTAGACTTTTTTCTAATTTATTTATAGAGGCTTTGAGTCTAAAAGACTTCATTCGCCTCTTTCCGGTATGAAGGTTTCATGCCTATTGTGGTTATGGCTAGATTGTAACTAAGGACTATTACAAGTGTGGCTCATAAAAAAACTATTGCGGATTAAAACTAAATTTCTCTATAAAGGTTGCTGATGTGTAAAAAACGAATTAGGCGGTTTTGTTGATGTTTGTCGGGTGAGAGAATGGTGGCTAGGTCGCTATCTAGTTGGCAGGTGTTTTGGTGTGTAGTGTAACTATGGCAATCGGTGAGAATGTGGCGGACCGTGATGTTAACGCCACAGAAGCTGCAGAGTGGAGGACTGGATTTTTCGAGGAGGTAGGCGGTGGGTCAGGCGGGTATGTCCGATGCGGAGGCGGGATAGGACTCGTTGGTTGCGGCTGGAATCAGGATCATCCCATGGTGCTGTGTTGTGTGTGATCGTACGGACGGAGATTCGTGGAGAGGTCTAGGTTGTACCAGGTGGTGTTCCAATGTTGAGTGATTGCAGTGTTGATGAAGCGGATGGCGTCTCGGCGAGATAGGGAGTCGTGTCGGCGAGATAGGGAAAATGACGCTCGGTATGTCGGTGCGTAGTCCTTCGTCAGCGGCAAGTCGGATGGCTAAAGCTTCGGCAGTGTATTGCAGGAGTACGATGATATCAAGGACGTATACCCGGTTCGCCCAGACTGATTCTTGAATGCGTGCACCCCAATGCCCAAGGTGATTTGTTTGCCCACAACATGTCCTTTGCTTCCTTGCTTTCTCGTGTTTTGCTCCCTACCTCGTCCTATATATCTCGACAAAAAAAAAACTAATTGTATTTTTTTTTAAAATCGGCACCACAACCTCAAGTTTGTGCGTCCCTGAATATTCAGATTCAGTAGGTAATGTAAATTTGTTTTAAGTTTTTACACAAGTTTACATCAAATTATCGCATTTCGTAATGTAACCCATCATTATATGTTACCAATTTGCTGAGTCAAATTAATGTGTTGAAAGTTTATAACAATTCTTGCTTTTTACTATATCGAACCAACTTAGCTCGTAAAAAATCACACTTTCCGGAGAGTTCCACAAAGCTTACTTCAGTTCTTCTTACGTTTTCGATTAACCGTTCCACACCGAGCAAGGGTGTAATTGATTTCAATGACGGCGAATGGATCCTTTCCCTTGCGCCACTGTACGGCAGTAGCGAACTATGTTGATGCTATGATTTATGTCCCCATACAGTAGTGGAACTTTCACTGTGCGTCGAAAAATGATTAGATCTTTCAATTTCGGAAGCGAGTGCTTTCCAGAAACTTTGCTTCAAAAACTCGCGTTAGCCAGTGCAAAGAAGATTTTCCAAGTGGTTTGAAGTTTTTTTGTTGCTTTCACTTTGCAAGATGGATTGCCGAATCGTGTTTGCGGGAATGGATGTCCTAACCCGGTGTTTTCGGAGTTTTACAACCACAGCCATTTAAAAGTGAGCTAACTGTGCTTTAAATAAAATAGTCTGGACAGTTAAATGTAGATAGATGGAAAAGGCTATCTAGCAAATCAAAAACTAGCGATGCTTCGAATATGCTATCGTGCTCCAAAAGCAACCATCCCACCGACTAGAAGAACTAGAACATGTGCGCTAGTTGTGCAGTGTTCAAGCAGTGTAATAGAAATAACTCATCCGTACTTTTATCTTAACGTGCTTCGGTCTGCACAGGGTCTTCGGTCGCAAGAGACGCTTTCACCAACCTGTCGGCAGTTACATTTATTCCAGCTGGAGACGAAAACTGCTTGGAATACGTTGAATGACCCTCTCTACGATTCTTCCAATAGCAGCATGCCTTTTATTAAGTTATCCACCAAGTAAAGATTAAACCGCAAGCACAGGTGCTTTTATGTGCACATTAATGGACCGTGATGTACAGTGCGATCCAACGCCAATACAAATAGCCCACGGCAGAAGTTTATATTAAGGGCAGTCCAGTTGCCCTGTGGTAGAGGCGACGGTGTTTCACACGACAGGACCAGTCATCGTATCCCATCCGGATTGTTCCAGTTTCCAGTATATTCAGCTATAGGACCGCCTTATATCCTGATGGGGTGTCCCGATGATTCTTTCATCCAGTTTGTGGTTATTTTACCATCTCTGCAAAGCATTCTAAATTGTTACTCCACTTGATGCACCCATAATTTCATTTGCTTTCAATACCGGTAAGTGTTTTTTTTTTTTCATTTATATTAGCCGTTCACAAATACTTATAATCCACTTGTCCACATCGATAAGTATCTAGCCCCACGCCCAAAGTCAAGACGGTAATTCCGAACTAGGCTTCCGAACTAGATTCCGAAAGATCTGAACTAGGCTCACATTTTCGATCCTGACAGCTTCATGGGAAAAGGTTTAAATTTTTGATTTCTGACCGGCAATTTCAGCTCACGATTGCTATCGTGCCAATTAACCAGACAGATTCGTTTCGTTCCTTGCTCTTAAGAACCCACAACCATACTGTTTCTTTTTTTTCTAAATTTTCTACCCACTAGCATCTACCCTCACGACTAGCTTCTTACCACTAGCATCTAGATCTAGACGATGCGGCAAATCGGCGGAGCAGCAGCTCCACTCCTACCATCTCTTCATTGATAGCCCGGGCAAAACTGTACGACGCAATGAGCTCTTCTGGAATCCCGGCCAAGCTTACCAGGCTTGTACGAATGACAATGGCCAACATCACATGCTAGGTGAAGGTGGATGGAAAACTCTCAGGTCCCTTTGCTACCACCAAGGGCCTGCGCCAAGGAGATGGGCTTGCCTGTCTCCTCTTCAATCTGGCGCTAGTAAGAGCCACACGCGACTCGGAGGTGGAAACTTCGGGGACCATCTTCTATAAGTCTATCCAGATCCTGGCATACGCTGATGACATAGACATCATTGGTTTGAGGCTCTCCTATGTAGCAGAAGCTTTTCAAAGGATCGAGCGAACGCCACAAATCCTCGCGTTGGAGACTAAAGATGCGAAAACCAAAATGAAGGTAGCACCACCAGCGGCCCTGCTAACAAACACTCATTTACGCAGGGGTGATATACAGATACGTGAACGCACCTTCGAAACCGTCCAAAACTTCACCTATCTGGGGTCAAAAGTCAGCACCGACAACAACATTGATGTTGAGTTACGCGCAAGGGTGCTGGCTGCCAACCGGTCATACTACAGCCTGAGGAGACTTCTCCACTCAAAATACCTGTCGCAACGGACGAAGCTGGGACTGTACAAAACATGTATAGTCCCAGTACTCACATACGCCTCTGAGACATGGACTCTGTCCAAAACGGAAGAAGCCCTCTTAGCCGCATTCGAGAGGAAGATGCTCAGAAGGATTTTTGGTCCCGTATGTGTGGAAGGACAATGGAGGAGCCGCTACAATGACGAGCTCTACGAGCTGTACGAAGGTGCCGTTATCGCCTGGGCCACCGGACCACCCCCATTATAGGAATTACTTAGCTCAAATTGAGCAGGTGCCATGATCGAGAGAGCGGCTTCTTGTAGTTGTAGAACCAATGAGTTGAGTCGAAAACTTTCCTCAGGCTCAACTCAACATCTATCTGGTTGACGTTCCTGACTTGTGGTCCCGGATCGGTGAAGAATGAGGCAACTTCAGAGGTGCGATTTTTTTTAATTACCTTCAAATGTGCTTCGCGAGCTACGCCCAGAGCAATTTGCTCATAAAATACAATGTCTGCAGCTCTACAGTATTCAATTAACCCGGGTGCTTACGGTTAAATACCACAAACAACGTCGAATGTTTGTGTACTAGGTTTTAGGGCACATGATTTGATCGATATTAGTGACAAGGTCAATTTCTGGATGATAATATTTGTCCCAAGAATCTCATTGGTTGGTGTCAAGCATTGTGAAGTTGGACCGTCAACAAGCGCTAACCCTGCTGGTAAATACAGTCAGCATGTCCATCTACGAGATTCAACTCGGCTTATGTGCCAGAGTCAGGCAAAGTTTAAACTCTCAAACCCTCGCCCCCAATCAAAGTCAATCAATCAATGATGACCAATTTTTCTTTCGCATTTAACTTTTAAAAAGAAGAACGCTTGGTTGAGATCAGTTTACATTTAAATGTATTTTTTATAAATGTCGATGAGTCCCACCTATGGTTTTTTGCGTCCCTAATAATGCCTAACATGTCGTTTGTAGTTTGTCATCATTTGGAAAATTAAATCAAATCGACTGTTAATTAGCTTATCCTAATAAATTTAAAAAAATTACCAAATAAGGATATCGTAAAGGGTTTATTTCCCTGCACGTGTGCTTAAAGTGGTTTCCTTTCCTGTTTTTTTTTTCCTTCTTCCAAATTCTCAAAACCGGAAGCGAAAGTTCTGCCATTCACCATCGTACGTACCCCATCCCGTTGTGTTACCCGCAAAGAACGCGTTTCGGGAGTGCAATTTTGCATTTTGAAAAGTTTGAATCCGTTTCAGGCACGATGGCAAGGAAAAACGCACGAGGCTCATCTGTACGTACTGTACGCTACGATACAGATAGGACTCGGGCGATGTTGCGATGCTTCGTAATCTGGTTTCACGGCTAATCTCAATTCATTCTCCAAAGTTGGTCTACATGCTTCCGTTTTTTTTTTGTATCCTTTTTCGCGTTTGTTTCTGTTGTCTTTGCCACTTCAAACATTTCTGCGCAAGTAGTAAGCAACAAAAGAATGTGTTTGCTGCTCTGGTTCGTCGTATGCGGCCAGCATAGTTTTCTGCAAATTATTCCATTCTTGCTTTTTATTGCAGCTCTCCCATCCATATCCACACAGTTTTGTTGCGAACAAAAGGTTTCATTTTTTTGTATCACTCGTTCACTGTGCTTGGTCGCTTTCGTTAGTCAACACAGTCGGTTTTTGTGGGCAAGCGATAAGAAGCACCGATATCAGGGGCAGGAAAGCAACAACCGGAAACGACAAAGTTTAATTGAACGCTTATCCGTACGCCCTGAAATACAAGAAAATTGTACAACTTCTTGGGAAGTTTTACAAGCCGATTTCGCTACCCTATCTTGCGTTTCTAGCAAAAAGGGTGCAAGAGAAAAGCAATGCTTTCGCTAGTTTTTGTTTTAGAAGAAAATTATCGCAAAATAGAGTGCAAACATGACAGGATCGGCGTCAAATCGAAATTATACCGTATTGTTTTTCACACAACTTACTTCCCAGCTATTTCGGCCAACGACACGTCAAGGATGCCAGAAATTGGAGGTCAATACTTAGCCAATATTATAGGCTGTAGCTGTTAGTTAAATTAGTATAAATCATCAACAGAGATTACTTTGTCAAACTGATTGACCTATTTGCTGAATACTTCATCCTGAATATGATCCTGTTGAGGATCGAACATACTGTAAGAATCTTTCAAATTTCATCGGGGACTTAGGCAAGGGAACGGACTCTTCTGTTTGCTGTTCTACATTCCTCGGCAAGGTGTCATGCGAAGCTCGGGCTTCGACATCCAAGGCACAATTTTCATCCGATCGGACGGACATCTCTAGCGGTAAGCGAGGCGTGCACCTGGCTGATACGTGAGGCCCATATGATGGAATTGAGCATCAATGTGAGGAAGCCAAAATTTGTGCTTGTTGGAAGCTCTGATCGTAAGAGAGCCCTCCTCTAGCGTAAGAAGTACTGTTGCGTTGGTACCATCGTAACTTCAGATAACACCGCAAACAGTGAAATCCGAAGCCGCATTGTTCAGGGGAATCGTGCCCACAATGAGCTCCACAAACTCCCGCGAGCCAGAACACTCCAACAACACACGAAATGCACGATATATTGCACACTGATACTTCCGGTAGTCATCTATGGACACAGAGTCATGGGTTATGTTGATCGAGGACGTGTGCGAATAAGACGTCTGGAGAAGAACAATAAACCACGCGCTAGCTGAAGCTGGTTTGGAGGCGCAGATATCCTCACGGTGGCCAAAAACAGGCAAAGGATACGATGGATGGGGCACATGCTCAAGATGCCGGGGGGCGCCTACGTCCCATCACGGAGGTGTTTCTCAGCCACCCGTTCGGCAAAATGCGTAATGGAGCACAGCGAACTCGTTGACTGAATCAGGTGGAGTCTAACCTGCCGGAGATCGGATGAAGTATTGGACGGAGAAGTGCAACCCTGAATAGAGTTTTGGATTATTTATTATTCATTCTTGTGTTTAACGTTGCTTTCAGGAAAATCTCGGTCGTTCGTCGTTTATACAAAAGTTCCAAGAGGCATGTAACTACCGTATCCTTGGTAGTTCCTCTAGAAATAAATATTTTCAGCTGCAAATACTACTTCTAAAAATTCAAATAAAGTACGAGACATTGCAAGGATCAACGCTGCGAAGACAAATTGCATGATTTCCAAAGGCTTTGACGATCTCGAGATATTTAAGAGGTTGTGCCATCTTGGTAGTGTCTTCATTTCGGATAGCAAATGCTCCAACACACTGCTCCTTCCTCATTGCATGTTATGGCTGTGCTGGCAGAATAAGGAAAAAAAATACTACAAACGATTGTATTTACCACGATTTCATAAGAAGCAAAATCGTGGCACTTCAGATTATTGTATGAATTTTATTGCGTATTACTTAGTTCTTGAAGGTTACAAGTATGCTTGTGTATTGCGTTCGAAATTTGACGAGATAAAATCGTTAATACTATGTATGCCCTACGTATAAAATACACATTCAAATCTCACGAATCAGTTTACCCTGGAAACTAGTCAGTTTCATGCCACACCACATGCTGATTGGCATTTGTCCTGCTATCATAGAAATCACGCACGGCCATCGATATACTAGTTGAGAAACCTGACAGTCTAGAGAACAAAAAAGTCTTACCAATATATTACCAAAAGTTCTCGCGGCGATATCCGCTCCATAATCCGTCTCTGTGTCAAGTCACTACAACCACAAGCTAGCAAGTCTAAAACTTTTGATGATGCTACAATCACCGTTCACAGAACAGTTGTATTCCCGTATTCCTTGGCAAATCCGTTAATTAGACAAACTTTGCAAAATGTGCTCAGTCCCGCCTGGAGGTTTGCCTCCGTTCCGCTACACACTATAATGGCATCTGTTGTAAACCTACTTACTTAAACTCCATCTTCAGTTACTTTGAGCCCGCTCGGTGCTCGGTAGGATGACGAAAGCATCCTGTGTACGGATTGCACCATTCGCCACATTCATTTCCCACAGTGTGCATGATCATGAATGATGAGGATGGGTCTGTCATGTTTGGATAATAATGGCCCGCATGCCGTCACGTATTGCTTATTTGATTTGGGATCTGTTTTAAGATCTCGACAGGGATCAAACGAATAAATTAGTGTAGTTTTGATAAATATTGTCAATTAACCCAATTACTACTCAACAGAAATCGGTTCACAGATCCACCCGTCTACAGTCGGAACCAAGTATGTACACGGTAAATTATTAACATAGCCGAACCTATGATTTTTTTCTAAACACAAATGAACTGATAAGCTGAAATTGCTGTGCTTAACAACACAAAAACGTTCTAAATTCTCCAAATCTCATCATCAACCGTTGACAGCCTTCCGCCGGCGATGGACATCAAAGGGCTTGCCACGGTTCGCCTGGAAGGTGAATCAACGGGTGATGGTGGATTATTATTGTCCGGATCTCATGTACCGTTGCCACCGACTGGAGACGACAGGGACGACGTGGAGGGGCTCGATTTCGGCCCGTTGGAACCATTGGTGGTGGTGGTGCTGCTGCTACTACTGCTGCTGCCACTGCTTCCGCCACTATTGTAGCTGCTCCCTATTGCATACATACTGCGCGTCGGTGAACGAACGTTCGAGGCAGGATTGTGGAATTTCAACAGTTCCACCACAGTTATGGCCACCTGCACAATTCCACGACCCTCGAGCACGTCTGCAGCACAGCACAGAAGATTCTACAAAGATAGTAACGGGTACGAAACATCATACATAAGAACGCTCTGCACCATATCCATTCTGTTCACAAAAAAAAACTCAAAAATAAAACAAAACTCTAACCGGCCAAACGCATACACGTAAGATATATCGTTTTTATTGGTTTTGCATCAACTCAAGCGCAAACGGCAATCAATAGAAAGTCGTCTCATGAGAACGCAGCATCGTATGGGTGTAAGCGTGATAATGCTTTTCTTCTGTTGATACATTAATAATAATTTTGTTAGACAAGCGATACGTGTTAGACATGAAAAACGATTCAACGATTTTGGTAATAAAATTAGCAGTCTTGCGTAGCGTCTGGGTTTATGATAGCTGAATAGTCCAAGACAGTAGTTTTCCTGGTTACGATCTGTAGTCGTAGTATTGCTGTTCACACGCTTGTGAAGCCTCGTGTAAGGTTCCCTAAGGCATAAGATTGATTAAGTATGGTGCAAAAAAATACGGAATGAACGAAGGAATATAAGCACACTTTTCTCGGAATCTCAATCAATGTAATGTAATGTTTGTTAACGCAATTTCCAAAACAGTTCTAAACTTTGCCAAGCAAATTGTTATCGGTAGGCATGTGCTTTTGCTTCACTGCTACACCACTCTTCTACTAATAGCTGTCTCATCTTGGAATAGGAATATATAGGAATATTAAAAGTTATTCAATGTTCCATCTGCATCGGTTGACATTCAACAACTGTGTAGAGAACATTCCTTTGCAACCGCTTTCGTTTTCAAGAAATGGTGGAAGGGCCTGTTCATTTAACTGTTCAAACTATTGTCCTAGAAATGGATTTCAATTGGTGCTTTTTGTGTTCTACATTCTCCAGCCGTCGGTTGGTTTAGGTTACATCTCATCAATGGTTCCATTCCATGAAAGTCCCTTTGGTGTGTTATTAATTGTAAATAGACGACCGCCTGTCAATGTTACATCTAAAAAGGTTGCTCGAAAATATAGCTCTAAACTTAAAGTCAAATAAACAGGTAAATCATTCTTAGCAGTGTAAAATAAAGATAATACAAAAAAATCCAGACAAAATTAAATATACTTAATAAACCTTACATTTAAGATCCGCCCCAAAGTAAGTACTAGAGTACATAATACGTAGAAAAAATATATCATTTGAACTTTCAATATTTGGTAATGAGATTTTAAAACGTTTGGAAATCATGGTAGTACGTAACGTAAGGGAATGTGTTCAATTATTCACTAGATACTTATCCATCTTGCTTAAAACAATAATCACTAAGCTAATGTTTCGTACAGAGCAAAGAGCCTAGAAGGCGGACGATAATTTAAACATTTCTTAGCGGCCTGATAAATACTTTTTTTTACTAAACAAATGAAACTGGGGAAAAAACTGAGATTGGTTTGATTCACTGAGAAAAAGCACTAATTTCTAGCCGCACACATACATCCTCTGCGGGTGCATTACTTTCTTAACGTTTCATTTATTTTAAGGCAACTCTTATGTGTTCATTACTTCCTCTTACCCATGTGTGTGCAGTATAGTTTGTTCCTGTTTTCTTTTCTAAGTCACTAACGTACATGTTCAACATGCCTTTTAGCCACCATGGTGTGTTTAAGTAGTAGTAACTTTTCATCTTTTGATTATTGATTGTTCACTTTGCCCGTGGCACTATCAAGCTACGACAAGTTCTGTCCACTACAAAGAACATTATCCAACACTGTATCCTCGAAAGAACCTCATTCGAAAGCTTAACTCATAAATAAGTAACGCGCCTTGTGTGTGGACATTTGGATTTTTCAATAAATAATGCGCAGAAAACACAAAACAGCAACGTAAACGGTAAAGCCTCTTCAAAATTAAAATTAAAAGCATAATGAAATGCGTCACTAGCCACTCTCTGTGTGTTGCACGGTTTCCGAGAGTAATGATTGGCTCCTCAACTCAAACGAGTGTTTCCACGATTAACATAGCATTTCAAAATTCAAACGCATTGTTTATTCTACAGTACGAATGCTCAATGTATACTAGTATGTATTATGCGTGACAACAAATGTGTAGATGCATCAGATGAAGCTTTTCATTGGCGAAATAGGTGATGTACTTTTCTCGATTGCTCGAATATGATCACTTACCATCGCAGCGTATAGCACATTAAACGCTAAACTAACTTCCAATTAAACCATCTTCAAGATGGAACAGAACGCTTAGCTTCGAAGGGAGAACAGAAATCATTAATGTTTGTGAATATAAATTAAACTGGTGGACATTGTAATCGTGTTGCAATAAAAATGCTTTAAATCCTGATCTTTCCAGTAGAAGTGATGCATTTCACATGTAAGCGCACGTGGAAAAACTTTACAAATGACTATTTTTTAAATAATAAAACGATTGTTTCAAAGGGACAAGAAAATGTTAACAGATTCGTTTGATGAGAACACATTAAAAAAGGGATTCGTAAGTAAGCATTATTACAACGGATAGAGGTAAAGGTAAATAACCGTAAACAGGAAAGTTCCTAAGCACAGGACCGTTTCCATCACTGGATGCTTGGGTTCGGGTCGAAGGCGAAGCGAATCGACGATTTCACCAATCGGTGTATTGTTTTCCTCGGCTGCAAGCGCCTGTTTATCAACGATCCCGTGCTCCGGTGTTGTGCAAACCCCAACGCTTGTTACGCTTGCCTGTGTTTGCGTTTCACAGTTCAGAATTTTCCTACCCGGCGAGGCGGCATTTTCGAAAAACTCGATCCGCTTAGTGACCACCTTGTGCTCTTTAGCATGCCCGAAATCGATGTCGCTTTGGACAATGTTAAAATTTTCGCTTCCATTCGTGTCGGGCTTTAAAGCCTTTAACCCCATGACTGGAGTGTCCAGATCGTTCGATGGCACATGCCGGCGAACTAAGCAATCGCTCAACGACGCAGGGGACTGAGCGTTGGTCGGTGTAAATGCATCTCCATTTTCATCACCTCCAACCGAAACAGCACCGCTCTGATCGTCGTCGCAGGAAGTGAGGCTCGTTTCCGAGTCGTCGTAATCCTGAGCATTGTCGGCAGTGCGACAGCGAAATTTGCCAATGTCACTGTCATATTCGCATTCCTCAATAATTTCGTTTAGGTTTGACTGTACGTCGTTTGAACTATGATTTCGGCGATTGGTTCGTGAGGAAGGAAACTTTCGCTTTCTGGTTGGTTTTGCATTGCCTTTGGGAAGATCCAATGTCACCGGGACATTCCTGTGATCCTCGCTAGCGTGCTGCGAGTTTTGGCTGTACACGCAAGCGTAGTCGAGAATCTCACCGGCAGAGGCATAGTCAGTGACAATTCGCAAGCTCTGCGGTTCTACGGTACCTAGCGAGGATAAATCATGCGTTGCCGCCCTTGGGTCGCAATTTAAATTTTTCTCTGGCTCTGCTGAGCTGTTGGTGTTGGTTGCAGCAGCTGTTACGACTGATGCTGGTGGCAGCAGCAGCAGCGGCGGCGTCGGCGGCGGCGGCGGCGGTGGTGATCGCGGACGACGAAGCAAACCAATGGCCGACGGTGAGGGCGGTGATACGAATGCGCTCGCAACCGGTGGCATGCTCAGCAAAGCCGCTATCGTTCGATACATCGCCAACGGATTAGGAGGTCTTGGTGTAAGACTTGCTTCCTGCGATCCACGTCCGTCCACATCATCTTTCGCATTCCGATCGCTATCCTCCAATGGGGGTTCGGCCATGGTTGATGGAACGATGTCCTGACAGGAGCAAATCAACTCCTGCAACCAACACCAATAGCAACAGGATAGAGAGAGAAGAAAGTTAGTGCGCGTTGACGCCTGTTCTGCTTGGAGTGTGGTAGAACAAATATCTATATCTAGTTTGCTTTGTCCGTTGGCTAGTTTGGGCTAAAAGTGCCAAAAGCAGCGACTCAATCGCTTCCACCTTCTTCCGTTCTTTGGCGCCTCTGGCATTGTTCGCTTTCACTATTGATTACGGTTATGTACATACAGAGTATTTACAATCATATCTAAACATTTAGCCCGCATTGGAAAGAGAGATAGGATAGTAACAGAGTCTCCAAATTATTGGTTTGCTTGCTTTGCTCGCTCTTAACTAAATATTTCTTCAAGCGCACTAAGAACACTACGAATGCAACAAATCTGCATCCATGAACAACTAAATATTTGATTTTTTTCTACTTTACACGCTTTTTTCATGTAATTTACGCTTACGGTAATGGGTTCTCTTTTTTATATTATAACTAAAGTTAATGCCGTTGGGAGTCATTTGTGGTTATCCTTACACCCAATAACTTGACTACACATTTTGTAAGAACAGGATGGACCGCTTATCGTATTATTAGTAGCAAATAATGATAATCCGCGTGGACCTTGCATTTGCAAACAATTTGATAGTACACGAATTACGCCTCACTTGCCAGCGCGTTATTCAATTTAGTAGAAATGGGAGATTTTTCTGTTCACTTTAAATAGATATTCAAATAGTTAAGTTCCGGGTACAGCGGTATGTACAATGTAGGATCATGTGTAGAACTTAAAGATTTATTAGACGCAATAACCAATCGTGGAAAATAAAGAGCAGCAGAAACGTGTTCTAAAACCAAACAAAGCAAGAGTTGTACGAACGAATCATCGGAACAGTGAATGAACCATTTGAAACACGAAACTAGGAGCGGACAGCTTTGAAACCAACCCCCCAGAAAAGGTACCACCGATAGCCATAGTTTCTCAAGTGTTACCAAGCAAAATAAGTTACGATCAAATAAAGAATGTACTTCATTCAGACGATCGAAAGCACTCACCTCGTCTACTCCTATTTTGCGACAGGCGTCAAGAAAATAGTCCACATTTCTCCGACAGCGGGCCATGGTTAGTTTGGGCTAAAATTTAAGGGCAACAGCGCGTGTTACGGTGGCTCTAATTAAACACAACTTGGTCGTTTCGTAGCTTACCACAGCTGAAGATGGTACATGAATGCTTCCAACCGATCGCGGCCGAACAAGATTTGCCAGGTGACACAGCACGACACCATCCATCAATGCGGGCGCAATGTCTTGCGGGAGTGACATTTTTAGGCGAGTTTCAATTATTTGCCTCAGCTGCTCAATAAGTTCTGTTTCCTCTTTCTGCTTGTCGAACTCTCGTCGCATGGTGAAACTCAACTTTTCGGTAGGCACGTCGCGGTTCCAAGAGACAGTCCTAAAAGTGCGAACATTAATTTAACGTCAATCATCAAAGCACACCAAGTAGTTACGGTTTAGTTGCCCTGTCCGCTCGGCATACTTACTTGTTCGTTTTCTGCCCCGGTTTAGCGTTGTTTACGTAGCCTACTGTCGCGGTCAAGGGTTTCTGACTGCCTCCAGCTAGCACCGGTGAGCCCAATCCTGCTGCACCATTTGCTGCCGTTGGTTTTGGTATTGACGAGGGAGGAACATTGTTGTGCGTCAAAGCACCACTCGTGGACTTGCACGGACTGTTTGGTTTTACGTATGCGTACTCATTGCTAGCGCTTCCATTTGGCGAAGACAACGATCCTTTCCCGGCACCGTTTGCCAGCGGAATTTTACCATTCGAAACACTCGCTGAACCCGACGAATTGCCATTCAAATGGGTAGGTGAGTGAGTGTGATGGGATGACCCAATATTGCGCGACGGTATGACCTTTTGTACCGGTCGTTTATTCGGTGTTCCGCCAGCACTGTCCTCTATGGTAGAAGCTTGACTACCATTACGATTTGGCGATAGCAATGGGCTGGAGTGCGTACCAGTTGCACCGGTCGCATTGTAGATGCCGTTCGGATTTGCATTGATTTGGTTAAGCTTTTGAACGCCTGTCGTGTGATGCGGCGATACGGGCGAGCTTTGGCTGCTGCTGCTGTAAACTGAGGAGGACGAGATTGATTTTGTGTAGGGAGAAACGTTGCTAACCGGCGAGTCCGTCGCTGATCCCGCACTGTCCGGTGTGAGTGGCTGATCTTTGGACCGATACACAGAGTCGAGATTACGCTGCTGACGCAAAGCTTCCTTGTACTCGCGGTACGTCTGATAGTTGGATAGTGTGCGGCCTTTGTCATCCGTCTTTGTGCCATCGGGTGTGATATCTCCTTCGGGCGATATATCGTTACTGAAGGAATAAAAGCAAACAGGTGATCGGATAAAATAAGCATACTTCTGTAAACACGAATGTACGCTCCTGCTTACCTATTGTTATTCGATAACGGTTTACGGTCGGGATGATGCTCCTGAAATGCCGCATTCTTTCGGAATTCTTCTTCCCAACATACATCATTATTGCTGCCAGTAGTACCGTCCACGGTCGGATCATTTGAACCACCATGGATTGCATGAGATATCAGCGCGGCCTGTGGCCCACCTGAGGACGGATTAGAAGTAGTGTTATGGTTACTACTACCGTTGCGTGGCATAACCGTGAAACCCGAGTGCAGAGGAATAGGGGACCATTTTGCCGTTGAACTGGTGGTGGAATTGTGCGCATCTTCGTCATGCATCCATCGCTTACCCTCGAAGCCACCATCGCTAGTGCAATATCCGGAGTCGACGTGTGCCCTCCGATTCCGCTGTTGGCTATCGAGCAAGCAGCTGCTGGAATTCTTCGCCGAAAGAGCTGTTCGCCGCAGCGTTGCATGGCCATCGACACCCGTCTTGGATTTTTCCTCTCGTGAGGCTATCGTTTCCAAATACTTGAAGACATGCACCAATCCACGCACACAGAGCTGTAGCGGGAGAGTAACAAAAAAAAAACCAGCCTAAAATTAGTTACTCACATTACACATTAAACAGAAATCGATTCAACTACTTACGCTTGCAGGTGGGGAGGTAAGCGGATTGTTCGAAAGTTCCAAATCCACCAGCGAGGTCATGTGTCGCAGTTCTACCGGCAACGTGGCAATCTTGTTGCTACTAATGTCCAGGAAGGCCAACTGTAGGCAGGTGAGATCACGAGGCAGGTAAACCAACTGATTGCTGCGCAAATTTAGCGACCGCATGTTGCGAAGATCGCCCATTCGCGCGGGAAGATGCGTTATCTGATTGCAGGCAGCATCGAGCTCCGTCAGCTTCTCCATCCGACCTAGCTCATCGGGCAAAGTCGCAAGCCGATTGTTCGATACAAGTAAAACCTGCAGAGGTAGAGCACAGATTTCGCGCGGCAAAACTGATAGCTGATTGTTTCTGAAAGTGTGGGAAACACGTGTTAAACATGCTGAACTCATTTTGATCTTGTTGCGTTTCAGGACATGAACAAAGCGATCGCTTATGTACGCTAATCGATTTTTCAGTTGCGACTATGGCACACTGATAGTTCGCGATACAATACGCTTATTCATTCCCGAGTGGTTGGCAATCTACTTACCTTAAATCTAAATAAGTTAGAGAGTGCAGTCCGCGTATCGTTTCCGGCACGGAGCGGATGGTGTTATGGTAGACCAGAAGCCGTTCTAAAAACGCAAGACATGTGATGTCTTCTGGTAGTTCGCAGAATCGATTCCTCGACAAATCTAAATTGAGACGGAAAAGAACAAAAAGAAATAGGTTAACATAACGTTTGCATTTGTTAACTACATTGCAAGTCATCTCAAAGCTTCAAAGCATTTATAAAACGATTATGAATTATCCACAAACCAAACATTAAAGTACAGGGTTTTAATCCATTTTGTTATTGAACAAGAACGGCTTGGCGGATTTCAAATGAATATTGCAGTATTGCAAATCGTTTTTGGAATCATGCAATCATATAATGGAATCTTGCATACAGCTCGAAGATATTTGCATCGCGACTACGAAACTTTGCAAACAGCGTTGTCTTTTCTACCCATTGCGTGTAACCGCTTTTAACTGTAAAATTACAAACGGCGATTGGATAATTAGTTTAGATCTTCAAGCGTTATCATTCACATTTGAAAGTGTTTTTTTTTTATTCATAAAGAACGGCCTGGCCGTATTGCTGTTTGAAAGTGTTTAATGCGAAAAATTTTCGGAAATGTTCCTTCTTCCATAATCCTAGAAAACTTCACTGTCACCCTGACTGTTTGCATGATTCGATTAGTTTACTGCAAAGTTTCACTACAGATTTGCAATATTGCACACGCAAATTTTATTTAAAACATTCCCGTTAGTGGTCCAAAAGTTCCATTCTATGGATCGACCCTGCAATAGTAAGCAACATCCTACTGTTGAGTAATATTTTCGGTTATGTGAAATGCTAATAACGAGATCACCAGACAATGACATCAATTGACTTCACTTTCCTACGTCATATGCTCAAATCACAAACCTCTGGAACGAATCAATGAGAATCAGTTAACAAAGAAATCGTCATTGTGCCGAATTTAAGCCAATCAGCATCATGAAGACACCATTTTCAATGTCAGCAACATATTCATAATTTAGTTATTCATTCATAGAGCTCAACATCTACAAGGTGCAGTTACAGATACGATATTTAAAGAGCATGATCATCACTTTCATCTCTTGTGCGATCAATCGATCATGTTGCTAGACCAGCTCAAAAGCGAGAGACAGAGACGAAGAGTCGATGCATTGCTTTTTGTTCTCTATTTCCTGTGTATGCAATGCTGTTGAATATTTCAGCACGACAAAGCCAACGAGAACACCTCAAACTAACACCACCACCGCTCTGAAGCTGCATTTCTTTCCCTCTCCGAAGAATCGAAATGCACTTCTTTCAGTTACAGATCCGATGCTTCTCCTTTCAGCATTCGGTGCAGTCGTGCGGTGGCCAGAACAGAACATAGCATAGTTGTTGTATTCTCTCCAGCATTATAACATTATAGCACTTTATAGCATCCCAAGGTGGTGTGTGTGCGTACAACCATCGCATAGGTCTTCTGCGTGCAAACCACAAGGGAGCACGCGAGCTTGGTGTTGGTGCGGCCGCACAACATCATCCATCTCGAGCCGCTAGCATGCGTGTTTTTCTGTCGTGCCGTCGTTCGTCTCGAATTCCGTCGAAAATTCACAGCGTCAACACGTTTCAGCACCGTGGCTAAGCATGTGAATACCGTGCGGAACGATATTTGCGATAAGTGATAAGTTGCAGCACCACCAGTTCTCCGTGCAATACCGTGGCATAGTTATAATTGTGCAGCTACAAAAACGCCGCATCCGATCACGGTAGGAAAAGCCACCCTTCTTCTGCTAGTTCGCGACCGACACACCACCGTCAGAACCCCAAGAACGTTGCGAACACCGCCGAGCTGCGTCACTGTGATCGTGTTCCTCGCTGCAAGTCAATTATTTTATTTAGCAACGTTCTGTGCATACAAATGTTTTCGTTTCCGTTTGCGTACACGCAAGATAGTTAAACTGTGAAGGGACTTGTCCCTCGTACAATAAATCGTGTCCGCGCAAACGGCCTCCTAATAAGGTGCTTCCTAATAGTGCTATAACCTGATGCGAAAGTGGCAAAGACGGGTGTGTGTGCGCGCATGTGTGACTTGATTGAAAGGCACAAAGTTCGAGACAACGTTTAAATTGCTATCAGCATTTCGAATCCCACTAGCGCAAAACATTCAAGCAGTTGAAGAATAAAAAGCGTTCAACAACAAGGACAATGAAGCTGCATCAACCTCAACCAGCCCTAGCTTTGCTCGGAGGATGTAAGTATTGCTTTTTCTTATTTGTTGTACCCTTGAACAACGGGGTGGCGTTGATTAGGTCTGGCTGCCTGCCTGCCTGGTATGCTACCTGCCCCGACCGGGGTTGGGATGTTTGTCTTCAACTTCGGCGAGAAAAGAATTCAGGCTCTCAGGCGTCTGTGTGTTAGGATCACAGCAAACATCACACACACACACACCCATGTATTGGTGATCACCTCCTGGATCGCGATCGTATATTATTCTTCTGTGCGTTACACCTGAAACGCGTCTGTGGGAGAGTGACTGACGATTATGATCCTTTGTTTAGCGTAAAGATGTTCATGGGAGACCGCGAGATGTTCACCGGAGCGGGGTTCCAACCATACAACCATGTTTTTTCTTCTCCCCTTTAACACAAAACCTGTTTTTTCTGTTGTCTTCAGTGACCCTGGTTCTCTGCACGCTTGGTGGCATTAGCGCCGCCAGCGGTGGACTAATGGGAGGCGGTGGTGCCGGTGGAGGAAGTGGTAGCAGCGGCGGTGCTCGAGGATCGGGCATGTACAACTACGGCATCAGCGGTGCCGGGATGCGCCGAGGTGCCGGTGTGTATGGCCCGGTTGGCCTTGGCAATCCGCACGACGCACCGCGCTATCTGCATCCTGGGCAGGGCGGCGACGCGTCAGCCACCAAGGGTCCCAGTTCGTCTAAATCGGGCCACCATCGTCTTTCGGCCTGGGGAATCATTACGATCGTTACGTTTGTCATACTGATCGGGGCTGGCGCGTACTGGGGCTTTATCTGCTATCCGTTCTTCTGCAAGAAGGAGAGCAGCTACAACATGATGTTGAACATGTCGTCGGCCACCACCGCCACACCGTCAACGCGATCGACCGAGTTCGAAAAACTCGATCACTGCTGCTCTAAATCGACCACATCTACTCGAAGCAACGATACGGGCATCAGCAACATCTAACGACGCTGCCGACATCATCGCCATCATTCCCGCAGCGCAAACCTTGCCAGAGAAACCGAATGAAAGTATGCACATTGGACCCTTATATTCTTATGACTAGGCCACCACACTACGATAGGCTCCAACCTACACGAAACCCAACTACGAATGTTGTGAAAAAAGCGTGCTTATTTTACTCTTACTATCCCGTAAACGACTTCAATTCGCGTGTGTCAAAAGTATTTCTTTTGAGTGACTGATTTTTTGTCCTTAGCATCTTATTTTTCTCACCGTGACAAATTTATAGTGATTGCATTTTTCTGCGTAGGTATAACGAGAATGAAACATACACCTTCTACTACTACAGTGATAGCTTGCGGAACGGTAAAGTAGTAAACATTGAAAATATTAGCCGAATAGGTAGAAAAGTATTGAAAATAAAAGACTTTGTAAGAAAATCATGCAATAAATATAATTACAAAACAACCCATTCCTGCTTCGTTATACAAACGCACACAGAGAAAGAAAATTATTTGGATTTTAGTTCACAGAGTTTGGATTTTAAATGTTTGGTTATTTGATAATGCGTAAAGAATGTGTAAAGTATGGTGTATTTTGCGATAATTATTGTAAAAAAATTGATGTTTCCTCCCCTCGGTACTGTTTCACTCAATATGTATCCAGTACACGATGACTTCATCCCTGTCGCAATTTCGTGTTGCTCTCAGAGTGATCTCTACAACATCATGTGGTAGACCTGGAATTGCATAGCCGCAGGAAGTTCTCAAACCCACACCGTTTGTCATTGAATGTAAATTGGTTGAGCTAGATATGCAAACACACTTCCATATGAATTTCTGCAACAATGACAAGCATTTCGTAGTGCAGGGTACGGGGAAAGACCCGGGGGATGCTGTACCGGAAAGAAAGCGGGTCAGCAGATCGTCCGATCTTAAGCGAATAATGCAAATAATACAACAGGTCTGCCACAGTTTCGGGATTGACTTTTTGTATCGCTTTTTACCACGACAGAGTTCGGAAAACCTTATCAAAATACAGAAAGGAAATATATTTCACTGAACGGTCCTATCAATGTCTAATATTTTGAAATCAAATTCTACTAAAAATTCATTTCTAACTTCCTCGCCATGCCATAGAACAAACATAATGTGTTCGTTCCTTGCCATCACAACCACATTAACAGAAACCAACAAATTGTCCCTCTTCAACTGCATCTTTCGTGTCGCGTTTATCCCTCAGGCATAAAGATTAGGGCACAATAAATGTGAGAGACTGCGGCACTGCCGTGGGGTGGGTCAAGTTCAAGAAAACTGTTTTCTACTGCGATAGCCGAACGTGAGTCGAATATCCTTTCCCCCTTGTGTTTGCTTTTTGAATATGCCATCAGGAAGAAACGACGACGAACCCTTCGTTCGGAAAGCACCACAAATTGTGTGCCGCTTATTCGAATCTAGGGGACGCGGTGGCACAGGTTCGCAACGTAATAGGCCACATGGCAAAGTACACACGATATTTAGTCTAGCAACGTTGGTTTCCGAAACCGTTTTATATTCTACCCTAGCGTAAATCGTGGGCCTCGAACGATCATTCACACAACAACATACTGCTTGATTCCGCAGGGCTAATGTTCGCACGTTAGGGGAACGTCGGGTACCATCATCCTCCATTCGGGAATAATCAAGTGCAATGCGCTGGTGTTGCAGCAGCCAACAAGGTACGGGAAACGACGTCTGCAGCTGACAGAGCGCTGTTCAGTCCATAGCTAGATAATATTTATGGCAAAACTGGAAAAAAATGCTCCAAAAGTATATAGCACCAGACAAATTCATCTCAACCATAAATGGGCTTATTACAACTTATTTTGTAAGAAAGTTTTAAGTCGCGATAAAAGACTATTATCCTAAGTGCATGTTGTCTTATTATTGAATCTTCCTTAACTTCGTCCATGAGCGTGAAAACAATATTCCAAAATTATGTATTCATGTTATTATCTCCTACATTCCTTCCTACGCCATGCTGGGTAATCACGATGAACCACCACCAAATTAACCCTTTGAATTGTTAATTACACTTGATTGCATTTCTGACGCTCCCACTCACCCCCCCACAACTTCAAATGTTGCGTTATGATGCGCAACAGCCAATAAGACGTCTTTCACATGCATTCCCATTAATATTAATTTATGAACTTTCAAAACACGTACGATCAAATAATCCACAAGGAGAATCGCAACGCATCAACGCTTTCTTCGTTTTATCACAAGCATTCACGTTCTCTTCCTTCACTCAACAGGATTTCACATGATTACAAGCATAATAACCTTGCGGTGGTTGTACAGTGTGAAAGCAACGTTTCCAAAGAGTGTTGTCTGGTTGTGGCTAATATGGTTTCGAGAGCAAAATTACATTTTAATTTCGATATCACCACTCAATGGGACGGGGCTCGGTGGAATGGTGGAAAAACAGATAATAAGGATAAGGGAATAATAAATGGCAGGACAAGACCGTTCAAGGTTTAAGAGCAAACTAAAATAGTCATTCGGTCCGGTGGCCGAGGCGATAGCGGCACCGGTCTTCACACGGCAGGACTGGGGTTCTAATCCCATCCAAACCGCCTCCCCGTACGCAGGGCTGATTACTTTGCTTCGGGTAAAATCAACATATAGAAAGCCACCAGAAATGGCAGGCCGAGACCTCTCGAGGTTGTAGTGCCTAGTGCCATACCAAAATAGTCATTATACACTGATACCACTTTCTATACCCGCACCCCAAATTTACAAAATCTGAATTTTTGTCTTTGTTTATTGCTTTTTTATACACCCAAACTCGGAAAATCAATAAGCGAAATTGAAAGAATGAAAATGAAAGAAATATAAAATTACTTTCAATGTGCTCAAATTCAACTTAAAAGTTTAATAAATTCTGAATTTATAAGGAAACAATAACGGAATTAAAAAAAGAATATTCTCTCTCTCTCTTTCTCTCTCTCTCTCTCTTTCTCTCTCTCTCTCTTTCTCTCTCTCTCTTTCTCTCTCTCTCTTTCTCTCTCTCTCTCTTTCTCTCTCTCTCTTTCTCTCTCTCTCTCTTTCTCTCTCTCACTCTCTCGTCTTGGCACAACGAACTCTTTAAGTCATGCTTGCCATTTCTGGCTCACTAGACTTAATGATAACAGGTAGTTGGATAATCAGTCCTCATTTCGAGGGAACGGTACGGGTGGGATTGGAACCCCAGTCCTGTCTTACGAAGATCGGCGCTGTTGTCGCCTCTGACACCGTCCGTCCCAAAAGAATATTAGAGAGTAAAGATTTGAATGGTTCGAAAAATTCGGTCATGATTTAAACCAAGAAGCCTTTCGAGTTGTCAAATCTAAACATGTCAATGCAGTAGATCATTTTATGTATGATGAGTTTTTTCATATAAGAACTCATCAACTTTATAACGTATATTAATTATTTAAATGTGTCTTTTTTCAGTTGGAGATGATTCCTCATCAAGAAAACAAGTTTTTTAAGGACAGTCAAACTGAATTAGGAGGCTGATGGCTAGTTCCTATAAAGAACTAGGATACAAATAATTTTGTCTTTCTTATGTAGGTGATGTAGTCGTTTTTGAGGAACAGACTAAAAAAGATCAAATTGAGGCCTTCACAACTGCACAGCACAACAGAAATATCCCGAACCCGGAGACACTTTTCTATCTTATAAATAAAGTTGATCCAATAGTTTTGATTTTCAAGACCTATTCTAACGAAAACTACATTAAACGTAAGCTATAATGGCTTCTGTTTGGATTGAAAAATATCGAAAAATATCCAAGGCAGGATTTAGACACTAAACTGCGTCACCAAATCCATAAAAAAAGGTCTTACTTGCTCAACTATGCAATTTTACCGATTTAAGTAAGGTAAAATCTTAAAAATGTGGTCTATTCTTTGTTAAAACGGGTTTTTTGCTATACAAACATTGATTATTTATTTAATTTATGTAACGTTCTCAAATATTTAGCAACTGTAAGCTGAAAAGCGCTTAATTTATGTTTCTTAGAAAAAAAATGCCCAAAAAAAACCTAAATTAAATTATTTATCAGTGTTTATTAATTACATGAAGATAACGATTATTTCAAATCTTATTACAATTAATTCCTCAAAAGCATTAGATGACTACATGATTCGTACAGTCATTCTCACACATGGCCCTCTTCAACATGCATGAAGCGTATCTATAAAATTTCAAAATTAGTGCATCCCGCAACCTAATTAAGTATGATTGTTTACGGTCTCTTCACAACTCACATCATTCCATCGTGGGAATAGAAGGAAGCATTATTGCCGCTCAAGAAACCCAAACCATTTCGTCTACGGCGTTCATTCGTTGTTTTTGAGATCATTCTCAAGTGCGTCGAGCTGTATCAAGTATGCAGATTATTCCGTCCATCAAGTGAAGCACGTTTGCGAGATCCGGAAATAATAATACGAATATTTGATACTTCGATATTACTCGTTCCACAAATAAAACAACGCCATAAAATGTGCAACGTAACTTAGTACAACATATTGCTGATTGACGTGTCCAAATGATATGATGACATTCAGTGCAGATTATCAGAAATCAGTTACAGGCTATTGTGACCTAGGAACGGCACCATCCCTGTCAAGCTTCAACTTTACGATGTGAAGGAACACCAACCTAAGAGGCGCCCGTAGCAAATTTCGGTACCACACCTGTAAACTATTTGATCGAAACTAATGTTTTCATCGTTTGTTTTCTTTTCACCTCCTGTGGCACTGCGGCTAGAGAGCAAACGCTATCTAATCTACCGCCAACGCGGTCGGTCGGCCAACGCCTAGAAAGTATGCTCCAGACCAAACACTTTGCGTATAGCTACAAATTGTGTTTTGATTACGACAACACCCCAACCGTCGACCCACACTGACCAACCGTGGGCCGGTTATCCCACACCCCACGGCATCCGCGGAAAACTGGAACATGTGTGTGCTAGAGCATTCGTATCATGTTTGACTTGGCTTGTTCCAGGCCAATGCACTTACGCCTACATCTGCGCATTAAAACATGCGTCCGAGCATACTGTCCAAACTACGCACACACACACACGCTCTACAAGACGCTGTCCGTGTGCTAGCAGCAGTACAGATGCATCCACCACATCGTAAGAAACTAACGCCGAGTGCAACTGATGATGCCGAATGATGCCAAGGAGCTAGGAAAGATTTTTCTCGCTCGTGGAAAGAAAGACGGCCAGCACGAAACGATATACTGCTGCTATAAATAAACCTTTTTTCACTCGTTGCACTACATCACTTTCAGACACACAGACGCATCCCTGCCCCTGTAGGTGAGTATAAGGCGCACAATGAAATTCACAAACATCATCCAGAAGCGTAAAAAACTGTTTGGCGTTGGTGGGGGGAAATCTGCAGCCACCAAGGCAAGTGTCAGAGATCGCCTCGAGCAATCCGATTTATTTCGGCATTGTCAAATTGTCAAACGATCCGATTGGAATGGGACGCTCTGGCAGCCTTCATACCAATCATTCCCGGACTGGTGAAGGTCAATGCAGATATTGGGTTACACACACGGGTTGGCCGTTTGGATTCGGTTTCCATAAATATATTTATCCATTTGCCACAACGGGCTCAGATAACACATAGGCAGTACTACTGCTTTCAGGCCATTTTCTGAGTGATCTTCCTGAGCTTTTTCTCCACTCTCTTTTAGACACGTCGGAAAGTCACAATTGCCAAAAAGTCCGTTTAAAACGTAATAAAACAATTCCAAAGTTTTTTTTTGTCACAGCGCATTATTCCAATGGTTCTTCCACTATAATCGATCGTTCATTAGGTTTATTCTATCGATATCACGCAATGTGGCAATCGTTACTAGAAAAGGTTACCGGAAAGAACGATTTAACAGTCAGTTCACGTTATGTTAACTGCAAGTGGCCTAACGGGCAGTCTAACACGTGCTTCCCTATGTATTAAATCCCACATGTATAGTGCGTGCTTATTTACTGCACAGGAGCGTTTGTGCATGCGCATCTTTGAACATTTTTTATCGATTCATTCACATTACATTATATAGATTCTTAAAAGTTAAATAAACATTTAATGCAGTCATTGTGATAGAAAGTAAATTGTAAGACACATTAAAATATTAGAGCGAAATCATTGCCACACGTACACAACAATAACTTCCGGTGTATACCGGCCGGCCAGCCAGTCGGCAGCATTGTATCACACAGTTTGAAAGAAAGAAAGGAGAAAAAAACAATCTTTACCATTTCCGTACTATATCCGGAACGGCAAGGAAATGGGGAAACATAATACAATAACTTGGCGGAGAGATGGTTTCGCAGTGCTGCAATGGTGCATTGACAACATGACGGCAGTTTACTGCAACCAGACGATGTCGCGCCGGTCCACACAGCGCTCCACGTGGAGCCGCGCCCTTTTTGGGTACCCGACTCCTAGCGTTGAACATATTACCGGAAATATTCATATCATTCCTGCCTGGTCGTGCCAATGAACCGCCTGCCATTGGCACCGGCGTTCTCTGCTTGTTAGGCGAGACTTTTGTCTGTCATCCTACGCGCTTCCCCAACCGAACACGCCTGGCATTTACTTTGCATCCTTTTGCGTACTCGCGCTATTGTGTTGACGGATAAAGGCAAACCGAAGGAAAACTCGAACGGAACAGCTCCTTTCCTTTGTAAAGCTTTCCCGCACAGGCCCCGTTAAGCTCTCGGTATGATTTGGTGGCATAGAATCCAGTGTTGTTTTGTGTTTTCTACATCAAGGTATGTTTTTTGCCTGCACACCTATCGTATATTTTATGCATGTGTCATGCCGCATAATGTTTATGCACGAGAATAGAAAAAAAAACTCGAGCCAAATAGTTTCCTCCTTTCTAATCAAAACGCTACTCTTCCTTCATCGCTATGAAAGTTTCACGTCGATCGGTGGATAAACTCTACAAAGGAATTAATAATCTAAAACCTTTCTTTTCATCTCCGTTCGTGTGCGATCTACATTTTCGCTTGTGCATTATTGGTTTTTCATTGCTTTTTTGCTGCCTCACCGTATCCGATCCAGTTCATCTAACCATGCTGTTTTGCCTCTGTTTCGATCAATCCATGCTAATGAAACCAGCAATGAGAAAGTAATTGCCATCATCCTACGCATTGGCACGGTTGCGATATGCGTTATCTTTCCACATCGTTATCTGCATACGAATTGTTTCTCTTTCTCATCGTGCGTCGGTTACTTGCTTTCATCCACATCCAGATAATCCAAGTTGCGCTTCTGCAAAGTAATTGAAAAAGGCCAGTTTTAAGCTGCTGCTCAGTCATGTATCGACTACCCCAAACCCCAATTATTTCCACCTATTCTAATCAAGAGTAATTTCCGTTATCGATCTGCTTGGCCGGGAAATACGAACCGTCATGGATGGAATGGGAAAAATCAATGACCGGTATGACTATGCAGTTGGACTTCAATGGGAAGAAAACAAAAACGAAAGTAAAGTAATCTTTTCGTATCTTTTTAAGATGTTACATAGCTTCACATACTATATTACGTTACAAATAACAAAACCATCAAACCATTGCAACTTTTACAAGACGAGATCTTCACGAGACGAAATTTTGTAGCTATGTCTCACGTGCTTCCTACGAAAACCATATGCAAACACTCATTCGCGACGATGATGATGGTGTTTTTCTACTGCGAAATCATTCAACACTCATCCACTTTAGAGCTGGATGGGTGAGCGTCATCCAGAAGTGAGGAAACGAAACATTACACCTACAATAGAAGCTGATGCGAATAAAGTAAAGGCAGAGGCAAAGAGCGTACGTGTGCCGTACCGTCATGTTGTTTCCTTCTGCGTATTCCAATGTTTTGGAACGTGCCATTTCGTCGCGAGAACGGTTTATTGTGCATTCCACAAGCGTACACGCGAGATTTAATCTGCATCCTGCTCGAGCAGCTCGAGGCGACATTTTTAACTTTTCGCAGTTTTGCATTTTTTTTTTGTCTGTGTAATTCCAAATCATGTGCGTGAATGTATGAAATTTTAAAGCAATAGTTTGCATTTTTGCTTCCTATGCCTTGCTATCCTATCAAAGTATATCTTTTCTGAAACAAAGGCATTTTCACATCATGTGTTTCAAATATTGGACGTGCCGTTACATACACGTATGCATCATAAGAGGTGAGTCATAAGTATTATCACATTCGTACATGAAAACTTACACACTGCACGTTAAGCCAAGCATCTATCACAAATTTCCCTTGAAACTTTCCGAGTATCTTGTTTGCTAACATTGGCGATAAGTAACAGCACTTATAGGGTGTGATAGGATTTTGCTGCATGAATATTGATCGATGCTTATCTTGCACCAAACAATTTATTTCGAAAACTAGCGTTTGATCATGCGCTTTTAACTATGATTTTATTTTATTGGATTTGATTGGAATTGGATAAGATTTACAATATTGTAACCTCAACGTTTTTAGAATATTTGGAACAGAGAATACAATGTACACCGCATTTCAATGGAAAATCCCTACGCGCAGATAAGGCCACTATCAGCCACAACGATCAATCGTACTGTAGCGCCATATAGAAACATTCTATGAGATCATATACAATTTAAGCGCTCGACACACGGCTCCATTGGAACTCTGTTGCAAAACCTTCAGCAGTCGCTGTTTCCCTTCGATGTTGGCCGCTGTTGGTGAACCTTCATGTGTTTCGTGTCGCTCGTTCACAATCAATGTCAAGTACGAGAGCGCTCTTCTTGGTGAGAACATACCAAGGCATTAAGCACGATCATGCACCCAACAGGGGTCACAATGACATGTTCACAATAACACTGATAAATGATGCTACCCTGTGTTGTGCATTGGTGTGCATATTTCGTTTGATAAATTGAAACAAAACGAAGATTTTGCATCTAAACCAGCTCATTATTATTACAAGAGAGAACAAGCCACGTTATGCGTCTGGCGCCAATTTTGCTTCTTTTCCTTCTCTTTTTCCCGACTCCAAAAAGCCAGTTTCGATCGTGCGGTGTAGCGTTACTCAGCGCAAGCGTAAGCACACGCGTATCACCCCATTGCCTCCCGATTTAACGATCATTGATTCCAAAGACCGTTTGTGAATGGAGTACGTACTCCCTCCCTCGTACTACACAACCGCAACGGTCACACACACTCAAATACTCGAGCTGGTTTTCATGTAGTATTACAATGCTGGAAGCCTTTTCTAACACATCCATCCAACCACGCGCGACGGGCGTACTACTACTCCGTCGCTTGTCTTCGTTTTTGGGGTTGTAAACACAACATACGCGAAATGTTGTCTACCGTAAGCGCGTGATTTGTGGCCATGAAAAAATATGCAACCGATCAGCAAACGAACACACACACACACACACACAGACACGATACGAAACGATGATTCATTGCCTCCGAGGCAAAACATATGGCGACACAATGCTCCACGCTCTATAATCGCTTCGCATGGCGCATGGTTGCGTCTGGCGAGAAAGATAAATATTGATCTTTGCTAATCATTGCTTTCATATTTTCACACGCGCGTCTATAAGTGGTCGGCAACCAAACGATCCCTCGGTTAGTTTGGCATAACCGTGTCGAGTTGTATCAAGCAACAAGAACATAATCATCACGCAGCTCAATTATGTTATCCCTTCTTCTTCAATTGAACAAAATTGAAAGTAAACTCTTTAAAAAAAACCGTAACTACTCCACTCAGCTCCGGGCGCAATCATGCGCATAATAAACCCCTAACGTTAAGCCACCACCAATCGCCCTTCCTTCACAGCCAATCTAATCTAGAGTAGCGCCGAGCACCGGCCGACCGTAGCTTATACCCAGCTTTCCGTTACCCCATTTTCCATCGGGATAGCATAGATGGATCTATTTCTGATTTTGACCGTACTACCTAACCAACTCTTCGCTACTAGCCACACTAGTAGAGTGTGCACGGTTCGATGCAACTGAATAGGTTTTTATTGCTCAATTAATCGTAACAAAATTGTGGTTAGCGAAAGAGAGTGAAAATGTTCGGTACCGTTAAACCCGGTGTCGATCAACCGCCGAGGTAAACATGAAACCGGACAAACTTTTTCGGGTAGCACGGTGTTTCGAAAGTACCGAAAGTACTACTGCATGATCTTCGATCGATCCGTAATGCACCGAAAAAGAAAAGTTTCCCCATCATGCCACTGCAGAACCCCTTCATTGCGCAAGAAAAACAGTGGCCAAGCCGTGTGTTTGTGCAGGCTGCGTTGCACCAGGAGCAAGAGTATGTGCGCATGTGTGATTCGCGATCCATTGGGGAAGAATATTTCCGACACATAAATCACACACGTACGCTCTAACCAGCACGCCACTTAAACCGATTTGCGTGCAGCCACGATCGCGGCTTCAAATGCTGAGAGAGCTTATTAATCTTCCATTATGATATATTAGCGCGAATGGGAAAATATAATGCTTTTCGAAATTGACTCCATAAAATTGCGCACAATCCTAACATCGACTTGGGCGAGAGGCGCCACGGCTTAATTGAGCAATTTGGGTTTCCCTTCCGATTGTGATCGCGGCGCAAATGGCTGCAGAAATCAATTTGAAGTACGGCTTATGAAACCATCCTTAAAGCATGCACACGCACAAGAAAAGCGAAAATTTCAAGCTGGACTAGTGGTGGTAGCATGCGGAAGTAGAATTCCCGCAAAAACGCAAAAAAAACCCTTCAAATGCCTTTGATGATCAATCACCGTCTTAGGAACTCATTCATTCATGCCTCCCTTTACTGAGCGCGCGCAAGACACAAGAACAAAGCTCAACGTACAGAATTATCGCTTGGTTAAAGTAAATATTGTTTTTACTAACCTATGCATTGTACGCCACAGGCACACATCTGACTCTATCGCCCTGCACGAAAATGCCTTGTAATACAACCACATAAGCGTACGCTGCTGGCGGCTTATCTACAGAAAGTTGGGTTTTAGCAACGCTGCGAAAGGTTATAAAACCGCACGGCACGATCAGTTAATCGTGGTTTTACCACCTTTTTCCACTTTCATAACACTAAATTAAAAACTAAGTCAATCAAGATGAGCGGTTTTGAGCTATATACGATCGAGTAAGATTTTCACCAAATCAATTGGTTAGACTGGAAGTTTATAACGATTTTTTTCTAGGTCACTTTCTTCTTCTGTTAATATGTTCCGCGGACGTTAATAGGAATATTTTATGCCTTAAAGCTTTTGCATATGATTCCAAATGTACAAAGCGTTTACGTGTTTTGGGATTTGTGCTTGTTAAGACATTTAATGGGCCATATTTATGACGTAAATGTCAATAGTTTCGGCACGAATCATCATGACTCCGAAGAATGAAGACTTAGTGGTGTGTCTTCCTCTATTAGTCTACTACTGGGATGCCCCATCTATTCTAAGTAACAGTAACTTCTTAGCTCCAGGTACAACTGTGAAAGCTAGGTAACTTTTACGGCCAGAATTCAGAACCAAAACTTAGTATGCTAGCAATCTCTACTGCCAAATTTCCTATGGCTACTTATTTATTTGTTGTAACATACAACCTATGTTTGTCCCAGTAAAGGCTATAACAGATCCAAGGTTTGTTATGATCTCAAGGACATTTTATGGGATTTGAGCCCCGGTCCTGCCGTGCCACCGGACTGCCCCTTATGTTCTCCATAATATTTGTATCATTTTGCATAACATACTTCAAAATTGGCATTTTCGGTACGCCAAGTAACTAACGAAGGTAGGTTTAATTGCTACTTAGAAGTGATGTTGTTAAACATCTCCTTGTTCTAGACGAAAAAACTATAATTCCAATTAGCTGTGTGAGACCATATTTCCCTTGACTTCCGCACCATTATCAAGCGCAACATTTCCTTCGACTTTCTTGCAAGCCTATCCCATCGGTGATGTCATGCATAAATTTAACAGTAGTTCTGTGCCCCCCCCCCCATCAAAAGCAGCATTGAGGTTGAACTGGAACAGTTAAGTCTAGCTTTCTTACGCGTTTCTGTTCACAGATAGTGCCGCTACAGATGTGAAGTTTTCGTTTTAAAACCTAGTCCGCATAATATACATTTGGCTAGCGGTTTCGACATCTGGAATAGGGCCACCACATCGAATGTGGTACAGCCCACCAACCCCCCAACAAACCCAGCTGTCCCGTACTGTCGCCTTTCTTTATTGCAGTTAACAAATGATAGCCTTTAATAACGTAAGCTGTATATTTTTAATGTAAAATACGTTAGTGTTTGTTTGCGAGACGCTTGTGGTTGGTGCCATCAGCAGTAACCTGCATAATTCTGCTCCACATGCGAACCAAAGTGTAAATGATTTTGCGACCAGTTTGTACGCGATAAGCACGAACTTTGATAGTAGCGCGAGAGAGTGAGAACGCCATTTGCGCCACCGTCAGTAAAGCGCTTGTGTTGTGGTAAATGAATGCGTTCTTGTAAAATGGAAGGGTCGAAGCAATAACCTTCCGACTGCCCCAACGGATCGTTCTGTACCGTTGACGCCAGAGTTTGAAATAAAACCGTTTTACGATCTACTATTGTCTCAGAATACTTTCAAAAGGCACCAAACATTAATCCTAACGAGTACTTCTTTTCGACAGGCTCCGGCATTTGTTGAATGCATTTAACGCGCTGTACACAAAATTGCAAGCCCACATTTGCCGAGCCCAACAACCCACAACATTTGAAAGCATGTTTCACTTCATTTTTCTTGCACACTTCAGACCATTCATATTTCTTCATACATTGATGTTTGATGTGGTTGCCCACAAGCCTATAATGAGCCCCGAAAATCATGCTAGTACATTATTGGACACAACCACGCGCAGTTCAGGCTACGCTGGTAGATTGATCTTCTAGGTCAACTTGTGCCGAGTGTCCGAAATAAATCGTCGGACCCACCATCATTAATGGCCACATACGCATGGCTGACCCTTGAGCAAGACACGAGATGAGGTGTGTGTGTGTGTGTGTGTGTTTGTGTAGCATAATTTGCGCACCGATGGCAAGCAACAAAATTATTATCCTCGAACAAATTTTTGCCAGTGGCACGCCACTGTAGGGTTAAGTGCAGACGAGACGAGCAAAACAACAACAACAACAAAAAACCACCCATTTTGTCCCTCCTGTTTCGTCCATTTCGTCCACCAACCGAGCCCTCTTGTGTCCCGCAAGAAAAAGGCATGCAGGAGGTCGTACCAACAAGCAGCCGGTGGCACGGTGCAAGAGCTCTCTGGGCGGTTGGCTGAGAGCTGTTTACGTAAGCCAGACTACCTCATTTCGTATGTCCTCATTTTTTCGGTACAAACCTGCCACGCCGGGACGCACCGATGTGGAAACCGAGGAAAAGCCAATTTTTCACGTATCGATTTTACTCTTTCTTGTACGTTTTTCTTCGCACAGAGGTTGGATTTCAGCTAGCAGATCGCATGCATGCAAATCGTCTTTAAAGGTACGCGTGAAATCACCTACGAAGAAGATTCTTATTTAGGCCAAATATATTGAAGAACGCTGGCTTTAAAATTTTAAATCGAAAACGTTTTTCTACAATTCCTTAGCGTTATGTTTGGATGGATTGTGGGGACGTACTTTCAACCATTTCCCTTAACATCCCACTTCATACCAAGCGGTCTCATCTCTGGTTGGGAGAGGTGCAAATGTACATAGGCATCATTATACGGTGCTCAATAACAAAAGCACCGTAAAAATAGAGTGGAATAAATGTTGAGTATGCTGAATCTCATCCTTCCTGCTTTTTTCAGCCATTTGTTTTCGTCTATATTGACTTCTTACGTGGTTCAAGACCTTTCATCCGCCAGTCTGGCGACGCGCCGGTGTAGCGCTTGTTGGGTCACGGGAATAATTTATTTTTAACGATTTTGTCGTTGCTTCTAATTGCAAATGGTAGTGTTATCGTTTGCGCTTGGGATTAGGGGCCATACACGCGGCGATTCCGCTTCCTATTGCGCTGACTATTCAGTTAAGTTAGTTAGATTTGGTACAACAGAACTCACCTGCAATAACCGTGTCGCTGAGGTTATACTTTCCAGCCGCTTTCGGGAAGTCTTTTAGCTTGCGTCCGCTCAGCTTCAGCTCCCCGCTAAGATGCGCATCCTCCAGAATGCGCTCCAGCGAGCGGGTCAGCTGACTTTGCAGGTGACCACCGGTTCCTCCACCGTTCATTCCTACCAGTGGTGTTGGCTGAGCCTGACCCGAATAGACGACGGTTGACTGGGACGCTTTCAGACAGGCAGCAACAGCCATATTTATATTGCAACACTCCTATCGACACTGGAAGCACTCGAGTTGCGTCTGTCCATCAGCGATTACGATTTCCACACCGGGTTCGTACCACGAGATAGCGAATTCCCTGCTCCTTGGCCGACCGTCCGCGGATGCCAAACTACCACTAGCGGAAATAACACTTTTACGCACTTTTCACCCCCTGAAAAAAGCAACTCATATTAGCAACAGTGCCAACGAGCATTCGGAAACCGTTCCCCTTTACGTGCGTCCACAACGGCCAAATAGCATGCACCTGGTACACCGCCGCGCAAGAACAAACTGAAGGAGGAAAGCGAGAAAACCGTGAACCGATCAATCGACGTTGCTACGGCAACGCGGAAACCGACATTTCGACACCATTAGCCCCAGCATCTAGGAAAACCCGTCAACACACACCACCCCCCTCCCTCCTCACGCACTAGTCACAGTCCTTTTTCCAACAACCCACACACACACACACAAACGCACGCACACTGCTCTAACCCACCCAGCCAGAACCGAATTTTGTGGGCCCTCTTTTTTCACGCCGTACTCCGGAAAAACGATCACAAAACGCAGAGAAAAGAAGAGCTAGAGGTGTGTAATTGCCGTTAGGAGCTACCGGGGCGACCGGGCTCGTAGCTGGTGCGTATTTTTCTGCCGGCGGTGTACCCAAATTCACGCTGATACGATTGCCATCGATTAATTGCACTTGTTCTTTGTGGCCATGCTGAGCAGAATGCTAGATTGCTACCATTGCACAAACCAACGACGGCGGACAACAGCACGAACTCGGTCTCTCCGGTCCGAGATGAGAAAATGAAGCAAGATACACAGACACCGTGGGCGTATACTCGAGAGCGCAGCGCAGAAGCGATTCAATCTCCGATTATAAACAACCCCACGAAAGAGAGTTTGACAGCACGCAGGCAGTGGTCTGTTCGATGCGCAAGATGTTGTCAAATTGAAAATAGAATCGATATTTTGTTTCTTTTGATATCGCGCAAAACCTTTTGCAGTTTTCTTTGCTATTGCATTCGAATTGCTGTTGCAGTTTTAATCGCCAACTTGCGCGACCATTCGGTAGTAATCGGGCTCATTTGAAAATGTTACTACAATGTTTGGTAAAAGACTCGAGAAGGCCCCCCCTAGAATCTTTTGTGTGTAGCACTGTGGCTTGTCATTTTTGTTGTACAGTGGAATTTCTGTATGGTCAAAACCCATTTGATGTAAACATTGTGCATTGTTCCTTAATACTGTTAATAGACAGTGAATAGAACTTGATAAAATACATTGTAACAAGTGGTTTGAGATTATGATATTCTTATGTTTCCTCCTTTGCTGAATATCAATGCAAGGTAACAAGTATTCATCGAATTACTGTTCCGTTACCGTCCGAGAACGCCGTGCATGTTTTAGGCCCGATTGTTCACCCCTAGTGCGACTGAAAACTAGTACGAAGCCCCTGTAACCCAAAATGAATGGTAGGGTTAGCGGAGAGGGGATTTTAATCAAATAATAACAATATTTTATTCGACTTTCTTCAACCAATTTTGACCACACTGAAAGCACACTGAAAGCTCACTGTGAAGCTCTCGCAACGTGTACTGCGGATTGCATACCTTTAGGCGTAAATCCTACAGCGCCTAACAAATTTTGTCAGGGGGGGGCCTTCTCGAGTCTTTTACCCAATGTTTGTCACTGCTTCTGAGTTTTATTCAGTTCGCTTAGCACCGCTTCAACAGATTATTGAATAAATTAGCTTAATTGTTTCATTGTTGAAGTAAACGACATTTTATTTCAATATTTTGTCGTTCCACCTTCTTAACAAAACAACTTAACACAGCTAGAAGTTTTCAACTGACGAGCATACTCTGCCTCACCTGTTTTACACACACACATGCGTGCATACACGCACACACCATTGGAGCGTTTTGACAGTCTGTAAACCAAAAACAAACAGTTTCAGTGTGAAATAATCGCAGTTTAATGCCGTTTTCTGCT
Organism: Anopheles stephensi; assembly: GCF_013141755.1. NCBI lineage: Eukaryota > Metazoa > Arthropoda > Insecta > Diptera > Culicidae > Anopheles > Anopheles stephensi. The sequence continues at coordinate 47,460,863 of NC_050203.1, forward strand.
GTTACTTCTTGTAAAAGTTAACATTCTGCACGCGTTGTACGGAATGTTGAGCAAGAGCTAGTTCCAGCTGCGCCAAACAGTACATTTCTGGTCGATAAACACTGAAATTTCACTGCAACACCCCTCCCGCAACCTCAGCTCCGATCATCTGTCGACGACCTTTGCTTTGTCTGGTAGACTGCAGAGAAAGAGCTCGTCGCTGTTTGGCAAATCCCCGTTTTCAAAAGTTTCATTCAGGGACCAGCAATACGTAATCGAAAATTGCCAGAAAAGTACACAGCAAATCGAGGAGCTGTTCTTGTGCTAAAATTTATTAGTTCGAACGTCTTCGGTTAAAGGTAAACAAAGGGTTTTGTCTGGGGATGTGGGAATGCCGAGCTCCCCCTGGAATCAAGTGTCAAATTACATTTCTTTTGTAAATTCTAAATATACTCTTATCATGTTTGCAAGTACGGAATGAAAAAAACTCTTTTGCATGATGTTTTTGTCTCTTAAACTATATTTCTAGAGTGTTGAAAAATCTGTCTAGACTGCAAGTAAAGCATCCTCCTGCTCCAGCACAAAAGACACTTTCACTCCGTCTAGAAAGTGTATTCCAAGTCAAACAGGGCGTTGTGATATACTACGCGAACCGATCGAAAGGCAGCTAGCTTGCAACTCTCTCCAAATGCCAAATATGTATCGTGAGGCGACGCATGCTGGTAGCTGGTATACGGACTCAGGTAACTATTCTGTATTTTGTTTTATACAACCGTCAACTAATATAATGGTGCCTGTGTGTATACTGTCTAAAATCGTACATTCATTCCAATTCACAGGGGCTGAATTGAACCGTCAGCTTAACGGTTGGTTGAATGATGCAGATCTAACGTTTGGTCCCGCCCGTGCCATTATCGCTCCGCACGCTGGATACCGCTATTGCGGAGCCTGCGGTGCTTGGGCCTATCGACAGATTAGTCCCGCCGTGGTGTAAGTGCAATTCCCACCATTCTCATCCCAATCGTCAGCCCACATCACTGGGTTCCATCTGTCGTCTTTGCAGGAAACGTGTGTTCATTTTGGGTCCTTCGCATCACGTGCGATTGTCTCGCTGTGCCCTTTCGGCTGCCCAATACTGCCGTACGCCCCTATACGATCTGAAGGTGGATCAACAAATCAATAAACAGCTAGAAAGTACTGGCCACTTCAAGTGGATGGATCAAAAGACGGACGAGGATGAGCACAGTATCGAAATGCACCTTCCGTATGTGGCAAAAGTGATGGAAGAGTAAGTTATAACACAATTCAAAACGTATGTAACGCCGCCTTTCTAACTCCACGATCATGATTACTTTGTTAGGTACAGCGATCAGTTTACTATCGTCCCGGTGATGGTCGGTTCAATCAGCAACGAATGGGAAGAAACGTATGGCAAAATCTTTGCCCCATACCTTGCCGACCCGCAGAATTTGTTTGTCATTTCGTCCGACTTTTGCCACTGGGGCCAACGGTTTCGCTACACGTACTACGAGGAAGGTTCCGGTCCGATCTACAAGTGGATCGAAACGCTCGATAAGATGGGCATGGATTTGATAGAAACGCTCAAGGCGGACAGCTTTAGTGAGTACCTACGAAAGTACAACAATACCATCTGCGGGCGCCATCCGATCGGAGTGCTGATGCAATCCGTCGAAGAACTGAAACGCCGTGGTCACCGGATGAGCTTCAAATTCCTGAAATATGACCAAAGCAATCAGTGCTGTGATAAGAAAGACTCCAGCGTGAGCTATGCCTCAGGTTCGCTGATATTTGAGTGAGCTTCTCATATTCTCATCTCTATCGCTTTGCGACGAATGAACGTGCTAATCGGCCGCGTGTGCTTCACCGCTCTACGGTATGTGGCACGTCCACGTTAGTGTCATTTGCATTCTCTATCCGGTGGTCTGCCACGATGCACGTTTTCATTCGAATGTTTTGTGTGGGTGTGTGTGTGTGTTTTTAATTCTTTTTATATCAGCTTAAATGGCACACTTTCATTTGTTTCTCATTTAAAATATAATTATAAGATACGCGATTTTATTGATAAAGAAAGCAGAACAAACAATCTTTAATTTAAAATGGCAAATTAAAAACTTTTTTTTATTTCGATTCAAGCGAATTTCATTTTGTGCGCCCATTCTGAATACGATGTATCATTGAAATAAAAGAAAGGAAAGTTTTCCTATCCCAGAGTAAAAGAAAGCAACAATATCCCATTCTTTTAAATCATGTAGAATTACAAAAACATTTTAGGAGGGTAAAAATAAGGAGTGAATAGGTACAATTTAAGTTCTGGAGAAAAACAAGATTTTTTTTTAAGACTTAAGTCCTTAATTTGCGACGTAGTGCATAACAATAAAAGGGTAATACAAACATGTGTCTAATCCAATCAAAACGCGGATAAAATATGACCGCATCTGAATCGAATATTTTACTTATTGATGTTATACTTGGAGGACTTCTGCAAGAGTGCTCAACATAAAATTGATCATTCCGGTGCAAGCAGTCATGCTTTTAGGAGCATATCACGCCGTGATTCTACGGACGCATTCAACTTCATCATTCCACCTCAATTTGGGACTAAAAGCAATTTAATTATTCAAAAGTTCAACATCTATTATCCACCGGTCCCACGATCGACTGCAAGCATCAGAAATTGATTTTTTTTAAGTTCTTGCAATACTGTTAACATGATCCTCCGTACTTGTAGATACTCTCACTCGTCTTCCTCCTATCGCTTTCTCTCTTTTTTCTTTCTTTCTTTCTCTCTCTCTCTCTCTTTTTCTCACCATGTTTCATTCAAACAAATCAGAATGTGGTGAAAAGCTCCGCCAAACTCACCTAATGTAAATGTCAGCTTGACAGGCAACGATTTGTTTGGTACACGTCATAATTGTCATTTCGTGCCGAAAAGCAACATCACAGGAAAGATCAATTCAAGCTGATAGCTGAATCTCTTCGTGCTGTATTTGCCAAATCGCTGGCAAAATGAAGATCCTCATTAAAATAGCCGTACTAACGGCCATATCGCTGTGCCTGTTACATCTGGTTAACAGCCAATCTTCCAAAAATGCCCGAAGCGTAAGTATACTGGACCGGCACCAACCGGACTTCCAACGAGACGTGGTGACGTCGATGTTTATGCTTCCATCGATCTAATCCGTTGTTTCTTTGGTTTCCATTTAGCAAGGACAACAGTCCCTTTCGGAAAAGGTTCAGCAACTGCTGGACATGAACACCAAGCGTTCGGTGCTCCGGTTCAATGGCAACAAGTTCCGGGACTTTGTCAAGTCCGCGCCCCGAAACTATTCGATCGTCGTGATGTTTACGGCGATGGCACCCGCCCGGCAATGCGTGATTTGTCGGCACGCCCATGACGAGTACACGATTGTGGCCAACTCGTACCGCTACTCGCAAACCTACTCCAACAAGCTGTTCTTTGCCATGGTAGACTTTGACGAAGGCTCGGACGTGTTTCAGATGCTGCGGCTCAACACGGCGCCCGTGTTCATTCACTTCCCTCCGAAGGGAAAACCAAAACCGGCCGACACGATGGACATCCAGCGGGTGGGAGTGTCGGCGGAAGTGATCGGAAAATGGATCCAGGAGCGAACCGATATCCAGATCCGCATTTTCCGTCCACCGAACTATTCGGCGACTGTCGCGATACTGATGTTGACGCTGTTTGTCGGTGGTTTCCTTTACCTGCGCCGGAACAATCTCGACTTTCTGTACAACAAGCAGATGTGGGCGCTGGTTGCGGTGGTGTTCTGCTTCGCGATGGTCTCGGGACAGATGTGGAACCACATCCGCAGCCCACCATTCGTGCACAAAAGTCAAAACGGTGGCATCGCGTACATTCACGGATCCTCGCAGGGTCAGCTAGTCATCGAAACGTACATCGTCATGTTTTTGAGTAAGTCGTTTGGCGCACATGGCACAAGATTGCCTTTTGATTTAAATATTTCGTTCCCCAACTACAGATGCAATGATTGTGCTGGGAATGGTGCTGTTGACCGAAGCCGGCTGGCAGAACGATCATCGCAAGAGCAAAGTGACGGCAATCGTCGGCCTGTTTTTGGTCGTTGTCTTTTTCTCGCTAATTCTTTCAATATTCCGTTCCAAAGCGCAAGGATATCCTTACAGGTAAGCCAACCGTACGATTTCTGCTAGATTGCGTAAATTTTCTATCCATTCCATTTTCCTCTTTTCAGCTTCCTATTTAAATGAGAGTTAGAGTAAGCATAGAAAGGAGAAGTCCGTCTAAATTTACCGCCGCGCCAGGTGTGAACACGTTTGATCACAATCATTGGATCTGCAGTTACGTTTTGTGCAATCAAAAGAGGGAGCTAAATTTGCGTTCATTCAACTACTAACTAGTAACATAAACAATTGACGAACACACATAAATAATTGTTGGTACAATCTTACCATCTTTTGGGAATCCTTCTTGCATTAGTAAAGCGATGAGTTTTAGTGCGTACGTTTAGCACGCGTAACTAATTGGTTGAAAACAAAAATAGTAAACGAACAAATAAATCCCCGTAATACTGCTAGCGAAATATTGCTCACAATTCCCACACCCAGCTCCGAGGCCTGAAACCGATAGTGACAAGGGGCGAGGGATTAATAAACGATTCGATCGTCAATGGAAAGACTATTAGAATGTCCCTTAGTTTGACCGTGTATTACTACACGTTGCTGTTTATTGCAGTTTAAATTACAGCGAGCTTCGAGCCTCTCGGTAGAACCGTCCTAAAACAGAGGATAGCAAAATCATTTGTGCAAACCCTGCCCAACATCTGTTGGTAGAATTTTTACTCCCAGTGCTATTCTTCATCACCACGATTTACGGCTTCTGTAAGGCCAGCGGAACCGCTAAACAATCACTATGCTGTTGTTATTTTTCTGTCCATTACTTTTCCGTTTCACTTTCGCTTCTTTCCGTACACTGGCAGATTCCAACTTTTCCTCTCCGGGCAAATCCACCGATAGGCCGCTATCATCCTCATCCACGCTTTTCTCCTGCACGCTTGGAGCGGGTATTTCCATCTTGCCGACGCGCGAATGCGTCTTCTGATGCCTGTTCAAGTCCCCGTGGCAGCGGAACTTTTTATCACATACGTTGCACTGGTGTGGCTTTTCGCCGGTGTGTACCATTCGGTGCGACTGCAGGTACGAACTCGCGCGGAACGCTTTGTTGCAGTACTCGCAGATGAAGTTTTTCTCGTTCGTGTGAATCCGCCGGTGCAGCACGAGCGAGTACCGGCGGGCGAACTCTTTGCCGCAAAAGTCACACTTGTGGCTCTTCTCGTTGGAGTGTTTGGAGATTTTGTGATACTTCAGATCGCCCCACTGCCGGAAGAGATGGCCACATTCTTCACATTTGTACGGCTTTTCCCCGGAGTGCAACCGTTCGTGCACCTTCAGCGCGCTGCAGGTGAAAAAGCATTTCTGGCACGTTTGGCACTGATACGGTCGCTCGCCCGAGTGCTGCAGCTGATGGTAGGTGAATGCCGTTTTGGACTTAAACCACCGGCCACAGTCCGGCACCGTGCATAGGTACTTGTGTAGCTTTGAACTACCTGCACTAGCGTCTAATAGTTCCTTATCGTTTATACACGTTACTTCTTCCTCCTCGTGGTCTGGCACCTCCGCTGCGAAGTGTTCACCAGCCGCGTCAGCTGCATCGTCATCACTAAAATGATGATAATTCGTTAACGGTTGTTCGTCTCGTCGACTCGCGGCGGCTGGCCGGTCTTCTTCTGCTTCGAGCGGTCCTATGCCAGCGGCGAGCTGCATTTGTTCGTATGCATCAGATGCATCTTCGCCGTCCTCATCGTCGATGTCGGAGCTGTGTTCATTTTTCAACAATCTCGCCTTATTGAGGTCCGGTATTTGGCCGCAGTGTGACGATGCGAAGGAAGCTACCGAAATTTTGCTAGCTGTGTTCGTGTTCGACAGTTCAAGGATGGAACCGATCGGTAAACTATCCCTAGAGCATAACGAAGCAGCGTGTGATTCCGGAAGGGCATCAACGCTGGAAAGCAGTGGAAATGGTGTAGTTGAACTGAGTGTTTGTACTGGTTGCATGGGTTGATTGCCAGGAGTTTCGGAATCTCTGGTGGTGGACGCATCCATAGAAGTCACATGCACTAGCTGCCCACAGGTGGAAGAATCTAACGGTTTCAGTAGCGTCGTGTCGGTGGGTCCCGTTGGCAGCAGCTCTACAAAACGAAGAGAAAGGATTAGCAAAATTTACTTACACATTTCTGGTAAGCGTTACTAATCGACGCACCTGTATCATTAAATTGAGTCTTGCTGAGAAGCAGCAGAAAGTTATCACCTCCATTTTGCATGTGAATTTCGTGTGCATCCAGCGTTTCCTCGGGCATCGTTAGGCTGGTCTTCGCTGCGGTCGCCATGGTCCTAACATTTCCGTTCGGAAACCAGGAAGAATCGTTCGCCAGACACAAGTCCTCGTTTGTATCCGTATCAACGGTTTCCTGCACCTTTTGCACCACATTCCGTATGCCTTCCAGCATGTCTTCCGTCTCGCTAAACTCTCCCCCGTTGTCCGAACAATCGAGCACTATCATAGCATCGTTCACAGCCGGATTGTGCAACAGACTTTCCATAGCTGTCGGGCAGGAGGGAACGTTTCTCGACTTTGAGCCGTTTACAATGGCTTTCCCATCACTTCTTTGCGGCTGCCGGTCATCCTCTGCCAGATTGTGCTTTACAGTACGATCGTTCTTCAACTTTTTCGTGTGCTTAACGCGTGGTAATTTGGGCTTTACTTTCTTACCCTCCGTCATGCCTTTTTCCAGTGGAGAAATACTCTCCACTGGTGGCAATTCATCAACGGGTTTAGTGTTGGTTGCATCCGAATTTGCGTGTGACACACCGCTCTCACCAGCCGATGGCGACGGCTCGTAGTGTTGCTTTAGGTGGTTAAAAAATGCTAGCTGATCCTGCACAACGTTTCCGCACAGTTGGCAAGCGAAGGAACTCACAGTTTGCTGTGGAGCAGATATCGGCTTTTGTACTGTTTTTGACGAGCTGCTTTTCACGGTACTGGGGCGCTGCAGAGCACCGGGATCGCGGTAATTTGGTTCGGGCTCACCGGCAGGTTGCGATAGCTGCATACCTGCTAGTATCATAGATTGATCCATTTCGGAAGCTCCGTTACAGATGCCTTCCTTCGTATCGCCCAGTTTCTTTGCCAGCCGCTTTTTGTGGGGTAAATTCATATTGCCGAGCATGGCGCCGGATGAACTTTCCAGCGATGCAACACATTCCACGATTTCTTCGTCGTGCGTGCGGGCTTCACAATCGACCATGCCTGTACCGGTTTCCTTCGGGACAGCTAAATTGTCAGCCATGGAAAACGTCGTTCGTTGATTATGCGATATGAGCGACGGCAGAGTCGTGCAGGAATAGAATCGCTTAGGAGATTCGTTTAATCCTAACGAGCTGATGCTCATCGTTGTACTCTGAAAGAGAGGATAAAGCTGACTTCACGTTGCTAAAAGAGTTTTCATTGAAGCTTGTACTTACACTATGCACGTCCGTCGATACTGGTGCTGAGGATGATGCGATGGGAAGGATGGAATTACTGTGACTGTACACCTTTATCGCCACATCAACCGGGTGTAGAGTACTCATACCAGCGGCCGCCGATTCTGGGTGTCCTAGCGAGGGTAGCTGCTGGGAGTTTGACATCTCCACAACACTCTGATGAGGGTGCAAATGTCCTTGCGTTTGGTGCTGTAGATGGAGGTGTGAACTGGTAGGGTGTGGAAGACTGTAGTGATGATGTTGTTGCTGCTGCTGCTGCTGCTCTCCATGCTGTTGATGCGCATTGCCAGACACAAGCGTGTTAGCCGTTACGTCGAACCCGTCTGCTCCAGAACCGCTGGCATGCAGTGGAAAATGTACGTAACTATCGATCGTGCTCGCGATCTGTGCCAATCCATTGCTCATTGGCGATGAAGATTGGCCCATATTTATCATCTTATCGTAGGACGACAGAGTACTGAAGCCCGGAATATCCTAAAACAGAGTAGTAAGGTGTGTGATGAGAGAAGTTTTTATTTTTCAACCCGCAACAAACCTTTGATCCGGATGCATCATTGCTCGATTCACTGATCAGCGTATGCAATTCATCTGCGGTTAGAGGCCGATACTGATGTTCCAAGAGTGCAGATTGCATACTGCCAATGATGTTGTTCGGAGGAGCCGTGCTTGAAACGGAATTGATGTAATCATTCAGTAAATTTGCGGGCAGCTGGCTTGACAATAAGTCCGTCCCTAGAAGGGTGGACTCGATGTACTCCTGCTCCCTGCCACTGTGCGACAGGCCTGTGCTCGTTATGAAATGAAGGGGAGCATTGTCGCCGGACTGCATCGTGGTACGAAGCACTCCCTTCGACAAATCTTGATGTCCATCGATGGATCCGCCCAGGTGTTCTAGATGATCCATTTCCTAGCTTTTTAATGCGTGGTACTGTTCCGTGAATGGAGTTGCAGCAGATCACAGTACATTCTGAAAGATATCACAAGAAAACATTATTATTGTACAGGCATTCAAACTTTGTAGAGGGGTATGGACATACCGCACACATCGCCGTTCTCGTATGCATATTAACTCCTGCTTCAGATTAACACTCTATCGGTTCGGAATATTTCGGGGTCTGCCCTTATTGATCATAGTTTACCTAAGCCTTTCTTGTTGATTTATTATGCGGTTCTGATTTACCCATAGCCGGGAAGCTGACCAGAATTATTATTCAGCCGAGCGTAACCAATTGCCATATACGCCCATTCCAAATTTTCAATCCAATGCAATCAAATTACGATAAAAAGGACCTAATCATACAGAGTGGCTCTATCGCAGCTCCGTTTTTCTCTGTTTACACAATCCCTTTTTGGATGGAAGACATAGCTTCTGACTAAAACAATAGGCGTCACCGGTATAGTAAGTATACGTGGAATATGTTGAACAGTGTTAAAAACTTATAAAATAAGGGATTTATTATAAAACTAGATTGTTTGTCTTTCTAAAAATGCAGCACTTGTAAACAATAACTTATTCCAGAAAAAGCTTGTTTTTATTGACACTCTTCGGCTGTCAAAGCGAGATTGAGCTACAAACTGGTGCGGCCACAAAATGCATCTCGTTTGTTCCTTTCTTTTCCTAGTTGAGGTGAACTTAAAAAATTATAAATGAATGCCGAACAATGTTTGCATAATTCATACTTATTTCACCGACCTCTATGAATTAATAAACACAAAGACAATTTTAAACCGTTGCCCAGTAATCGATTGAGCTACAAACCGAGTGACTTCTTCGTGTTGGTGCTTTTCGTGCTATCGCGCTCACACAGGTTGACAGCCACCGAATGTCAAAATAAACGAGCTTTCAAGAACAGCCAGAATCGCAGAAATCCTCGTAAATCGTCCTAAAGCTTGAGTCTCGATATTGACTCTTCTGGAGCTGGGTGCATTAATTTGCCAAAGGACTGTAATCTCATCACAAACGTTATTGTGTGCATTGTTTTACCCAGTGCGGTGCGTGATTTAGTGAAAGTGTTCTACGCCCTGTTCAGTGCGAGAAAATTAGCACTCTCCGTAGTATCTGTTATCAGTGCGTGCAAAAAAAAAGTTTCACACAATGCTAATGCTAATTAGTTGAAGCTATCTTCGGAGACGTGATGTGTAGTCCCTGTGTAAACGCCTGTGAAAACGGACTGCAAAGAGTTTTCTCCATGTTCACATGTGTTGCTTTTCATCTGCGGTGAAATCATTGTGCTTGGAGCAAATTTCCCTAAGGATACCGAAGAAGGGCATCGCGTGAACAGAAACAACAAAAGGTTAGTTGCTTTCGGAGGCAAAGCTTTGTTTACGGTACCTTATAGAGATCGTATTGCACGGGTATGGAAAAGCCATCTGAATCAATTTTGTTTACTCCGTTCAGTGTAAATTCCGGATTAAAGTGTGTGAACGCACACACTAATTTAATGGTTTAAAAGTTTTAGTTGTGAACGGTAGAAAAAAAAGGGCCAGATCTCGAGGTAAGGATTCGTCATTTTGCTTCTTTGATGCTAGTCGGTATCCCTGGAGGATATTGCATGGTAGGAAAAACATCCTCGGGCATGCATAGAATAAGCAGAGATCAAAGCAGGCGGCGGTAATCGTCTGAAAACAAATACACACACACAGATATGTATACAGAGAGGACTCCACAAAATCATGCATGTTTTGCAATGCGGTAGAATCGCTTAGAACAAGGAAAGGAATGATTGGGAAACTCTTGGAAATGGCTTGGAACCAGAGTGTTGAAAACACGGCACAGATACCGTCGGCATTGCCAAACATGACAAACAGCCGTGTGGCCGCATCCTTGCTCCCGATTCGGACCATGAATGCCTTTCGGAAAGCAACGATCAACAATGCCATGCCAAAAATGCGGCAATCATTTAGTGCGAATTGAGTGCAGTGTGCGTGTGCTACTGGCCCATGCAGCTCCGCGAGTGCGTATCGATTGAACAACACACAGCACACAGCAACATCCGACACACAAAATGCAGCCCGGCCAGAGGAACAAAGAAATGTTTGCGAAAACCGAAACTCGTACGTCAGCCAGCCAGCACAGCAGCCATTGGGCAACAGCAAAAAAGAGGCTTTCGTAATGATATATGGCCCCAATAGAAGCTGGCAGGCCGGGAGGCACCCGATTTCGACTCGCTTCCCCCAACCGACGGTTAGGGTGACGCTTTTAGATATTGGTTTTGTATTCCGCTTTTGCGTAACAACACGCGCTCTCCGCCGCGTGCGTACGGAGGACGCATTTGGCAGATGCGGATGGCGTGCTGTACGGCTGCAAAACGTTAACCACATTTCGCCAGTCGATATCGTGTGCGGGGCCAGTCCGTACATCCGTGCGTCGGTTGTTAATTGTCGTTGGCAGGAAATTCAATTATCAGCCACCGTGCACAGGGCTGTGTGCAGCGATTCTCGAGCGACAGCGCGACCGTGTGTAGCCGGGTAGCCGATAGTTGGTTGGTTCTACGCTGTTAATTTGTTTTTCGTTAATTTCTTTTTGTAAAGGCGATTCGTACAGCACACTTCTCTACGATATGGTGTTTTCTGTGTTCGCTTTCACTATTGAACTGAAAATTTTAAATAATTTACATCGAGTGTCTCTGGCGAAAGTTGATAGAAACAGTAGGTTCTTCAACCTTCGTTCATCTGTGCTGTGCGTTATCAGTGGGAGGGAACGAGTGACAACTTATATACTCCCTCATCATGACCTTGATCTCATTCATTGCACACGATAGCAGGGCTTTGTGGTCTAGACATCAATTTTCTAAAATGCATGTATCGTTCGGCAGAAGCCACACTGGGGGAAGCTACGTTCTGGTGACGTTCTGGCATTGCACTCATTTGCGAGTTACAGTACCAACAATCACACATGATAAGATGAAACAGACGATAAAGGGAGAAGAGTTTAGTGTGGAAAGGTATTGTTCCATATCTACAAACAAATATTCTGTGACTTCCGTTCCTTTTTTAGTATCATAAGAACAGTCAAGCCTTGCTCTTGCTTTTGGGTGGCGAATAAGTACTCATTCTGATTGAACAAATATGGATGCGTCTTTTCCTATCTCCATTCGATAAACGGACAATAGTGTTAGGCCGATGCCACATGGTTCCATTCAAATGGATCTAACGGAATCCAATAGAAATATTTGTTTTAAAAATCAAATTTTTATTAAATATTATCAAATGTAAGGTAATAATTTCAACTTCCGGTTATACATATGTGTGTTAAGTACTGCGTGTCATCTATTTTTATCAATAAGACGCCGGAAGCTAGAACACATCTCGGGTCTCGGAAATCGGCCGCCACGTGCGTTTCATAACAGACCTCAGGGTCTTCACAATAGGGCGAGATGATTTGGAGGCTTGTACTTCATCACATGCCCATATTGAAAAATATAATGGGTTTTGAGTCGGGCTGCTAGGGCGGGGACACATCTTTGGGGAAAAACTTCTTGTTTGTTCTTAAGTTTGTTTGTTTGATAAGTTAACCTACACCAATGGTGAAGCAATTGGATCTTTAAAATTCCGACATACACTTTGGGATTCATTTCAATTCTATCGACAATTAAAACAGCCTTTATTTTGTAACGATTGAACGTCACCAAGCCAAGCTTACGATATGTTGGACTATTGATTCGATGCTGAACAGTCTGTATCATTTGAGCAGGATTTTCACGAAAACAGGAATCTCCTGGGTCTTTTCTTGTGGAAGCAATTTCTCTGAAAAAGTGTTGGAAGTTGGATTTAAAACTTCTTTCAAGGTTCTACGATTTTTCCTTGTACCGTTTCCAAACCAATCGTATCACGGTTGGCGTATGCGCTATCGTTGGATCTGAACTTCCCTACTATCGTTGCGTAGGACCATCTCCTGGAAATTGCTTGATGCGGTAAACTGTGACCAAATGACATCCTACTAGCTATTCGATGTTCTTGGATGTGTTCTGGACAGGCAACTCCTACAACCATTTCGTATCATACCACCAGCCAGCTAAAATATTAAAAAACTAAACTAAAAAACAAAATTATCTCATCTTTATTGTACTTTAGTTTACAATCCACATCGTGTGTAAAGTAAACGATATGTATGAGTTGCAAAATTCCCCGGACGAAATCTGAAATCATGAGTGTACAGAAGGATTGAGAACCCTGTACAGTCGGTCGGTCGGTATTGTTTCTTGATCCCGGTTCCGAAGCCTTTTCCGCGAGCTTGCAAATCAATCATACCAAGCAAACAATCCACTGGAGGAGAGCATCATTCACATTGTGATTGCATCTTTAAATATTCAGCAATGTTTCGAATTCCGAAATCGAAGCAATACGCAGTAATTGTTTGCGTGTTTGTGTTCGGGGTTGCTGTTCAATTCCAATAATGAGACATACGCAAAATACAATGTACTTTATAAATACATTTATTTATGCTTATTGTAGACTTCTAGAATCTGGCGCACCATCATCCTTGGGCACTTTACCTCGAAAGCTTCTGGCTAGCCATTCCGTTGCCTTCCTTGGCTTACCGGGCATACAGTATCGGGCGGGATACTTAATCCTGCCAACCGGGGAAACGATACTGATGGGATTGAATTCCGATCCTTTCGTGCTAGAAACCGTTGTGACCAGCAGCAGTGACTTTGAAGCGTAAACCGGGCAACCGGGTTTTGTTTTGCTTTCGTCCCTTTCGGTTGCCAAAGAAGAAGAAGAAGTTAATTAGAATATCCCATTTGTGCCATTTTAAAGTACACCGGCGAGGAAATGGCGGAAAGCGTAACGGATCCAATTTAGCTTCCTAATCGTTCGTATCCTCCACCATCGTTCGCCGCGCCCTTCGCATTCGCCCAACCAGCTATCCAATGCCCCCTCCCTGTGGGGAGACGACCCATGAACCACAAGCAGGATGCCAGAAGCAAGGGCAAGGGCAATTGTTTTGAATGCTTTTCCAGCGAAAGCAGGTATTTTTAGTGCCGCTGCTGTCGTCGTGCTGGCTGGCGTGCTGGCTGGCTGGCTGGCTGGGCGGGTGGTGACCCGGCCCCCTTTCTCAACCATGTTTTGTGCGTTGTCAAAACACGCGTGCTAGCCTAATTATAAGTTTTACCGTACAACAAGCGGCACGCGAACTGGCTTCCCGGGGGGTAGTGCATAGGTTGAGTTTGCCCGTACCACCCATGGCCGCTGATTTGCAATTATTCATGGCATTGATGCAGATGTTCCTGGAGCTTCTCATGTGCTTGCAGACTACCGTGCTCCAGTTTTTCTTGTTAATGATGGCAAACTTTTGCAGGAATTCTGATTCCGCTGTCCCGTTTCTGTTGTTGGTGTATTGTAGAAATTGTTATTATTGCTCTATGTTATTCCGTACATGATGGCGTCAATGTCGATTTATCGAGACTTTGAGGTTTTTGTGACTTTTCTGAACTAGTGTTCATAGATAAAAGCATATCAAAAGCGCATTGCCATTAGTAGTTCTACAAGTAATGATTTTTTAATGTACCTTCCACAAGGCCAAGGTGACAAGATGAAGAAGATAGGTTAATCTAACCAATGATTAACGAACTGGAATTGAGAAATCCGAACGGGCAAGGATATTGAACACAGGGCTGCAGTCATCAACAGATTCGTTCTAATCCTTCTTTAATGAGCAAAGTCCTATCATTCTCTGGGACTGTTAGTGTCGCAATACATTATGATCTGGAGCATTCCTCTGGCTTATTGGGCTTGTATTTTAGGTTATAATCATTGTATTTTGTTAATGCTTTACTTTCTCCTAGATTAAAGTCCATTCTCTTTTGCATAAAGTATTTTATTTATTGACCAACCGCGCCTCCTCTTTCCTTGAAGACGGCCTAAAAGGACTTTGCGGGTAGGTCGTCTGGTATCTTTCTCATGACATGACCAGCCCAATAGCCCTGGCGAGTCTGATTCGCTGCACGATGTTGAGATCACCGTCGTCAATCTTGTATAGCTCGTCGTCATAGAGGTAGCTCCTCCGTTGTCCTTCCCAACGTAGTGGCCAAAACCCCCTCTACGTCTCGAATGCGGCAGTCGGGGAACTGTAATTGAAGATTTGTGCGTGCTATGAGATTTCTGCACAAATGCACCAGAAACTACTGAGGAAAGTCAATACTTTATCGCCCAGTGGTTTTATCGGTGTGTTGATCCAGGAACATCTTGAGCAAGATGGGTAACTCGCCCAATATCTAAGACGACGTCGTGAAAACCACTCAGGAGAGACAATACTAAGATAGGACGAGGATGAGGGATGCGAACATGAATAACTGAAACCATGAATATTCTTATGTTGTTTAAAGCTAAACATGCTAACGATGGCGCCATGTCTCAGGTCTCAGTTCTTTGCTTGCTATTTATTATCCATTTGCAACTTTCTTTCCAGGACACTTGTGCTTTGTGACGAATCTCGATCCTGCCAAATAAAAGTGAACTCATCCTCCCTGGCGGCAACAGCTCAAACGGATTCAAAAACATGATTGATTTTACGGACGATCTGGAAAACTGGATGGGGCGACTGCCGGCAGAACTGAAGGCAGTACCCATCATCCATTTGGCCATTCCCGGGTCCCATGACGCGATGTCGTACGGCATCAAAAACAAAGCACCGGTCGCACCGGATGCAGATCCGATCGTTGGAACGCTCAACAAGTTCATTCCCTGCGTCGTGCGGCGGTGGGCCGTAACGCAGCGGTACAACATGCTCGAACAGCTCAAGGCAGGCGTACGGTAGGTCACATCACCGACAGCCAGAGCAATGCAAGCAGTCTGTAACTCCCGTGGTCTCTCTCTCCGACACAGGTACTTTGATTTGCGGATCTGCATGAAGCGACCCGAGAACAAGTTTTACTTTGTGCACGGTTTGTTCTGCGAAGAAATCTCGGAACCGCTCGACCAGCTGAAAGAGTTCCTGCGCACACACCCGAAGGAGTTTGTCGTGCTGGACTGTCAGCACTTCTATTCGTTCAACCCGACCGATCACTGCGTCCTGTCGGCGGAGCTGAACCGTATCTTCGACCGAAAGATATACTCGCGCAACGTAAGCGAGCTGAAGGAGTGTACGCTCGAATCGGCGACCGGCAATGGCAAGCAGGTGCTGATCGTGTACCGTAGCGATGCGTGCGTTAACGAGCGCTTTTGGCTGAGCCAGGATTGGCCCACACCCTGGCCGAACGAGATCAACGTGAAGAAGCTGCAGCAGTATCTGGACGATTCGTTGGCCCTGCGGCGCCCCGACACCGGGTTCGTGTCCCAGTGCGTGCTCACGCCCACGGTGCGCTACATCGTGCCTCGGTTCATGTCGTCGTTGCGGTCCACCTGCGCGAAGGTGGTCGACCGGCAGCTGATGGACTGGATCAGGGGTCAAATGCCGGGCAGTTTCGCTGGCGAAGAAAAGCCCCGCACCAATGTGTTTCTGGCCGACTTTATCGACATAGCAGACAATCAGTTTTGTAAGGTGGTGGTCGGACTGAATAGGAAGCTGCTGGAGCAGGAGAACAACAGCACGCACAGCTCACCGTCGAAGAAGAGTTCGTAAAAAGCGGGAGGGCTCCAGCTTTAACGATCGATGGTGGTTCTTTGGTGCGCGACACGGTTTTGTCGTTAGGATTTTTAGGTTTTTAATTTCATCAGCTTTAAGGATTTCTCTTTTTGTTCTACTGTGATATTAATACTTATTCTGTCGATCTCGGTTTCGATGTGAAATTTAATTTCCTCCTAACAAACGGCAACACACACACTAAATTTAGTTTAGGTTCTTAAAAATCTATACTTTCAAACTCGGCGCTGCACGTACATCCGGTAAGCTGGACTACTGGACAGCACGTGTGGACGTGTGATGCTCCCTGGTTTTACTTCTCTCGGTTTATTTATAGAGTCAAAAAAGGCATCCGTACTTCCAAAAGCACTTGAAGCAAAATGAAAGCCGAAACAATCGTTTTACTCAGTGGCAAAGGACAATCGTCAGTGGCAAATGGTACAATACATACTAATGATAATCAGTTCAACAACGTACATACATAACCAGTTTTTTGCACAAAATCTGCACTTTACTGTAAGCGAGGTACCGAAGCCATCGTATGGAGAGGGTAATACAAAAATGTAGTGTAACGCGTAAGGCAAGACAAAGCCAATATATTCTTACATGTTGTTATTTACATTCATGTTTAAATCGCCAGTAACCGGAACGCCGGAATTAAAAGAATGGTTTCAACACACTTTAACATTCTGATTCCGAATACCTCCATCATCACACCCACATGCGTGTAACTACAGTTGCAAGAGTAAAGCAAGCAGGAAGGTGTCTAAATGTGTATAATACACAAACTGGATGATGCATAATCTCCAACATAGTAGATGTCGTTAATGGCGGGCGTGTGTTAAGAGCATTAAGAGTCGGGGAAAGTGGATAGTTAAGCAACAGTCATCTTACCTTTGTTTGATAGAGAAATGCTATAATGTGACAACTACCTTACTCAAACGGGACTAAACTGAACAATGTATACACATCAACGGGACAGGGGCCTACAAGAAAGCAAAGCGAAACGAAAGGATAATCAATCAATCGACGCTACCTGAAGCGCCTCTTTGGAACATTTAACCGTGTTAACTTTCGACACAGGGTGTTGTTAGTGAGCGCTGGGTAGCATCTTAGCCAAAACTAGAGGGTTCTTTAATAAAACATTCACTACTTCCCGTCCAACTCTACTGTAGCGAGACCGGACAGTTCGCGTCTCGGTGGACAGTTTAGGCATAGTCGGATTACAATTGGATTGCAGCAGCAGCAGCAGCAGCATATAACGTATATTATCAATATGTATTATTGTACATGATTGTGGTGTAGCTAGTTTTACCTGACTGATCTATTTTGATAGCAACTCAACAATCAAACTCAACAATCATCACCACACAAGCGCACACTTTCGTAGCATTTATGGACACGGTTGAGATAGAGTTGAGAGAGAGAGAGAGAGAGAGAGATGTGTACGACATGTTGCGACATGTGACTGACAAAAAATACAAAAACGTGTTTAGTGTGTTATCTTTAGCACCGGGGGAAATGGGGGAGAAGGAAAGGAGAAGCAACGCAAGCGAGCATGATTATAATAGCCCACCTATATACATACATATATATGCGATATATATTAGTATTATCTTGCACAATTTGTTAAAAAAAGGTTAACTAACTCAAAAAAACAAATGGCTCAAACGATCGTGAAAGTATGATGCGGCTGTTCAGCATCATCTATGTTGGAGGCACGATACAGGTAATATAAATATATACATTACATATATAGATATTTAACAAAAAAGAAAGAAAGAAACAAAAAAAGCAACAACATTGTACATTGTGTAATTGTGATGTTCAAAGTATATTTGTGACTGTTGGAAACCGTGCGGACTTGCGAAATAGTTGTGAGCAGTTTAAAAAAAAAGATATTGAAAATATACATTTTGCTGGAACAACCGGAGGATAAGAGGTGTATTTTTGTTTTCATTTAATGTTAATAATGAAATTATGCCATTTATTCGCATAAAGAGAAAGTCAAAGTCCAAAAGAAGAAAGACATCTCTTTCAGCTAGTGATGGGCAAACTGAGTCAGAATGATAGAATCACTTAAATCTTAGCATTGAATTAGCACTCACTGCGTTTTAAAACACTCATGAATTAAATAACTCATTGGTGAATAAAATCTCCGTGCCTACTTGCAACTCACCTCACTACGTTCTAACTCACTCATTACGATTCAACTCACTCACTTCGTTTTGTTTTTTCGAGTGAGTTAAAACGTACTGAGTGAGTTGAAACGAATGAGAGAGTTAAAACGTAGTGAGTGTGTTGCTAATCGGTACGGAGAGTTATGTTAATCCTCGGGATTTAACTCTTAAAGAGAGAGAGTATAAGATTTAACTCCTTTGGAATCGGTTTGCGAGCTTCACGAACCGGGTTCCTAATGCAAAGACGCTAATGGTGACGATATTCACATGGAAGGGACGGGTAATAGGACCGTCTTTCCATGCGCAGCTACGGGTAGAATACAAACGGTCATTATCTTAGGGTCCTTGTCGTCCTTGCCGGGTAGAAGGTGGCCGTCATTATCTTCCAAGGGATCTTGTCGTCTAAGGGGCTTTAGATTTTCATCATTAAGCACATCAAGAGAGTCGATTAAGGGACGTCGTGTACCATAAACCTCGTAGTCGTAATGGATCTCATATACCAAAAGATCTTGTCGTCGGATGACTTACGTCCTTTTGCTATACAAGGGTTACCTGTTGGCAAAGGGGTTCAAAAGCCTGGCCTGGGGAAGATTTTCTAAACTTGAGAAGAACAACTCTTGAGACAGGGGCGGTTCTCCGGTGGTACAAGCGATCGCGGTGCCATCCGGACCGTTCCACCTCAAGGAGAACTGACTAGGCAAATGGAAACACTAGAACGGATTAAACTTGTCATATAAGAGGATACAATGTTAAACACTTACCGCAGCAAAGTTTTTTTCCCTACGGATCCAATTTTTCTTTATTCACGTCTACGTCATTCGCCTACTATACGTTGCTTCCTACGTTTGGCCAAATCTGTAGCGCCCGCCCGAAGTGGTGCTTGTGGAAACTCTTCTAAACATTTCTCTCGGTAATGTATTCTCCCCCATGATGCATGATGGGCGCCGTGTTTTTGGCTTTTTTAATGATTTTAGTAAACAATAACGAACTAAAACAAGCAATGCTGAGAGTGTCTCACAACTCTATCGGTACCCCCTACTACAGAGCCTTAATGGAAAGCTGCTTCATCTTGGGCGCCTGCTTCTTTAGCTGGCGCTTCTGCTCCTTCTTTTCCCAGCGTCGCTGTTTCTCCGGATCTTCCTCGGCCAAGATTTTCTCCTTCTCTGCCTTACGCTTCTCTTCGCGGCGCAAAGCGGCCGCTTCGGCACGGGCCTGGTGGGTGCTCTTCATAAACTCTTCCTCAACGGCAGCACGATTCTTGTCCGACTTTGCCTTTGCCTGCAAACACCAACCGATAGTTTTGAGTGAGTGATGGCCGTTTCATGATGTAGCCCGATAGCGCCTTTGTCTTACCTCCTTGGAAAGTTTGAAGCGCCGCACACGATCCATCAGATAAAACACGAGTATTAGCAGTGGTTTCATCTCTTCCAGATCGCCCTTGACGGGCACGTTGAATCCGCAGTGCAGAATACGGCGGACGTCCGGGCGCTTCAGTTGGTTCGGGTCTTCCTGCTGGATCGGACCACTGTACTGATCCGACAGGTGGATGTAGTCGATCAGGTGCGAGTACTTATTTAAAGCTGCTACTACTCTACCATCTAATATACTGGCCGACACCTCGGCAATCTCCGATAACAATGCAAACCCGGGAATATTGTACTTATCCTCGGCCTTGCTGACTAGACAACAGAATTTGTTCTGCGGGATAGAAGTATAAGAAAACAAGTCGTGATTAGCACTCAGGCAATCGCCCAATGGAAGCTTTGCATTCCAGTGCATCAATCTACGTACCAAATCGTTGAGCTCTTTGAACATTTTAGTAGCCTGTTTGCGGCTAGCCACACAGAACACAAAGTTGTCCATCGAGTCCGCCGACAGTTCCACCTTGATATGCAGCTGATCCTGCACCGGCTTCATTATGCCAGCGATCAGTGACACCAGATCCTGTCGTTTGATCATCTTCAGCTCCACCAGCATGCCCTCGCAACAGGTCCGTCCGCTGCACCACAGGGTGTACACACTTTCGCTTTCCTTGTTAAAGCTAAAGGTCGACCCTTCCGTTTCCTTCTTGCCATCGTCGCCGACGAGCGCAAAGTTGTCCTCCAGCAAGGTGCGATGTATCGACAGCCACTGGCTGGCGATGGCCGAGTTCTTCTTGTTGCCAACCAGGTAGTTGGCGAAGTAAGCCATCAAACCGGCCAGCATAAGCATCTCCATCCAGTACGAGTCCCAGTGGGTGCGGAAATGGATCGGCACCTTCGGAATCGTTAGCTTTGGCTCCGCATGCTTCCCGACCGGTTCGCCCTGGCGCAGCAGCTCCTCCTGATCACCGATCGTGCTGGCAAAGCCCTCAAACTCTTCCTCATCTTGGAAGTGTTCAAACTCGCTGTCCTCGTCCTCCACGATACCGTCATCGTCTGCCTGATCGTCATCAATCTCCATAAAGTCTTCACTGTCCTGCGCGGCTGGTACATTCTTCGCCTGTCCCTTGGCCGGTTCACTAGCTTGCCGTCCATCGCCCTGTGCTGCTGGGGCCTGTGCCTGCTGTCCAGCTTGGTGCGGTTCACCCATTACAAACTCATCGTCATCAAAGTCCTCGAATTCGGCAAAATCATTGTCCTCGAGATCCTGTGCAGTTATGTGCTGGGGTGTTAGGCAAAGCACTACCAGCACTAACGCCGCCAGTGGAAGCAGCAGTCGCATGGTGATGGTGGTGTCCGGAAGCTCCTGAAAAAGATTGTGGTGCAAAAATAGGTAATCCCAAAATAAATCACGCATCTGACCTCCGTCCGCAGCTAAGCCAGGAGGAGAAGGAGGCACCACCACCATCAGCCAAGATAATGTTTACGAGCAGACACTTACCACCAGTCAGTCAGTCAGTCGTTCGGTTCCGATGGACCTTAAATCAAGCAATACCTCATTAGCAAACGAGGCCTCAGTGCAGCACGCGACACTAACTTACAATTCAGTCTTATTTCTTTAATGCAATCAAAGCTTAATGATATCGATTCGGGAATTGATGGTTCCAATTGGACTAATCAGGCCGACTGATTTGACGGCTTAAAACAGCAAACTGTTCGCAGTACAATTTGTAGCGGAGAGCACATAAATGTACCTAAACTATTCTGCAAACAGATAGCATTTTTTCACGGCTTTACTCCTGAACCCGCACACTATAAACGGAGCAGCTGTTATGATGATGTTTCACTTTCAGCACACGTGACAGCACTATGGCAAAGTGTGCCAATCTTACGGTCAAATTTCTCATATTTAAAGCACACTTCGCTAGCGACATGAATGATTTGCACGGACAAATTTGAAAGCGGGACGTAATTTATGGATGTGCAGCAACCATCAGCTAGGCAACGCTGGGGAACGCTGAGCTCACAGCCAAGCACGCTTGTGCATCGCGATGCATCTTTATTTGGCGCGATTTTGATCATAAATCAGTTTTGTTTCAATTGTTTAATTTTATTTCCATCGTGTAGTCAACTCTAGTCAGCATTAATATCCACCAGTTTACATTAGGATTACAATTTGTTGCCCATTCGTGATCGCCCCCTTTACAACAATCGTTCCTATCGTTCAAAAATGTACAAAAAAAAAAAAATCCTTTTTTCCATTTCAACATTTTCTCAACACGATAGCTTAAAACATAATGATACAAACTTTATAACTGAACAGATCGTTTACATTGCCCTTTCATTGCTCGCACGATTTCACGCTTCATGAATCAGAAGAACTTAATATGCTTAACTAGCTGAATTTAATATGCAAAACTGTCTCATCATCTTTCAGTGCAACATACGGAACCGCAAGTTCGGAACCGATAACAGCTTCGATGGGTGGAAGAATAAAAAAAAAAGGATGAACTTTTACATCACGACGCTTATAGCTATGCTTACTGCTTAAATGTCGACCTCAGGTTAAGACTTCTTCTACCCCGCTTCTTACCCCAGTAAGTAAGGTAAAGTTAATATATATGCATCTGACGAACGCGTTACGTTATGCGGGGGGCTACCCCGTTCATGGGATAGTAATATCTTACAAGTAGGTTTAAAAATCGAAACGCCGCTCCGCTTGATAACCATGTAATTCGATTAACTAGTGACGCAGAGTGCCGCATCATACACTTCATGTGAATTCTACACTTGAAATGACGTAAAAATCAGTTAAACCCTATCTATATACAGTGTACAAAAATAAACGACGCTTAAAGTCCACCGAATGTGCTGCACAAATGTGATTCCTCTTCCCCTGACGCGCCTTACGAGTATGAGTTAATGTAGAGCAGAAATGATAAATGTATGTAAATGACATAACTGTTTTGAGGTATTTATGAAGCCATACTAGCATTAATTAATGTAAGTTGTGCTATGCAACAGTTCACAAAAGAGCCGGTCGATTTAACATAATCCATTCAACCAAATCTACCGTATGCTTTCGCGGGACGGTAGCATTTTCTAAGAACCTATATCCACAATCCCAATCGTACAACAAAAATCAAACAATTTCATTGTTTTTTATGCCATAAAAATTTCATACAAAAAAAAGTTTATCAAAATAAATGGCTCCAAAATAAATAGGCAAAGCAACGTACGCAGTAAGACCACTGAACTTCGTCATTTTAAATCGTTGCTTCCTTTGTACACTGCACTGTGTATTGAGCCCGTATATCGAGTTGATAACTTCCAACCGTCCCAAAAAACTACTTGTACTTGTGTATTACTTGCCCGGGTACGTATTGTTGCTTTTAGTTTCGTTTGCGTGAGCTTACACCTAGCTTAATCTGACCGTTGGATGTTGCTGTTTGACCGCTTCCGGCACAGCGGAGGGCATACCTTCCGCGAGCATTTGCTTGTAAGAGTAGGGTCGCGCGTGATATTTACCGTCCGAGTCCATCTCCAACAGATCGCACACGATGCCGTCCGACACGGTCAACGTTTGCAAGTTGCCATTTTCGACGGTTGCAGCAAACCCTTCCGAGCTGTGATCATAATTGGTGACCGATTCTTCATGCACCACCTCACCGTTCGCTTCCATGAATTGCTGCGCGGCAGTACTGCTTTCCAGCTCGGCAACTAGTTCGCCCGTCGTACCTTGAACACGGAAACGGAACGATCAGCTGTCAACAAACTTTCTTTTCCTTTTTTTAATGGCCGCTTACTCACCATATCCAACGCTGATAAATTCCATCGGACCATCCTCTACCTCTTCCTCTACGAACTGCTCATCTTCGGGCACTTCCTCGATCAAATGATCGTAGTTTGCCGGTTCCTCCTCAATGATGATTGCTTCCGTTTCCATTTCGACCTCCACCGGTTCGTCGCCGAAATCATCTTCCTCCACTCCGTCACATTCCTCTGTCTGGCTCTCTTCGTCATCGAGATCATCCTCCGCATCGGCAGAATCCGTCACGGATGAATCATCGCCCCGTTCCATCGACACCATGTCGTACTCGCTCTGCGACGATGTGTCCATCGGTCCTTCTGATAGCTGGTTGTCGACGACGGTGCTGGGCACTGCTTTGCCACCGTCAGTATCATCATTCCTGTGGTCGATGCATTGGTTTTCGTCACTCGTCACTATGCTATCTTCTGCTTTGTGCACTATCGTTGAATTGCTGATTGCTGCAGGATCTGCTTGAGCATTGGAATTAGTGGAGCTAACAGTCGTGGAGCTCAGCGCGTCTTTAACCGATGATGTGTGTTCGTTTGGAGTTTGCGTACAATTTGCACGATCCAGTTCATTCTCCCAATCCGTCTCATGAGAACCCACACGAACGGTGGAACCTGCAGCAGCAGCACCACCACTAGGAGAAGTAGTATCTGAGCTAACTTTCATCTTCTTAGCTCCTATCGTTACGCAGCCTGCATTGGTGGATGGGAGCGTGGTCGAATGCAACGTGCCCTTAAAAGGAACCAGCTGACTGGTGGAAATTTTTATCTTCCTCCCGGGTACCGCATCACAGGCAATGGTAACGGAAGATGCACGCTTTTGAGCATACGGTACCGAAGATCGCTCGTCGGCGGATGTCTCGCCAAGTTCTTTATGCGCCGTCACAGAGACGGGGCTACTTGCGTTCTCTTCATTAACACGCAGCTTGGGAGACGGTACCGCGTTTTGCCGATAGATGTTCATGTCGAACGTCGCCGTCGTCGTCACACTGTACGGATTGGGAACAGTTTGAACAATTACCTTCGGTGGACTCGTAACTGCCGGTGGCACGATCGTCGATGAGTCTACAATGCTTTTCGGGATAGTGATCTTCTGGCCCAGATTCAGCACGCCCGCCACGGCCGACGATTTCGGCAGGATAATGACATTGCTTTTCGGTGCTATCGGAGTCAGTGGAGCGTTTGGCGTGGCACCGGTAACGGGTACCAGTTGCATTTTGTGCACAGACAGCTTGGTTCCGCTTTTTACCGCCGTAAACCCAGCCAGGTTCGGTTGCACCGGAACAGGAACATTGTTCGTGACCGGCGATTGTATGGCATGATTCGAAGTCACGATCGGCTTGGCAAGAGAGCTTTTTTCAACCCTTGGATCCGCGTTTTCTGACGCCACTGGAACGGGAATACTGGGACGTGTAGGATTGCTGACGGTTGGCTCTGTCCACGATACGTTTCGCTTACCATCGGTCGCGACTCCTGACCGGTCCGTTACAGTTTCAACCGTCGTCGTTGGTTTCACATTCTTCGAGGATTTCGTGTTGTTGTCGCGAACCTTCGAGCTTACCCAATTGTTAGAATTGTCCATCAGCGGTGGATGGAGTGGAGTGGGCAGGCCCAAACTGGCCAACGTAGCTGCCGCGGTTGAAGTAGGTATTAGAATATTTTTGCTGGGCGATTTCTTTTGATAGTGCAGCAGGGGATGTGGCAGGGACTTGCCGTGGGAATAGAAACCGATGCCTTTCATGGGAATGTTCACATTCCCCTTCGTTCCCAGGCTGCTGGTTGGGTTCAACTTGGACAAATTGTACTGTATGTCCTTTTTGGACGATGGCAGGATTCCTTGCTGATGATTGTACATTGGGGATGGCGCTGTACCTCCTCCGGAAGCGCCAAAGTTAGCCGGCGTTGAGAATTGTTGCGATTTTACCATTTGTCCCATCGGCGCACCCTGGTTGGTTGCTTGATTTTGCGATGGTAAATTAGCCATTAGGTGCTGTTGTAACTGTAACGGTTCCGGCGTTGGGCCACCGTTCGCTGTGCCATCCTTTGCATCGAAAGGTACCGCGTACGAATGAATCAGGTGTGGACTGTGCAGGTTGTTCGCTCTCGAAGATTGCTTCCCATTCTTAGACAATGTTGCTTGTTTGAACAGTTTGGCAGGCGGGTAGGACGCTTTCGATTTCCAAGTTCGCTTAGCAGCCTGTGGCTTTTTTCTAGGCGACCGATCTGCCGTCGGCTTATTTGATTTGGGCTGCAAACGGTCCGCACATTCCGAGCGATTATTCGTGTTTAATAGTATATCGCACAAAGATGACTGATCCGGTACAGGCTCAGAAGGGCCAGCGGTTGTTTTATCGCCATTCGGCAACGTCACATCACTGTCTGGTACAGGGTCTAAGGTAGGTTTTTCTTCCGTTCTAGATGCGTCGGTTCGTTTCTCCTCGTGATTGATATAGCTCTTGGTCATTATATCCTGTAGCTGGGGGGGGGGGGGTTTGGAAAAATAAGGGAAAATGCGGAAATAAGCAATGATAAATGCAGCGCTAGCGGATGCCACAACTTACCGGATCCGAAGTAACAACAGCAGCATCCCGTACAAACCCATTCTCGAACAATGTCGATTCTTTCCTAACCAGCTCGAACTTAAACATCTCATCGGCATTCTTGAGTCGATCGCACCCAGTATCGGCTGGATGTGGTAGTTTAGCATTCGCTAGAGTCAATTGTTCAAACACCGTATTGGCAATATACGTCAAAGCCGTGTGAGGTACCGTTCGGGGCAGGATAGGAAAGGTACGATGCCCTTCGCGTCGCCAGTCTTGACCACTGTTAGGACCAGCGATGCTGCTCCCGTCGGGAGGGATAAGAGTGAGAAAGAAAAATAAACAAACCATTCCCTGCAAAATGGTGCACCGTTCGGAGGCAGTATGATGCTGCGTTGTATGTTGCGATTGACTTACATTTCAGCAACCGTAGTGAGTCGCTCATCGTTTGCAACGCGTCTCGCTTCTGCCCTATGCCGATCGTTCGAAATGTGTAGCATTCGGCGTAGCTCCTCCAGAAGGCGTTGCTTTTCCTTGCTTAAGCTGCCCTGGGCCCGAAACGTACTTATCAAGGTGCCGTATGATTCGAGCTCTGAGTGGAGGAAACAAGCCAAATTAATAGCCATGCTTGTGGGCAACAATTTTGGCGCCCTCACGCCTTACCTAGCCGTCGCAGCACACCCCGACACTCCTCCCGGGTCATGTCCAGTTTCATTGGCCACATTTTCGTTCACATTTAACGCCGTGCGCGTCCCCTTTGCACCTTGGTAAATCGAAACACACTTCCAAAGCCCCGTGCGTTTGGCTTGGACCGCGTATAACCCAAAATCAAAACACTTCACTTCCTTTCCCGTGCGTTGCGACCGATGCTACTTTTTACAGCATTATTCGCGTAAGAAAT
Source organism: Anopheles stephensi (assembly GCF_013141755.1). Classification (NCBI taxonomy): domain Eukaryota; kingdom Metazoa; phylum Arthropoda; class Insecta; order Diptera; family Culicidae; genus Anopheles; species Anopheles stephensi. The sequence continues at coordinate 47,487,823 of NC_050203.1, forward strand.
GCGGCGGACTGTATTAGGTTGTTATTAAAAGCTATTTTGCTTTGCTTCCGGATTCGCGCCGATGCGGATAATCCAGGTGCGATTTGCCGTTCCGTGTGATATTCTAACCGAATTGGCATAATATGTCCTGGATCCCATTTATGTTTATAAACGTCAAAAGTTTTATTTTTATGCGAAGCTGGCAGCACTGGCAACCATTGTTGCCAAACATTTGGCTTGACGTTTCGGAACGCAGTGTTGCCAGTTGTGCCATGTGTGTGGGTTTTTAAAATAAAATTTTGCATTTTCATAAATTTTGCGATTTATTTTTAAATTCGCGAATTTTATTTGCTCTACGTGCATTACAAAGCGCGTAAAACGTCTCACTGGTTTGTATATCTATATATTATTGCGATTCGTATTGCAAATTGTTCGAAATTATCCGCTAAATCAATATGCTCGTTCATCGCACAGCTTAAACACGCACACACACGATAACATAAATATTATTAATTTTGAAGATAGTTTCACGGTTGAACTGGGAATCGTATCGGCGATAAACTAAATATTTACAACAACAAAAGTCTTCCTCTTAAGGCTTGCTGTACCGGTACCTCATCTTGTCCGGAGGTTCGCAATACTCCTTCACTATAAGCTTGCAGAGAAACACGTGAAACACGATGATGATCACACATATCGAAACCCAGAACAGCGTCGGCAATCCACCCAGATGGTGTCCGTGTCGATGGAGAGCAATCACGTGATGCTCGTGGGCCGGTGCCTCCACAACCTCCTTCACATGGATCGCATGCCGGAGATCTTCCATGTGCTTTTTATCCGACGTTATGTACAGTATGGACGTGACTGGTTCGGTAAGCTTCACGGGGAAAACGGCTCGGGACTGGCGCAACTGCACCGGATCGTCCAAGCACCCGGCATCACAGGCGTAGTAATTGCGATCTGATCGATCCAGCGCTACGTGCAGCACCGCCTTGTTGTCGTCACGCACGGTAATGGAAATGTTCAGATGCGTCATGTTACCGTAGTTCAGGCGTCGAAAATCATAATCGCGGTGTAAATACTTCGGATGAATATTTAGCTCCAGGTGCTGATTGCTGAACCGGAACCCGCCAAAGCTGAGCACCATCGCCTGCACAATGCCACTCGCGCCAGCTTTGATAAGGTTGTGGCATCCCTGCTTCTCCAGCGTCAACATCCAGGAGCCCACGACAGCATTCAGTTCCTCGAACGTGGTCATCGGACGCCACAAATTCTCTGCCTGCAGCGTATGGTAACTATCGTAGCATCCTTCCGCGTACGTGAGCGAACGGGCAATTTCGTCCTTTCGGGCCGTAGTCACTGACTGTTCAAACTCGTACGCCCTGGCTTGCGATATGACAGCGTACATCGTGGCATTGATGTTGTTACCGTTCAAAGTGTTCTCTGCCTTGGAGGTACTGATGTGAAATCCCGTCTCCCACAAATTGTTCCAAACGAGAATATGATCCCGTTTGAAGTTGTGATACGCGTTATGCTCTCCGTGTTCCGCGGCCAGCAATGCTCGGTTCATCGCTTCAATTGCTTGCTTTTCGGTGGATTCTTTCTGCGCCGCGTATTTGTCACGTGTTACCGGTTCCGAATAGTTGACCGTGAGCAACAGTTCCAGCTTCGTGGTGCCCCTTTTCTTGAGCGTAATTACACGGGGCAATTTGCGGGCCACAATCGATACCACACGCACCTTGCTGTCTTCTGCATTTCCTGCCGTCGGCGGCATATCTATCATGCCTGTAACGACCTGATACTCCAAGATGGCGGAACCATGTTGCAGCTTCACATTTTTCACGATAGCAGATGGCCAATCGGAAATACGGGGTATTATCAGCTCGATATCCGTCAGCTGATTCTTGGTGTTTGTTAGCTGAATTTCTTGCACCAATACGGACGGCATTGTGCGATGGGCATAGTACTGATAAGATACGTGATAACCATCGGGAAAACACTGAAACCGGTGAACGATCCCCGTAAGGTACTCGACGACGGTCGCCTCTCGGGCCGGTTGGCCCGAGCTGGCCACACTCACAATCGGATGAAAGTGGATGGGTTGCAACAGTGCTCGGCCATGGAAAATGTTCAGATGAGCGTCGGTGTGAATTTCCAGCCCGAACCAACCGTTGCCAACGTACGGGATTGCGTCATGTTCGTGGGGAAAAGCCGGCTGATGCCGGATGTTCACGTTGTACTCGAGGTTCTGCAGATAGAACGGTGTCAATCGATCGTCCATGCAACGCATCGGTTGATCTAAGGCAATGGAAACAGGAGACGTTCGGTTGTGAAATGCACTGCGAGCGAAATAATAGCCAGCGCCGCTTACCTCTCATCGGTTCCGTGTGGCCAAACAACCATCGCAGAAACGATGGGCCTATGTACAGCAGGAAGACAGCGACCACAAAGAGCAACAGAAACAGTTTACGGTAGGTAAGGTTCACATCGAACGTTCGTTTCAGACGCCGGGTCAAGTCACTGGTATCGAATTTGTAGCTCATGTTTGTGGCAGCATCGGAAGGGCGTATATTTTAGCTCGGTGCGGCCGCTGCTGATATCCTACACTTCCGCAATGATTTACCTGGAGGAAAATATTGTGACAACGTCAACGACGCTGTGTTTATGTTTGTCTGCTGGTGACAGTTGCTGAGTGCAGTCGCGCCTGCATTGCAAGTGTGGCCAGCAGCTGGTATAAATTTGAAACGACGGTTAAAACTGTGCATCTCAGCAGGTGGGGTTTGGGAACCGTACCACATTGAAAACGCTGACGAGAATAAGTCTATCCTCAGTCCGGGGTCGATATTTTTTAAATCGTTTCTTAAAAGAGGCTTTAAGTCTCAGAGAACCTTATTCTCTTCTTCGGGGGCCCCTGTCGAGCACGGGAACGTTTACCCGTTCCTGGCCTACTGCCGGTGATTTCTCACACATTTGCTATTACAATAAGTGAAACAATACCTCAACAGTCCATGGTGTTTGGACCAAGGAAAAAGTAGATTAAGAACAATTTTATCTTTAGAACCTTATTTCAACTTCTTTTTTAACTTTACATAGGCGACCTACATTGTGAGGCGAATGAGAGATTAATAACACTTCTTCCTTGGCACTAATAACCTCAAGAGGTCTCAGCCTGCCATTTCTGGCTTTCTGTGACTTGACTTGTGACCCGTAGTGAAGTAGTCAGCCTTATGTACGGGGAGGCGGTCTGGATGGGATTTGAACCCCGGCCCTGTCGTGTTAAGACCGGCGCCGTTGTCGCCTCGGACACCGGACCACCCCAACCGGACCGTAATAACACAGAATATTGATAAACTAACCAACCAAACATCGATCCATGCCAAGGTGAAACGATCTGGATGGGATCATTAGAGGCTGCCCCCCCTTTAAACGCTCTTCAACACATTTCCTTGTTGAGATTTAAAAAAATATAACTAAAGATAAGTATAGTTGGCTGCAAAGGGTTAACCGTGTGCTATGCGTACACAAAACGCCCTCGTTTGAGCGTAAAGGGGAATCCCAAAATTTGCCTAGCAGCGGTCAAACAGTTTTCGTTCCGTCGGTTGTGCTCGATCATCTCACACTCGGTTGATATATTATGAAGAGTTTACTAATAGAAGAAGACGCTTCAAATGAGCGATCGGGATCACGTTTAAGGAGTATCGGCACGAAGGTGTTGCTGAACGTCATTTACCCGGCATGTGTTATCGTCCCAACCGTTTCGATCGTTAGCGCCTGCGCGAGCAATGGAATGGACAGTCTTTACACCTGGCATGTACTGCTAACAGGGATAGGGGTAAGATCTCGCTGAAAGGTTGCCTACAAAGTGCGTTAGCTAATGGATATCGGCATCAGTTTCATCTGCTCATGCCCGTAGGAATATCGATACTATGTGGGCAGCAAACTATTTTCCGGCCTTCTGCGTGCACCACTCCTCGACGAACCCTACACTGGATGCTGCAGTCCGTCGCAGGTGCATGCGTCTTGGCAGGGACAGTGCTTCAGTACATCAATCGAGAAATGAAACACAAACACCATGTCGTCTCGGTGCATTCGGCCGTGGGACTGGCATCGGTAGTGTTGGTCGGTGTTGGGCTAGTTAGCGGTTCGGTCGCACTGTACGGACGGGAGCTCCGCAGCTGTCTTAGCCCACTGTGGCTGTACCGATGGCATCGTGCCGTAGGAGTAGTAGCTTTTTCGACCGGATTGGTTTCTTTAACAATCGCATACGATAAGCACATTTTTGCGGATATCTTTAGCGCCGAGATGCGAATTTTCGCCAAAATTGTAACAGCAATTACCGGTCTGATAAGTTTATTCGGAACGTTACGAAAAACGCACACCTATTTGAGCGATTCCTGCAACACGCGATGATACGTTATCGCACCGCTCCCAAATTCCTTGATCCTTTCCGGAATCGATTTGAGAATCGATCGCGTTTACGAGATTGTAAGGGGCGTCAATTAAAACCTCCCCAGAGGCGTGCTACTAGAATGCTCGTGTCAACATGACCTAAGCCACTGAAATCGGCCTGTCTACTGTTTTATTGCCGGTGTCTGTACATTCGAATCCAAGAGATAAACTTACAACCCTCCAACCGAACAACCGAGGTGCACATTCCGATTGGTTCCGATTTAGCACCGGTTAGACCCACTGCCATGACGTGAGGGCGTATCGGTTTCAACCGAAGCTGTCTAGTCGCGCACGTAGCATCTCGCACACGTTCTACTGATAACAATCGAACACAGACTTGCTGCCGCTCGCGAATGCGCATTCGTAGGGCTCACAATGCTATAAACATTTGGTTGTGTCCGCACTAGTGTTGATGCTTCGGTCATAAAACAAACCGCTGCTGGGTTGCCTGCCTTCCAACGGTATCGATCTATTGTCATGGTACAAAAGCAAGCTGCATCGACCTCGTACCTCGTTCATATGTTACACGGTGTGCGCGCAATAGGGACTGGACTATGTGAAGCCTTCCGTTTAATTATGTGTCCGTGTGTATTCTGTTGATCTCTTACCGGATCGATCGTATGAATGTGTGTGTGTGTCAAACATTTGAATAGTAAGCAAGTGCTCCTCCGATTACAAGTTGTTAAATATTTTGTGGTGCACGGACAAACGCGAGCAATATGAAATCCGCACACACAAGCGATCAGAACTCGACGGTTACGATGGACCGGAAGAGCGTTACGGAAAACGAGTGGTTTTTCATGCTGGACGGCATTTTCAACACGATCAATCACACTATGATCGGAGTGGTCTGCATCTACACCAGCTGGTTGTGTTGGATAAATGGATTCGAAAATTTGTACACGTGGCACGTGTTCCTCACACTGATCGGGGTAAGGTGTTGGACAGACGGGTTGCCTTTTCAATTTTCCTCCCCTCCCCCTAATTTTACTTATTTCCAAAAAAATAGTATCATCTACTGATGGCCGAAGGAATAGTGTTGCTGTACAGTGGCAACGGTTGGACGCAGAAGCTGACGCACTCGCACAAACGCACCGTGCATTGGTTGATCGAAGTCGTCGGTTGCACTTGCTGTGTGGTGGGCATAGCGCTGGAAATCTACTTCCGGCAATCTACCAACCGGCGACACTTTTCGTCCACGCACAGTATCGTGGGGCTTATTTCGCTCGTGTTCCTTGCCCTCACGCTGGTGAACGGATTGATGGCGCTGTTTGCGGCCGACCTTCGGAAACGCATACGTCCGATCTACTCAAAGCTGAGCCACTATCTTACCGGGACGGTGTGCTACGTGCTGGGCATGGTGGCAATCGTGCTGGCGTACGAGAAGAAAATCTATCACCAGAATACGATCACCAAGGGCATAACGATGATGACCGTTTTCACGATAGCGGTTACCGTGCTCAGCATGGTTGGAGTGGTGAAAACGATGTACAATCAGTTTAAAACTCTAGCAAAGTAGCTGGAATATAGTCACGCGAATACACTCGTCTACAGGAAAGGTTTCCAAGATATTAGCAGCGACTGGAATTCATGTTCAATCTCCAGCTTAACGAATGGTAAAATGAATAAAGTATATCGTTAATAGAGTAAATGGCAGTCAAAAAAAACCATCATTTATGAGTTATGAGAATCGGACGTCGGGGCACGTGAAGGCATGATACGACACGATAGTCCAGTATGGCTAGTCAAACCGACACGAAAAGCAGACACGTGCTGTTAACGTACCCATGTAACCGGCATGCGACACTCGACGTTCTTTCTTTCTGGCGTGTCTCTCGAAGGCTTGCAAAGAAGCGCCCCAGCAACTTCAAACTCCAATGTTATCAAACGTTTATTGGAAAAAGAGGGAGATCTAATGTTATAGTTACAGTGAGTGAAAATTCATTTACCTTTGCTGGGGTTCTTTCTGTCGCATCTTGTTCTGGCGAATGTTCACCAGTTTGTCGCCGGTTGTTTTTTTTTTATTAGTCGCAAATTGTCACTAACAATAATGATTCGCTTTGTTGATGTGTAACGATGTGAAGGTGTAAGTATTTCTCTCTGATAAATATTTAACCAATTACTACCGCCTCAGGTTTGGCTACCGGTCGCAACTAAACCAGCCACTCCAAACTCTGCCCCTTTTCCTTTCCATCCGTTCCTTCCTTGGGAAAACTGCACGAAATCTAAACGTAACGACACTGCTTTGTTGCAAATAAGTATTAAGTGTTCCGTAACGATGGCGGAGAAAGAAAAAATGGTTGCCGATTAGTTAGTGTTCAAACCCTCAGTACGAGCTGTTGTCTGCTGTGTGTGATTAATGGAAACATCATGCTCGATCGTTCGCCGTCCGGGCGTTGTGCATTAGTGCACGTATGCACACTCGCTGCCTGCACTCGAAACGCTCTTCATTCAGTTGATGGCTAGTATGAAGGGCGATAGGTTTATTGCTGTTTGCTGATCGGCGCCTAGTTTACGTTCTTGGCTACTGCTAAAAACCCAAAAGCTACTGAAAATGGGAGTTGATCAACGCACATATGACACACAGTTCTCCTGCCCTGCTCAAAAATACTGTTGAATGGTTGCTCTCTTTGCTCGCCGCAGGTAATTTAGGATGGATTCAACGCAAATGTTGCCTTCCCTTGGCTTTTGTGCTTTTTAAATTAATAATGGACGCAGGATAATACGCTCAACCCTTCAGCCTGCGCAGCCTCGTGTAGTGTTGTGTTAATGGGGTGCAAACCAAAAGTACTCGGTTCCGCGCTTTAGTACAGCTCGTTCTGTCGCGTTCGGCACATCTGACAGCACGCCTGGCTGTAGTACGCGTAGTTGCACAGTTTGGCCTTTAACACTATCGTACAGTTGGGGAAATCGTCGCGACAGTTCTCGTCGTTCGGCATCATATCCGATCGTGCTTCGTAGTATGGATCCACCGATGAAGTGGAGGACGCGGTCGTGGAGTAGGAGGGTAAGGATGCGGCCGTTGTCGTCCTGGTCGTGGCAGACGTGACGGATGAAGCGGTCGATAGTGGGCAAGCCTCCTCATTACACACCCGGTACGATAGGGGCCGATCGACGTACCGGCAGCCACCCGATTCCTGGAGCATTTTGTCGCGCAAGTTGAACTCTAAACACTTGACCACACGGCGCTGATTGCCTCCGCCACAGGGCTTGGTACACTACATGGAAATAGGCACGTGTTGAATCATTTTTGAGAATTTATAAAATGTAAATTACGGTCAGAGCTATGCAATGATGCTGGAAACCATGGGGGAATCAAAAATGAAAAAACAAACCCGGATCCCAACCACCTACCTCGGTCCATTCGGAGAAGTGCCACCTGGGTTTACATTCCTCGAACGATTCACTGTCGCACGGTTCGATCGATTTCGGTCGTAGCTCCGTGTCACATTCGCTTTCCGGCGCAAAGTGGTCGTTACGAATGCAGAGCACCGTTCTGGAGCGTGTTAGATTGAAGCAATCTCCGGAGCACTGGGAAATGAAATGGTAGTTAGCGATCATTCGGTGAAGCGTTTCTTTGGAGGCTTGAAGTTGCACTCAGACACTCACCAGAGTCCAAGGACCCGCAAACCATTCGCCAAATTCGCACGCTCGATTGCTGGTGCACTCACGGGACGTTTCCGGCATCATGCGCAGATCGCACCGTTCCGAGTTGACCGAGGAGCTGCGATCGCAGAAGATCGATCGTGTCTGCATGCCGATGCCGCACGTCGTTGAGCACCGGGTGCTCCAGTTCGCAGTCAGCCAGACCCCCGTCTTCTTCGACTCTGCCCGATAGTTGATGTGGTTTATGTCGGTCCGTTGGCGACTGTGCGGCACGATAAGCCCGCTGCTCGCTATTGGGCCATTTTCCATATCGTTCTGTGTGTGACTGTGGCTTGCACCCGCGCTGTGATGGTCGTGGTGCTGGTGCTGGTGCTGTCCTCGATGGCCCCGATGTTCGTGTTGGTGTTGGCTCTCGGTAGGTTTGTAGCGGGGCTTTTCCGTTCTCGCCGGTGTAGGTTTAACGACGCGCGAGCACTCACATCGTTCCGTGCTGGGCGGAAGCTCTTCCATGCAAGCTCCATTGTTGACCTGTATCACAATGCCGGACAGCAGCTCTTGCACGCACTTGACTTCGCGCGTGCGGAATACTTCCTCGTCGTACTTTTCCTCACAATTGCACTGGTCCCAGTCGCCGAGCTTCCAGTACGCGGGGCACGGTTGAGTGTTACAGCGCAACAAATTCTCGTTCAGCACCGGCTGTTGCAGATGGGCGCATCGTTTGACGGAAAACACGCGCGTCGGAGATTCGCGGACGCACTTGATGATGGGCTGCTGGATGCCTCCGCCGCACGACTTGCTGCACGCACTGAACCCGATCACCTTCCACAAGTACTTTCGCTTGCGCTGACCAACCCGTCCTGTGCTGGGAGTGTTCGTGCTGTTAACCGAACTTACCAAACGCTGTTTTGGCACTCGAAGATTGGACTTTTCCGAGATTTCATTTCCCGCTACAAAAAATAGGCCGGAAAAGGTCAAAGAAAATTCAGTAACAACGCAAGCCAAACAAGCGCGCCGTGATGCTGATGGAAACTGCTGCCATCGCCCTGGGATGTTTCATTTGGCAGGATTTTGTTTCCACTTCTGTGAATTTTTGACCAACCCCCCCCGCCCCCCATCTTTCCCCATTTTTTCTTACCTTCGACACTGGGAACTTCTTCCTGCGATGTGGGTTCGGTCGGGTTGACATTGACGGGTAGGAAGTATTCGTACTTGATGCCCGGGTTCGGTGACTGTGAAAGCAGAAACACCTGCACCGGTTCGTTGGTGGGCCCGAGCGCAGTCACCCATTCGGTGATGCCTTCCACGTGCCGGAAGCTGCTGTTGGAACCGTTGTTCAGCCCATCGACTCGACGATAATCGAACACAGTCCCGGCGGCGATGTAATGTCCACTGAGCGAGATCGTGTAGTCCCCGTTGATAAAAAACCGTTGATCGGCCGTTTTCAGCGCTGGGTCGGAACGGGTGTGGATAAAATGTATATTTTATTAGATTTGGAGAACATGGATACATTTTTAATAGAATATTTTCGATGGGATATTCATGCTATTTGTGAGTTACTTTCAATTCAATATTTAAAATGCTCAAACGATTGACATGAGGGCGAAAGGAATAACTTAATAATCAATACAACCAAGTTGTTGGAGTCGAGGAAAATGTGGGGTTAAAGACATCACGAGACATTAAAAACATTTGTTTGGACTAAGCGTGATGGATCTATTTTTTTTTCGATCATAAAAAAAATCCTTACTCCTTTACTTCTCATTGGAATCCATATCGAATCCCAATGAAACCCTAATAGAATCCTTATCGAATCCTAATGAAATCCTAATCGAATACTTATCTAATTCTCGGATCTAATTCGGATCGGAATCGGAGCGGGTTCGGATCAGATTCAGATCGAATTTGGGTCGGATTCCGATATGATTCGAATCCTTAAGAAATCTGAATCGGGATCGGATCCTTCTGGAATTCAAATCGGATTCAAATCCGTTATTTAGGATCCATTGCGATTCGAATCTTTATAGGGATTAAATCTTCGAAACTTCCGAATCTCCTAGCAGTTGAATCAGACCCCGCTACGGGGGAACGGTCCCGATGGGGTACGATCGCCCGGTTCTTCCAAGTGAAGATAGGCGCCACTGTCTCATTTACCACCGAGTCGGCCCTCATCCTCATTCCTAAGATTGAATCTGATTGGTTCGAAAATTAGACCTGTGAGACATTTTTCGACAATGGTAACATCATGACTTCACACAGCAAGGATATTCATCATAAGCCTAATTTGGTTTATGTCCTGTAGAATAATTCAAAGAATGGGCATGTAATTCGGCAAGTAACCACTTTTATTTTCTCTTACAAGAACAATGCTCAATTCCATCATGATCAGTTCTCCAGTGCATTAGCATAGCGCCAACAGCCATTCTGAAATGTCGGATTTTGCAGCAAGGATGCTTTAGTTTAATGGGACAATTTTTGCCCATTTGCGCAATCCCCTCATCGGGCACAACCGAAACGATTGGGTTTTGAGATGAATATATGTGTTTAAACCATGCAGTGACGGCAAGCGTCTGTAAACGGTACTGTCGCGCCCATTAGCGAAAGGTGCGTGCAAAGAACCGGGAAAAAAGCTTTCCTATAGCGACGTACGACACACTATGGCGGAGAGCTGTCGGGTGTGAAGGAAACACACAGCACATTGCATGAATTAATGGATAATGCTTCGGCTCGTCCGGGGTCGGGTGCCGTTCGCTCGCGGGATGGATGGAAATGGAAAGTAAATTAAGGTATGCATCGGACAGATTTCCATCTTAATTTGGTTATGTGGTGCAGGTAATTTTTTGTCCTGAACTTTAGGGGTTCGGTATGGTGACACTGTGCCGTTCTAGCCGCCATCGGTAACGGTAATGCTGCTGATGTGATGCTTGGTGCAATGCGGCCATTGCGCTCGCCGACTGGCGTTTTGGTGTGGTACTGATCCATTTCGGGTCGGAACATGGTTGTAGGTAGGAGGATAGATTTTCAATACACTTTGTCTGGATTTAATCGCAGAGAAAGAATCGCTTGCGTCGCTTTGCAGTAATGGCAGGAAGGTTTCCCCGATATTGGCACCATCAATCTACGTTTATCTCAATTGGTGCGCTTGCAAACGGCAACAGAACAAAGTGTTTCATTGCACCATTATGATTGCTAGTCGATTATTATTGGATTTATGGGCGGTTTATGATAATTTGTGGCGGTGGTTGTGCGCTGGTAGACATGGCCAAAGATTTGAACTGTGAAGGACACTATGAATTGTTGTTTTAAGTGCATTGTTTCTCATATAGAACATTTTACAGTCCGAGCAGTTGTGAGCACGCCTATGAGACTCTGTTTAAAACTGATGCATTCTTCTTCACCGCGTTCGACAGGAAAATGGTCCGAAGTATTGTTGGTCGCTTATGTGTTTAAGGACAATCGGCGATCTCACCATTCGATTTGCCAGGCACCGGTGGGCTGGCCATGTCATGAAAAAGGCTACATGGACGATCGGTTGTCCACATGCACAGAAAAAGCCCAATTAAGAGAAGCGTCCGTCAGAAGTGCCTGGACATTGGAATGCCAGAAGATGACGCCACAACGTGAGCGAGGATTAGTGAATTATTGCAATAGAACAATTAAAGTTTTGAAGGAGATTTCTTTGAGATTGCTGTCTTAAAAGAAAGGACTACTGTGATCCCATCTTCTGATCCTCGGACGCCCCGCTTTTATCGATACCCCGCTTTTATCGATGAGTACTATCAAATAAATTAAACATATAGTGAGCTGTAGGTTTCTTGGTTTTTTATTTGTTATGGTCCAACCTGGCTCGGTAGATCTGTCACGGGAACTCACCGGTGACATGCAACGGTCACCGGTTGATGTGTTAGTGCGATCTACCGAGAGGTCAGCGAACGAGCGTGAGCGTCCACTAAGAGATTAGATCCGTCCTAGCGTCCGAGCGGTGATCTTTCCCCGATTGACTGTATGTGCTGTGTCTGTGTGTTAGATGCAAAAGTGGCGTGAATTGTATCCGTGTAAAAGATTCGATGTACAAATATAAGTTCTGTTAAAAGCAAAACATAAAAGTATTCACTTCCTTGGTTCCGCTTAACACATCCCTCGTCGTTCACCGCTCGATCGTGTGCGGGACTGAGTTTTCCATTCGCGTCAGTTCATTCCTTCTATCTCATCTGAGTTCTTCGTACAGCTCATCTCTACGTAAGCAGAAACGAAAGTAGAAGTTCGGACACTTTAAACCTGAACTATTGCTAGAATTTGAGAACGATTTTCTTAATCTAAGAATGGACAATCATCATCATTATCTTATTAAAGGTCATGTAAAGGCCATGTTTAAGAAATAGTGGTGACTCATTCATATTGAACATACGTCATGTGTATCAGTTTTTAAATAAGTTTCTTAAATCTGTATTACCCAGAAATATTGATAATTTTAACCTAAAAAGTAGCTTTCCAAATTTCCGTTTGGCTTGCAAAAAGTCCGATTTTCTACATTCATTTGTTTATTTCGGCCATATAACGACGATTGTCCAACCCTTGACTGGACCTCCCTTGAGATGATCTTCCTCAAAGTCCAGCAATTGTTCAGATTTAAGGTGTACTGATATCCGTATATGAGGAAAAAAGTTCTCAATGTAATTTTCTCTAATGATCTTTATCCAAACAGACGTTACCAAAAACAAAAATGAATTTCAATTACACACTAGAAAATTCCGATGGCCAGTTCCGTTTACTTATCGTAGAACTAATTTGCTTAACCTCACCGATTGCGTGCTAAAGGTGAATGGAATGGCATCATCGATCCTGTCTGAGCGACAAGCTCGACCATGTGGGTTGCCATCATTCATGAAACCTGTTCATCTGTCATAAGTATATCAAGGACGAAGGGCATTATGTGCATCCCAAAGCACTGTAGAAGACGAGGATCTTTACCGGGCACGCAAAAACAAGATTCTTCAGTGTTCGTTTTATTTATTCACAAGCTTTCGCCCACTGGCACCACCCGAACACTGGCAGACGCTACAGATGCATCGGTGGTTGCCACTGAAATGTGTCTCCATCGCCCCCCCCCTCTCCCCCCCACAATCCCAAGAACGAAAAACGATGAACTCGACCCCGCACAGGCCAGCAACCGGACGGACACAGAACGGAAGGTAGCATATAATGCTGCAGAGCGCGCGTGTGAAAAGAAGTGTCGCATTAGTTACAAACGATGACAGATCTCGGGTGCGCTCATGGTAGCAGCAACGGTATGCCGGTGCATATGGAAATGGCAGCAAATCGGCACACCTGCAAATAGCAACACCCTGTCAGACTGTGTGTGTGTCGCTTTCACCCCGATTTAATGCACGAAATACTCTGTCGTAACGGGGGCCGACCATCGTGGGTTCGGGAACCCGGTGGGATTGTGAGTGCGTTCTGCCATATTGTCAGCAAGCGGCGTCTAACGGCTCATAAATCTACCCAGCACCCAGTGATGGGTTCTTTTCTTCTGGCTAAATCAACCACAACAGTCGGACCGGTGTACTTAGACGGTCCGTCCGTGCAGCAAAGGTAAGAAAGTTCTATTCACTGGCATTCGAAGTTCGAAACCGAAACGTAATCCGAACGAAAAAGATGCACAGAACGCACGTGTATCGCAACGGTGTGAAGGGAAACGCGTGTTACATTAACGCTCCCAGCGCGCATTAGGAGTGCTGCCATGAAGTGGCGCGAACCGTTTCCATTAGGCCAGGGCGTTTGGATGCTTTCATCGTTTTCATTTACGGAAAAACGGCCCAGCTTCTCGTTCGGTCCTCTTGCCCATACGCGGGAGACCGCATATTAGCTGACCAAAGGAATGTAATAAACTAAAAATAAACACATATTTAATACCCTCTTAAGTAAGCATGCAGATATGGGGCGATTTTCCGGAGGTAGCCCAAGTGAGAAAACCAGACGGTGCGAAGGGAGGCAGGTAGGAACCAGAGGTGGGCCATTTCAAGGCCGATTAAAATGCATTAGCATAGTGTTGCTGCTGTCTTGTTGCGCTCGGTCTCTTCTACTTCATTAGTAGCTGTCTTTTGCTAGGACCATGTGACCGCAGCATTTCCGCATTAGCATCGCTTTCCACACCTTCCGTTGGTGTATGCATTTTTCTTTCTCTATACGATCGAGTGTGAGGATAAAAAGATGTTTACGTGTGTGTGTGAGTTCGCTTACCTAGATAGTTCTGGCTGTTCTGTAGTTCCGTTATCGTGATGTTGGATGCACCGGACGGAATGGTCGCCACGTGGACGTAGCCATTGTTCGGGTTGGTCTTCGTGTAGATACCGGAAATGGGACGGCAAACGGTCATTCCGCACCGGACGGCGCCATTGTTCATGAACGTGCCCGATATAACGCCACTGTTGTGAACGGCCTGCGGAAGAAATAAATCAACACACATGTCATTTGCAGCGCGAATAGTAATAGTAGGAGTGGGTAGTGAAATTCCCCATCCGGTTAAGATTTTGAGAAAAACGGAGGCTCATGCACGGACTCGTTGTGTCCGGGTAAAATGAACACAAACCACGCAGAGACACCTTCGTCCGTGCCAGCAGGTGGCAAATTGAAAATGGTGCTTTAAAACTGAGATCAATCTATTTGCTGTTTATCTGCAGGAATAGAGCATTCCATTATACGGTGCTACTAGCTGCTGGATACTTTCGTGCGAAATGGAGAACAAATTTGTTCCTTTGCTGGAAAAAAACGGTTCCAGGTAAAAATGGAAAACTTTCTTCTCGCAGGGCAAAACATTTTGGAAGCTGTGCGTTGAACACATACAACAGCGTATCGTCCAGCCCTCATTTCACTTAGAGGGTCAAACCAAAATGGCACATTTTAAAAGAATAGCGTCTTTGATCCGTGAGGGGAAAAAATAGGCCACACTCAAAGATTTCAAAGTCTTTCAGCTACCATCAAACCTTAGATCACGTTGCTGAGGCTATATGTAGACAGCTGCTTGTGTTCCTTTTCTGGCCGGCGACCATTTTAACTCGAAACCACCGATAGCTACACGAGCAGAAGAACGAGCGTGCCACCAGCTAAGCACCAGCTTCTTTCATCCTTTCAAGTCTTAAGAAAACTGTGTTTGCTTTTAATTTTCTCCAACGATCCCATTACACAGGCAGCTGGAGCTACCTTCCGCTGGACCGGATTTTGTCACCTCGAAGGCGGAATGGCGTGCAAAGATGCGGGCGTTTCTCAATCGAACGTATCTGTCGGAGAGCCTTATTAACGGAGCCACCAACTCACTCCTCGCTACACTTCTGCCAGTGTGGTCTGTAAGAGGGAACGGTGATGGCAAGTGCTGCGGGTGATTGTCGTCATCCATACTTTAAGAGCATGTATTCCTTCGGAGCTGCTGATTAACATTTGCTCCGTTTCACATTAAATGGGTTATTTCTGCTTATATATAGGGAGTGAGTACGATGCTTCGGGAGTTTTTCCTTGTGGCTTTGCAGCAAGTATAACCTTCTCTCTATTTAATTTTCTATTGCACAGGTTTGCACAATTTTTTAAAATGAAAGGAAATTTATTAAATAATGAAAATATTCTAAAATTAAAAAAGAATATAAAAGCTCTGAGATTCGATCTCCGATCCTGCTGTGTCAAAACCTGTGCCGTTATCGTCTCAGTCATTGGGCCGCCCCTCTGAAGCTCTGAAACTCATACCAAATTTTATTTTAAATCGAAATTCTTCTCTTTTAAACATTAAACTAACTAGAAACGACAAAAGGCAAATGAAAATCTTTAATTTACTGAGCCAAACTTGCTAGCATCGATCAATTTAAACTTTTAAGCGAGATCACCCTTCCAGTATCGCTTGGCAATATTTAATTACGCTAATCAAATGCAAATTCCCAAACTGTGGCCCTGGCATTAAAACTATTCACAAAGGAACTTATAGAAAATTTGCTTCTCTCATGCCCGACCCGTTCCTTCTCTCTTCCACCTTGAAATTGTATCTGTCATGCCGATGTCATGCAAGAAAATCACTTAATTATTCCCTTTTTTCACACTCCCACACCGAGCAAACGGTAAGCTAAGCGGAATAATTAAGAACGAAAATGCCTTATGATGAAAAACACACACACCCACACACACACAGAACACACTGTTTTGCGGCCACCACTAGTGCAACAACTAACAGCCTGATTGCTATTGCTGATACTTTTCCTGCTGGGTGTGACTACGCCATGAAGCGCCATGGGTAGCCGGTTTACCACAGCTTAAAGTTTGGCGGCGTTCCACAGCATCATCGGTCGTCCTGTTTACTTCCGTTTCCGCTCGTGAAGATGCCGGGCAGAGGAAGCGTTTGCCCCTTTTTGCTTCGCTTCGGGGTATTTTTCACCGATGGCTGAGCGAACTGAATAAAGAGAAATAATACTCATGAGCCTGATATATCAGCCTCAGCGTGGCATTCCGAGAAGTCGAGTCCGGCCGGCCAACGTCTAGCTGGAAGCAGCAATCCTACAAGGCTTTGTTGTTCAAAACCCGAAACCAGAAATCTTCTCAAATCCCACCGTCTCTCAGCAGCAGCAGCAGCAGCGGCAGCATCCGAGCGTCGGTCGAGCAGTACTTACCACCAGTAGTGCAACGGCAACGATCCGGAGTAATGAATTTTTAAAAAACATTTAAAACAGTTCCACTCGTTTTTCACTGCACGTTGAAAGAAAGCTTGCCGCGGCCTGTGGATGGAGTTTGCTGCAGAAGATGCGGGATTTGTTGAGGGATTTTGCGTGCAAACGCTAGCTATTCCCCTTCGGGTGAAGAAGAGTCACGTCACGCGAGGCAAACACGGAAATGGATTGTGGAGCAGGTTAATAAAGTATTCACGAAACTTTTCTCACACCGACCCGACCACCGGCTCCACACTGCTGAGGGGCACCTTCAGTTGGCATGCCCGTGGCCCGGGATGTACGATTCCGGTCGCAGGACAGCGACCGGTTCGAGCGAACCAGCTCACTTAGCACAGTGCGCACCGATTGTTTTAATTCGAAAGAAAGGTTAATTAATCACTGCGGGACCCCACACAAAACCGACACTTGGACGTATTAGAATCACAACGCAAACGAACTGAATCACGTATTTTACGAACTGTCTGTAGTGGTGTGTGCGAATTTTTCGGCGATGTAATGGTTGCTAATGTAAAGGGTACCAGATTTTTAAATTACGCACTAAAATCAAATAGTTAGTAAAAGTTTAAACAGTAGCAAGTTTAGCTTTCATGCGACTCCTATAACACGCTCGAGAGTTGTCCCTTTCAACCCTAACTTGCGTCTCGTTAGTGGTTACGTATTTTCGAGTTGATGAAGTGATGAGTTGATGATGTGTGCGGTTTCATGTCAATGCCGCGGGCATGAAATGGGAGTAAGTTTTCAGCAGCAAGTTAAAGCATCGCAGACAGGTATATTCAGTTTACTTAGCGGGAACGCGTCCTATCCCATTCACCATTGTGGGCTGGCGGTGCGATTCAAGGAATTCTTGAATGTATCCAATGCTCTGTTTACTCGGAAAAATATTTAATTAAAAATTTGTTATCTTTTGTAAAAGTTGAGTTACAGCAAACGAACTACAGTACCTTTAGATTTCCGTATTTTAACCGTATTTTGGGGTTACAGAAAAAAAGTTTTCCCTGTCCATCCAATCACCCAATCATTAAAGTTCTATTAACTCCAATAACTTCGTCTCGCTTATCTGCGAAACAGCGGCTCGATAAGGACCAAAACACACTAGCTGTATTAATTTCGCAACAGAAAACCTTCCTCGCGCTCCCATGATGACCCCCCGGACCTGCTGGTTTCTATTAATCCCTCCCCCGAAAATAATCCGATTTATCATACGGGTGGACCGTATGGCCGCGTGGCGTACCGCTAAAGGATATGAAAGGATTTCATTAGCGAAACGTTTCTTTCTTCACACGCTTCTGTACAAACTTTAAGCGGCTAACGACACACTAAGCGGTGATTAAGTTAGTTCCCAGCAGACTCTTGTTATCCGCCAGTGAACCAACCCATAAGCTTCGTGGGACTTCCAGCGCACAGATCGAAGGTACGCGGCGGCGCGCGGCTTCGTCCCGTGTCGATCTTCATTACGCTTTCATAATACATAAAGTATTATAATTCAATTCCATCAGCGCAACATCTTACAGGTCGTTTAACTCGCGGATATCCTCTGCAGCGCCTCCTGCAGCGCTTGGGATTCGGGTGAATGGGGTTTTGCGTTTTCGGGCAGCAAAAGGGCCCACCGGCCCAAAGGTTTGCAAGCGAATCTCAGAAAATGCCTTCCACTTCATTGACCGCGTCGCGCACGGCTGCCTCGAAGCCAGGGCCAGGTCGGAAGCCGGGGGTTTCTGGGTGATGATCGCGAGGTTTTGCCGAAAACTTTGCCCAACGGAAAGCACCGATGCTCGTGCAGCAGAACCGTTGTCATCCTCGTCATCGCCGTCGTCGTCAAGGCGAAACTTAATTTGAGCATCGCGAATCAGTCTGGCTATTCTCCAACGGACGTGTCCGTCTGACTCGTCGGAGCTACGTAGGAGCCTACGCGCAGGCAATAAACGTAGCTGCTCGAGATTGGTCGTACGACAAGAATGACCGTCTCGAGCGGTCCACTAGCGATGCGTTTGCAACGTCCTAGTACCTTGCAGCGCGTAAGTTCAGCCACAAACTCTGAACTCTGATCTTGGGCGGAAAGTTTATTAGAATATCAAAAGGGACGTAGACAGAAGAGAATGGCCTCCGCTCCGGATCGGTGATCACCGGTCCACTCGACCAAGGATGCACCGACGGAATTGGTTTTTCTGGGCAAGATGCTTCGTTAGAGCAACGGTTTGTTACCGGCGTGACCGCAACTCTGCAGGAGAAAGTTGGGATAAGCTTCAGAAGATAGGAAAAGTTAAACAAGATGTAAGCCTACATTTGGACCGTAACCAGCGGTAAGCAACGGAAGGGTTGGTAGGTTTACGCCGGTTGCATTTTTTTGCTGCATTTTTGCTCCATTCTTTGCAGCCGTCAGAATCATTCCATGGTACTATCTTCTTTAAAGAACCAAACGTACTCTGTTAGTCTAGTGGTTCTATTGTTTCGCCGTAAGCTCGGTCAAGCGTGCCGATGAAACCATTTGATCTGTAGCTTTTGATGCAGGCAATGGAAATGGTGCATCATGTTAACCAGTTTGTTAATTTGTTTGTTAAATTTAGAGCAATTAACTTCAAATAACTGCAACAAATGTTTGAGCTATCAATAATATTCCTTTGAATCATAATTTTGAGTGGAATAAGTTGATCTATAATCCTAAATAACTAGAAAAATGTAAAACTTCTGCATCACCTTTTAGAACCCGCTATAAAGAGCTATGTTTGTGTAAAGTTCATAAAAAGGCACTCTTAAATCCAGTTCCCGATTGATGCTTTATATATATATATACGGAGCCGTAACACACTCTTGAGTTCCTCTACAAGGTGCCAATTGAGCTGCTGCAGATTTTCATCCGCAGTTTAGCGTTTCGCACAACCCGGTTGACCCGTGACTAAGGATACTTCCCCACCGCCTTTGGCCTATTGCTTTCACCACTCAAAGCTGTCCTCACCACCATCATTTTCACCCCCTGCCGATCGGCTAAAGAGGATCGACTTTCTTTCAAAGTTCTACTTTCTAAAGCACTTTTATATCGGTGAAAGTATTTTTTATTCAGGACTGCACTCGTCCACCCTAGATTGAATCAGGAAGGTTTGCCGTATCGTAAATGGAACGGGCACAGTTGACGAAGCAGCAAAGAAAAATCAACTCAAGTATGCATCTCGGCGAGGTAAGGCTCTCTCTCTCACTCTCTCTCGATACACTCGACGGTCACAAACTCAAAACCCAATCAACCTTTATACTCATCGCAGGCAGGGTTATAAAGTAGCTAGAACCGGGCATTTCATATGCAATGTGTACCGAATACAAGTAGCTTTACACTTCCTTCCTTGCGGTCCTTCCTGTGAAAGGCAAACGGAAGGTAACACCTGTATGTGTGTCCTTGTACGTGCCCTCTCGGTTGACAACAGTGACCGAATATGATGCTTATCAACATCTCATCACTCTCGGTGATTCAATTGGAAGCTTTGGAAGGAAAAGGAATTCAAATTTTACCCTGGAAAATTACTGCAACATCTTTCCAGTAATAGCAAATAAGCTCAGAGTTTATTCGATAAGTTGCGTTGGACAAGATTGCCTTTCGAGTAGAGCTCAGGTAAGGAGTATTTTTTTTTAATGAACTTCAGTTGCATTTTTTTCTTCCTACACTAAAAGCGAACAATAAACCATAAGTTTTCTCATTTTATGCGGTGCATGTGCAGCGCGTGCTCGCAAGAGATGCCAGACGAAGGCGAAGTGAAGAGCGCTTAAGCCTCAAAATGCCTCCGGATGTTAAATATCAAACGAAGGTAGATCAAAGAGTGTGCAGATATACGAGGATGAAAGCTCTAAGAGCATAATACTAACAACAAACGATACAATTAAGGACGAAAGTAAAGTTCGGAATAGCTGGGTGGAAGCGTTGCTGAAACTGAAGATAAAACAATCTATTGCTTTTACGGGATAGAAGTTGATAAATGTACCGGGTTATAAAGTTTTTATACATAGAAAATTTATAGTATAAAATGTTTAGTTATACACTGACCGAAATAAAAATTTAAACAGTGGTATTATACAAAAAGTTGCCTACGAAACCTTAGTTTTCTGCTCATTTTGTAGAAATAAGTCGAAGGCAGTATGATAAGTTCTTAGGAAAGATAAAAGTCTAAATATACTTCTAATTAACCGGGGTGGACCGGTGGTATAGGCGACAATGGCGCCGATCTTCATACGGCACGACTGGGATTCAAATCCCTTCTGGACCGCGTTCCTTCGTAGTGAGGGCTGACTATCCCAATACGTGGTATCATTAATTTTAGTGAGCCAGAAATGTCGGGCATGACCTAACAAGTTGTTAGGAAAAGGAGAAAAAGAAGACACCTCATTAAACATCTCTTCGGCATAAATCGTTTAAAACTCCCAAAGAAGTACAACAAGTTCTTGAAAAAAAAAATTATATTATTTTGGTAAAAGTACACAGTAAAACGTGGGAGAAGATGCTAAACAATCACACAGTATATAAGCGGATATTTGTAGAACATTAGTGAACCGGAAAAGATCAGCATCCTTGATTCGTGAAGATTTGCAGTGTCAGGAGACCCTCGAGACTCGTGCAACATACATCCTGTCAAACAACGAGCACTTGGAGCGACCTCGGAGTCTATGTCAGTCTAGCGTCCTAACTCGAATTAGTTCAATGTCGCCTAAAAACTGATTCTCTCGTAAGATGAATATGAATATTTGGTCTTTATCGATAAAGTAATTTTCAATCTGGATAGTTTAGATAGATATCTGGCAACATTTTTGGCAAGATCTGCGTGAAGAACTCGATTCTGATATGATTTGAAACACTGATACTGGGAGACTGATAATTTTGGGAGCTTTTTTATTTAAGTAGAAGCTTCCCTTGGCTAGAGTCTCAACGAGGCTTGGGATAAATCGGAGTGTATCTCCATGGTGAGTCTTGTTCAGACTTCGTATAGTAGCAGGAAAATGACGCGATTCATAGCCCTAAACTGACTGAAGCATGATTTTAACAGAGCATTTTAATGTATTTTGAATGTAAGTACGTTCTACGGTTCGTTAGCCATTACAAAACTTTAAAGCTATCCTTTCTATCTTATCGGATTAATATAAACAGCAAACAATTGGGCAAGTTAGATCGAGCTGATCGAGCTTTGTATCACAGAAAAAAATATTATGGTCACATACAAATGCCATATTAAAATAATTTGGGATAATTACTCGTACATTCACTTCTTGTACATTTAAAAAAAAGTTTAATTTGGTTACTGGTTGTAATATAGGCATCTGTTGACCAAAAGTCAGAGTGGTGCTATTTTTATTTCGCGCCCCTTTTCATGAATGGTTCGACTTACATGTAAACGGTTTTCCAAACAATGATTCAGAAAGGCTTAAAACTATTAATATTCTAAACCGGAAATAGACAAGGCGACAAGTAAATTTTGAAAATATTGAAAAGGGGATTCTTATTTTGCTTAGTGTATGTACGATTCTCTCACACATGTCTTTAGATAATAATTCCTTTAAAAAGAAGATCAAAGAAAAGAACGAAACGGATTTTGTCTTTCAATGAAAGGAAAATTGTACATATTTCCTGGATAAAGTGGGTAGTGATTTGGTACGACACAAAGGTTTGTTATTGATCGCATTCGATTGATATTGTCTCATGTGCATGAACCGTTTCGATGTTGGAACAGCTCGCTTTATACGTGCAAGCATCACATCGCTAACAATAGTCGGATTAACTGCTGTAATTAGTCGGCACACTCTCTTTAACTTGTGCAGGTTAAATAATATTTCACTCAATTAAACTCAAACACATTCTCAACAAATTAAGCAAGATATAGCATAAAAAACCCCTCACTTCTACGTAATCTGCAGTGACATCTGCATTGTTGACAGATCATAACCTATCCTGGCCTGGCTCGACTGCGGGCGATAATCATCAGACAGCTTTGAGTAGTAAATCATTGATCTGACGGATTACAAATAATATGATTAATCAAAAAGTGATCCAAACAAACGGGCCCCGTGTAATAGGGTTCGTGGCAGTTTATTTGCCGACGGGTTTAGCGTGCGTTGACCACAATGAGATAATTAATTTTTTAATTCTCTCCCATCACAATCTCGCCCATTTTTCTGCATCACCTGGGCGATTGCAGAACTGGTGCAGCGTGCAGAGGGAATTGTGCTTTAAAGCTCCACCCGGAACAGTGCCACCCACAAACATCCGGTGCTTGTTGATAAATGTTTGATTTCGGCAAGTAATTAATAGTTCGCCGCGTTTCCCGCTTCCGGCCAAATGCGATCCGGCCGGCAGGTTAATCCCATTGCGGTCCCGTGCCGATTATGGGGCCTGCAAATGAATGAATGCACCACACCATCGCGGGAGCTGTTTACGGTCGGAACCATATTCCGACCGCCGCCGACGCTTGCGATAATTAAGAGCTGCAGCAGCCGACGTTCGATGTTTCAATTCCAGCCGAACATTTCAATTCGCGTTCGCGCAATCGATTATCGAGGGGCTCGATGATGCGCATTCGTTTATCTATCGCTTTGTAAATCATCGGAGTACCATTATCACGAATGGCGGTGTATAGAGAGGAAGCAAAGGGGCCGCATATCAAGTGGGAACCACACGCGCACACACTCAAAGCTATAGAGTGGCTCATTGGATGCAATTGAAGCTGGTGGTGGTGATACTGCAGCTGCTGCTGGCTGGCTTTATGTGATGTGAGTCGGAGTGGAAATGGAATTGCATTTCCATATGGCTCGTCGTGCAAAATCCCCCAACGGAGTAGAACGAGAATAGATTCAGCGGGCGGGCCACCGACAAGGCCGGTACCTCATTACAACTAAATGCAAAACTGGTAGACTGATTGGCGCCGGGGAGCTTCGAGAAGAAATGCACCGGTTGGTTGGTTTATGGGACGGAGTGGAAAACTTGTACTTGATGGAAAATTAGTATGTGGGCAGTGGGATTGCGTTGTGCTGTTGGTTGTTCTGGAAAATATTCGCTCGGTAGAAAATGCAATAACACGACACGTGCTTCGGGTGAGAGATGCTGCTGCAAACTGTTTCTATAAAGAGCATAGGAATTATTGAACACCAATTGGTCTATAATTTGTATACAGAGGTTACACAAATATACTACGAATAAAAGAATGATAGTTCTATTCTGTGGAAAAAAACAGTTCAATGAAATGCTTCAGATTTGAGGGTAGGATGAGACACTTGCCAGAGGCTCTACATTAATACTCCATTGAAGGTGTTGTACTGTCAATGGCACAGCAAGACTAGACACACACGGTATAGAAGCACCCGTAATGTTAGTTGTTCGAATGTCACTTAGGGACCTCTTGCGACCCTCGAGGTACCCCCTCATCCATCCCCAAAGCTGCTATTAAACTGCTTGTTCATCGTGCACATCGTGTATCCTACCGAGCGGAACTAACACAAAGCGGAGCGATCTCCGAGAGCCGGAAGTAAAATCTTCCCCGGTGTGCCTATTTCCTACTCCCAGCAGAAATCGGTTGAAAATCTGGAACGCCGAGCAGGAAAAGTGCATCAAAAGAATTCCTGTGCACACTGTGGGCGGAGATGGGGTTACACGCACTATGCACTCTCGGCTGCCATGCTGCTTGTCAACCGAGTGAAGTGAAGTACCGACCGACGGTGTAGAGTTGCTGCCGGTGGGTTATTGTGTTTAAAAGCTGGAAAATGCCAACTTGGACTAGCTCTTGTGCCTGGTGCGGAATACGCTTTCCCCAACAGGCACCCAGGCACTAATGCCGGGAGAAGATGGGCCAATAGTAACAAAACACTAGTAGCATTGCATGGGGTTGACGGACGAGGAAATATGTTTCCTTACACCAGATTCCAGAGCGGCATGGGTGGTAGCAGTTTGTACGGCAAATCAGAACACTTTTGTTGGAGTCTTAAAACTAACGCAATTGTGTGGGGTGGGGAGTGTTGTGGGAGTGCATTACGTTGAATTGTTTGAAAATATGTATGGACCATGGACAAGAACATATTAACCGATTCCTTTGTATAAGCATTTTATCAAGACTCATTAATCTGCTGCAGGAGATGCTGCTCTTACTAAGCATATTGTTGTGTCTTATGGACATCTAATCCCGAATAGAATACATCTTCAGAGCCATGCTTCATATCTGACCTTTCCATTTTAATCATAGTGAAGCGATGCACTGTTGCTGTTTAATCACAACTGTCTTTTAAATTTGAATTGCACGCCTCCAGTGTGCGCTTTAGTAAATGGGGCCCAGCCATTTTCAATCCCCTTCCCTCCCCTCCTCCTTCTCCTCCCGCGTTGTTGTTGCACCCTTACATAATACCGGAAGTGCACAAAAGCTTAGCACTTGACAGTTTCAGCTCTTGAGTCAGTCGTTTTTAGCCGTTTCAGCAGCACGCCAAACACTATCGGATCCGCACCGACCAAAGAGCGTTATTGTGAGCAGGCAATTTTTCACGCCAGCATCCCACCGACAGCCTCATGCCATGGCAGTGTAAGATGTTATCTTTTCTAGTTTTATGAAGTTTGCGTAACGCTGTAACACCCGCACACCTCCAGGCGGCGGCGCGCGACAGTCAGCGGGATCGCATCCTTCTCGCTATGCAACTATGCAAAGTAATTAAAAATCAGGGGCATACTATGGTTGACGACAGTAGCGACGAATCGTATCGGGCTGTGGGCTTGGGAGCTCTACACCGTACCGGATCGGCAGAGGACTCGGTCTGAGAGCTTTGCGAATGGACAACGTTGCAAGAGCAAGAGTATTCGGAGCTCAATGTTCGTTCGGTTGACATGGGAAACCTTCTTTGAGCAACGCCTCGTTGCTGAAAAGCTACAGCAATTTGATGCGCGCACTGTTTGCATGGGTGTTTTTGAGCCTTCCCCACGTGTGTGTGTGTGTGGGCCCCAAGTTGAACATGTGTAGCCCCGTTTTGGGCCAGTTTATTAAAATGCACGAAGGTGAAGGTGAAGACTGTACTCGTGACGGACCGGATGTTTTCAAAAGGTTCTCATTTTAACGGAAAAAGTACGAAAATGGTATTTTATGGCGAGGAGACACCTTCTGCAGGCTCATTCACTTTGCCATCACTGACGACCAAAACAGAAACGAGAAAAAAAACTGAAACGATACAAAATGGAGCTTATGCGAAAGCATCCATTAGCCGGAAATTACCCCTGGGATCAGCTAAAAGCAACGGGATGATGTTTACAAAAATAATCAACCCCACCTTTGCCGGGTGTCGGTTATCAGCGTTTGTGTGTGTGTGTGTATGTACGGTTGGATAAGTGTGGTGCTGGCGAGCTGGTGACGAAACAATTATTTTATGGGTCGTACGGTATCTTCTGCTCGACCTTGTTTCATAACACAACGAAAAAAGCACCTATTCCTCAACGTGGTACAAACCGAAACCGTCGCATATTTAATCACATTATATGGGTTATCGAATTTAAATATCATTTTTTTTGTTTGTTTGGTTTTGTTGATGTCGGTGAAATGTATAATGTATTCATGGGACATCAGACACACTTGATGTTTGAGAGGTTTTCCGTCCCTAAAACGGCTAGAACAGCTATCAGTGTCTTGGTTCGATGGCGGTCAGCGCATGACACCGACCAAATGTGCTTGAAGTTTTTCTACTTCAGATAGGGCACACATGTCAAACATGTCCGTAAGGACCTTCGACAGAACTTTGATAGGATGTACTAATCGTTTGCATATAATTTTTATTCTTGTATAAATATCAATTACTTCACTTATTTTGTTCACGTCAGAGGTTATTATGACTAGAAAGAAGCATAGATTAAACCATGCGGCTCGCGGAAATGTTTTTCTGATCCATTTTTTGCCTTGTGAATCAAAATGAGTTTGACAACACGTACCTAGAAGATCATTTTGAAGATGAATTAAAATCTAATGATCAAACATCTTATACAAAAAGATGGTTCATTTCGTTAAGTATTATACATTGTAAATTAGAAATAAGGAAGCACATATGAGTAGCGATTGATGGAATGCCCATAGACATTGTTTCAAGTATAAAATTCTGAGGAATAATAATTGGCGGCAAACTTAGATTTATGGAACGCTTCGCGAACGTTACAATGAAAATAGTTCTAAAAGTATTATTTGTAGATTCAAAAAGGATATCAACCGCTGTGAAATACAACTCTGTCTGTCATTCATTAGACCTCATTTGGATTTTTATGCGACAATTCTGTGTCTTGGCAACTGATACATAACTCACTGGACTGCAACGACTAGACCAACAAGGCAATGCGAGCTGTGTTAGATTGTGGCTGATACACTTTTCCGGCTCATTTGTTAAATATCTTTGAGTGGATGTCGGTAAGACAAAGAGTTGCGTGCCAGACAGTGAGAGACATACACGGAGAGCAAATCACCACATATGTGCCAGGAAAAATAGCAGTACAAAGGAAAACTCCAGCGGTACAATAGTATGCCGCAAGCAGCTCCCGATGTGAGTTCTGCATCTGGGCTGATAAGTTTGTGTGCGGCATTTATTAGCATCGGTAGTTTTTAAATTTAGTCAAATGTCAGGTATGGCGTAATGTTAAGTTTTATCTCGGGGAATTTTTACTCTTTCTCATGGTGCTCTGTTGCAAATCCAAGATATTTCTATTCTCGTTCCGGTTTTTTACTAGTTTCTACATATTTTAAAAATAGCTTAAGAGCACTCTGAGGAACTCTGTAAAGTTGTAAAGATGATATGTTCTAAATATACAAATCAATTTAGGTGTTAAAATAAAGGAATTTTTACAAAATGTTACCAAAGGTACGCAGCTTCAATATAGTAGTAAATTTCAGTAGCAATGATTCTAAAAGGGTATTTATTTTACCGGTTTGGTTTATTGCACAGATTAGATTGTGTTCCTCCAAACAAGATGATCCTATTTAAATCATGTTGAAAATCTATATTTGCAGGGTTTATCCCATCGTAACAAAATATCTTGGGACGATAATAAAAGGACTTAGGAACTCGACACAAAATAATAAAAATCGTTTCCAAAATCGCTTGGATATCCTATATTAATACCAATCAATCAATAAATTTAAGGGACAGCGGTGCGATCATCATCATTGTTTCTGCATGTAATATGAGGTTGATCGAGGGTTGAGTACCGAAAACAACCGTTTTTTGAGCTTGGATTTAAGGTATAACTGATTCGTCAATGTGCCTCATATCTTATTTGAAGATCAGTTTTTAAAGCCAATGCGCTATTAAGAAATTGACTTTGATCGTTTGATTAGGAACTAAACTGTGTTCATACTCACTGACAGGTCTTTCCTCATATTGGTATTCTGCTAATATTCGTTATCATTGATGTATGTTCTAGCATACCTGATATTCGGAGTCTGATCTTATGTTTTGATTAGAAAGAACATTGCAATTTCCCATCTCGAAACAACATTCAACATCTAAAGACCCCAAGAAAACAATTTCCATCAAGTAACTCCTTACTTGATAGCCTGTTCAACATAATGGCCCTGCCCGGAAGCACAAATAACGTAGAAACCGATGGATGTTTGCAACCTTTCGAAAACGCAACGCACGCCAGCCAAAGGAAATGTTTAGATACTAAATGACACTGTTTAGTAGCGCTAGCCTTCGGGCTTCCAAAATAAGACGCACGCGAAAAAGGACATCTTCCGACCAACTTACCAACAGCCAATTTTCTACACGCAGTGGTTGTGTAAGGCAGGGGGCCCACAATTTGTCATCCAAACCCGCTAGCCCTAGAGCGAACGAAGAAAGGCTCGGTCTACCTTTTTCTTCGCCGTTATCGGAATCGGACCACTCATTTAACATTTTCTACAAAACCCACCTGGTAGAGTACCCAGACTGCCAGCCCAAGGTACAACTATAGTATGCCCCCGAACAACGCAATCAAGCGAAGTGTAATTAGAATTTGCATCTAAATTCAACATCCCGTGAGTATAGTGCCTTGGGGCGATAGTAGGCAGTTACGGTTGCGAAACGGACTCTCGCCATTCCCCAGCAATGACAAAATCTTGTTTGGGAGTGTGAACAAAATTAGCTGCTTCCCATAATGGTGTTCGGGTCTGCTCATAGGAGGTTCTTCACGGGAGTAGACAGTTGCTTGGTCCGATCGAGCGTCTAGACGGCAATTTTTGCTTTTTCGGTTGCCGTGTCTCACGTGTTGCCCACCCTGCGAGCTGACCTTCTCTTCACGATTCAAGTGATCCATTTGACCGGCATTCAGTCAGTCGATTTCGGCACCTTTTTGTGGTAATCATTCGTAAATTCATTACCGGCACACTATTTGCACACCTGTCCGATGGCGCCAGGCATCGGAATAATATCGTCATTTACACACCTTAAAATGACCGTGGTGGGCGATACATCGTCATCCGCCCAGAATGACGTGTAAAACGTAGTATCATTCGTTGGATTGGTCAGTGTGAGCCGGAATCGGTGCTCTGTCATCGTGATCCCGCGTCGACTGACAAATGTCAAACACAACACAAACAACCAGCAGGTGTGGAAGGCCTGTAAGTGGCGCGGGTTTGGTGCTGATGGCACCGCCTTTCGCCCAGGTGTTCCACCACTACCCCAGGATCAGAGGGATACTGTGGCGTGTCAGCTTTTGTTGGAGCTTCGAAACGTCAACAGAGACAACAATGTGTAGCGCGAGAGGTTTATGCGGGATTCGTTTGATAGATTGGTGCGTGCTGGCGTGTTTGTTCGAAATAGTGCGTTATTTTTAGTCACATGAATCGCTTTGTGTTTGTGCGGCAAGGGGACAGGGGACGGGAGGAGGCCCAAATGGGCAAAATATTGATGATGCGTAGAGTTAATAACTTTTGTGTGCTGGGTAAACACTGCGAGAAGGATTGTAAAAATGCGTGTATGTTTAATTGTTTGCACATGTACATTTGTTGTCGTAGCCTGTGGACATGACATTTTTATTAGTGTTTGAACCATCGAGCCAATTGAACTTTGTCTTATTCTCCTTTGACTTTAAACATTCCGATGATATAGTTTGATTTAAATACTATGTGTATTGCAACACTAAGCATTCATTGTCGCATATGACTTCTACCAAGAGTAGGAGCAAAAAAGGGAGAAAAACTAATTATAAAACTCTCCCAAAGTTTCTTTGTGTGCATTGCGAGCTGCAGAGACGAGTGGTATTTGTTGAGTTTGTATTGTTCAAAAACTCTATTCTCATTTTTTCTTTCATCCCGGGACGAACTCATTGAAAGTTCTCATTTCTCTTGCCCATCCCCGAAAGTCCAAATTTTCACCCATTGACTCAAGTGTACTCGCACGAGTCTTACGCAACGCGGCCCACGCGAGTGCACAGCTCCATTACCAGTACGGGTTGAGTGGAAAGCGCTGGCTCCACATAAATTACACACTTGCACACTGGTGCGGTGTCCGCCGAAAGTGTGGCCCTCTAAGCCACATGCAACAATATATTTATACTCTAAATATTTCAATAGCTCGCGCATCGCACGCAAGTCCCGCCCGGGGTGAACTAACACCAACCCGTGCGCTTCACGGTGTGGCCCGGTGTACTCCACTTGCTTCAACGGCAGTCCAGCACGGCGATGGGCAACCGGACGCAAACTCGTCCTTAATTACTTTGTATTTTATCTTGTTTACCTTCCAAAATCGCAGTCTGTCGAGCAGAAAGCGTGAACAGTTGTACTTGAAGGATGATGACTCGCCGCTCGTCGTTTCCTTGTTTGCCCGGTGGATTCAGTAGGTCTGTGTCTGTGTCCGCGGCAGTGTAGCAGTCGACCTTCGTGCCGTACCATGCCCGGTTGGCAGGCAACTAACTAACCGCTCTACCATTACACTTCCGATAGTAAACCACCACGTGAACGACGACGGCCCGGCAGCGTGTGGATCACGCTGCAACAAAGGTAGAAAACGCTTCGAGTGACACAGGATCGCAACGGACGAAAGCCCCCCGGGAGAGCGAGAGAGCTCCGGTCCCTCCCCCCTCCCGCCCCTGGGCGAATCCATGTACTTGAGGAAATGTAGCACTGTGCGAGAAAACCTCCATTAGCAGAAGGATGTGTGCGGGTGGTTTGGGCACCGTTTTTTCGCCTCTCGTTGCTGCCGTTGCCGCTACTACTGGCTGGCAGGATAACTTTTTCATCCATGTTTTTGTGAGCCCTTTCAGTTCCGCCCCCAATCACACCACCCCAATTTTTTCTCACCGGAGATTCGGCCCACCGCTTTTTATGCCCACATTGACCTGGTGGAACGGCAGAAATTGTAGGTGAACCGTAAACAACTCACCGAAGCGCACGCTTTTTCTGTTTATTCATCGCAAAACTTCTCATCAATAGCATTCAGAAGATTGTAGCGAAATCTACGCTCGGGCATACATGTATCAACCACCGCAGCCCTTTTACCCCCTTTTTCAGCTCGGTTATGCTGAGCGAGTGAGCAAAGTTGGCAAGTCCAGGAAAAGCAGGGAAATTGTATAAAATTGATAATAACAGTTGGACAAATTGGGTGGGCTGGCTGGCTGGTTGGCTTGCTGGCCGTACACAACCGATGGTCGGCTATGCTAATGGTGTAACCCTATGAACTTTCCAGCGCTGGAACGGGCTGGCCGATTGAGCGTTTTCTCTGGAACCGTACGGCCGCTGTTTGATATGTTTGGTGCTGTTTAGAAAACTTTTCGGGATTGAATTTGAAGCAAAACTTCCGGTTGTGGTACATAAATCAGGATGAAGGTGTTGGTTCAGGCTGGACCAACGACCCGCCGGAGGAGGTTTAATGACGGAAAACCTTTGTCCGAACTGTCCTTCCATTTTAAAAGGGCAAAGTAAAACGTAACAGCGTTAGCATATCGGTAGAAGCTGGAGACTTGTATTTGACACCGCGCAAAAACCCCTGCTAATCCCGCGATCCCGCGACGATGTTGGATTGCTCCCGTGCCACGGATCCTGCTCACTCGTCGGGCTGGATGCCGTCGGAACCTTAATAGAGATTATTGTGAGTGCGATTGGCAACCGTGGCAGGTGCTCCGAAAAACGTACACAACAACATAAAAACCCATTCAATTTTCATCCCGTATTCCCGGGGTGGAAATTCAATTCGGAACACATCACGCTGCGTGGCGTATCAGTTCCCATCATTGAAATCGAACAACGGCCCGGTGTGTTCGCTCTACAGTTCCGTGCATCCGCTTTCCCAAGGAATGCTCGGCGGCGGTGGTGGTCGTTTGCATCTCCTCTTCCCTGGGACTGAGCTTGAGTGGCAGTCGGTTTGCATAGGAAATAAGCATCCTTTCGTTCTGTGTTCTCGAGCTCTATAATCTTTTCGTTGAATTTGAATATCCGCGAAGGTATGCCGGCACGCGCGCCCGCTCGTGTTAACGGGGTCCTTGTGTTATGGTAGATATTAAGGTGTTGAACACTGAACGCTGATCGTAGAATGTGCATCGCGTACACATTTCCATGGCACGGGCTCGATTGAGATGTGTTCGGTGGGGTTGCAACTAGTGGTGAGAGAACAATTTGATCACCATGTTTTGTTGTGAAACACGATCGGCAGTAGCACACGCCAAACTCTATTAGCTGCCATGCATCTTGCCGAAAGAACGCCCCTTTGTTCGTAAGCTTTTAAACAAAAACCCAACAAACGATCCTCATTCTACCATGCTGGAAAAAAGTTAGCATCAATTTCTTCTTTTTCCCCAAACGACACCATTTATGCATTTGTGCTATCCCCGGGTTTTTCGTATTCACACCAGTCTCCCCACCCCGCACCGTGGTCCGGCGAGCAAGTGTTGCAAAAGTGGCATAAAATGCCTAAGTATTTTCCTTCACGCAGTCAAATCGAGCAGCCACCGCTTGATTTAGTGGCGGCAATAGAATCGAAACGGGCATACGGTGCCCGGCAACCCCGTCCCTTCACCCGCCGTTTTGTCACTCAAGCACGTCAATTTAAGACGAAAAAAGTCACTTTTAATGGAATTTTTCCTTCCCCGGGCAGTCATAAAACGTGGAGCCGTAAAAAAAGCGTACACACAGCACAAATTTCCAAACATTTATGCATTCGCTCGCAGGCCCGAGCCCGGTGCCTCTCAGACCAAGTAGGTACTACCTACTACTCCCCCAACGATTCGCCGTCTAGGGCCGTCCCATCCTCAATCATCCGCGCCGGGCCAATCCCGTCAGACGCTGAAACGAAAGTTCTTGAGCCAAAGTCGATATCACCACTCTCTCGGCTCACAACAACTGCGCGCCCTTCACTGTGTTTGCTTGAATCATACATAGCCCAACAACACATCCGTCGGTGACTTGTTAATCGGAAGACTTGTGCATTATACCGTAATTTCCTAATTTCTGCACAAAAAGAGCTATCCCAGGAGGGAGGGAGGGAGAAAAGGAGTGGAGCACAAGTGGCAATCGGGGTTTTTTTGTTGTTGAAATTTTTCACTACACCACGCTCACATGCATACGACCTCTGTGTGGTCGGCAAACGTGTTCGCAAGCTGAAACGACAACAGTTCGACTGTTCGAAAGTCCCCCGGCAGAGTAAAGAGGAACGCCGACGAATTATGCTGCAAAAGTGCTCTCAAGTGTTTATTATGCGCCTTTGTCATCGCTCAAATCCCCAAGAGTGTGTCGCGGCTGCCCGATTTATGTGCCTAGGTTCCCCTTCGCAACCGCCCATTGTTCCCATTGCCACTTGGAAGGCGTGCGGCGCTTGGAACGCAACAACAACAACAACACCCATCACAAGGCGTCTCCATTTGGACGGATGTGGAAGTAGAACAAGGGAACTGCTTGTACTGCGATGAGATGAGAAGAGCGATGCCCATTTTCATAGTGGCACTTTTCGGTTTCCTTCTCCACGTGCTCCTGCCGGCCCAGCGTGGGGGCACCATGTAGGAGTGTTTGTGCTGGCGATTTTTAATGGCTGCCACGTTCCACCCCCGAGACAGGCAGGCTGGCTGGCTGCGTTAGCTTTAGCTCACTGCAATGGCTTCCTCCTGCCATGTCCTTTGCCCAGGCAAGCATATGGCACACGAAGTGGATAAGAAGCAAAGAAATTTCATAATTTGATTCCTTCCCACTCGTTCCCATCGGTGGTCTCCACAGTTTGTTAGAGAAAAGTTAACTTTTCTTCAAACTTTTCTTTTTTCCTCTCCGGGAAGCAGTGAGCCGGCAGAAGCAAAACGCATCGGTTTGAATGCTGCCGGGATCGGTTCTGGTGCGAAGTACGAAAATTGAGTCAACTGCTGACAGCCGTCGCAATGGTGACTTTTGTATT
The DNA here is from genome assembly GCF_013141755.1 of Anopheles stephensi. Taxonomy (NCBI): domain Eukaryota; kingdom Metazoa; phylum Arthropoda; class Insecta; order Diptera; family Culicidae; genus Anopheles; species Anopheles stephensi. Next base: position 47,521,878 of record NC_050203.1, read on the forward strand.
CTTCCTGCACTTCACACTGCAGTTTTTTTTTTCGTGAAATACGACTTTGGCGTGAAGCAATATAACTTTAAGGGTATTGTGAAAAGCAGGATCTACATTTATTAACAAACTTCTTATATCAAGCAACGAAGGAAAAGCGAGGAAAAAGAATTTCAAGGTGCACATAACGATTGCAGGAGCATTGATATGCAAAAAGAAATGCTTTGAAGCTCACATTTATAGTATGGGCATTGGAGAATGTCTCAATATTGCTAATCAAAGTACATTCAAACGTTGAAATCATAGCACAAGGAAAAACAAGGCTCACCATATCCTGTTCATCTTTAATCCTCGCACCAGCAAGCATAGGCCAGTAGCATCCACAAGCGCAATTTTTAACCCACTGCGTCCAGAGCGTGCTAGCTGTTTGTTGATCTACGTCCTACATCAACCGAAACATAACAACCCTGAACAAAAAGCCAAGCCATTCCACCATTGCCTATCAGATCGATAGATCAAACCATTTCTAGCGTGCCCTGCAGCACTGTGACTTCACCAGTGATTGGAATTGGGCAGTTTTCCCACAAAGCAACCCGACCCGGGTCTGGGTCCAGTGAGTCACGCCGAATGCCTTTTTTCGTAAATCGAACACAGCAGTTATTTATTTTGACAATTTCCATCACAACTACTCCGCACAGCGCTCGACTGGGTTGTTCCCGGCTAAACGTTACCATTCCCTTTTCAGGGTGTGATTTGGTGCATGTTTCAAATCCGACCCAAAATGGCCACGTACGCAACCGAGTATGGAGAGTATCGGCGTGCCTGACCACCAATCGGAAACGGTTTGCACCACCGCGTCCCATCGTACATCATGTGCAACGTACTGTGAAGCTTTCGTAGGCACATCCTACCAGGGCCAGGGTGGGTTTGATCGTCCATACCGAACCGGTGGGCAAGCTCGAAACTCTGCGCAACTCCTATTTATCACGCTCAGGCGGCCGATTATAATGGTGGAAAATGGTGTCGATTAAACCGCCGGAAAAATCGAACCGCAGTACCGTACAATGTTTTTCCTTTGCGAACCCGAACCTCCAACGCTTCCAATAAGTGGACGCAACACGGTCGCAACAAGCAGTGTCTGGGGAAGAACAAATCGCTTGTGCGGGTTGTGGACGGCATCCAACGATCACGTCTGATCTACGCGCGCACAGTTCGCGCACCGTTGGGGGAAAGCCGCGAAAGTTGGGACACACGTGCGAGAAAACCGGGGACAGTGTCGCAGGCTTGGCGTGTGTGTGTGTATGGTGCTGCGAAGGGAGCGATGTTTTTTTGTTTTGTTTTATGGCCAGCTAAAACTTTTCTTATCGTTCGAATTGCGCTGGGTGAATTGTTTTTCCGAGCTTCCGAGCCGGCCATGTTTTGCGTCGTTCGCGTGTTGCTTCCGATGCATCGTGCCTGTGCAAAGTTCTGCTCTGGAAGGGGGGGGGGGGGGGATGTTGGGGCGCGAAGAGGAGTGGCATAAAAGTATGAAACGTTAAGTTGCGTTTCCGTGCTCAAATAAGCAGGGCGGGATTGTGATTTGGGACCATCTGAGGTTGTGGTGCGGTGAAGAGGTGATTGTTTTATGCATATGTGTGTCTGTAATGCGTTGTTTCTGCGGTTGGAGTTTTTCGGCTGGCCGGCTTCACCATCCCCCGAACATGCTATCTTCGACCAGTCAAACAGGCCTCTGAAGTGAAAGTTCAGAATTTATGAGCTGTAGTTTCGGCGAGGATTAATGTATATCCGTGTTGCTGATGCTGAAGTGTGGGGCACCGTTTTTTTCTGTTGGAGTTCATCCTTCGCTACTGAAATGCTTCACATTGTGCATGGTCGGTAAGGATACCAGTGTCGTGATTTTGCTCCATATCATGACGTAGTTTTAAACGATAGTTAAAGTGTGTGTGTTTGAACAGCTTTAACAACTTAATTAATTTAACGACAATCTGAGTTGTTTGCAATTCCGTATAAAAATAGTTTTATTTTTGAGGCTAACGTTGCATTTTCGAGTGCTTATTGTAATCACTAATTGCTAGCAACACTCGTTTTATAAATAGAAAGAGTTAAAAAAAATTACCATCAAATACTAGCTCAGCCCAATTAAACGGAACATAAAACAGAAGACCGATAATGAGTCGAGCCGAGTTTGTAGGATATTCAATGAATCTGAAATTTAATAACTCTGCACTAAAAACATAAACCAATTAAAAGCTTAAACTGTTGCAAAGTACCTCTGTTTCCCCTATTGCAGAGTTATAAAGGAATACGCGAGAGCGGTCGGAAACCAAACTGTACACCGACGTAGGCTATTTATCGATTTAACGCAAACAAACAGAACCGACAAAGAGCTGCACTATGACCGTGATTACCGATAATGTGAAAAAACAGGTACAGACGTATAAATGACACGCTTGTGAACGCTAATGAATTAGTATTTGTCATGGTTAGATTACCAAGAACTGAGGGAAGTGGAAAAAAGGGCAAATAGAAGGAACGCCAGGCAGCACAACCTCGTCATGCAAACAGGGAAAACAAGCTTCCCGATAACGCACCGGGTGCATCTGGCCGCGAAGTCAAACAGGTGGCGTTCCATCGTTTAGTTCGACCGACAAAGTGGCTTCTCGAGGTGGCTTCAGGAATCGTTTGTCTCGGTCGTCTAGCCCGCCGGGGAGTCCATATTTTAAAATCCAGCATCGCTCGCCCAACCGGACGGAGCAGTCATCAAGCGGCGGCGGCATCAAGGACAAACGACCACTCAAAGAGTACAAATCCCCGGATCGCTGTTCGCTTCCTTCCCGTGGGACTTCACTCCCTGCCTCTCTCTCTCTATCTCTCTCTCTCTTTCCCTTGGTACTCGGTTGGGATTAGGGGCAATGTTTGACTGGTTGAACTGCGACGATTCGGAGGCGGACTATATCGACACGTCCCAGGGCGCTTTGAATGAGCTCAGCACCCGTACCCAACGGATTCACTGAACGGCTAGTACCATCTCCTCGGACGAGTTGTGCACGCACTGGGCCGCCTGGATGGTATCTAGCAATCCGTTGAGCTGGCCTCAACGTGCTAGAGTCCCCAGCCATACCGAGTGGTTTGTGGACGAATCACACATTTGTGCAGGTGCGGGCTTGGTTCATGAATACGCGCGTATCACACGTTTTACACATACGCTTTTCGCGCACGTACGCAATGGAAAATTGTGTAAAATCCCGCTGGGAAGTAACGACAGAGATCGTTGCCGTGCAGAACGGGTTTAGTCTTTGGTGGAGGCTTGATAGTTGAACTAGATTCGTACCTGTCACAAACATTCATTCATCATTGATATACGCATCTGCCTTTTTTTATTCGCGACAGAACCGCCAGTCCAGTCCATAGGGTTCGCATCTTATTGCTTCAGGGGGTCCGGTATGCCTCGACTGATTGTTTTGCATTTTGGTTTGTGAATTATTAAGTTTTTTCGTACAATAAATTGATTTTTTGTTTCCATTTTGTATCTGTTTAGCATCAGACACGAACGGAGGAATTTGTTCTTGGCGGTTTGATGCGCAAGGATTAAATAAGTTCTCAAACAAACGCAACATGAAATGACGAGCTTTAGCGACGTAATTTAACATTCTCATAACATTGATGGCAAAGCAAACTCATGGCCACAAAAGTTAAAGCCCGCTTAATCGCGACACACAACATATGGCCTCCTTTATTGTCCTTTCGGCTTTCGGCTTCGGCTAAGTATGGGGAAAGTTGATGAATTTATTGAAATTCCATCTCGCAAAAACTTCCCGCCCCAGAACATCCCTGCTTCGGGGGCTAATACTTCCCTCTCCCATGCTCTGTTCATCCCATCCCACAGAAAAAGGATCAAATCCACACACAAATTTCTATAAAGCGACAGCAAATCCCAAAAAAAAGCACGAGGGACATAACGACCGCCACAAAGCGCCACTCATCGAACGGGCGATTGGAATGTCGTCTGTGTTTCGTGTACATGCTGGGGCCGAGTTGGTCCCGGAACGGACTTCCGGTCACCTAGAACAGCGTGCCAAAACGCCTCACCGAAAATCCATTGGCTCGACTATACTCGCCCGCCTAGCAGACGGATGGATGTCGGGTGGACGTGATTGAAGTTTATTGGCAATTGATTTGAGCTGGAATGGAATTTTCACCAGAATCTCCTTTTCCCGCTACGTTGCAGTTACGATCCCTTTTTGGGCTGTGTCCGGTGCCTGCTCCCCCGAAAATAAAAACAAAAAGGGGTTATGGGTGGTTAGGATGTGTGCGGTGGTGTTTGTCAATGTTTGGTTTTGCTTTTTTGCCATTTCCTGCATTAAAGCTCGTCTGGTGGTAAGGTACGCCATCGTACGGGGTGGACAAAAAATCGATCCATTTTAACAGTGGAACGACCACTGAAAAGGAATATCCCGCGTGCTCTGTGACGGGTTTGGTCAACGCGCCACGAGAGCGTATGTGAATTAAACGAGGTATTTTGCACTGGAAGCGTGACCAAAACCAGCGACATCGAACATTGAGCCAAAGCTTAGCGTGACAAGTGATCATGATTGTAATCGTTGGGATAGTAGCTCGAAACGGACAAAGACTAATTCCCTCACTAAAATATGTCACCCACCCAATATAGCCGTGCCCATCGTCCGTTCGGGCTAGGTGCACGACCGCGACCACACACACTATAGAAGACGACGCGGGGTTGCGTGGGACAGACACTGTGACAATAGGGAAAAAGGATCTCGTTTTTATGCTTCACCGGCCCCCCGCCTCCATTTGCGAGATTTACAAATGTATGCGTGTAATTATAAATTTAATTTAATATTCGCTCCTCTCGGTCGCCCTCCCTTTTCTTAATGATTCCACCTGTGTGACATCTGCAAAGAAGTGGGTCTCGTGCCGTGGCCGATGGGAGCAGCAGTATACGTGACGCAACGCACACCTTGGGACGATGGCACGGGAAATGGCATTATATTTAGCATAATTGATACATCCCCACCGGCTTAGATGGGTTTACCGGCGTGTTTTCCCTTGCCAGGCTCTGTGGTTCGTTAACGAATCATAACATTATTCACCACTTTTCTCGCCCGGGGACTTTTCGCGCTCGGCATTGTTTTTTTGTTTAGTATTTGCTTGCTCGTGGAACACAAAAGCTACTTCTTCGCCGCCATTAAAGCGCCTCAAGAAATATGTGTACTTCAAATTAATTATCCAATAAACTTTTCCGTGTCAGTTCCTGGCCAGAGCGTTCGCTGTTTTATTGCCACGCGTACAGCCTCCCATCCTGCACGGTGTAAAAAACTTTGACAATGACATTTGCAAAACGCAAAAACACAAAACTCCAGTACCAAGTTGGCCCCGAAGTTGGGTTTGGATAGGAAAGTGGATTAAAATCAGATTCTACAGGGCAGGCCGGGAGACCATGAGCTGCATTTATCAACGGAATGATGTAACGGCGACTAACTTCACCCCAGGTGCAGGTGAATGCCGCGTCCAGTTTTTTATCTGTTTCCTTAACGTAAGAATTCAAATAAAGCATCCCAACCGGAATCCGCCCATGCAGCACTTGGTTACGGGCCGTTCCTTCAGTAGGTGTTGAGTAAAAATAAAATGAGACCAACGAAAAATAAACTTTCATCCGATTTAAGGGGAGTTTTGTTTTCCACGCTTCTTAGTGCTTCATCTCAGCCAAATCGTGATAACAACCACGAACCACGGCAGGGAGAGCACCATCGTAAAGACTTTTACTTAGTTCTTGCGGAACATACCACTTCAACCAGCCTCCCCAATTTTTCGGGGATGCTTTAACTCTTTTCTTGATGGTGAAACGTCTCAGCTTGCGTGGAAGATGGCCAAATCGCTATAACCTCGGGGTACGAGTTACGAGCCGCCAGGTGTACATACGCGTGCCCGGAATGCGTGTTTCGGGTGAAGGTTTACGGCGCTGGGCGGACACTGTTGATTGCTCTTATCGCGCACACCGAATGCGTATTTACGCAGGGAACTTTACGTGGCCTGTAAGATAAAAAGCGTATCCAACCTCCAGGTCCAGAACGATTGCGATGCTGGTGGTGGTGATGATGATGACGATGATAGTAACAATAGTTACGGTACACTCGGACACGATAATGATAATAATTGAAGCAACGGGCTGCACACTCGGGTGAACACATTTTCAGCGGGACCGAAAGCGTTGTTTTTCCTATTCCTGATGACGGTTTTGTGTGGATGGTCAATGATGTTAGAACGACAGAGCGCCACGCGAATTTAGCACACACACACACAAACACAACAATTGCTGCACGTGCACGTGTTGCATAAATCTTTTGTTTTCCTTTTTTCCCCCCCGTTCCGTGTTGCGGATCCACGGAAATGCACTTTCCCACATCCTCCCAACGCACGTCCTGTTCGAGCGCGCACTGTGCCAGGTGAGCGAACGCACTATTATTCATTTCGCCGAGCTTTCATTCCTTCGCCCGATCGCTGGTTGGAAAAAGCCAACCGCTGCACAACACTGTCACTACCGAAGAAGCACAAACATTCGCCTGGTCGCACTTGCACAAAAGGGTGCCAGAGGATTTGCACTACCTTTGCAACTGTTTGCTGCTGCTCCACCGAGCTCGCCACAGTGGAGTTACGCCAACAATACGGCGCCAGTGGAAATTTCACAACACACACTCGTACGTAAGTCGAAGCAGTTGGAAAATGTGAAAAACACTGTCGCCCGAGATGCACCACGTAGCTGTTCGTAGCTATATGCGTAGCCGAGCAAGTCGCTGACCGAACTGACTGGCCTGTCGACCGAGAGTATGGCGCGTAGTTGTTTGGCGTCCCCATCCGGCGGGTTTGAGCGGGAGCTCCGAGCGCTTGATGATGGGGGATCCGAAGCCCCAAAGATCCGAGAGCACGCTACGCGAGAGAATGGCGAGCGACGAGAGCACGCTAGCATCACGATCGGCAATCGTGCCGGGAGAGCATTCGCCAGAGTGCGGGAAAACGCACTCGTGCTCCATACCGGCCGAAATAGGAACAAAAAAAAAAAAAAAATCGAATGGATAAGGAGTCTCTTTCCGGTTATCCTTTCTGACAGCTGCTAGTACACACTACCTGTAAACGAGGCAGCGCAAGCCCTTTTTCTACAGTCGGGAAAAATGTTTTTGTCATTTGCTCTTACGACGGCCGGCTCCATAGAAAGGGCGAGCGTATTCAATACGAACTGATGATGGGAGCGCATGGTGATTTGAACGAGAACTTACACCTTCAGGGATCCTTTTCTTCGGCAGAATGGTATTGCCGCTTTTACCTCAACCCTTGCAAACGCCAGTAAGTATTCAAACTATTTGCCCCACTCACCCGCCTCCGGTTTGCTGTGTTAGGATGGTACCGAGCTGCACATTTACTTCTTCCCACACCCACACGTTAATAGTCTCTGCATACACAAACTTTACATTCAGCAAAACCACAGAAAGGATCAAATGGGTGCTCTTTAATCGGGTCCATAAACTAAGCAATCCGCATCGACTCACCAGCATCGACGGAACACACCACGATGCCTTGCTTCGCAAACATTTCACCAACTGATTGATATGCTTCTGTTGTCCTGTGGCATTCCTGGACTGGCCGGTCTCGCAAAGTCCCGCAAAAGATTGAGAAAGTGCAGAAGTTATGAATTTTTGTACAAGACTTCTGTTCCAGAGCGCACCGTTTTTGCCTGCCACATCCATCATCACCAGCAAAACCGCATTGAACGTGACGGAGGGCAGACAACCTTTCCGACATGATTGAGCGGGAAATCTTTACTTAACTGGACTAGTGGTTTTTTCGTTGGGTGTGTGCGGGCGTGTGAGCGTTGCCTTCGCTTGTTTGTAAAGAATTTGTGCGTGGCTGGCATTACCGAAGGACTGAAGTTTAGAATATGAAAAGTCAAGCTTGGTGATGGATAGCGCATTTGCTGGATGGAGCCGGACGCTGCGTGTTGCTTAAGCCTCAACAAATTGTGCGAAAACTACATACCATGAAATTGATTTTGGTTGGTGAAAAACAGCTGAAGAAATCGGCTTTTAAAATGTTTTGAAAATCAACAGCCAAGAACTTTATGTACAGATTATGAACTCAGAACGAACGAACGTTTATGAGAGGAACTTTACTGAAACAACATTAGTATATTACCCATGAGCCTTGTAGGATTGGAAGAGATTCTTACGTACATAGCACATTTTGCCGTTGTATAGGTGCAAATAAATAAATTAATCAATCAAGATAGCAAATAGTATGATATTGATCTCGTGATCGCATCTTACACTATACAGCTTCAACCGGAGGGCCGCTCATCATCGCATCCGGACTTTATCCGGAGACTGCATAACCCTCAAAGTGGTGCAAATGTCAGTGTTGGTTGCAGGGACGAACGTACAAGACAGACGTACGTTGATATATCGGTAACGAAATTTGAATAAACATCGTTATCGTCAAACCCTATCGTCATTATCATCTGGCGACCATCGTCTGGTATGTGGTTTGCCGACCAGTGCATTCACAGGACGACGATGACGGACTGGGCCGGATTGAATGGTAATGTATTATTAAAAACGAAGCGTCGATGGCTGGAGGACGCTCAGTCGTAGGAAACACACTCACTGATTTTGCAAATAATTTGTATTAAAATGAAAGCGTGAGGATTAAACTTTCCAATGATTACTTCAAGCATCCCAGTGAAGTAATTCTATTGATGCAATGGAGATTTTAATGTAAAATTTATGTTATAAAATGCATTAAAAAACAGTCATCAGGGAACACGGTTTTATCATCGTCAAACCTGTACATTCAAAATCCAGAATTAAGAATTGGGATTTAAGCGATGACCATGGCCAAATAAGTAATGGAAATACGCTTGAAAATTTGTTCGTGCTGTTAGCGATATTTTTTGAGAGAAGGAACTGGAGATGGTAATCCACTTTTTACTACTTCTTCTTCTTCCTTGGCACTACCATCTCGAGAGGTCTCGGCCTGGCGTAGCAAAGTAGTCAGCCCTACGTACGTGCAGGCGGTTTGTATGGGATTTGAAACCCAGTCCTGTCGTTTGAAGACCGACGCCGTTATCGCCTCGGCCACCGAACCACCCCTTTATTTTTTACTACCGACCATAGAAAATGTGGCCTCTGCAAACATCTTCTTAGTTCTTTAGATGAAGCTGGAATATCTAGTGAGGGTTAAGACTCACCAAGAGTCGCCCAACAGTCGGTAAGTCTGTAAAATGCAACAAAAACTGATTTAAAAAAAATTGGTGAGCCTTGCGACTGTATAATTCCACAGCTTCGGCACTATAACCTCGAAAGCTATCGACCTTCTATTTCCAGCTCTTCTTGACTTGATTTTTCCCATAGCTATATAGATACGACGAGGCGGGTCTTGATGGGATTTGATCACCGGTTCTGCAGTGTGAAGACCGACGCTGATATCTCCGCGTTCACTGGATCGTCCCTTGTAAAACACGCCGTGAGCACGTTGAAAAAGACCCTCAGTTGAAGAAATCCTCAGTCGAAGTCTTCCCTGTCTGAGCAGAAGACAATGACTAGCAAAGTGAGTTCCTTGAACGACATAATGCTCAAAACACGCAATTGATTATGTTTTTTCACAAATATGAGAATTACCTTTCAGTCTAGATCTTAATCGACGTAGAAGTCGAAGCACAATACCCAAAGACCCTATGATTACCTATCTCCAGCAATTTGAACGTAATTTTCACTGCCGTTTTAATCAATTTTGCTTTACTGAAGTGCTTGTCTTGTACGTTTTACTCTCCATTTATATTAAAAATGGTTTGTGATAGCCAGAAACTGAAAGATTCCGTTCTAAAGCTCTACCCCTTCTGTACGGATGCGGCATCATAGATGCATGCTGCTACGCAATTGTGGCGCACATAAGGTCTAGACAGGAATTCGATTAATTCTCTACCTCTTCCATCGCTGGCGCTCAATTCAATTGAAGCTGTATCGCACAAATAGCTTATTAAACTGACGCTCTACGAACGCCGATCCTACGACGGTGTGGATCCTCCACCATTTACCCGTGCGTAGCGGCGTAAAGAGTGACGGCGGTCGCGCCTGATGGATTCAAATTATGATTGCTTTCGCCTGTGCCCTCGACTCTCGATGGATATCGGGCGCGCTTTCTCGACAATCGATGTGCTGCAGCATCGATACTACGCTACGCCATTCCATCCCGTCCAAAACCTTTCGCACTATAACGTCATCCACGAAGGTGATCTATTTTTCACCATGCTCGAAGTTCAAGCACGATCGAACGTGAAAAGGGCACCATCCAACCCATCGGCATCGGGCAGCCGGGGTTGTTGGACGGTGCTATTGAGTCGAGCATCTTTTCACGTATTGTTTACGGCTTCTACGTAGCCAACTTTCATCTATCTGACCTTCCGCAACATCTCGCACAGGAGTGTTCTAAATAAAACGCTCCGGCTCATAATCATAATTCCTAAATTCGTGGCCATCTGGTCTATGAAATGACGAGTCCACGGTAACGCACACGCTTTGCTCACACCGGAGGAGCACCGGTTCCTAATTGTTGCATAAACATAACCATTGAACTTGAACGGCTGAACACAATTCTGGAGTAGTCGGTATGCCGTTTGCTGCTTCGAACAATCGCTGAGCAAACAGAGCCGTGCGGATGGACTATTGCCGAGAATGGGAAAACCCGGAAGCAAATGGGAACGGGCGGGATGTTGCCGGAGTAGTAATTTCCGACCCAATACTGCCGACGAATTCTCCACACATTCCAGCACGCAACCGAGGTGTCACCGGTCGGTTCGGGACATAAATCGTGCTGCAATGTGCTCCGGGGTTAGGGCATTATTTATTTATGTGCTAAATTACAAATCTCCATGACGATGAGTTTTTCCTCTTTGATCTCACGCCATCTCTGCGATCCGATTGGAGGACCTGAATTTTTTGTTGTTTTTGGTCTTGTTTGCCAGGCTGGAGCATTGTTTGTTTAGCATTACTATTCATCATGACCAGGACCATGGTGATGAAATTATTAAGCGATTGGGAACAATAACTGGATTGGCTAAATTAAATTTTAGCTGATGTGATAACACCGAAAAGGTAATCGTTCGGCACAGAATCAATCTGACGGCGAGCGTTCGATAAACGATTTTATTTAAAGATTTCATTTAACGCTCGTTTCCAATTTGAACAGAACATGTTCCGTAGACCTACAGGTTATTCGCAAACATTTGCAATCGTGAATAATGAGTTTGGCGTGTAAACGGAATCGATTTTTGATATTCGATTTAACAATCTGATAACTGGCTTACGGATGAACCTTGAATAAATAGCCACGATCTAACAAATAAACTGGCCTGTTTTAATTACATCCACCACTGCACGAACTTGCGTTTGGCTTCATCACTAAGGCTAAATGCGCAACAGATTAAATTAAATTCCGACATTATAAATAGTTCTTCCATCACTCACCAGAAGCCGCGGATAGCTTCCGACCAAATAAAATAAAATAAAAACCACGAGCGATCCCAATTCATTAGTCAATGATTTTTGCTACCTCGCCTGCTAAACGGCATTAGATGAACCGCTATCCCCCCGGTTCGTGGTGGGGGTTCTATTGGTAGGCGTTAGTGGGTGGTGGGTGAGATTGCACGCAGGCATGTGTTGGAAACAAATGAAGAAAAATCCCCCAAAATGCAAAGTGGAACCGAGTGGCTGGCTAAACACACTGAAGTAAAAGTCAAGCACCCGTGATACGGAACGTGTTATGGTGGTGCTCGCGCGTTTAGACGTGTTTTCTGTTTTAAATCATTCGCTAATCATTTCAGCACCCCCCCGCTCACCGCCGCCTGTTTTCGGTCACGAGTTTTTGTTGGTTGGAAAAATTGATACAGCGGCAGCATCGAGGAAGACGTGCAGGCCCGCCCCGCGAATGAACAGCATTTTTATGGGATTGCTAGAAATTCCTACACCGCAGCGACGATTTATTCTATTTTGTTGCGTGGTGGGGCGCGGATTGAACATCCCACCGGTGGCCGTGCGTGTTTTATTTTTCAATGTTTAAATTCAAATGTATTTAAGGGATGAGCTGATTTTACAACTTTATTCCACCGTAATGCTGATTCCACTTGACAGTTTAAAGGGGGGGGGGGGGGGGGGGGGGGTTTGTTATTCATTCCATCTGACAGTTTGATTTAATTCCAATTAATTTATAAACATAAATTATAAATCATAGCGTGAGCATTCCTACATGAATCGAATCGATATGCTGCCATTTATGATTATGAACTCAACACGTTGGCGCTGTGTGTTTGTTTGGTGAACGAGCGATACAATCTTGCATAAATTTTGAAACGAATGATCCTAGTTTGAAGAAGAAAAAAAGGCGTGCAAATCAAATATTAAAATGAGAGCTTATTTCTAACAAAAGTTAATTTCCAAAAAAAGTGCTGAATCGTTAAGCAGTAGAATTTGCATAATATTCTTCTCATGAACGTTCATCCATGTTTTGACTGTTGGTGTTGCTTTCTGGAAAGTCTGGGTCTTTGGTGTAATGTTAAAAATAAGCAACTGAGCCCATTTTCCGGTGAGAAAGATTATGAGATTCATAGTCATTTATGATATTTTCTTAAATAATTTCCAAAAAACTATTAAACATCAGGCATGCTCCATGGATTATACTTCCATGTATCATCTATTGTATATTTGTAAATAAATCACTTTAGATAATTGGTTAATTGGTTAGTAAATTTAGATAATTCTCTCACGCTGATGTTCAGACAAATATTCGTTTCTTACACTGAAATCACATACCACCGATATTTCACCGATCGTAGACTCAGCAAGAATTTTGAACAGGCACCTCAAGCCCCAAGTCTGCATGCGCAGTGCGTAAATCACTCGCAAGCAGAACCTCCTCCCCACTTGAATTGATAAATTAGTCACACTCCATCGCCTTGCGGGATTGATTCATCGGCAACATCACTAACCGAGGTCGAACGAGTAAATAATTCAATCGTCATCAAATCAATCCGATCGTCACTGTGCGGCTCCATCATATCAACTCGCTTGCTTTGCGCTTCGTCGCAAATGAAGCTATCAACGGACGACACAACGTAAAGCACATGGCGTCCGACCGAAGGAAGAGTATATTATTGGGCGGGAATTATCTGGCGACTTGCGACCGGCGTGGATCGACATTCGGAACGATCAGAAGAATTGATGAGACAGGAATGAAGGCGCCATTCATAAAAATACGATCGTTTTCAATCAAAAGCCGTTACGGAGGACCGTTTCTATTTCTACACCAATCGATAAGAGTTTTACGATCGGAATCCCGTAAAGCAGAATTAAAGACGGGGATTTTCATTCCGTCGTGGCGCGAATTTTGCGACTGCCTTGTTGGAGTTGTTGGACGATTGGATTAGGCGAGGCTTTAAAAAGGTCCGTATGCAAATTGAATGCTCCTACGCTTAGCATACGCGGTCACACATTTGCCTTGTAGCGTGAAAAAATTCTGTGTCAAATACATGCTTTGTCCAGCCGAGCAGAACGGGAACGCGTTGGAACATTGTTTTTGCTTAAAAGCAACCGTTTTTATGCGTACAGTACACCAAATGGATAGTGGCGTAAGTATCCAATCAGAATTGTTATCATATTACTCGATGCTCTGTATTTTTATTTTACATCGCCGCTGCTAGCCACAACATGAAATGGTATCAATTTTGCACTTCAATAGACAGAACCCGATTCTTCATGGTTGGTTTATTACGGGTATTATGGTGCACGGACGCATCAAGTGCTTTAACCTCCAGCCCGCGGCTATACCGTATTATGAGCGAGGGTGGAGCATAACTGCGGTGAGATGAGTTCGCGGCCAGAATCCTTTTTTCTTGCATACGCACGGTCACGCACGCACTCACCGATTCCCCACGGTGCGGGATGTCGATGGCACGCAACTGATAGCGTGGAGGATGGGCTGTGCGCATAGGCCAGAGGACGATTCTCATTTGCAACAAATTACTCATAATGATGAGCATCATCAATCAGGGCACGCGATAAGATCGGATAAGGAGCGTGAACTCGTGCACTATGGTACGAACCGACGTGAGTGGCATGTAAATATACAATGGCGTTTCAGACGAGGAATCAAAGTTATGGATGAAAAAGAAAAAAAAAACCCAAATGTTATAGATTTACTAGCGATGGGGAATGTGCGTTACTGAGAGGGATGAAATCAGCTGCCAGACAAAATAAGTAGAATATATGGTTTCCTATCTCGTATGATAATATTTTCTAAGCTAAGCATTGCAAAATATTGCAGCTGATCTAATCAGGAATTCCACCAACACTGAATTTGGCGTTCCAGCACGATCTCCATCAATGTTTTGCCTCTGCTTCAGCATGTTTCTTGTCATCTGACAGTCCATCCTCAGAGCGCGAATGAATGAACACGTGTAGCCAAAAAGCAAATAAACTAAGTCAGCTAATTTAATTCAGCACACACACATTCATGCCCTCAGACACGATTGGATGACGCATACGATCGCAACGATTGCGCATGACTCACGCGTGATCGCGTGAAAAAGCTGCTCGAGAAGATAACCACGCTCGATAGGTTCCGCTAGTCGAATATAGAGGTCGGTAGTGAGGCTAAGCTTTCATCAGCAACCATGAATATTCCCGCCACTTTTAAGAACACGTGGTTAAAATAGGAACACGTGGTTAATGTTGGTATAAGGTAAGGATTCATGTTTGTGTGTAATAAATCATTCTTTTGTGCTGTATCTGTATTCCCTGGTTTTGTATTCTTCCTGGTGCTGTTTGAAAAATCAAATTGTAGTACAATGTGTATGGAACATACCGCAAATGAACCATACGACCACGATTATGACAGCTCGTAAATTTGAAGTATGCGATCATAACCATAACATAAATGGATTTTACGACCTTTCTCATCCGATAACAGCTCGCTTTTAAACGTTCCACACAACAAAAGCAAACAGGTCCTTGTCATTCAGATCATTAAAGGGTACCACCCACAGAACGCTTTGGTGTGTGCAGAAGTGAATCCTTTTTTACCTCACATTGCACAATGATGCATTTCATAATTTATTGCTTCGTTAGAAGTCAGCACGGCATTCAAAGGAAATTGCTTTAGATGCGCTCGGCAAATAGAGGGCTATCCTTCAATATATTAACGGCTTGTGGTAAGATGTACGATAAGCAACAATGCAATGTTAGGAATTAAATCACACCACCCGGGGTACATACCTTACATAGTCCTTCGACACATATTCCACGGCCACTGTTATTGCGGCGGAAATATTCGGTGGGCTTCGAGCAAGGCGTTCCATCGATGACCGTTTTGTTAAGCGTTGCAAAATAGCGCATACCGATCGGCTTGCAGTTCAGCTCACATTCGGCATCCTCTGTTTAAAGCAAATGGAGCGTTTATTTCGTGAACTATTGCCATTACCGAAGGTGAGAAAAATACCTTTCACAAAAGCTTCCCAAATGTAGCGTTTGTCCTGAAACGTTTGGCTGTTGAAGCTGGCACACTGCTGCTCACGAAAATCGCCATCGGTGGTGGGACATTCCTGTGAACAAAACTACGCGATAAGAGTCTCGAAGGAGCTTTAACTGAACCACAACTAATGTACCTGTTCATTGCACAAATGGTAACGCTTGATGATTCCGATACATTCGAAACTCTCGGCTGCAGGTTTGGTGCTCTTTTTACCGTTGATGTACCTGTAGGAAAGCAAAGGCAAAAACAAAAAACAACTTGAATTAAAATAAATAATACATAATTATCTGTGAAAAATAGAATAAGTGATAAATACGAAACAATTATTCTCTTTAAAAATTTCATCAGTATCAACATTTTCGAGTAAAGATTTTTTTTGTAACCAATTCTTTAACGGATCTCCCATTTGAAATTCATCATAATGAAAGGATGGAAGCATGTAGGAAAACAACTGCAACGTTGTACACATAACACATTGCAGATTAATTACCGACCGAGTGGATTACCTTTAAGTGGAGGATAAACAGACGGACCACAGAGTACATACACATTATGCTGCAGTATTATGCATGCACAAAAGAATTTATCAATATTCATAGTAAAATATTGATCTGCTGCTTGCGGATTGTAATTGTAAATTATTTGGTTTACATGTTTTATTGTGTGGGATTGTTCCTCGCAAAACAACCTTCACCTCTGGATTGGTGTTTTCAACGGTAAAGCATCATGTCGAACACACAACACGCCCAAACACGCACACACACACACACACACACACACAAAACATTGCCCACCATTACAAATTGATCGGTCAGTCAGCCGCGGGCGTAATATATTCAATGCATTTATATTACTACGATACCATTCAATTGATGGCCGATGATTGCTTTTCCACGAAACACGCTCAATAATTATCCGACATTTGGGAGTTTAATTGAACGCATCAGTTCCGCATCAGGATAAGAAACTTTCCCCCTTGGAGCCCGATCTGTTGAAATTGGACGAACCCGGCCCAAAATGTAAATGACCAGTATAATTCTAACGCTAGCAGTGTGCCCGGCAGCGCATCCATCAATGTCTTGTCAGATTGCGTTCCGTGCTCGGTGCGGCACTGTTAAAATGGCGTGGAAAAGTACAACCCCAAGCGGGCTACGACCAGCCGCCGTCAATGGAGCAGTAAACGGTGGAAAATCAGCTCACACTTGCTCGGCCAGCGTAAGCAGGGTGACTAAATTGAATTATTTAATCTTTTACATGCAGTCGCTGCCGTTGCCGACACCGCCGCCGCCGCCATCTAGCCATCCGATCGCACGATGCACGACCGATCCGCAGCTCTCTACCCATGGTTCTCGTTAATTCAGATGTCGTCTTCCATCGCTTCCCGACATTGTGAGGATGAAAGGAGTCGAATGAAAACTGACAGCTCCAGCAAACGCAAAGAGATGGGGTGGAGGAACGAGTCAACTCGGTGGCCGGAGTGAGCGAACACCGGTTGGAAGGGATGACCTGCGTTGAGGATGTTATGTTAATCAGCCACTGGTGCCCACTGGTGGATCTTCTCCCGTTCCAAAACTGTTTCAAGCTAGGATTCACCTTCCAGTACAACACTAGGAAACTGGCCGCGATCCGTGATATGGTTCAAGCGGTGGCGATGGTACGGCGGTTTACTGATGCAAAGATCACAACTCCACAATAATGCTTCACTTCGGCAACCATCACCAACCAGCCGGCTGACTGATAAGTACAGTCCCCATTTCTCACCATTCACATCCATGGTCCATGTAGAGAAGAGGAGGTTCTTTTTTTGGGCGGCGAATTACGACGACCCTTTCGGGATATGGCCCGATCCGATAGTGGGTACGTTTTTGGGCCAACATCGCACCGGATTTTCGCACCTTTGACCATTTGAGCGGGACATGCATAATCAACGTCTCACGATTACACGCTGACACGCCTTGGCGGCGTTGGCGGCGGCTACAACATCGGCGAACAACTGGTACGCGTCAGTTACAATTGTGCTTGACAAGATTGCCTGTGGCAGCGGCTGTCAAGGTAGCCAGTTTTGGAATGGAACTGAAATTGGTGGGAATTTCTTTTTTTTTTGTGCGATATACGGTTGAGCAGACAACTATGTCATGGAAGGATAACGAATTCGGCAAACTGGTGATGTTTTCATGGCATTTTTTTAAGCTCTAGATGAGAATGAGTTAGAATGATGTTTGCTCCGTATCATCATTGGACCTACTTAGAGAGAATTGTTTGCACAGTTTTTAATATAGCCTGTAATGTATAATATGCATTTCATAATGGAGTTTGGATAAACCATTGTCTAATACATTCTCTTTACTTACACTGCATAAATTCGAATAAGGGCTTTACCTGTATAATTTAAATTCCAGTAATTTAAAAAATGTATTTTTAAAATATATTGCATAAAAAATATTCATAAGTTTTTAAATTAATATTTATAATCCATTTCTATGTAATCATCATTTTCAAAAGTTTGCTTGTGAGATATGAAAACATGACGCATCCAATATTCAGCCGGGATGGATAAAAGTTCCCAAAGAAAACTACAACACAAGCCACAACTTATTAGGAAATGTGTTTCCCATGATGCTAAACAGTACACGGTGCAACACTTACGGATCGCCTCACGTACTTACAGAGACAGGTGTATAAATCCGAACCAACCAATCATCGAATGAGATTATAAAGTTTGAATCGAAAAGCATATTCCGTGATGATATCTCCCGTCTTCAAACCACAGCACGAGCATCGGTGCCGTATGGAAGCTGCCAGCAGGGCAGCGGTCGGGTGTGAAATGCTCGAACGTGTGAATCTTTTATGAGATTGCATCCGCTGCTCGTTGATCGGATCAGATCATCCAACGAAAGTGGTGGTATTCGTGAAAAACTAAACCTCACCACCATCGAGAAGCTCAGCATAAGTTCACTTAAAGCTGACCTCCCTGCACAGCGAGAACGAACATACTCACCGAGTTCATCATCACAAGTTAAACACCTTTTACGGTAACGCTTCCACCGGGCTGGCTTAGAATGGCTGCAAAAGAAATCTCCCTCCCGAAGAAAGCTAATGCAATCTCTTGTCGCCGCATACATTCATCTGTTGCCGCTCCACCCGTAACTGAACCGGACCCGTTGCATTCCGACGACACATCTTCGGAAGCTCGGAACTGGAAGAGGATCTGCTTTCGTGCTGTGATTTTGATAATCCGATTAAATACTGAACCAATTTTTACTGATCTCTCCTTCGGTCTTGCATTCGCTCCTTTTTGTTTTTGTTCGCTGTCCACTGGCTGGTGCTGTATTAAAGGAGACTGTAGCCGTAAGAAGTTGCGGTACCGATCTATGAATACTCTGCTGTTGTGAAAAGCATGAATTCATTTCAAGTACCGACCCAGCCAGCGTAAAGTTTACGGTCAAAATTCAAACTGTCGCTGATGCTTGTTTGTTGGCGCAATTGTTGCTGGTTTGAAGATTTCGCTCGAGTTCTTAGCGCAATCGTTGACTTTACCAGTGGCACGACATTTTTAATGAATCCAATAAATTTTGAACGTTTTCCAGCGAGAGCAGAGCAAGATTCCGGCAGATACGTATTCCATTTGCATCCATCCAAGGGCGAAGCAGCGCAAGCAGATCTTCGTCCGTCTATTGGACTCTTCATTGCATCAAAGAACATCCCCCAACCCCCGCTCAGCTGTACCGAAATATTGCCGAAGCGATAAAACCGTACGGAACGGCGAAACAAGCGTTTGCGTCGCAGAAGCGAGCGAGAAAAAGCCATCGGAGTGGCATAATTAGATAAAAGTGGATTATAGTTTTCTCATCGTTATACTTCCATCGTCACATCCTCCGAAAGCTAGCTGGCAACCGTTGCACAAGTGCAGCTATCGTGCTCCGACCCGGAGCAAACGACCGAGCCCTCCCCTGCCAACGGACCAAACGATGCTGCGCAAGCCGACAGGCAGGAGATCAAGTGGCTGTTTTTTGAAGCGAATTACAAACGTATTTTATCTACTTGTGACGGTGATGAATCAAAGCTTCTATCTTCACGCCTCCACCGGCCGGCTTGCGTTGAACTAACACGCTGCACTGATACTTTGAGTGCCAGATGGAAACTTCTTGAAGGGATTCATTGTAGCGCGCGCACGCCATCTAGCCCCAGGATGGTTCCCGCACCCACCGCGTCAACGAAACAAATTTTTGGCTTAAGTAATAAGTCTAGCGAAGCGCAGCGAAAACGCTACAAGCTACAAGTACCCGGACAGACACTTGTGCTGCCTTTTGTGACTGAAATAATCATCTCGGAAGCCGTTTCTTTTTTCTCCCCAGCTTTCTTCACGAGCACGGTTAAGAAAACTTCCGCTTGTCTATGGTGCGTAGCTCGGTCAGTTACAGGCAAGATAAAGAACGCACGATGAAGATGACGCTGGGGAACCGGTCCTCTTCTGTGCCTTTTTTCGTTTCCCGCCAAGCTGCGTGTGAATTGTTTGGCTCGGAAGTTACGGAAAGGATACAACTTTCTTAAATCCATGAAGCCCATCCTTGACAAGTTTGGACCAGAGCACCGTCACCATCATCATCATCCACATCACCATCATCGGGCGGCTTCACGCAAGCTTCCTTTGCTCGCATTGTGCTAGCCCGGTGGTGGAAAAACAGCGGAAACTCAGCAAATTTAGTGCGGAAACGGAATCCATTTACGGGTTCCGCACTTATTCGCTCGGATAGAATTAAATGTTTTCTTGTGCCAGAGCAGTCGGTGCTGTACTGCGATGCCGCGACACGAGGACTTTTGCTAAATGGCATACTCGCATACACTCAGTCACTGTCCTTTCGCCCGTGCACCGTCCTGTTGTTACGGGCGCAAATGTAAAAGTTGTGACGCAAAGTTGTAGCAAATTTATGCAAAATGAAACAAAAACCATCACGGGTAGCATGCAATCGAGCTTGAGCTTAATTACAAAAATACCACAAGCACGGACGTGGACGACGGACAATGGCAGTTCCTGTGGGAAGTCGCACCAATTCTGGTGGTAAACTTTTCAATTGGTAGGATATACATTCGTTAGTGTGGTGGGAGCAAATGTAGCAGTGTGCGAAAATCAAATACTACAAGCCATGTCCGGGCGAATATCGTAGAACGGCAAGATTTCTGAGCTATAAATTGATGTTCGTTACTAATTGTAACACTACAAAAATTCAGCACTCGAGGCTCGAGAACTTTCTATACTGAAAAGAAGGTCCGATGAGATAGCGGTGCCAGTCTGCACACGGCAAGACCGAGCATCAAATCCCATTTGAACCACGCTACTGCGTCAAATCAATGAAATCAAAACTATTATATGGACGAGTTGACGCGACCCGACTGAACTATTCTCTTTCCTTAGCTATGTAAAGTGTATACGCTTTTCTACGATTTCATTAATCCCCCCAGACAGCATCACTAAATTAGCACCTCACTCCTTATTGGGGCGTTACTAATACCATAAGAGGGTTTCTAATTGCTCACAAACGGTAATCATCACAGCCAACGGAGCATTCACCGAGCGTAGGTAGTAGGGATTGCGTGCTGCCGAATGGGAACGGGGAAAATCTCGAAAGCCATTTCCCGAGCCAATTTCATTCACCATTGTGAAGATAAACACTTCATCTAGCCTTCCAATTCATTGAATAATCTCTACAAATCTACATCTTCCAACTTCCACCCAAAACCCCCGGCGCATACACAGAGAGCGAGAGAATCTCACCCCTAAATATGGCGAACTTCTTCATCCCCACACAGCCACACAACCGTACAACAGCCAAGGGTAAGTGCAAGGGTCTCCTCCCATTAGCAAAACTTGTGTAGTCAGCAGTGGAAGAAACGCGTGCATAAGAGTGGGAAGTCAGTGCATAATCAGGGTATGATTTGAATTCTATTACCGACAATAACCAATTTACCAACCACCACAACGACACCAAGCGATGTGGGAAGTGCGCCAAGAAAGTGCAGTCCTTGTTGGCACTGCAACCAACATTGTATTCCACCGAACGTATGCTGTGTGGAGAGCTAGACACACTGTGCACGCACGGATAGGATGCCTATCCTCCACCCGAAAACGGTGTTTGTGCCACACTGTGCTTGGCGTTGAACTACAAAATACATTCGATTCAATCAATTCAATCAAAATCGTTTGTGACACTCGTTTGTGAGATGGTTGTATGAGAACGTTCCACTGCACACGGTAAAATGGATTGAACGAATCCGAACAATATTTAGATTTAAATAATATGGAGACAATAAGTAAAGTTAAATTTACCGATTTGAGAGTTCCCGTTGGTCTTACTGGGTGGCCCAATGTGCGACGCATCTTCATTGTTAGACTCAGCCATAAGCAGCTCTATCAGCAGATTGCGTACGGATCCAACAGTCTTCTTAACATCGGAATACAAACGTTTGGTGAATAACTTACTAGGACTACCAGGGCTGGTTCGGTACACCATGCCAGTGCTCTGACATTCAAAATTTACCGACCGCAAGAAAATTGAATACAGTTCACCTTACAAAGCAGTTCATGATCGAGGTCACCCCGATAGCATCGTCACTTGACCCCAGCTATTCAGCGAACTGTTTGTGGTAAATTGCACTAGACAACGAACAGCCTTCTTCCATAACGGAGGACAGCTAATCCCTTTTGGCAAAAATTCAGACGATGGCGCCCCGAAGGCAAGGCCTCCCCCTCTTTCTTTTCGGGGTGGCTTAACTGGCTGGGGAAAAGAAGAAAAACAATGAGTCAGTAGTAACGTTCCAGTACGGGAATGGTAAAGTAAGCTTTAAATTTGGCTTCACATCTCTCCAGTTCGCTGCTCTTTGCATCCCTCATCCTCGATACTGCTGGCGGAATCGTTTTCCCAGACGGGGAATTCGTCGGCATTTATACTCTATTTATTGCGGCGGCGACGGCGACGACGACGACGAGCAGACGAAGGATTATTTATATTTTGCGATTTAATTTAATCAGTTGCCAAAAACTTGTTGCACTCGCGGGAAGGATGCTCGGGACGAACCGTCCTTTAGGATTCTCACTGCTAGCCGAAGGGTTCGAAGCAAATGAATGTAGACAGTAAGCGGAACATAATGAAGATTATGATGAAAATTGTAGTGCGATGGAACCCGACAATGGGGGACGACGACGCATCGGAGGGAGTTTGGTGCAGAAAGTTTTCACACTTTCGTTGGCTTTACTACGCTTCGGTTTATTATGCTTTAGTTTTATTGGTTTTGGATGGATGTGTCATTATCAGGAAAATGGAACGTAATCCTGTGAAACATGAAGAATTCAGTTTATTCCTATGGGGCTATTTTTTTCTGCAGAATTGCAAATTGTTGAATACATCCCCTTCGCATATGACATTCAAATATTGGAGGTTATAGTAGGCATGGTTCTTATTTATTATTAGAAATGAATAAGCGACGAGCGACCCTGTGATAGAGTAGACAAAGGCACTGGTCTTCATAAGGCAGGACCGGGGTTCAAACCCTATCCCGACCGTTTTCTCTTTGTGAAGACTGACTATTCTAATACGGGGTATCATTAAGCCTTGTAAGCCAGAAAATGGCAGGCGTGACCTAAGAGGACATATCAGCCAGTTTTGACAACTACAATACTTCCCTTCATCTCATTAAACTGTTTAAAATTATAATTTAGTTTTGATTGTGGAATCATCGATATGCTTTTTCATTCACACTATGCACACACAAAAAAAACCGCAAATTAAAACCAAACTTGGAATTGAATGAAATCACTCGAACCAATTGTTGTCAAAAGTTGAGAAGCGTTTCGCTCAATTCCACACACACACACACCCATGCACAGTGCCATAATCTCATTTGCGCTTTCCGTTCATACTTTAATTAAATTCGCATCGGCACTGCTTCTGGACGAACGGGCCGGCCGGCAATAAATGAGATAAACTTTACTTTTTTATTACCTAATCCACGATTACGATGGATCGTTTTGTGCGCTCGGTTTCGGCGCAGTTCTGGTGGAATTTCGCAGTCACGCAGTCTCTGGGCGGTGGTTGAGTTGAGCTGTTTTTACACTGCTTCAACTAACCGATCCGATGCTGCTGCCGTTGCGGGCGGTAATTGAAAGAACGCTTTGCAAACCGGATGGAAACTTTTCTGTGTGTAGTAAAATTAATTAAAACTCCAATACCAAATTGATGCCACCGACCACTGATCGGGGCACGAAATAGTTATGACTCACCGGCGACTGAAGACTATGTGCATTGTACATAGTCTGCCTCACGGTCGTTATAATTTTAAGATGTGCAAATGCATATGCTCAACGGGTTTTGTGTCTTCTCTATAAGTTGAAGATTAAGTCATATTGAATTAAATCAATAGAAACAATTTATACATAAAATGCTCTTTATCAGCCGGTATGAAGTTGGGAGTATTTTAATAAAATGTATGAAGAGATGAAAATTTACATCTTTCGGATCATCCAACCGTTAAATCTTCTCGAAGATACTCTCTCTCGCTACCAAAATCGTGTTTACAGTGTGTTAACATAACCACAAATTAGCCAACAGTCTCAGTCATCAATTTTCCCTACCCTAAAGCCAAACCGGAAGTGTGCTCATATCCGGCACGAAAATGATGCAGCCTCAGAGTGTTTGTAGAAAGAGTTGAGAGAACAGCAAAAAATAGTACTTACTCTCGTTTCCAGCAGCTTCGAACCTGAGTCTTGACACCTCCTCCACATGATCTCGAACAAGCCGTCCAGTTACTCCATGGGCCGAAAAGATTGCGCACCGTGACATTCATCGAGCCGGCTACAGAACCCGTCGTCGGTGCGACATTCTGCTCTTGAACAGCTTCCTGCATTACTGGATCCTGGTCGGTGGTTGTCATTAGAACACTTTTCCTTTCTTCACCGGACGGTACCCCACTCGAACGGACCACACCGTTTGCCGAAGGCCTTCCGCTCGGAGGCGCTTCCTCAGCAGTGTCCCACGTCGTTTGGGTTGCCATTGGATTTGATTTACGGTGGTCGGTGGTCGCTGCGTTTGCAGGTGCGAGTGTTGCTACGTTCGTACCGGCCGACAAATCATTATTTAAGGGATTTGCTTCGGCAGCATTGTGCTGCTGCCTGCTCTCGTTCTGCTGCGGCTGGTGGTGGCTCGAACCGACCACCGCGGCATCAATTTTCTCGGTTGGTTCCTCAACCTGGGGGGTGGTAGCGGCTGTTGTGGCCGGAAACTCGCCAGCTCTCAGCCCAGAAACAGGGCCTCGAACGTCCTCTAGTACCGGCGCTGGTGACGTTACTGTCGGTGGTTCCATAATGTACACAAGCGGCTGCTTCGTATCGCTTTCATCCACAACCGTCGGTGAATCTTCCGACCGGGGCCCGGATTCCACATTCGGATGTCGGTTGCCATCTTGTGCCGAAACCACATCATACCGGTACCGTTCGGCATCGTCTGTCAAAATTTCTTTTTCGCTCGTTCGGGACGCTGCCGGGACGCCATGATGCTGGATATTCGTCCGCTGCTGACTTTGTCGGTCGGAATGATGATGCTGATGATCATGATGCTGATGCTGATGATGGTGATGCCGATCCTGTTGCTTGCTGGCACTGGTCGGGGCCGATTCGGGCCCGGAACCATTATTGACACCAACGGGCCCATTACTGTTGCCGCCACCGATTTCCGCACCGTTACCGAAGTGGGGAACGAACGAAATGTCATTCTCTGACAGCGGTTCGTTTTCGTTCTTGAATTTGATTAACTTTCGCATATAGGTTGTCCGCTGAGTCGTTGCTACCAACGAGTCGGGAGGTGAATTCGAGGAACTGACATCCGACCGCTTCGCGGCCCGCCTTTCGAGCCATTCTCGGTGAATCTGCAGGATAAAGGAAGACGAAAGAGCGAAGGTTAGTGTTGCGTTCCTCGGATACGAACGGTGGGCAAAAGATTCCATCCAGGTGCACATCTAAGGGCGGATGAATCAAAAGAAATGATCCCATTTGCTGACAGGATGAATGATTTGTTGAAAGGGCATACATTATACTCTCCACCAATTTGTCTGCTGCTTGAACAGATGTTGACGTGTGCTGCGCAAAAGTTGCCTTTTTCTGCACAACCGTGAAAAAAGGGCGGGCAAACCACGGAAATTGTCGATACGTTTAAGGCCACAAGTAATTATAGTAATGTTGCATTGCGCATTCAGAATGTCAACACAGCCCCGGAACGTGCAATTACAACTTTAAATTCGGAATAATAGAAGAATCATGTTGCGATGACTTGATAAAAACCCGAAAGGTTGTGATGCGAGCACCATATAATTTAAACACAAATTTAAACTCCTTAACGAAACTTTAACATTTGCTTACTAACAATTCCTTTCTGCATGATAGGGATTTATCAAATCTTGCTATTCAATGTACTTGCGACCGGTGTGTCGTGGTGCACACCCAATTATAATTTTGCTCGGAAGTGCAGCTTAACCGTAACCAACTGCTACGCTCACATTGTTCCGATTTCCACAATTGGACTAATTAGTCACCAAAGACCACAAAACTAGTGTTGCGATTATATCTGCACTGACGCCTGCATCCCCGGGTAAAGAATGAAACTTCAATTAAGCTTTCGCCCAACACCGAAAACGCCAGTCTAGACGGAGGAAAAAGGGCTCCCATTTTTTCTAGGTCCATGCTTTTTCACCCTATTATCCTCAGCTCAGATACACCCGACACCGGGTATCCAGATCCAGATCCAACAGCTAGGTCTGACCACCATCCATGAACGGCAGCAGCACGAAACAGACCACACAAAAGTCTAAACCAACCGACCACTTCTCTCCAAATCCACTTGCACGCTGCCTCACTGCTGCTCGTATCGAATTCTGCTGTCCATTCGGTATTTGAATGCTATTTGCACCAAATTACTATACAGATTATGTTAAATTTAGTACCAACAGGCCCTCGAACTTCCGAAAAGTTGTCCACGCTGTCGGAACAATGAGCACAAAATTGAGGTTCTCGTACGTAGCGGCTGAATTGTTGATCGTGCTAAAAGGTGTACAGCGTCGGAAGGCGCGCGCGGCCCCGAGGAAAGTGGCACCAAATTGGTATTTTATTCTACGGGAAAGCTGTTGCCGTTGCGAAACCACTTCATGGTGAACGAAGAAAAAAGCAGAAAAGATGAACTGACATGACCGAGCTTCATCATGTACTGTCAAATGCAGCCAGAGCGTGTAGGACAAAGAACGGCCGCTTTACGAATGGCACCTCGTTTCGGAAATCTACGAAAAACTTGTCAATAGCTCGAAACCGTACGAAAACGGTGCTGGAACAAATGCAAAAAACTGGAAATGCAAAAAACAGGATCCCCCCTCTCTATCTGTGAAAGAAATGCAAGTCGTAGACATTTGTTCCCGAAGAAGAAAAACGAATCGGAAAGCGCACGACATAAGTTTTCCTGCCAACAATTGTTATTGGGCAGGATTCGTCGGATACTAGAATTCGTTTGACTTTAGCTATAACTGCTGGCAAGCGACAAAATAACTTGACAAGATTCCCGCCGTTGATGAGAGTGGCGGCAAACAACTTTTCTCTAAAATGGCAATCAAAGGCGAACAAAAAAAAAAAGAAGAAGTAGGAGTGAAACGGACTGTGGCGGGCCAGGAACATGCACATACGACGACGAAATTGTATGCCGACGGAGCAGTGGGGAAAAAAATGTCGCCAATGTCGTACGAAGTATAATTGCGTTGTTGGAAAGTATCTGGCTTAAGATTTTGAGTGATGCACGAGTTAAAAAGGGAAGATTTTTAAGATTATAGTAATCTTCCAGATTTCATGGCTACAAATAGCTCTTTAA
The DNA here is from genome assembly GCF_013141755.1 of Anopheles stephensi. NCBI lineage: Eukaryota > Metazoa > Arthropoda > Insecta > Diptera > Culicidae > Anopheles > Anopheles stephensi. Next base: position 47,549,339 of record NC_050203.1, read on the forward strand.
AGCAAACAAAGCAGTATATTGTTGAATATCAGGAAATAAGAAGAATAAATATTTCTGAAAATTTAGGCAAATTTGAGATATTCAATTTACAAATTTTAAAAACGACATAGTATATGCTGCCCTTTGCAATAGATTACTTTAAATTACTTAAGTTATTTTTACTTATTTATAACTTCCAGGATTACTGATGACGTCTTTCTCCTTTTTTATTCTGATAGATCAACGTGGCCCTAGAAACCTTCCACATTAGTTGGGAGACTTTTCCTTCTCCGAACAGTGAAAGGGTTCCTTATTCCGGGTGTGCTCGTCGTCAAGTCTTTACCCTTTGAGTCAGTTAAAAATTAACTCCGGAGCCAACTCCGACCGGCTCTAGTAAAACGAGGAGCTGCACTACGACCGCTCCGGAGCCGGCACCGCACTAACGCGCTTCGTACCAACGGATTCGATAACAAGGCTCAATAGATCTCAATATTTAGCAGAAGCATATCAAAGGATCAAGCGAGTGGCACAAATCCTTGGGTAAGAGATTAACGAGGCGAAACCCAAAATGTTGCTGGAACCACATGCAGCCCTGCTAATAAGCAATGGCTAAGACAATAGAATATGCGCAATGGTGCTGGCTGTTAACCGGTCGTACTACAGCCCGAGGAAATTTCTTCACCAAAAAACAAACCTATCGCGACGGACGACTTTATAGAACATTTATAGTCCCAGTACTCATACACTATTCTATGAAAGACTCTGTCCAAAATTGACAAAACCCTTAAAGCCACTTTCGAGAGGACAATGCTCAGGAGGATCTTTGGCTCCGTATGTGGGAAAAAACAAACCGAGCAGTACGGTGATCTCAATTCAAGGCTAAACTGGAGTACACACATCACCCATCTGGTGCAAAAATGCAGTAAAAGAATCAATTTTCTAAGGATAGTCACAGGATTCTGGTGGGGCGCACAACCAACAGACGTCCTGCGACTGTATAAGACAACAGTACTATCCGTGTTGGAATATGGAAGCATATTACAGCTTCCATTGGGCATCCAACACGCATATCCTCAAACTAGAGAGGCTACAGTATCGCTGTCTTAGACTCGCACTAGGGAGCATGGAATCCACACATAACATGTCCCTAGAAGTGATGACCGGAGTGATGCCGCTAAAACTAAGTTTTGAAATGCTGTCGCTTCGCCTTCTAGTCCGTTCTTCAGTATCAAATCCCTTGATGGATAAGTTTGGCCATTTAAACCAAATAAGTCAGTATTACACTGATGGATCATCCTCAAAGGCTTCGGTGTTTTTAGTGAGTCCGCCGAAGCATTTTTCAAATTGCGGGAACCGTATAGTTTCTACACCGCAGAACTAGCCGCAATCTTGTACGCACTATTGATTATAGCAGCGAGACCTTCGGATCAGTACTGATAGCCTTAGCGCTATTGAAGCACTAAGATCCCCGAAGGCTGGTAAGAGTCAGGATTTCCTTGTCATTAAAATCATAGAATTGTGGAATTCCCGGCAACGAGAAGGCAGACTCACTGGCCAAAACAGGCTTCCAACAAGATGCCTTTTACGACCGTCCAATCGCGGCCCGAGAGTTTCTTCGCTTGCCACAGCAACTTTTCCTGTCTCGCTGGTAGAGCATGTGGGAGGCGGATGATCTCGGGCGATTCCTTTTCTAGATCTCTCCCCAAGTGTCCCTGCGGCCTAGGTTCGGTGGGCTCTCTGTGGACCGGGCATTCATGTCTAATGGCGAATCATTTCGCGTTGAATGCTCATCTACAGCCTATAACTCTGGCTCAGACGAAGGTGTGTGGCTGCGGTGACGGATTTCACGATGTGGATCACCTTCTGTGGTCCTGCGTGGAGTTTGAAACCGCAAGACCCTCCTTGCTGGGCGCAGTCGAGAGCATCGGCAGACGACCGGGTATAGAAATAAGAGAAGTGTTGGCGACTAGGGACCTCGCCTACATGAGGCTCATCTTCCGATTCGCCAGAGACAACGGCCTTATCCTTTGATTCCACATGCCTATTATCCTTCCAATCCATATCCGCTATACCTTTTTCTTAATTCGTTGTGTTGTCATTGTCTTTGGTATTTTTTTTTTTTTGTAACGCCACGAGTGATCCGTTGACGGAACAATGGCATCCGGGCTCAATGACTGCGTGGGGGGGCAGACTTTATGCAACAGTGTTCTTCATCCCAGTCCAGCCTTGGTGGAGTGAGTTCGGCCTTGCTGGCGTTGGGTTCGGAGGTGGTCGGCGAGTTCAGTATCGTGATTAGCAGAGATCCTGCTGTTACGGGATGGAGCTCGCCTATAGCTTCTGGTTCGGTACTGGCCTGGTCGAGCTTTGGCTACTGCTGAGGCTATGTGCTTGAGGAACACTGTTCGCGCCCAGACCCGATAGACGGAAGGACGATATTCAAAATCCGCTCTGCCCACACCTGAACCTCAAATCCAGCCATCACATCCATAGAAACAGCAAAAGAACCGGATCCAGATAACTAACATTTCCATCATCTACACCAACAACCTGGATACACACCCCGCAACCACCTCAGACTCACAACCGAGCATGCCCGGAATAAGATAAATAACAGGGAGGAAATGCCTTGTTAATTTTGGTTAATTTGTAATAGTCTACACATATGGTGTTGACAATACGACGTCAAGCCGTAGTACTAAAAATATAAATATAAAGATAGACAGTGGATTCATGGAGTTTAATACGTGTGTCTGAATTGCCGGAATAATAGATTGACAGACGACGAATCTAGACTGTATCGACTATACTGTTGGGCTGTATCTAGGACTTCTGCAAGAGAATGAGTAAGTTGGTGAGTAATGATCACACCTTTTTGCCTAATAATGCATAAACGGATTCATTCGAATCCCCTGTTTTGACTGCATTTAAAAATGTGTTTTTAACTAAGAAGATTCATGCTTAATTCCAGTTAAAAATATTTTAATTAAACCTTCCACTCCCTGCGCTCTGCTCGATAGAAAAGCTTAGCAAAAACCAACCAACACGTGTTTCATAATTTCCTCGTAGCGTCTGCTTTTAATGATTCAGACATATTAATTTCATACCAAGAATCTTCCACCCAACCATCAGCCAATTTTATTCACTTAGCTACCTTTTCTGTCAATCTTGCTCTAATAAAACCCAAACTACCCGCCACGCTTCCCGGCACGACCACAAAGAAAGTGAGAAAAGAAAGCATTTCTAAACGACCAACCAACCCACGAGAGAAAAAAAATTACATCACCCAACGGCGGTGCTACCGTGCTTCCTGACGCCGCAAACCACACGAGCATAATGGGCACATAATCGATAGCATATGTTCGTAAATCAGAGCCCGTCATTTTATGGTTTGGCGCGGTTCAGCTAAGCCGCAACAAAAACGATAATGGGCGAACAACCCATAAAAATTGGTGGTGCCCTTGGTGGTGTGAAATTCCACGGCCCTCTAGAAATGTGGGGAGAACAAGAATTCCACCACCCCTCCTCCAACCCCCAAAACAAATGCCGCTTGTCACCAACACCGCCGCACACGGAGGAGACCAGAAACAATTTGTAACATAGACTGCAAAATGTAGCAGAAGCAAAACAATGAACAATGTTCAAATTCCTCCCGACGAACGAACGCAACGCAACGCCGTCTGATACGCCGATGGGTAGGTTTTGTTGGGTTTGTAAATGTAATTCTACGTCACCATTTTCGGTTCTGCCATTTTGGTGTAGGATTCGTTCAACGCGTATCGAGTGCTTGTACATTCGAAGTAAATGTTGCCCTTCTGTGGCCTGCTTCGTTCTTCGGTAGCCATTTTTACGCCCCACGAATGTGATATGTTTCTTATGCTGCCAAGGTCGACTTACTTGGTAACCACGTGGTAAGACAAGGGCACACGCAATGGGTGTTCCGCCGAAATGACACACATAATCGCAAATGTCATGTTTGTCGTGAATGGCTCTCTCATCTGCCAGGAATCACATTGTAAAATAAGTTTTTTTAAGGCTCCGGTTAAGATTTTTATAGATTTTTATGGCACTCACAGGGAAGGTTCACAGTTGCGGCAGGAAACACATTTATTACCGCTACCGACACGTAACACGAACGGACCATTTGTTGCAGCAATTTTTCAAAGTTGTTTTTCGCAAATCGTTAAGAAATTGTCCACACGGATGCTACTTGTTCCACGCAATAAGTCTAATTTGAATCATGAATGGGACGCAAGACGCTGTGGCCACACCAAGGCAGCTTATTTCGATTATACAGACTCTAGAGATCTCTAGAGAGAGAGCACCAAGAGCTCGTCTAGTCGACTGTCCGAAGTAAAATAGTGTCTGGCAAACCATTCACGCTTCCACGATCGAAATTAAGAACGAAAGACTAATTGTGTTTAATTGGTCGCAACTGAATAGCGATATTCACATTAACGAGCTAATCGTAACTCTTCTTGCTCGGGGGTACCAACTGGCACAAAACTTTGATGTTGTGTCCTTGCCAAAACTCGCACCTAATCCAGGCTTGTTCAACATGGTGTCATGTTCGTAACCTTACACACGAGCTGCTGTCGGAGCTGTGATGCTTGCGAACATCCACATATCCACCCGTCAAAAGGGTTTTGTTTATCCAAAAATTTTATTTCGCATACCATTCGTACGCAGGCCCCGCCACCGCCAACACATCACAAACGTTCCTGCAAAACACTACAGGGCAAATATAAGTTGTGGTGGCCATAAATCATATTTCGAGCAAACGACTCCGAATGGGACGCGCCGGAAGAGAAAAGAAACATGACGGAAGCCTCAACCGCCGCACCATCCTCACGCACTTTGTCTGGAATTTAGAATCTTTTTGCCCCTCGCTTGGGCCGCGTCTATCTTTGGCCGTTAAGACACGATCGCGTTTTCGGTAGTTTTTTTTTTTTTGCGGGTTAGGAAGTTTTCCGTCAAATTGGACGAATAGGTCAAATGAAGCCGAGAGTAGCATTAATATCTACAGGCAAAGCGTTTTTCTTCTAATGTTGTCAGCTTAAAACAGTTCGTACATTTAACAGACAGAAGGGTGGGGGCTGCCATGGTTGCCCTCTTGTCAGCTCAGCAATTCCCCGCGTCCCCCCCGTTGCTACACGAATCCGTTGGAATGTTTTCAACATCCCGCCCAAACCGATACTCTATGATGCACGATGATGATGAGTGGTTTTGCGTTGCATTTCATCATATTTCACACATGCCACATTATGGATGTTCACTTCCTTGCGATTGCTTTTTGGAGCATTTTTAGTGCTGTGAAGGGAGGCGAAAAATCGCGTTTTACTGGCAGCCGAATATTTTCACCATTATAGAATTTTGGATGCCTAACGCGTTGGAGGGATGCTTGGAGTCTCAGCCCACTCTCTCTCTCTCTCTCTCTCTCTCTCTCTCTCTCTCTCTCTCGACCGATTATGTTCATCCCCTGTGCTGTTTGACCGTTGACCTAGAAACTGACCGGGCCACCATCTCCTCCGAGGCGAGTTCATATTACTGGCCCCCGTGATCTTTGTTTGCATTTGGTCGCTCGGGTCGCTTTTCCAACCTAAGCATGCCCGGCCACAGGCGCTTGAAACGTGGGAAATCGTTGGCCCCTTGCAGCAAGGTCACGCAAAAATCTCTCCCATATTTGCTTTCGGTCGGTCGGTGCTGCCTGTGGGGCGATGGGAGCGAGGACCGTTTTTCCACTTTGATTTATCACCCTTTGGACCTGCTTTGGACCCCGTTCCCGGAGAAGCCGTGATTGAATTCTGAGCGAAACAAGTGGAATTGGATCAATATTCAAAATGATTGAAGCAGGGGTTTTGTTTATTTTTACATCACCTTTACTATCGCTCGCTCGGCAGTTTTGAGGCAGGGCGGCGAGTACCGAGGGCGAGACGTAAAGTGAAAGGGGGCCATTTTGAGTGGGTTTTCCGAGCAGGAAATTACATAACGTATGTTCTCCCGGTTCCGAAACCCCCGTGTATGGATCATCTATATTGCCCTCCACATGTATAATTTTTTTTGTATAAATTTTGTTTTACTTTTCGCGGTAATGTTTGTTGCTGCTGCGTGCTAAATAAATTGCATATTTATTAAACTTTTTATTTGTGACTCGTACTCTCGATCGTCTTCTCTTGCATGCTGTATATGTTGGGCGTTTGCTAAAATAATAAAACTCAAAAACTGCACCCGATTTTCCGATGCTTCCACCGCGTTGGTATCAAACGGGCAGCGTGTGCTACACTCGGGAGAAGAACGCACGGCTAAGCGACGTAAAATATTCAACACTCATCGGCTGTAAAACTATCAGCACAATCGCACCCGAAAGCCATCATAAAAAAACATCATCACGAGCGCCGGTTCTGGCGGACCAATTTTGGGAAAATTTTCCTCGATCCACTACTACCACCCGGCCGGTTTTTTGTTTGCATCCTTCGTTTTCCGCTGCTCTGTGCAGAACTGGGGGATGCGATTTTGGTTCCGTTGCTTCTTCTAGCGGAAGTTAACCCTTTTTTAGCTTGCTGTAGCCATATTGGACGTTGTTCGACGTTCGAAAAGCCAGACCCAAATCTGAACTAGAACTACTTCTATCGTCACGCCAACATAGATCCGAATCCGCTTCCGTTTCCCCATTGCCGCCGTACCGTGGAGCAGCGCACTGGAACCCAACGGTGGTATCGCTTCCACTGGCAGTGAACCATTGTCTGCACTAAATGAAGCGGAAAATCTGAAAGCAATGCTGCGCAACATTTACCACCACCGGGGCAAACGGCGGTAAAGATCAGCCAACAGTGTGCCGGGAGATCGGGTGAGTGCTTCTCCTGCTTCTCCACGCTGAAGTAGGTGAAAAATTTGAATTTTAACCGCACACCAACGCAGCATGATTCAGATTCTCTGCCGTACGGTACGGATTGCATTGTAGGTCAAATCTCACCAAAACCAAGCATCGAAACATCATCACTTTTGCCTCACATCTTCCGAGACTGCTCGTACCCGTACGACAAAGGGTTCAAATTCTTCATGTCTCGCATCCTTGACACTAGGTCGCTCGGTCGCGTTCGCCTTGGCCAGGGACCGAACACCAGGACCTGGTCAGTTTTGTGGCGCTGGTGTGGCAATAAATTTCGAACATAATCGAAAAACCGTCCGGATCTTATACCGGACCGAACACTACAAGGCGATTAGGTTTCCTGATTTAACTTACGGGTTCCGGCTTGATCCGCAATATTGCCATGGATTGCCTGCTTGTCTGCTTGTCGTCATCGTCGGATGCCGGGCCGTATCCGCTCGGCTGTGCTATGCTGCTGACGACGGAGAGCTTTGCTCCGGGTTGGCGTTTGATAAAGTTGCCCTACGGTGCAAGTTTTATGGCTACACACGGATAAGGAAGTGAAAATTAGGATACCCCACAGTAATGGTTTTGCACAGGGGCACGGCCCGTACGGCTACCGAGAAGTAGATTGCCTTCCTGCGTTTGGCTCTTTCAATAGGCACTTAGAGGCTTTTGATCAACGAAATTCATATGGGACGATGGTACGAAACGGCTTTGAACTTGTTCATAAATACTGATGGAACAACCAAAAAAATCTCACACACGCATACACGTTTTACGTTAAAAGCTCTTGCTAATAGTTTCAACGCAACGAAGTTTTGATGAAATTATTTTCATCTTCATGAAACTGAGCTTAACGTTGTTTTTCAAATTATTGGATTTTTTTTAACCGACTTTTGCAAGTGTTGTTGCATTGTCTCTAGGTTTTATTTTTGTTTTTTCAATCAAAATCAAGTCAAAAACAAATATGAAGGTTTAAATCGCACCAAAAAATGTATAAGGTATTGATTATGTGCAGATTTTACGTGATACCACTTGAAAATCAAGATCAATGGAAAAATGTCTATTAGGCGAAATAGCCATTTAAGGAACAAATAGAAAAACTTTTGTTAGGAAAAGAAATGAGAAAATTACGTTACATACAGTTATACACAAAATATTTTAAGAAATAAAGGCAACCGATCTTTTTTTTCGGGGCGGTCCGGTGGCCGAGGCGACAGCGGCGCCGGTCTTCACACGCAGGGCCGGGGTTCAAATCCCATCCAGACCGCCTCCCCGTACGTAGACTGACTACTTTTCTACGGGTAAAATAAAGTCACAGAAAGTCAGTAATTGGCCAGAGACCTCTCGAGGTTGTAGTGCCAAAGAAGAAGAAGAAGAAGCCAGAAATGGCAGGCCGAGACCTCTCGAGGTTGTAGTGCCAAGGAAGAAGAAGAAGATCTTTGTTTTCGAAAAACGTAAAAGTGAGGTTAAGTGACAGTATTTAAGTGCTAAGTAAGTCAGAAATTTCCGTTTTTTTTTTTCAAATTACTAGAGGATGGCATATTATTGTAAAAATAAACCAGGAATTTCGAAGATCAAAAAACATGTATGACGTAAACAAAAAATGAGGAATCGTCGAAAATCCTCCGGACGAACACAAAATTTTCTGAGAAAATGCTTAAAAAAACTTGGGGAAACCTTTAACATTCTCTCTCACTCTCACTCTCACTCTCACTCTCACTCTCTCTCTCTCTCTCTCTCTCTCTTCTTGGCCTTACGACCTCTCTTAGGTCATGGCTACTATTTCTGGCTCATAAGGCTTAATGATACCACGTAGTTGGATAGTCAGTCCTCACTACGGGGGGGCGGTCCGGAAGAGATTTGAACCTTTAACATTAAAATTAAAAAAAAAATGATGTTTTCATTATTGTTCAGGGAATTCCCTTCCTTCATTTGTAAACTTCAACATAATCGATAACAATAAATAGTCAATATAAAAGTGTTTATGTGTTTTTATGTGTCGTGTATTGTACATACGTTTAAATGGCATAGCAGAATTATTTTGTTTTTGGTTCCAGTTTTTCCATTGGACACAATGATTCAGTAAGGTCGATAGCAACGTTGCTGATGTATTTTCTATATTTGGGTATGCCTAGCAGAAGTAATGAAAGCAGTAGTGTGAAGATCGGATATAAAAGTGATCTTATTCTATTCTCTATCACTGTAAGCATCGAAAACAATAGTTTTATAAAAGGGGGTCTTATTATTTAATGGCGTCAATTTAAGTAAAAATAATAGCAGCACCGACCATCAGGGGGCGGCCCGGTGGCAGTTGTGAAAGCGGTGCCGGTCTTCACACGGCAGGACCGGATTTAAAGTCTCATCTGGGCCGTTCAGTTATATTGTGGACTGACTATCAAACTATGCGATATCATTAAGTCTAGTAAGCCAGAAATGGCAAGCATGGCCTAAGATAAGAGGTCGTCAGGCCAAGGAAGAAGAAGAAGAAGAGATAGCAGCACCGGTTATCACAGAGAAGGGCTGAATAGTGATTCTCACTTCGGAATCCGGACGGTTCCCTCATACAATGGATGGATCAGACTATGGATGGATAATCATCCCAGCTAATGCTGGACTCTGCTCGATAAACTCTCTACAATTCACAGATAGAAAAGGATTCTGCAGCACTTACTCAACACCGCTGAACTGAACCGAACTGAAGTGAAAGAAAATATTAAGCAATTAGCACATTTCTTCACCTTGAGATGGCATAACGCCAAACAACGTTTCTACGGCTCCCTCAGCGTTATCATCCTCAATTTACTTTATCTGGAGAGATATGTGTTTGAGCATGGCTACTTTCGTTACCCTTTCATCCTCCTGCACTGTACGGTTCAGTGCATCAACCACGTACGTAACGTGTCTGTATCTTCCTGTCGCGTCCGTTGGTACACTTCCGGTACGCCGAGCTATTACCCGTAGCCCAATTTACCTAAGTGTGAATTGGGAACAATTGTTTGCGGCCCACGCACTCGGATAGGCTGAGACCACTCATCTGTGCACGCATAGGCAGACGGTGCGCGCCGGGTTTTCCTCAGAGCAGTGCACTTACCGCGAACCATGTACAAACAATCGCGCGAGAAGTTCCATCCGTTCGCAAACACACAACAAACTACCAACTCAAACACATCACAGTGCACCTCGCTTCCTGGCCCAAAGCCTTTGCAGGCAGACGCAACCATTCGGTTCGGCCGGCACTTCTGGAGTGTGCCCGCAGCCCAAGCATTAACATGTCTCGACAACAACCACCCGTGAAAGCGACACCAAACGCGCCGTACCGGCCACCAAATGTGGCTTCGGTGGAAATTACTGACGCAATGACCGGGGGGAGGAAGGAATGGCTGTTTATGTTACATTCTTACTTCCATACCATGCTTTTCTCCGTTTTCTTGCTGATAAGATATAACTTAATCTGCTGCCGTTTCATGCTTGTTTTGCCGTCGTGTTTTTCTTTATGCTTGTTGTTGTTTCTCAATTCTCGTCCTACCTCTGCTCTAAGAAACTGCTTCAGTACCATGGTAACAGGTGGTGGCGGTTGAATGAAGTAAAAATAGCGACGCAAAAGGGACTCACTCACGGAAATGGACCGAGTGTCTTGCAGGCTACCGCATTTTAATCCTCGCAAAGAGAGAGAGTGGTCAAATTTAGTTTCTATTTTTATGCAAGCAATAATTAAGTAACTATTTTTGTAAAAAGTGACGCTCTACCAGGACCTATTTTTGAACCCACACTTCAGCAGTATGTTCAACAGGATCCTCTTTTTTCTACAACTAATAGCATGCCTCATAAAAAATTCCTTATGTTCACGAAATAATGTTTTGTGTTCACAGGCAAGATGGCAAAAAGTTTAAATAATATCACGATGACACGAACCAATGCCCAGTGTACGGCGGCACGACAACGATGGGCCCAACGAGCGAGTGGACCACCGGACGACACCAAACAGATGCTATTAGCCGAACATGCTTTTCCATTTTGCTAATTAGCCACATGCTCCACCGTGGCTCACCGACAAACGGTAAGGTGTCGCGTTTTTTCGCCGCTATCTCAACCACTTCGCTTTAGGTGCCGCACTCGCTCCACTTGTTTCACGATTTCCAGGCTACCTGTTCCGATCGGCACAAAGTGCAACATAATTCGACCGTTATAGCATTATGTCTGTGCACCATCATGTTCGGTTGCGTTTACCCATGTACCCTTCTGGACTAGTGATTTTGGTCTGGCGTCCCTTTACTCACCCGTATGCGATCTCTTGTGGAGAGGTCCGCTCCGATCGTGTCGCTTGAAGTGATGGCGATGATTGTGATACAGCAAACCAGCCTGTAACGAGGGAGTAAAATTAATGTAAAAGCGGAAAAATTATTACGAATAGTTTTGTTATACAAAAGCTGCCCTAAACTATCCACCCCACAACTTCTACTCTTTCATTATTCTTGACCTACATTTCACCAATCAATAATCCCCACGCAATGACGCATCGGAATGCAACTGCACGGTAAGTGATATCCGTGACACATGGTAGAATTGTTACATAGGTCACTTACAGTCGGGATCACGCCTGATCTGATGATGACCAATCTGCAATCCAAACGGCGAACTGATGCCCTATCTTTGTACCAGCCGCTCAAGTGCAATTAATTGCTTTTCGATTTTCGACGCACGATTTGCTTTGGTCAAAGCTGGCAAGTACGCTCTCCCAATCATTCTATCATCCAACGCCACAAGAATGTTCTGCCTGTCCGATGATGCTCAGAATTAACAGATAGATACTTCTGCAATGATCTGCCCTTCGTGCCCTTTCCAATGACAATACCGACAATGATGGTGGAGTTTTCTTCCCTAAGTGGCCATTCGGGAAGGAATGGCCATTCGGGAAGGAACTTGTCTAGGAAGTTCTTTTTTCCTCACAGCACGGTTTGCTGGTGCCATTCGGCTATTATTGACACGCAACTTAAAAAAAAACCCTTCTCTTTATGCTTCCGTGCTGCAGTGTCTGATGAATCCATTTATTGTTGCGAAAGTTCGCTTGGACATTCAATTAAAAAATGATCGCAAGCCAAGCGTCGACGCCAACGATGGGGCAAGTGAAGGGTGCCAACGATTTGCTGCAGTTTGTTCAAATGTTTAGCGAAGGGGGTTCTTCGTACATGTTTGAAAATCTGTACCATTGGGGTTGTTTCACTTGCTTTCAAAGCTATCGATGCGGCTGTTCCCTAAAAGGATGGTAAATATTGCACAGTGTTGCTGTAGCCGTTGTTTTAGCACACACCCGAAACAATTGCCGTTGTTAGTGATGGCGCTAGTAGGACAACATTTACTTTTCCATAAGCGACTTGTGTCCATGTCCATCAAGTTGAGAAACTTTCCGAAAGTCGCTTCTTCCGTCACACCAGACGTCGTGGTACCGATGTAATGTTTCATAGCTTGAAGACTGACCAGAACATGCGGAATTTAAGCCGTATAAAGGGGCATCATTTTATGGCTGATGGTTTGCAACGCTCACCGGAACGAATAAATAGAAAGTAGCCTTCCAACATTAACCCATACTCCGTTGCATTATTATTTTGTGATTTTGCTATGGGGTCTTCCATGGATAATTACTAATTATTAGAAATTTCAGGCCGGATTTAACAGACGTTGTGCAACTACCCATGTTCTAGGTCTTTATTATGGCGTCCCTATTTCGAAGCTAGTCACAATTAGATAATACTGCTGACGTACCACAAAAAGTGACCACCAAAAGAGCAATCGTTAAATTTGAATTATTAAACACAGAGATTAGTAAAGTGTCCCTCTGAACGAAAAAAAAGCAACAGAACGCGCCAAAAAACGTGCTAATCGTGAGCAAAAAATCTATTACATATTTCAGACCACCACCATCGAATTACTTTCGCCTGTTCGGTGCAGATTTCGAGCTAAACCCATTTCAACAACAGTCCAGCCAGCATGTCGAAGCGCACCATGGCAGCTGGTACACGTCCAACACTCACACCTAAACCCCCCCCCTCCCCCTACACTCCACATCACACAATAAAACCCAACCCAAGCTGGCCCGGGTGTTCCAGGGATCGAGAGTCCTGTTTCGTTCTGGCCGTGTCTGTGCAGGAGGGATAAAACGATACCATGCGATGAAGCGCTCGTTGCGTCTAATTTATTTCCTCGATCCCGTGTTGCATGTAGTTGGTCCCTTTTTTGGATGATGGCCAGGACCTTCTTCATGCGCACACACACATACACACACTGCCAGCGTGTCGAAATGATGGCAAGATGAAACGTCAGTCGACCCCGACCGACGAACAGCGCCAGCTTGGTTGTCAAAAAAGGCTGCCACTTCATGCGGAGTGTTGGCATAAGTTTAAGGTATTACAGCTGGAAAGAAGAGCTTTGCGAAGACACATATTATAGAGCTTTAAATTTGCCTGGAGATGATATCATGGTTATTAAAAATAAATGTACTATTTTTTTCATGCTTTTTCAATTATTCCCAATAAATTACTTTACTTTTGCTATATTGCACAAATTGCAAAGTTCCGAGAATCCTTAGTTAACAGCTAACGCGGGCTCTACGAGCACATGCGAGCAAAAAAGGACAACCACGCTCGCAGCAATGTCCTGCTGCTCTGCTGTTGGTGCTGATGCACGCCTTATCTCGGCACAGATCGTTGTCCGACAACTTGCTTATAACCAATGGCCAATGTCCAGTGCATGTGTTTTTCCGGCATGACCGTACAGAACCACCTCAAACCACTACTCGGTGCACAGCGTTCCGTGCAGTGCCATACGATGCTCAAGAAGAAAAATTATCAAGACCATTACGGGCTCACCAAGCGGGTGGGCCTGCAAATGTGCCAGCAGTGCCGAAGCAACGCACGATCACCAAACCATTTCTGCACTTCTTCTTGCACCAGAGAGAGAGAGCTCGGTTATCTTTATTACCCCAACAAATTCAATAAAATATGCTTATGAATTTATGTGTGTACAGTCACAATTCACTTGCTCGAGTTCGTTCCGGACACAGGCCGTACCGTCGCTCGCCCTCCCCCTCCAATCCTTGGAGTTCACAGTCCTAGTTTTAGAAGTCGCAATCAGAGAACATTTCCCCAAAAACCCTATCGATTCGCTCCCTCCCGGCCTGCTTGGTGATGTTGCTTTTGAGCAACCAGAATCTGTAATTGGTTTCATTGCACGAAACATGGAAGTGTGTCCGGGACTGCAGTTGCTGTGCATGCCGTTTGATTTGGTTGCCGCCAGTGTGCCTGTGTTTCCCCCAAAACTGTGGCCCTTAAAAACAACAGCCGGAGTGAAACGGACTGGTCTTAACGATGGAATACGATTGATGTAGGTTACACAATGCTCGATACCAGGCAATAATAAGAATTGCCTTCTGCAAATGCTGCACTGCTCTCGATGCCGGATGCTGGCGACTTTGGGGTGAAGTACATAAATTAGGCCACAGTGCAGTGCTCTGCACCCGGCCACAGATATCAAATTCACAAATTAGAACAAATATTGCGTAAGTCGGCATCGTCTAACAAGCGTTCCCGGAAGACGGCTAGAGTCGGCAAAAGCTCCAAAGACGAGGCAGTAGTAGTATGCACGAAACTGTACTGTATGCATGTTTTATGTCACAATGTTTACAGTACGAGAACATTATGAATTACACGGAGAAAAAGTACATAACTTCCATGAATCGGAACCCTTTCACGGAAACTGGACACTGGACCAACTGCTTAACCCATACAGAGCATCGCAGGCCATCGATCCATTAAATCAGATAGATAGATAGCACACGCACGTGGCGTCGGTGGATGCGGTGTTCCGAGTATTGTGACAACTTCGAATGCATTTCCACCCAACGCCGGATGTCGATTGTGTGCTTCATCTGATAAATTCGGAAATGATCCGGAAATGTCTCCCCACGATATCCTAGCGCATCGTGTACTTGTGTCGTGCCAGTGCGGGTACCTTCTGCTAATTATATGCAATTATCCGGCATGGAAATCAATCCTTTCAAATCGAATGCCGCGCACACTCGGTGAACCGATTGTGCGCCCTCGTAATTACTTCATTTCAAGAGAATCTCCACCCTCGAGAGATCTGCAGCCACTTGGAAAGTGCCAAGCCACTCGAACCCGCGTCACTTTCCGCTCCGTTCTGGCGCGAAAGAAGCGACGTCGACGATGCGTGATCGAAATGTTAAGAGGTCACTTTTCTTCAGCTCTTCCACCGCACCTGGCTTCGTCACGCAACCGCCACGCAACCCCGTCGCAACCGAGCATCGATCTTATCGCGAGTGCATTATTGCACTTTTCAGCAAACAATGGACTGCAGATTGATGTTTGATTGTCTGTTGAAGCGGAAACTGCACGATGCGTACCATAGCTGAGCCGTGGTGGGAGTCTTCGTTCGACGTCGTTATTCACATTGCAGCGACCCTCTTGGGTGCTCTGTCGCCCATTAAGCAGACGTTGCAGCACCAGGAGATGCATCATACTGGAGCACTGTTCAACCCGGGCCGGGTAAGGCTTACTTTACGGCGTACGGCGTACAACATGCACCCGCAAATCATGTGATGATGGGTTTGGAGTGCGCGCTACGATTTTGATGGATTCGGTTATTGATTGCTAAACGATCAACCGGGTTCAAGTGCGGGTACCACCAACCGAACCGAAGCCTGCACACAAATCATCAGCTAGTCATGCAACTGGTAATTACAAATTTGTTCCTCTCCGGTGCTGTACCTCTGAGCACAATTGAAAGCTCCTTATGTGCAGGTGTTGCAATACTTGCAGCGTGTTAATTAATTGCATCAATGCACTGCATTTGATGATGGTACTACGCAGTTCTCCTGAGCACGTGCAGCACAGAGAGGCTGGCAAGACACGGCCCATCATTTACGTGCTTGGAAGATTCGCTTGGCCCGAAGCTTTCATACACATGCAACGTGTATTTAACGCAAGTGTTTTTAGAACGGGTTTATCATATGATAGCTTTTTCGCAAACTATCTAGTTAATAATTAAATTAACTTTTAGCTAACGAAACACAAAATGAGCAATAAACTAATTTTTAATACAAAAACCAACTACCTTTTTAGATATTTACATTAAACATTCATTAGCCAGCTTGGTGCTACTCTAGTTCGGATATCGTCTGACTCTGGCTAAAGCTAAGCACTCACGCGTACCGCAAGCACGTTTGCCTAGGCGCCAGGGCGTGCGTTTTATTCATAAACATGTTCAATGTGCAAATGCACGCTTCCCGCTTTTCCAATCTCGGTTCCTTTCATGCCAATTTTTCAAAAGGCGTCGAGTTGAGTGTAAGAATCCGCAAGATAAGTGCATCCGCATGATACATTCTACCGGAGTGCCCGCACCGGAGCAGCAAATCGCGGCAGTGAGAACGGAGAACGGATTGCGGCAAACGGATAGGAAACCCATTGAACTAGCGAAAGTTGGGCTACCGCGCCGGTGTAACGGAAAGTACGTGATCAGAAAGCATCAACTCGTTAGCGCCCCAAACCTTACCAAAGGTGCCGAAGAAAACTTCACCCAGCAGTCGCCGAGCCCAATATCTTGCTGGATTTATTCTTTCGACATCCGGTCACCACTTTGTCACAGAATATGTAACGATCGATACACAACGAACACAATGTGACAAGTTGCACAATCTACCGTACATAACGATGTACTTTTAGCTGGCACCGGGTGAAGGCTTTCGCGGAACCGTGCCCAAGTGTACCAACATTAAAAATCTCTTCTCTCCTCAGCTTGAAAGGGCATCAAATTGTTGACACCGTTATTGACAGGTAGCTCGCGCACGCATTGCTTCATTGCGAACGAGAATCATTCAAAAACGTATTGAGCTATTAATCATCGGCGTTTAGTAGCTCAATTGACAAAGTAAAGTTGAAACTGTTTATGAAAGCACATTCTCGCTACAATCGCACGCGTAGCGTATGTTTCGAAGCCAGCAGCCTCATCTACGGCCGAAGCCGACACACGCTTGTTATTAATATGCAAGCCGGAAAGATAAACATCTGAACCTAACGGACCTGGTCGATGCGATGCGAAATGGCCGCATGCAGGATTCATGCAGCCCGATAAAGCCCTTTAACGCAAATTTGATGCGGTTGAAATGTTTGCTGCTGATTGTACATGCGGTCATATTTTAGTTTTCCACTTTTCTGTGCATGAATAGACGCGTTAAATCGTTTGATATGTGCCGCAACAAGCAACAAAGTGTATCAAAACATTTCGCAGCATGGCATCGGCTGCATGAAACTGAATGAATGCAGGCATTATGAACCGTACTGTATGCGGCTAGTAGCTTAAGCTTATTTAAGGATATTTCATTGTTCAGGCAAGGTCTCGATGCATTTAAATGGACTGAGTTCCTAACGACTTATTAATTTGTTTATTGATGTTTACTTCAAAGTGCACTTTAAATGAACTCGTTTTTGGCACACGTCGAAAGTAAAATAGAATTAAAATGTTATGATGAGACTAACGAAAAATGACATTATCATAAAAGACTTGCAACTTGGAAAAAACCCCCAATTAATTTGTTCTGTGGCGGAAAGGAGGGAAAATCTTTCGGAGATACACCGTCCTGGTAGTGAATCGAGGTAAGCTCCAGGGTCTGCAATGCAGACCTCCGATGCGGATGTGTGGTAATTATTCAGTTCATACCCAATTACACTACCGAGCGCACACTCGACCCATCACATCTACTCAAGTAAGTAATCCCATCCATGCTGGCCACCGCAATTACGCACAACTGACCGGACGTTCGCTTGAACATGTGGTTTCCCAAACAGAACCACCCATCGGTGTGCCCCAAAAGCTCCTCTGCCTTACGTCAGAACACCGGGTGAGTCCCTTCTTTTCAGCTTCACTCACCCGAGCAGCGCCCGGCTTCATCAATCCCGGCTCCATTATGTCCCAGCGGAAACCCGTGTCCGGCTTTCCCTGGGACTCAGGAATCGGTGGAAAATTGTGAGTTCTTGTGTACGGGTATAATAAATCCGGGCTGGATCGTCCCAAAAGGACACAAATAACGCCCGGTTGGTCCAGAGACGCGCTGAGTATACATCCTTCCGTGTTCACACAGCCTCACACAGCACAGCACCGCACCGTACCGGGCCAGGATCAAATCAATCAGCAACAATGCACGGCCTATCGGGTACGTCCAACCGAGCGCCGTAAGCTAGACGGCGTGTTGTTTAGCAACACGGTCCCCGACCAGGCCACTAGTGCTACCACCGTCATCGCGCACGTACTTGCGGGCTCTCTTAGATCGATTCACTTGTCACTGGCAATAATAATAGCAGTAATCATCATCATCAAATTCACCGTCGTCATCGTACCTCATCCAGCCATCCATTGTTAATGCTCACCAAGAGTCACAACATGAGCTGGGGCAACCGGCGAACGGTACAGGCCGAGAGCATTCTGAGAAAACTCCCTCCGACCGTGCTTCTCGCCTTCCGTTCTGCAGCCGGCACCGACAGCATTGCGCTGCAGTCGGCGCAAGTGAACATAAGAAGGTAAACATCTTGGAGAAGGTAATGTCGTTGGTCGAGAGGTTCCTCGATAGCGTTGGGCCGACGGATCCGGACCACACGGCGGGCGCACGAGCAGCGCATCCGTCCGGCAAGTAAATAGTTAGTCAATCAATTGGGCTTTTGATTCCGGATCCCGCTGGCACGTGGCTGACGATGCTTTTCTTGGCGACACCGTGCGTTCTCGGTGTTTGTTCGATACGGCACTTGGGTCTTTCTTTCGTTCTCGAGCACCTTCACCGACCGACTCTTTGAGGGTGAACCTTTGCCATTCATCCAGTTCTATTTCATTCCATTCCGGCCGTACAGTCCGACAGTGTGTTTTATGCCTGCTACGGCTCAGGCGTAGATAGCGAAGCGCTGGAAAATGCTGCCCAACTTCACGCTACCATCACCGCCACAACAACAAAGAACCATCAACAGGAGAAGGGAAAGCAAAACACAACACCCATCGACACAGTAGCAAACACAAATGCCCCAGCAATCGCCAATTTCCCGACGACGACTGCGGGCTGTTTCGCAAACAACCACAGAGGAAATATATCCTCAACCTAACAGCATAACGATTATTGTGATCAGGCGCCTCGGTCGAATGGCGCAGTGTTGGGAAAACAATCGAAATAAGCTTGATCGAAAACCACCGATAAAGGGTGTCGTATTTCATGGGACCGAGGCCAACTTACGGCCAGTGTCAGGCGGAATTGAAAAACGATATCGGGAGCTAGATTTCATTGCCTCTGTCTTAATCGTAAATAGTTTGTCGGGCGCTGTGTTACGGGGTGCATTCGTAATGCTCTGTTAATCAGCTGAGATATACATCAAAACTGTATTTAACCCATTAATTTAGTGTAAATTGTAACACTCTGTAAGACTCGGTGACTTAACGTTAGAAGGGTCTCCCTAAAGCGAAGGCTGGACTATAGAAGGATAAACTAAGTCTTATATGACCCACACAAGAAGAGGAATTCAACACGTGGGTACTTCTAGTTCTTCTTCGGGGGCACTACACCTCGAGATGTCTCGGCCTGCCATTTCTGGCTTTCTGTGACTTAATTTTACCAGGAGTAAGGTAGTCAGTCACAGCCTTACGCACGGGGGGCGGTCCGGCCGTCCGGATGGGATTTGAAATCCGGTCCTGACGTGTGAAGTCCGACGCCGCTATCGCGCTACCGGACCACCCCAATGCGGTTACTGCAAAAACGAATGGCAAGGAGATCTCAAAAAACATTATTTTCTTTTGAAGTTCATCAAACGTCTAGCATGTTGCCTTCCATTTCATACAATCGATATCAATTCCTGATATTGTGTATGTTGTGTGTAAAGGTCGTTTAGAAAGTAAAAAAAAAATACACATATCTTCCGCCCACAAACAAATAAACAATCGGAGTCTACTGTACTGTATCAAATTGAACTTATTACACGACATTCTCACCAGCTTCATCACCAGTGGCTCTAAGAGACGGAAACCTTTCGCAAACTGCTGGGAATCCGTACCCGTAACGGGCTCAAAAATCAGCTGCGGTTTTAAAAACAAACCCCCAACAAAATTGCCCACTCAGCTCAAGCCATGTTCGGTTTGCTGAAATCTTAGGATCTCACCTGGGGTATGTTGATGAGAACCATAATTAAATGGAAGCACACAGGGCACCTACACGTGTAGGAGGTTGGAGAAGCTTGGTCATGCGTTAACAGAAGTGAATCGGAAAGCGTATGTTTGATAAAATCTTCTCGACCGTTAACGACGGAACGGAAGGTGTATGCAAGCAAAAATGTTTCCGTTCTGCAGCATCGAACTGGACGATGTGACCCGTTTGGACCCAAAAAAACACACACACACACACACACACGTTCATTCCCAACTCCCAGCGTTGAGAACTAAATTTCAGTTGACCATGTGACATCCACCACAGATGGTCCATCGTCGGTTTGTTTGATTGGATTTTGATTTCTGTCAAACCTTTAACATGTTTACCGTCCGTCCATGGCAAGATTTTTGCTTTGGCTGGAATGCAAACAAATGTGAACCGGAATCACTAGAAAAGAGTGATTATATGGTTGTTTAAATATTCTATTGCTGAAAGCCCCAGTAATAAAAAACGGACTACACAGAGCATGTATTTCGACAAATGATTCTCAGTTTGCTAGAATTATCACTCTGATTCGTACACATTTATGATGGAAGTATTGCCAGAGTCACTTCCTTTTCTGAAACAAATTTATTGAATTATTTATGACGACCTTTCTTTCTAATGCTACACGCTCAAATAGTTTTATATATGAAAACTTTTTGACCCACTTGTGACTGTTCTATTTCCTCCACAGCACGTGACAAATCGTGGAAAACTATTTCAGGCCGTGTTGGAGAAGTTCAAACCCACCCTTCATCATCTTCTTCAACTACTTAAACATCTTTCCTTTTGCAGGTTGTGAATAAAGCCGAACCTTAGACTCTTAGTGTCACGGACAATATGCCGGAGTGAAAATACTGGAAAAAGCAGCGAACTACAACGAAAAAAAAGCAACAGAAGATTTATTTGTTTGTTTATCGGTACAAGTGCAGACTACCACTTTGCTAGTGCGAGAACCGATTTAGGAACCGATTATTAAGCATGGCGCGATGTCAGCAAGCACCACCACCATACGTCCGGTATCCAACCAACCAACAACTTTTAACCAATGCCGCCCGAAAACTAATGGCCACCAGCATCCAGCATCGAGAATCCAGGCCGAATTGTGGGTCTTCCAATGCACTCATACACCAAGTGCAGCGGGTGTGTAAGTAGTTCGGAGAGTAAAATGTCACATTCGAGGTGACGTAACAAAGAGCGACCGCTTAAGGGCGAGACCACCAAAAACAAGCGAACGTTCGGACAATTCAAGGGGGTCCCCAATAGGGCACTTCATACGATTTTACACTCTGGCTCTGGCCTGCTTCAGTGACTTAGCATCTTCTTAATTCGATTCTCGTGGACATCATTGTTTGGGAGAAGATTTAAAGAGTTGGAGCTTACTCAAGAAGTGGCATGCTGGCCGATCTGAGGGAAACGTTGTGTTGTGTGTGTTCTGTTGGGGGTAGTGGGCACTTTCCCGTTGGGGCATAAGGATGGGCAAGAGATATAAGATATGTCCGTGTACTCGAGACTATTGTTTATGTCGATTGAATTCTCTCAACGATAGTCAAATAGCGGATGCGATCCGATCTCTCTCAAAAGAAAATCCGCTGCTCTTTCACATGGATTGAATTGGTGTTGTGCATACTGAGTAAGACTGAGGGAATAATTTGAATCCTTCAATTGAATGAATTAGATCAACTTTTCAGGAAGTGTCTTCAAAACTATTTTGAGACAAGAATCGTTAGGATTCAGCGACTTTAATCGCAGTAAGTTTTTACAAGATTTTTGCGATATGAATCATTAAGAATTTTAACAAAAAAAATGCGATTCGACTCTCAAACGAATTGATCCCAAACAACTCCCAAAAGAGTTGTTAAGCGATTCGAATCCTAATGATGAAGAATAACGATTGAATTTATTCGTTGAAAGTTATTTTCATTTCTTATTCGAATATTTCAGCAGGCTTTTTACCAAATCCATTTTTCACAGACATTAATTGATAACAACAGTGCCGGTAAGTGGTAAAATTTGACAATTTTGACTTGGACAGAGCTAAAACGATTCCACATCATGCATAAAGAGGATATACTTCTTTATGGTCTATTATAAATCTTTCTCTTCAAAATATAACAATTCTTGAAAGATGGAACAGATTCTTTTCCCTTTGTGCCACAGATCCATTCACCAAAAACCGGATCAAACCTTAGCAGCCAAAAAATCAACAGAGCGAGGAAATGTTTCACCAATCTTAACGGCTTTCAGGAATAAATAATATCACCTGCCGTACAAGGGCAACAACAACAAGGCACGGGGTGCGTACTTTTTTTTTGCCACATAAATCCCAAGAGCGTCCGCTGATCTTTATACAAATTCACAAAAGAAATCAATAACTTTCCTCCCGCTTATGATAAATCGTTTTCCTCCGCCAAAATGCTGTTCGCGGCAACTCTCCATCCCGAGGACCAGATTTCCTTAAAAGCATTCCTTAGGCACGATTCAACAAAGGAGCATGCCACAAGGCCAATACACGTCAAAACAGGCGCATACGTACACACACACACACGACCCTAGACCAAACATATCAGAAAGGTGACCTCCCGAGATCGTAAATCATCTTTCCGCTTGCTACGTGGGGAAATGATACATATTTTGTTCAGACATCCATTTCCGCACCACACTTCCGGCGGTGGTAGTGGAGTGATTCGCTTTCGCTTGTTATTTTTGCCCGGGATCAACTACGATTGCTCTCACGGCGAAGGAAATGTCGTTGAACATAATGACTCTCACTAGAATGATCCCGCATCCACCGATCTGCTTGCTTACGGGGTTTTCCTTTTCTCGAAATGGGCATGCCAACGGTACTGACGAATTTCCGTACAATCAATCCATCTTTCACGATGTGATTTTTCCAATCAATTTCACTCGCTCATTCAAGGGCAGTAGTGATTAAATTGCACAAGATGCAAACGTTTCGATACATGAAACAGGAACGTAAACGAAACGAACGAGTCTTGGGCAAAGTGTTACGGAAGTTTTTAACACCAGCGCTCATCCGTAACGACCGATCGACGAATTTCCATCTCAAGCGTGTAATCCGATCCAAAGTCTTAGTCTATGCTGCTGCTGGAGCCGAAAAACCGTTCCGTCCAACTATTCCGTCCGGCAACGACCATCTCACACTATCCATCACGCGCGCCTCGCAGCGCATCCTCGAGAATGCTTCCGTCAGACATTCTCCGTCCGACTCGGCGAGGATTACGATCCAGCCGAAAGTTCTCCCGGAACAACAATTAAACATCCGTCAAACTGTCGGATTTTAGATGGATGCTCGACTTGCCGAAGGCTTCCAGTTCCCGGCGTTTCAATCCGTCCGAACCGTCGGCACGTCCATGCACCCGACGAACACAATTCGATGGGATTTCATTTCGACTCACGTTTTAGCAATCAACTTGATGTTTTGTGTAATGTTTCGCATGCATGTGCGCCCTGCGCCTGGGATGCCACACCGGGTCTGCAACGCCATGACAAACGGGATTTACTTCCTGTGAGCGGGCTAGAGTTTGACTAGCTGCAACAGGGTTAGTTGAAACTGTCCCACGTTCAGCTCAAGGAAAGGTTTCTCTGTCCGGCAGCTGCTTTGGAACTAGGGATTGGAACTAAAGCTGTTGCATAATAAATGCAGTACGTGTACACATGCTCCGCTCGGCGATAATTCTATTTCGGAGATTAATTGCGTACGTAGCACAGTAGCTCGACTCTCAATTCTGATCCCTTGAAGTCTTGAAGTAGATTAAACTATCTTGAAAAACAATTAACTAGACACTAAGTGTCTTGCATGCACTACCACAAAAACACTTGCCATGCTTGCCGACGTACAGAATTTGAATTCATTTACAAACATTAGCACCCGGCGCGTGAACGTTATCAGGGGAAGGAACTCACTGCTCATAACGCCCGAGCCCGTCCATCTTCAACATTGGACGGATTTAAAGCTTGCACCTCAAAATATTCTCCGTGCTGACCCGGTCTAATCTCGTACTGCCCCGGGAGGGTTACAAATTACTGTTTATTATCAATTCCAATCAACCCGACCAGTTTTTTGCGTATTACCTGCAGGCGTTCCGGCGAGTAAGCCTTTGTGCAAAAGTTTACCGGCCTGAAGTGAAAGAGTACTTTACTGCTGGCGTACACGTCGATGATGCGTCGGCCCGCGAATGGGGTTATTAAATTTTGTTTCAGCCAAGCGTAAACATCAAACGCATTTTCGGCTGAAACTGGGCGGACGACGAGGCCGTAAACATTTTAAAACCACGCAACGAACAAGTGACGGTAAATGGCCAAAATGAACAAATTTATGGCGTAGGTACGTACAGTACATCACATCGGTGTGTACCAACTTTAAGAGGTAAAATCAATTTTCAACTCTCAACTCTTGGTTGATTTGGTTGTGGGAGAAGGGATGTTTGGACATGGTAAAATGTTAAATTAGTTAGACATTCTTCCCCTTCTTGAAGCATCTTTAAAGGCTTCGTGTTTTAATTACCCAATGTTTCGTGTTTTATGAAGCGAGTAAAATATTTCCCCTCTCCAAGGATGAGGTTTTATCGCGATAAGTGCACGGGATTACAAATTATGTCACATAAACCATTAAACATCGTCCCTTTCCATGTTGTCTAGAGTACCGGAGTAGCAATATTGTCGCTAACTGGCTCATCGGATCGGGCGACGGTTCTTTCTCCAACAAAACAAGAAATCATTTCGTCTCTCGGTGCACAATTCCCATCCGTCCGGCCCGACCGGCGTGAGGAAGCCATTCGTGAAATTGTATTAAATAATAAACGGCCATAAAAATCACGAACTGAAAACACTCACTTTTTATTGGAGGATTATAGCATCGGCAGAGGCCACAAAGCGAGGCAGTCTACAAATATCCAACAATCACCTACACATTCCCTACAGAAACAGGGCAATAAAAGTAGCTGGCCTATAACCATGGAGAACTTGAACAACGCGATGGTAAGAGCCAAGCATCACACACTCACAACACCGAGTGACATCGAAAATAAAAAAGTGAGTGTAAAGACAGTTATTAAGGTAATTAAAATCACCCCTTTCTTATCACCCGCAAGTATGACCTCGCAAGTTCTCCGGAGACCGGAGGCATTTTAACGCCGTCCTGCACATTATCACGACTCCTCCCGGACCGTCCTTCCGTCTCACAGCACCATCCAAAACATTGTCCCCAAACGTCGAGTTGTCGTCGAATCATCGCTCCACAGTTTGGCCATTGCCGTCGAACGGATTCCATTTCCTGTACTCAGGAGCTTCGGTCGGTTCTTCTCGCTTACTTCGGCTTCTCGGAGCTGCTGATTCCGCCGGTGATTTATGCTCCGGCGTTTTATTGTTTATGATTATTATTACTTTTTAATTGATTTTGTGCTCCACCCAATTGGGCCGCTCGGGAGGTGCTCACCTCCGGTTCATACCCTCGACCCAAGAGCACCGGACCTTTTGAATCCAACAGGCTGGCTGGGGATGAGTTTTTTTTTTCTTTCGTCTAACGAACTTCAGAACTTCATTGTGCACCGGGAACAACTTTCTTCGGGGCCACCTCAGAGACTGCCTAGCATCAATTCTAACCAGTAACCCACAACCACCCCACCCAATCGATCGTTGTCTGCTCTTCCAGCGCAACTCACAATCGTAATGGTGATGATGATGATCATGATGATTTGATTCTTTTCATGGCTGTCACCCAAAATCATTTATGATTTATTTTCTCTCACCTTACGGTGCGTGCCGGTGAAGCACACTGTGAAGAAGACATGTATTTGCGCCACCATCTGGCATTGGTGTTTTGCTCAAACTTCGGAGGCTTCTCCTTCGCTATTCAAGTTGTTCAGTAACTTTTAACAATACCATTTACTCGAAGCACACGGAAAAAAAAGAAACGAAAGGGTAAATCGAACCAACCCTTATTGTGGGGTGTGCATTGATTTGACGTTGGAGGTATTGCCTTGTCCTTGGAAAAAAGGAGGCTGACTTTACGGCCACGTTTTCTCCCGTATCGACGACCTTGGATGATTGAAAATGAAATAGCAAATCAATAAAGTACCCTGATTTTATCACGAGCTTTGGGGACCATCGCACTTAATAGGATAGTATTTGCGGACCAACTCAAGCACTTTTCACTCTATTTTCGCTTCGTTTTTTCGAAGTTGCTCTGCCGCAAGAAACGCTTGACGCCACTAAAGCTACACCGTCCCACACAAACGGTGTGTTTAAAGGGGTGGTTGTAAACGAAAACCCGACCCAGTCCGTCCGATGACAATTCCACTTTTTTCCGATCTTATCAGCTGGCCCGATGTCGAAGAAAAAAAGGGCACTTGTTCAGCTTTACAACTATTTTGATGAATCTTGCAGAGGGTGCGCGGTGGGAATAGCAACTTCCTTTTTCATTTCCGCGCCATAAACCGTACGGTGTGTATAAACCGACGAGGTTTGAAGTGAATCATAACAATATGCGGCGCGTTGGGTTGATGGGCAGGGGTAAGGGTTGCGAACGCTACGCATTTTGAAGTAGAACTCGTATAAGATAAAATCTACTTTAAATCAACCTAGGAAAATGTTCAAATTGATAAGAAACCATTCGTTTGACGATGGTGCAGTTAATTTGAGGCTTCAGTTCCCTTTTATTGACACTACGAAGAAAATGCTCTTTTCGAAACAAAGTCTAGATGAAGCGACTTTCCACTATCAGATAACTTTTTAGTAACCATAAACATGAATTCCGAAACTAGACGAATTAGCCATTGAGAACCGATGTTTGTAAGTGTATGTCTCTTCTTTGGCCGAACGACTTCCTAGGTCATGTCTGCCTTTTTTGGCTTGCTAGTGTATGTCTAGCGTTTAAATATGTTTCAATATGTTGCTCTTTTCAAATTCGATGTATCTACTTTATCACATACGTTAAAAGTTCAGCCCTCGAGTCTTTTCAATATCCGTCTCGCTAATAAATGTTGAAACAATGGACTGATGGAAATGTTTCAGTAAATTTTACATTGACAGCTAATTGCGTCCTAATTGTTGTAGATGCACATAGCAAATTAGGTTATATTTATACAGTTTTTTTCCTAATTACTAAGAAGAATACTTTCATCATGGGGCGGCCCGGTAGTAATGCGATAGCATAACCTGTCTTCGCACGGCAGGACCGGGGTTCAAATCTCAGCTGGGCCGTTCCCCCATAGCGAGTGAGTGAGTACAATTTACCCATAAAACGTAACTTTTGAACCGCAACAGGATTATGTTTTACTACCATAGACTTTGCCGAGAGTTTGTTGATTAGGAGTGGAGGCAGTTGGAAACAGATCCCAAATGTGCTTGGCTCTAGCGATTCTGGAATCCAACAATTGGTTGGATGAAAAGGTTAATTATTAAGTAAAAATCCCAGTCCCTAGCTCTAGGTTCATGTTGACTGACGATAATAGTCTCATGCGGAAGCGATGACAGCTCATCACCAAGATTTTGTGGTTTATTCTTGGTATTTTTCTTATGAGGTCCATGCGGTGCATAATCCGTGCAGCCGCTAAACCTGTGTTTTAGCATGGGAAAATGAGTGCCTCGCTAGTAAAAATCTGTTTGGTCCACCCCTGCTTACGAGATAACTGCTCTCAATCAATCTGAAGGTACAAATTTCATACAGGGTTTCAGCACAGATACAGATTTGATACAGGGTTATCATTAAGCATAGATAAATACCGAAATTACCACTATGAGAAAAAATTTATCTCAACTAAAAACAATCCAAACACTTTCCTTGGGATTTTGTCTTTTTCAAATACGCTCAAATATACATTTATTAAAGAAGGTTATGAACGTTACTCATGCAAGGAGGTGCTATCAAGCCGTAAAAATAATCCAATTCTTGTTCCACAAATCAACAAAACTGTTTTAACATCATCATAACATAAAGTTAAAAGCACAGTTTAACATGGCTTGAGTTTTATTAACCGTGAATTAAAACAAGTTTCCGACTCTTCTTAATCGACTAGCTTCAATAAATCCGAAATCCAATATTTCCCAATCGCGCAGGCTAACGTACGTTTCCATTTCCATCAGATTTCACAGCACCACCGGTGAAAACACGGATTTGGCACAAAGAAAATGCGCACACACACAAGAAAAAAAACACGCGTTGCAACCCGCAGCGTACAGCAGCGGGCCAGTGTGTTCTGATTAAACATGTTTCGCCGAGAATCTGGCTCTTCATAATTAAACATGCAACACAAGATCAGCTGGCCCCTAGCAGTCACCCCACCCCCACATCCCACCCAGACCGTTCGTCCGCTTATCCACCACCCCCCTACCACCCACGCAATGCACGTACGTTATTTAATCTGCACACCAAGGACCCATCATAATCCAGCAGCATCGGCAGCAGGAGCATCAGACCAGTACAAACAGGCAGAAAGGCTTCACAATCGGCTTTAGCCCATCGCGAAGGTGGAGGCAGGCAGGCAGCTTTAGCGGGTGCGAACCGGTGGCCACGAAGCGATAATTTAATTGAAAGCAGATTTCATTCCGTAAGCGATTACGGACTGACCGATCCCCGTTCGTGCCAGGACACGGGCGGGCGCAAGCAGGGAAATGAAATATCACACCCATATTAGCAACCGCAAATAATTGAAATCGAATCACAGCTGTACAGAAAATCCTTAGTACCAGAGTACCATTGAGTGGCAGGGCGAATCCCGAGCGGTTGCAAAAACAAATAGTGGTTTTATTGTGAAAATGGTCCAAGTAATGGCCGGTGATGATAATGATGCAGATGGTTCGCTAATGACAACATCAGGCTCGTGAATTATTTAAGCCAAAAAAAAAACTTTACTGATTCTGTTTGTACGGGCAAATTAAATTTAAAACTTACCTGAGTATCATCGTGCTTTTTGTTGTTTATGCTCCCCCGTGCGCTTGGTTAGAATGAAGCTGTGTAGCAGGTAGAGATGGTTCTTGCTGCCGAAATGCTTCAAACAATTTCACTTCCACCTGCTGCTGACTGTCGGTTCCGTTTCACACGATCAACGATTGAAAAAAAAAAACTCACACTCTTTTCGTTTAAAATTAATTTTCAACACTGTCATCCAATCAAGCGGATGGATGCAAATGGTAAGCGAGCACGCGGGCACCACCACGTGGAGGTGAAATGCTTAATGCTGGAAAAGTTTTCCCTCAATGGCACACAACAATTCGCGCTTTCCCAAATGACACTTCTACACTTTTGTCCATCGGAGGACTATTGCCGTTGGCGCTGGGCACACACATCGGACGTCGGAACCACTTCGGAATATATTAAATTTCCACGATCACTTCACTTCGGTATGGGGTTCTTTGCGCTGCGTGTGCGCTGGTAAATAAAACGGGAAAGTTGATTATTTTACCAATGCACGATATACTCGAACGGATAAATTGGAATGAAATTAAATTCGCTAGTCACACGGAGGAGCGAGCAATGCCACCACCATTCTGGAAAACTTTTTTCATTTCACTTGCTTCAAAATTGTTTTTCACTCTATTTAAGTAAGTTATCACGCCATTTTCGTCAACTGAAACAAAAGTTAGCCTATTTCATGCAAAACCAATTTAAGGGTGCTTACTTGCAAATTGGCTTGCAAATAATGTAATAATGATCAGCTACGTTAGGGCACGCAAACGATCATGGTTTTTAAGGACGATATAAGCAAATATTTTCTTTTATCAGGTAGGTCGAATAAAATATTGTTAATAACAATACTTGTGCTAATTTACTTCAACGCCTAACGATTGACGAACTGCCAGATGAAAAACAAACATTTTTCTGCATTCCTTGCTGCATCAGGAACTGTTAAACATGGACGCACCTTTTTTATGCGTGATTGGTTTAACTACCGATTCTAGCGCAGATGGCCTAGATTCTCACCACTCGCGCTTCCAATGCTCCCAATTTATCCATACCTGTCGCTGCTGACTGACTAACTGTTGCTGCTAGTGACTGTCGTCATCGCTTCCTCACCCGAGGGATAATGCTCGTCGGCATGTCTAGCCCATAGACTCATGGGTGATTATGATAGCTCTAACTAGCGTAATATGCTCTATTTTGGTAAAGCTCAATGATGCGTTACCAATAAACCAAACTAAACACCACCAACCCCAGTCACCACAACAATGGTTTACTGGAGGCTGGAGCAACCGTGGATGCTGCCATCCGAAGAAGAGCTGCAAAAAATTAAAACTCCATTTCCCACATGGGGCTGGGTAGGTTTCAGGGGCTGGGTAGATACAGAAGAAGTAGCATATCGGTTAAAAGGCAACAACACGGTAGCGATTGACAATCGATCTCAATCGGGGGCAGCAGCAGTGCGCCGAAGGGGGCGTTGGTTGGCGAATGGCGACGGACTCAGTCCGTCAGGCAACCCACCGTTAACAATATATTCACCAAATTAATTGACTGTGATTAATTGTGGCCACGCGAAGAGCTATTTAGTTATGGGAAGTGAGCACTCGCGCCTGGCTGGCATTCGCATTCCGTCAACGGCCACAGACCAAGGTGCCCATCGGCGGGCGAAACCGCACACCAATAACAACAGCAGATATAAAACACCAAAAACACATGCTTCATCATAACCAAGACGCGCGCCATTCAGTCACGCACGGTTCCACGCTAGAACTTTGGCGATGGCCACTTTTAATACGCTTATCGAACACAAACTAACTGAAGCCGCGTTCGTTGGGGATTTATAATATTGTAGTCAACCGAACACGACCCCGAATTTAGAAGCGACGTTCGGCGGCGAGACACACCAGTAGCGCAACAAATATTCACAGCACATAGAAAAACCGTGCGATTGCTTATCTTTACGCAGTTATTATTGCAAGCGCTCATTTTACGACGCTTCACCCATGTTATTTAATGATATAGCACTATTCCTCGGGGCACTTGTTCGCCGGTTTCGTGGTCAATCGCGCACTTAAAACCGGAACTCTCCTCGCGTGGAAATTGCTAGGATGCTACGGAAAGTCAGGACACACAACAGTCGTTCCACGATTGCGCGCCACGGCGGCAGATGACATCATGTGCCACTCAGATCAAAACTCACTTCCCAAAACCACGAAGAAAGTGATGATCGCAAAGCTACAGCGCTGCTGCCATCGCACACGCTACACACTGCTGTGCACGCTGCGAAATTTCAAACATAACTAAACGCCATCAGCCGCAGCGTGGTCTTAGGGAGCGGAAAACTTCCCGCCCGCTTTGAATTTATGCTGTGCACCATCGTTCGCACGCCGGAGGACCCGGACGCCGGAACCAGCTGATGTATGACATTGTAGTGTGGCGTAAACTAACCCGGCAGCATCGCTCGGGTTATCGCGGTGACGAAGCAACAACCGCGTGAACTCTAAACGCGCTGTGTTATGATTTTTGGAAAGTATTCTTAGGCGTATTCTTGTCCTTTGTTTTTTTTTTAATAATTATTTAACACAAGTAACACTTTTTCTTAAATGCTTCTTGGTGGAACTCTTCACATCTATCCAAAACAAACTCGCATACAGGATAGAGCAACTTTGTAATAAAATTTAAATTCAATTTAACTTATTTAACTACGGTGTTTGGTCGATATGGATAGCTTGGCCTGCAGACAAGCTTTAATAAATGGATGGTCAATTCAGTTTTTGAAGAACTAGGCCTATTCGGAAAAATATATTGTGAAGAAACGTAAATTCGATCCATTTCTGGCTTCCTTGTTCGACAGGCATTTGATATCAGTCTTTTCGTTTTAACGAAGAATTCCCTTAGGAACTCCTCTGGATTGTTTCATTGCATTAAAATTTTTCAAGATCCTAAGTTTTGAAAGGAAATGTTTTCTGATTAAACTCTTTAAATTCACCTTACCAAACGATCTTCAATAGGAGATTTTCAGTTTCAGCTTCATGGATTTCAGCTTTATGTATTAAAAATTAGTCGCCGTTATTCAAGATCCTAGGACAAGCCTTTTTGTATCCTGTGCAAAGATATATTCTCACTAAGTAAAAGAGTCCTAGGATTTCGACGGGTTAGAGAGCAAGTTGAAAAGTTTTAAGAAAACTTTCTCATTTGCATGAAAAATTAAAAAGAAATCATCAAGCGCTCAAACGTATCAAGTGTGGTATAATTGACATGTGTTCTTGTGCTTCGTCCTACCAAACTCCTTTGCCCAATCCTTGCGCCACGTGCATCCTCAATTATGCTTCAACCAGAACGTTTCGTTCAGTACAAAAGCTGGTCCAATTTGCCTTCATGCGTGCACTACCAGAGGTGTCAAAAACATTATCGATTTTACACATCAGGCGTACCTCACCTGAAGGGAAATTGAGAAGTAATGTGGTGAGCATTTACAACACTGCTTGCCTCTATCTTTCGACCGGTACCTTTTGGCGCTGCACCGTCCCAGCATCATATCCCGATCTTGATCTCATTTTGATTCATTCCCATCTTTAGCAGATGGTTCTTGTGCTGTTCTTCGAACACTAGCGTGATCTGCAAGCGTTTATTGGCCAGCTCCTGCAGGCGTTGATGTACAGCATGATCGGCGGGAAACAGACTTTTGAACGCCATTCGTTCGACCACGTACACTTGTGTGAACTCTACCGCTACCACGCTCACAATCCGCTGAACCATGAACGCCAATTAATCATTTTCGGTCAGAAAATTGCCGAACGAACAGCAACATGATTTTACTTACCTTTTTGCGTGTAAACATCGACACTTCGCCAAAGTTATCGCCATCGGACAAGTGACAAATTTCTTTGCGACTGTGAGTATACACCGCTACCATGCCGACCATTATGAAGTACATCTTGTCTCCGTACGAGCCAGCCTTGATGATCTTTAATGGGGAAAGGAAAAGATTAAAATACCTTTCAACCAACAGAGTGCATCTGCTTATACCAGATCATCCTGAAGATATATCTCTTTGGTCATTTTCCCCATCAGTGGAAGCAGGACGTCGATTGGGATGCCATCGAATATTTTCACCGTTTTCAAGAAGTTTGCTGCACTGTAGTCAGTGATTCGCTTCTTAAGTGTGTCTGCCGAAATAGATTGGACAAATATCTATTGGATTAAGTGTCATTTTTCCCTTCCTCATGCTACTCTCATTACCGGACAAGCTTTCCATTATGATGTCCTCTTGGAAAAAACAATTTTCATATCGCTTTGCGTAGTAGTACAGTAGCCTTTGCTTCATGTCGGCCGTGTGGAGCTGTTTTGTGCGGACATACGTTTGCAGCTGATTTGTAACCTCAGCATACTTCCTGTCCATGGAGCTCATAATCTCGACCAGATTGATTATTTGCACTGCGGGTTTTAGTGAGCTAAAGCGTAAATGGAATCACACTAGAATAACACTTTTGAAAGTACTTACGAAAGATGAAAAGCTTAAACATGTATCCAATCACAATGCATGCCGTGCTGAATGCCTTTGCCCGAGCATCGCCAGGAATGTCGCGTTCAATGAAACTGTACGCAAACATGAACCAGGAAACGGAATAGAGACACACTGCATACTGATAAAGCGCTTCCATGTACGATAATCCTTCCTCGGCCACTTCCACGTCCCATTCGAATATGGCAATTTTGTAGATACATATGCACCAGTGCACAATCAGCACCGAGGTCAGTACCACCCGGAGAACGTAGTAATTGAGCAGATCAATTTTGTAACGCTGGAAAAGAGATAAATGAGTCCTTCATTTGGCACCCGGTACTGACAACAACTGTACGGCTTGTATAGAAATAGCACCTCAAAAACATTTTCCAAATAGCCCCAAATATGGCGCAAAGAAATGATCTTCAGCATCAGTGTACCGTGCACAATGTCCATGAGCAGGGTTTCCGGTATTGCGCGGTTCGAGTTTTCAGAGTACATTCCCACCAGCAGTGTCGAAGGAACCATGACCAGTATGTCGACGATCATGTCACTCTTCAGATAGTTTCTGCAATTACACAACAAACCGAACCTTTTATCGACCGTTTTCGTTGTAACTCAGAAACGGCTACATACAGCAGAATTTTGCCATGGTGCAAAATGACCTCTCTGTTCGATTGATCTTCCAGGTAACCGGTACAGGAATGCACCGCAAAATCCAACGTGCCCATGAAGTTTAGAAACATCGAAATGACGTACGCTCTGCCACGAACTCGCACCAGCTTGGTGAAGCAGAAAAAGAATGGAAACAGCAGGGCTATGGCATAGTAGTACACGATCAGCCACATATCCCAATAGAATCGGAACTGGCTGAACGGATGGATGATGTACCAAAACTTGCTGCGTACTTGGCGAGCCAGCTCGCGTCGATAGAGATAGTGCGATCGGAAGTGCAGTGCCGAGCTCGGATGTTGGCGGTCTATTAGAAACCAGCGGCGCATACGATAGGCTAAGCCCTTCCGATTGGCGATGCGTTCTGTCAGTACGTGATCATCATCTGAAAACAGCCAAGTGTGAGGTGAGCATTTGAATCCGTGGAAAGAAAAGCTAGCACACGGGCGTGTAATGTTACCTTCCAGCTGATGCGTTACCTCATGCGCTGTCGAGTCGCATCGTTGAGAAATTCTTTGATCCATTGAAATGTTTTGTGGAAAAATGTAAGCAGAAACTCTGCTGTACCTGGAAGCGTCCTGCTCGTGCATACTGCCCTTTTACATTACGGAACGAAGAATTCGATTCGAATAAGGATCGGAGGATACTTTTCAATGATGACTTGTTTCATTTACATAGAAGCGGTATTGAAAAGCTTTTGGGTAACCATGGTAACTAACGATGCCTTTGAAGTCTGAACGAAAAACGATGCGAAAATAGAGCTAAACTCTGTTTCAGCCTTTCTTTTTGTCCGAACACGAACAACCGTGCTGCGAGGCAAAAGAGCTGTTAATAAACTCCAAGCTAAATAAACGAACTAAATGTGTGGACCTCTCAGCCCTAGTCTCGCTATCGAACCGCCGCCTGGTCCACAACGGCAACAATCTAAATTGCAATGACACCAAGTACCAGCAGCGGTCATTAGAACCGCATAGGTTTCCGTAACAAAGACGAACTCCCCACGGAACGCCCTCCTCCCAGAATGCATTATGTATCGAAGAGCAAACAGAAAAACATCGATCGTAATAATATTTTAATTACAGTTCCGGCGCTACACCATCCACTACTATAAAAACGTCGATGTCGCTGCGCCGCAGTTTATTGTTTCTGGCCCGTTCATTACAAAACCTTCTGTTTTACTGAAGCCTTCCCCGCGGTCAGTCAACACCGCACTGGGTCATTTGGGTCAGCGTGAACTATTTTCCCGACTGCACACATAGCTCCCAAGATTGAAAACATTAATCTGTGAAGCTAAAGAGCAACAGCAACCGGCAAGAAATCGACCTCAAAATCTTATCTTGCCCTGTTGTGTCGGGTGAGGAAATTCAAACCCTCCATTCGGCCGGGGAGACCTCAGCCGGGAGATTTCACACACGCCAAACGTACATAATTTGTTTTGAGATAAAAGTGAAAACTACGCCACGTTAAGCAGTATACACACACACGCAAACCTACTTTGTGGGGGAGTCATTTCGTCATCGGGGTGGAATTGAGATTGGAACGACTTCATCATGATTCACTCTCAGATGGAAGATTCCCAGTACGAGATCCGCCATCAGGTGCTGAATCCGAACCAGCGCCAACAGCTGGAGGACCGGCGGCGGATCAAGGAGCAGCTGCATCAGCTCGAGCAGGATAACGAGTCGCCGACGCACATGTACCGGCGCAAGCTGAAGATATCCACCGACGTAAATCTGCTCGACCAGCACGATTCGTTCTACCACACCACCAAAAGTTTGCTGGTGCTGTTCCAGATCATGGGCGTGATGCCGATTATGCGCAGCCCGAAGGGTGTCGATATGCCCCGTACCACCTTCACCTGGTGCTCGAAGGCGTTCCTTTGGGCGTACTTCATCTATGCGTGCGAAACGATCGTTGTGCTCGTGGTCGCCCGCGAGCGCATCAACAAGTTCATCTCCACCAGCGACAAACGGTTCGACGAGGTGATCTACAACATCATCTTCATGTCGATTATGGTGCCGCACTTTCTGCTACCGGTCGCTTCCTGGCGCAACGGTCAGGAGGTGGCCAAGTTCAAGAACATGTGGACGGACTTTCAGTACAAGTATCTTATCGTCACCGGGAAGCCAATCGTTTTCCCCAAGCTGTATCCCATTACGTGGGCGTTATGCATCGTGTCGTGGACATTGAGTCTGGTAATCATCCTGTCGCAGTATTATCTGCAGCCTGACTTCCAATTTAGCCACACCTTTGCGTACTACCACATCATAGCTATGCTGAACGGATTCTGTAGCCTTTGGTGAGCATGTCTTAACATACCGGAGCTGTTGCTTCATACAAAAAGGAACCTAACACCGATGGACAATTACCGATGCTATTTGTATCAACAGGTTTGTCAACTGTACCGCATTCGGTACGGCTAGCAAGGCCTTCGCGAAAGAGCTAACAGACGTGCTGGCTACCGAGCGGCCAGCGGCGAAATTGACCGAATATCGTCACCTGTGGGTGGATTTGAGTCACATGATGCAGCAGTTGGGTATGTACGCTTTCGGTGGTACCCTTCAACCGAGAAACGCGCGCATAACTGACCTAAGCATGTTCGTATTCCCATGCGCCCTCTCTCTCTCTCTCTCTCTCTCTCTCTCTCTCGATCATCGACATAACACGCTTTCCCCAGGTAAAGCCTACTCCAACATGTACGGAATCTACTGTTTGGTGATATTCTTTACTACCATTATTGCCACTTACGGCTCGCTGAGCGAAATTATCGAGCACGGTGCCACATATAAGGAAGTGGGTTTATTTGTCATTGTTTTCTATTGCATGAGCCTGCTGTTCATCATTTGCAACGAGGCCCACCATGCATCCAAAAGGGTACGTATATGTGTACGCATTTTAAGGGCTTTTTGCCCACATACGGAATCCTCGTATCTGTTGTGGGTCTGTACCAAATACAAAACAATCGTACGGCTCTCGGCACTAGCCGACTGCCAGCCATGTCGAACAAGGTAACTCCGTCGGCCTGATGCATGTTTGGTTTGTACGGAAAGATGATACACAATTACTGGAGCTTGATGTACTTTTACCATCGTTCACCTCATTTCATAATGGCCCACCCTTTTACAGGTTGGACTGAACTTTCAGGAACGATTGTTGAATGTTAATCTGACGGCAGTCGACAAGGCTACGCAGAAGGAGGTGGAAATGTTTCTTGTCGCCATCGATAAAAATCCGCCTACGATGAATCTTGATGGGTACGCCAACATTAATCGGGGACTGATCACATCGGTAAGACATTTTTCGGGATAGGGTATTACGATACTACGGGCATATTTGTCTACATACCACCGGATTGTAGGTGTAGAGAGGGTGTCCTGTACAAATATTAAAGTTCGTTTTCTTTCGCAGAACATTTCCTTCATGGCAACCTATTTAGTGGTTTTGATGCAGTTCAAATTGACTCTACTTCGCCAGAGTGCTAAAAATGCGTTCATTGCTTCGCTCAAATCTAACCTGTCCAGAATTCGCACACTCGATGTGGACAAACTTCGGACCTAGGAGATGAAACAGATGATTATGTTAGAGCTGCTGCTGAGAGATTAGGTGTAACAGCAAATATAACTGTACTGTCATTAGGAAACAACCCATAGAAAGAAGAAACTTTGAATGGAATAC
The DNA here is from genome assembly GCF_013141755.1 of Anopheles stephensi. Lineage (NCBI taxonomy): Eukaryota > Metazoa > Arthropoda > Insecta > Diptera > Culicidae > Anopheles > Anopheles stephensi. Next base: position 47,587,191 of record NC_050203.1, read on the forward strand.
ATTTTTAGTTGGTTTTCATCCTTTATTCCCCTTCCTCACTCCAACCAGCATCCATCTCCTTTGTGTTCCGATGATGATGGGCGAATGAATACCACACGCCGACAGGCAGCATTTACCTTAGAATTTGCTGAACTTCTTCTTGGATCCGGCCATTTTGCTGACCTTCAGCACGTTGAAGCGCACAGTTTTGGAGAGTGGTCGACATTCACCAACAGTCACAATATCTCCAGCTTCGACATCACTGTAAGGAATGGAAAGGGAAATCAGAACGTCATTATCAAGTGCAATGATCGCAATTATGATTATGGAAAAGATAGTATTTAAGGAAAAGGGATATAAAATCTTCAACATTTGAGTGCGAGTTGTTTGTGTCCTATGTTCATTGACGAGCTGGTCATATTCGTATTAAAATGATATGACAGTTCAACGTATAATATTTATTAATACTAGAGACAACTAAATAAAAATATTTAAAGCGAAATCAATTATTTTCAATCAAGTCTTAATTCGGCTGTTGAAAAAGTTACTTGCTCCGAATTTGTAAAACGGTTCGGTGGCCGAGACATTTTTGTAGTTTTTTCACACGACAGAACCGGACCAGACGGTCTTTCCTCACACGCAGAATTCCGGATAGGCATCCCGTTACAAATCACTAACATACGAATAAAAGTTGGCATTGGTATAAAAGTTTCGTAGTCGTTGACAAGAGTGAGTATAGAGGCGAATGAAGTCTCAAAGACCCAAAGCCTCTATAAATAAACGAAAAAAAAAAAGTTGACAAGAGTGAATCGAAAATCGAAATTATTTAAATTCCTTCCACTTAGTGAAGCAATGAGTAAATTGTAAATATATCAGGGACATTAATATCGTCAGCAGCTATTAATTAATAGCCACATCAGCGACAATTAATTGATTATACGAAATATCATACTAACACATTATAGCAAAAACATCTTTGTTATACATTCTCGAAGAGTATGTAAAATAGCTCCGCATAAATTATTGGCAATGTTTATCAATTGATAGTGGCAGTCCGGAAGCTGACGCGGTAGCGGCGCAGATCTTCATAAGACAGAATCGGGTAACGTAATATATGTAATAAAAATTGATACTTCAACAACAACAAAATCAGAAACTTGGAAGATTCAGAAGCTTTTCTTAATGACTATTTATCAAATGAGTAGCAGACGACCATTTGGGTGTTTTTTCACAATGATGATTTTGCCTACAGGGAACACGTTTCTTAAATATCACGACCGGGAACAGAGTTAAAACCCCGTTCTCTTCGTACACGGGACTGACCATGCAGTTACAAGCAATTCAAGTCGAAGAAGCCAGACATGACAGGGCTTCAAACTCAAAGTCAACTTCAAATAAGTTACGAAATTAAGAAACATTACTTCATTGCACTGTAGCGACCATTCGCAGCGAAGTTATCACACGATAACATCGGGAATAGTTCGTCGCTTAACATTCACTCTAGCAAGAATTAAATAGCATCAATCCATTCTAAATAGTTACGAAGGACGCAGAGTACACTTGCATAATGGACCCTCTCTCACACAATTGCAGGACAAGAGCTACACACGATCAGGGGGGTATGTGGTTTAGACTCTGTTCCGCAGCTAGCGCATTTCTTCACCACTCGTGTTCTTCTAACGTGGCTCTACATCCTCGAGGACTTGGTCTGCCTTTTCGTGACTTGATTTCATCCTCATTTGGAAAGTCAGTCCTACGTATGAGAAGGCGGTTCAGTTGGGATTTGATCCCGATCTTGTCATGTGAAGATCGGCCCCGTTATTGCTGCGGCAATCGGACCGCCCCTACACGTAACCAGTTCGAAAAACCTTGTCTCTTGCACTCGAAAAAAAACTCACGGACTGTAGCGACCATTTGCATCGAAGTTATCACGCGATAACATCGGGAATAGTACGTCGCTTGGCGATCACTATGGCAAGAATCAAATAGCATCACTCCATGCTAACTTATTACGAAGGATGCTGAGTGTACTTGCATAATATAATGTAAAATGTTCGTACTAACACCACCATGCCTACATAGCTACACTACACTTACCGGAAACAGGGCGACAGATGAACGCTCATGTTCCTGTGCCGCTTCTCGAAACGATCGTACTTGCGAATGAAGTGCAAATAATCACGACGAATCACGATAGTGCGGTGCATCTTCAATTTGCGAACAACCCCGGTGAGGATACGACCACGAATGGAAACGTGTCCGGTGAAGGGGCATTTCTTGTCGATGTACGTTCCAGAGATGGCCTAAAACGAATCATAAAACCATGTTAGCTTCTCACACTCACTCCTATCAAACCGGTGCTGGCATACAACGTGTGCTCATGTTTCGTGTCAGATATAATGAATTGGGTTTAGTTAGAAAGCTTCCTCATTTTTGTATCGGAAGACCATCGTGAAAAGGTATCATCAGGGATGTCCCGCTACATGAGAGCTGATTGTATGCCACCGGTCCCGCGCACAAATTCAACATTTGATATACATACCTCTTTCGGAGTTTTGAAACCAAGACCAATGCTGCGGTGCATACGCAGGCCCTTCTTCTTGGTCACATTCTTGCGGTTTAGGTTGATACCCAACTGCTTTTGGAACGCGCGGATATTCTGTACGGAAGAGTCGGGAAAGCATAAAAGTTGGGTTAACTTGGGTATGCCACTTTCTAGGAGGTAAACAACGTTGAGTCCGCCGCATCGCGTTGCACAGCAATCGCCTTTTGCTTCTCATGGCACATTCAGAGTTGATCATTCATTTTGGGTTATAATCTGACAATCTTCATGTAGGTGTCAGCAGACCGTCATGATTTTTTCATCATACAAGTGCACATAAATCTGCTGGTTCAGTTAAACTCACCGCAACACGACGGCTGTCCTATGCACAGCACATCGGTTTCGGTCCGCCCGTCAAACAATCCCAACACATGGACAACCGAATCGTTGTTTTACTTCGTAACTAATTCACTCGGTTTTCATTCTTCAACTATCGCAAACACCGCAATTGTTACTGAGCACAATGCACATAGAAAAACGGTACAAGAACTTATTGGTAATCGAAAATTTAACATTTTCTTCGCCTTCACCACGGAAACCTACCTGATCAGCCATCTTTACGTTGCGAAAAAGAGAGAAGGAAGACAGGAAGCGTGTCAACGAGAGTCATCTGACGTTTAGCGGCTGTCAGTTTTGCGGAAATCGTAGAGCATCCGACCAAAGAATCGTTCCGCTCCGGATTACAAGTACATTAGTTCAAAATGCAATTTTAACTTTTGTTTTGAGAATATTTTCCATTTTTTCTTTGGATCGTTGAAGAATTGATCATGTTTTATATCGTTGGGTGCACCTTTATATTGATTTGCTTGCCTATAATGCGTTTGTTCCAAACAAACTAAGAAAAATAGCATCTAAATATTATTTTGCGGTTCTGCCCATCCCTAGTACAACTTGGCCGTTAGTCTGCAAATATAACGAGATTATTAACAAAAGCTGTTAATTAAAGCAGATAATTTTCAGAGCGACCGAAAGTTCAGAGCAATTTTTAGCATTTTTATGAAACGTTGTAGTATAAATATTTGCTACTACCACCAAGATTTGTGCCGATGGTGGCTTCAATACGGCTTGCGCCCTATATTTCTGTCGGAGAAATGCTAAGGCTTTCTAAAACATGAACGAACAAAAAGTAGCTGCTGAACTGAATAAACATTTCATGTGTTAGCACTCTGTCCGTTACAGCTTGGTAAGGCCTTCATTGTACAATTCTCAATGAATAATTTTATGTTAGAAACAAAACAAGCAAAACATTTAACTACAACTTTGGAGTTTATTTGACTATTCGCATTTTACAAACATGCTTAAAATAGCTACAACACTTAAAAAAAACTAAAACTCGTGTGCTGGTGGATGTGCGCTCGGCATGAAATTAAATATTAACAAATGAAAACGAATAAAACAAATCGACCTTATTCCGATACGGGTCTTTTCGACGCAAACGTAATCTATAAGACGGATAAATAATTCTTAACGGTAGTGCACAACACGCGTGTGGCTTTCTAACGAACTTAATTAGCTGTCATCGATCAAATGAAGATGGCAATGTCGATAAGATAATCCCTATCAGTGACCTCCCTCCGTAGAAATGCTGCTAAATGTTACTTGCGGTATGAATGCAATGGCCTCTAGCTCTTTACGCCGTATTAATCCTTCTTCTTCTCAGCTATCGTTTTGATTGCCTTGATGGGGTTATCTTTACATTCCTTGTACAGATTGTTTAAATCAAATGCAGCTTTCACGTTGTCAGCGGAAAAGAAGAACTTCACCAGTTTGCCCTTACTGTCTGCATACGGCCGACGAGCGACCTCCTTGCCCTGGCGGAACAGGATCACGGTGGGTAATTGCCGGCTGAAGGAACTGTCGGAGATGTGGTACTTTTCGCCTATCTTCGGGAACCGCCCGACGTCCAGCTTGCCAAATTTCAGGTTCGACAGTGCGTATTCATTCGACAGTTCCGAAAATATTGGGGCAAAATTCACGCAGGCGGGATTCCAAACCGTGTAGAACGTTACCAGCCACGTAACGCGCTTGTCTTTCTCGAGCTCCTCCTCCAATCCATTCTCGGTGCGGAAGTACAGCACACTTTCTGGCCCGGTGTAGGTCGGTTCTGGCAAGAGCAGCGCTACCAAGATGAAAAACACGAAGTAGATCATACCGAGACGGATGTCGTTGTAAAACCACAGGCCCAGGTTTGCTATTTTGGTGTACATGAAGCTGGACGTAAGGTAGTTGATCATCGTCACACTGCCCGTTTTTCGCGTCCGGATCATGACGACGATCAGCAGGAAGAACAGGATTTCCGTTTCGCGCCCATCGAGCTCGCACTGGTCCTCTTGTTGAAACAGATAAGTCCATAAATAGTTACATATGAACGGTGCCCGTTTCGCGACGATGTACGATATGCTCATCAGAATGTTGACCCAATAGTAGGGTTTTAGCAGTAGCACCAGGTCTTTCTTGAACGACATTTTTCACCATCCGCGGATGCCGTTGATTACGTTAACTTGGACTGCGATTATCACGAAATGTATGCTAATTAATGTTTCCTCCTTCGGCAACCTTCTGCTTTTCTTGGCTATTATTGACTTGTCAAAGTCTGGGACACGCAATGACAGCTATACCGAAAGCGATCTAAAAACCAAGCTGTCACTGGCAATGTCATCCGTTTGAAAACCAAAACATAACCGACTGCTTCGTTTGAACTAAGCGTGGAGCGTCGTTTTTCAATACGGTTTATTATGTTTATTGATGAATAATTAAACACATTGGTTTCTTCACAGAGCTTCAAGTCTTTCGGTGCATCCTTATGGATCAATACTTTCTGATAATTCGTTTGCTATTTTATCTTTAAGCTCAAGCTCCACCAATGCTTTCACTTCTTGGACGATATGAGCATTCCTTTCCATCAAAAATGATTTACGCACAACGTAAGCAGTTACAGCTGTATCGAATGCTTCGGTTTCTGCAATGAATTGATCAACCTTTGGACCGTTGGCAAGATATTTGCGCTGCTCGTCGGTCAGAATAGTATGATCGATGTGGCACGAAGCTGCGCGTAGCTGCTGCATTTTTTGAGATTTTGAACGAAGCAGATGAGTCCACTGTTTTATTTCGAACCGGAGCTGCTTCTCGTATCTGAAATATTAAAGCAACACTTGCACTATTGGTATCGTTTAGAATGGAAGCATTCTCACCTAACGAGTTCATTGGAGGTGGAGCCGGAATCGACTGTTGGATGGGAAGAAGAACGGATAAACATCAACAATGTACAAATTTCTCGCCCTCCTTACCATGATTAATCGAAAACAACGATGAACGTCGACGGATAGATGGGATATGTTCCATTATTGGTCGTATTTTTAGCTGTAAAACGCAAAACTTAACACTACGACCGACTGAATACACAAAAACGACGCCGAACCGTTCACAAACAAATGTGTTGGATGTTTTGTTTATGTTATCGCACTGACAGTTGGAACTTCGAATGTGTTCTAAAATTGTATTAGATACGATTGAGGTGAGGGAGCACTTCGGCAAGAGATTAGAATTGCAGTTAAAACATAGTGTGGTTTTCACAGAAAAGCGGTTAGCGTTTTTATTACAGCGTATGAATGAAAAGAACAAACGCACAGTACAGTTATCCAGCTAACGGATTCGCATGTATCGTTACACTGTTGATTTTCTTTTCCACCAATGGTCGGTACGTTTTGGGATTTACGGTAAGTTTTTCCAGCTCATCCAAAGCCTCAAATCCATCAATAACTCTGAAATAATGCAATACAAATATCGCATTAATGTGGATTAACAATGGCGGAAGCTGGAAGAGAGGCAATTTTCCTTGTTCCTTTACTAACTTGCCAAACATCGTATACTTAAGATCCAGCGCAGGTTGAGCGGCATACGTAAAGAAGAACTGACTTCCATTTGTGTTTGGCCCGCTGTTCGCCATCGACACCATGCCTCGTTCGTTGTGCTTTAGAGTTTCCTTAAATTCATCTTCGAACTTTCGCTTCCAGATAGACTGACCACCCTTGCCTGTGCCCGTTGGATCACCAGTTTGAACGATGAATCCTTTTATATTTCTATGGAACAGGTTGCCATTGTAGTAATCGCTGGCACATAGGGCTAGGAAATTTTCACATGTTTTTGGACAATCGTCACAAAACAACTCTATCTTGATGTCCCCGACATCAGTGTGCAACGTGACGCTCTGAAAATAAGCACAATTTCAAAAGGAAATTACCTATTTAAGCCACAAACCGTGGGAAACTTACCATTCTGCCGTCTGCGATGATGCCGGCGTTGTGTTTACAATTCCCCTTCTTGTTTACATTTGATCTGACAGCTGTGCATCCATCGAATCGGCTGATATGAAGCTATGTTTACACTGCTACATAAGTTTATAATGTGCGTTTCAGCATCTACAGTGCTTGCCATTGTTGTAGACATCTATTGTTGCTGAATGTTAACTATCGCCATCCATTAATTATCGTGGTATAAAAGAACAACAAATTCTACAGATTTTTGTAATCATGTCAGACACTTTTTTAATTGTATTCATGTTATTTGAAAACTGCATAGCAGCTGAAGCTGCCCGAAATCGTAATACGATTCAATTCCTGCACGGCGCCCAGAACGACCAGTACAGATATGGCTAAATTGAGCGAATGATAGTAAGTGCCTTCGCTGTCTTTGGACGAAGACATCAGTGCCATCAGACAACTGAAATCCCACAAGACGATTGGCAACGATGGGCTAGTGGCAGAACTGTTTAAGATGGTACCGGAGGAGCTTGTCGCGATCATGCATTATCTGATAGTCAGGATATGCGACCATGAAGAACTACCGGACGAATGGAAGCTGGGTGTTATTCACCCACTATGCAAAAATCAAAGGCTGGGCTGAGCTAACTTCCAAGCCACTACAATCCTGAATCCAGCTTACAAAATCCTGTTCCGAGTACATAATACGAATACACCTGACTGAAGCGCGAGAAACGCAGAATTGATTTGAGGATCGATGCGACGAATTCTCTGCCTGTTTACGGAAGGCTATGGCTGCGTCGGAAACAGAGCATCAATTTATGGCGACAAGCTCGTGGTGGTAGAGGAGTTCTGCTACCTTGGTACTACGGTAACCTTGGATAAAAACTAATCAGCGAAATCCCAAGGCGCATTGTTAAGCGATAACGTGCTTTCTATAGGCTCCATAAACTCTGACGATCCAGAAGAGTCTTGTATCACATGACATTCGTGCTACATCCCACACTGGTGCGTTCGGTAGTATTCACGGGCAAAACTCTGGCACTATACTAAGAGAGAACGCATTTTCGCATTATCGCAATTTTCGAACTAGCGGTGCTAAGTACTATATTTGGCGGTGTGTACGAGTAGGGTGTGTGGAGAAATTTAATGAACTTCGAGCTAGCTGAGCTTTTTGGCGGGACAGATATCCTGATGGTGGCCAGCAAAGCCAGCAGAATTCGACGTGCTGAGACACGTGATAAGGAAGCGGGATTCATACCCTTTCAGGAAAGTGCTTGTTGGCGACTCTTACGGCATAAGGCCCAGAGGAGCACAGTGATCACGTTGGCCAAATTAAGTGGAGTTTAACCTGGCGGTTATCAGATGCAGTTTTAGTGTTATACGGGGAGGGTCACCAAGACCGTACTAAGAACGGTTGAGTCTTAATTACTTATCCGGCGTTACAACCACTTCTTTGCCTGCGGTAACAATCCCCGATACCGCTCAGGGTCCGGCCTAAAAGGACTTTTCGGACTGGGTCGTCCGGTGTCAGTTTCTTGACATGACAAGCCCACCGGAGCCTGGCGAGTCTAATTCACTGCACGATGGTGAGATCATCGTACAGCTCATAGAGCTCGTCATTGTAGCGGCTTGCCTTTCCCCACATACGGAGCCAAAAGTCCTTCTGAGCATCTACCTCTCAGAAATTGCTTCTGCTTTCTGTAGTCGGTTAGTATCTTGGGGCAGGGTGACTGGCCCTGCGGTCAAGCTCCTAGGTACCAGTGAAGGACCACGTGGCAGTTTGGTTTATCGTCTGGTTGCCCCACCGGACGTTCAGATAGCCCGGTTGCCCATTCTCTCCAACCTCCTCCTGTTTAGCCATGCTACACCATCGGCCCAGGGGGTTGTGACTGGCCCGTGCATCCAAGCTTGGATATGGGGTGGGGGAAGTTACACCACTTTGCACAACGAGGACGTGGCGGGATAGGATTTCGGTGGGAGAGCCTGAGGCACTCTAAAGAAAGTGTCGGATCCACGGTCGCGACAGTCGATAACAAAGAGTCAAACGGCAAGCAATCAAGTCGAGTTTAGTATTCCAATTGGTCTTCACAGAATGTTTGATCCTTTATTTGCTTAACGACAATATAAGTTAATCACAAAAAAAAAACTCAAAACTGCGCTACAAATTATACAGGCCACGAACCGGTAGGTTGGTTATGTTTAAAGAATGCAGCCAAAGATAACATCCACCAACTCTACTTTAACCTAAACTCCCCTGGCGAGACAGTTTGTTTCATCTATTGATATAGTTGATGCTTTCACCTAGTAGGTCAGGATAACTGATCGGTGAACGATAGAAACATCCGTGAACAGACTCCTAATAATTTGGATAAATTTTGACTGGACACTAGTCTTCATACGGGAGGAACGGGGATCAAATCCCGTTCAGATCGCATCCCTATTAGCAGTACTGATTATTCAGCTACAGGTAAAATCAAGCCAGGCAGGCAGAGACCTTTCGAGGTTGTAGTACTAAAGGAGAAGAAGATCACCATGGTATAAGTACTTAAAAAAAAAATCAGCTTTGAAAAAAGCATTTTTCCTTGCGACGTTCAAAATTCAATGTACACATTAACACACATCGAGAAAGTCATCTTTGCATCTTGCATTTTCGCATTGCATCCAGAGCATTACCATTAGCCTCCATTACTGTAGCTACCCGGCAACAACTTTACCATTAACTTATTTGCAACACCCGTCGCGTTTCTTCCGGCCTTTGTAGCATGGGAAAGATGCTCCTGCTTTTTATTATCCCGATTACCCACGGGGCAATTTAAAGTTTTCGATAGTAGCGAGCTCGACCCAACATTTGTACCGAGCGTTTGCTTCATCGAACAGATGCAGCGAGGGAGATATTAAATATTCCTATCACGCACCACACAAATCTCGCCAATATCTCGCCACCAGACAATCTCGGTAGCGGTGTGTGTGTGTGCATGTTTGACTGACTTCACTCACCAACTTTCACTTCCGCTTCCGTCCTAAGGCAAAAAGCAAAAAAAAAGAGAACAGAAAGCAGAACAGCACGAGGACCGCGACTCGACGCAGGAAAGAAAATATAAGCGCACGGAAGCATGACGGATGGGAAAGGATTTGAAGAAAACGGGCGGAGAGAATAAGAAAGAGGAAAAGGGTATAATACACATATATGAACATGTGAGCACGTGTATGGGTCGGTGGGTCGGTCTTGTTGATGATAGGATGGCACTTTGCAAATCGTATGCAACGAACGAGGACAGCGAAACGGCGAACGGATCAACGAATGCGAAGCACTAAGGTCCCGGGATGCACAGTCACCCTATAGCCTTCGGTTAAGCCCGCCACCTTCCCATTACTCGACCCGGATCGAATGATTTATGCTTGAGAAAAATTGTGCACAAAGCAAAAGCGGCCACGAGGCGGGGCACGAAAACTTCCCCAATGCATGGCGTCGCATGACGACAGGTGAATAATGCAACTCGTCGTGATCCATGATGGTAGGTCAGTTGCCCTTCTCGGCTCGGCTCCGGTGGCTGCACCCTAGAACGGATGATGGAGTGACGCAGATTAAGATGGACCATCTGCATTGGCGAACGGTGCAAATTTTTCACTTCTTGCTCTAAAAATTTGCAAAACCTTTGGTGTTTCTGGCAGGGTAAGAGGGTAACTTTTGCTGGCAAACATTTAATCTACCATCCCGCCGGCTGATCCACCCGAAGCAAGCAACCGGCAAGGCGAAGGAACAATAAAATATGGTATCCATTCATTTTGCCCCACAGTTTGTGTGTGTGGGTGTGTGCCTGTGGAACTCACCAAGATGAAGGACCCAGTACGATGTGCACCAATTTAAAACGTTGTTTAAGCAGTGCATAGTGTTATCAGTTGTAGCTACACTTTCTTCTGTCGATTTACTTTCGCACAGCGCACCGGCACGGTGCATACGTATTTCGGGTGCTGCGAAAAACAACCCCAAGTCCCGGCTAGCAAATTACAAACCACCCGGAATTCGGCCAACCGAACCACAGAACCGAAGTGGAGCAAAGTTTAGAAACTTTTCCCCCCGATGCAGCGTTCGCTCATTTATCAAATTGTTAGCCACCAAAACAACGTACTTGGCCACGCTAAAGAGGACTCCTTTAGATGTGGAACACCTCCTTTAACGCACTCGCACGTGCAGGCCAGTGGGTTCCGTCTAGAGAACCTAACCAACCACACCGACCAACGATCGGACGGGAAGGAGCGCTACAAATTGAGCGTTTTTTCAGCGGACATGCTGGCGAGTCATTGAATCGGATATTCAATATTGAACATAATAATTTCCGGTATCGCATTGTGTGCTGCTGCTGGTCCAGGGGTACGGAAGGAACTGTTTTCAATTTGCTGGCTCACCGACGGAGAGCAATTAAACGTTAGTTAGATGATCGGACTACCCTCCAAATCGCGGAGAAAATTGCACTTACAGACCTGCCAAATTCGTACCAATGTTCCCGTACCGGGAAGAATCGTATCGAATGCACTTTTCTGCAAAGTGCACCGGAATTCAATATCCTTGTTGAATGGGCAGAATAGGAGCCGAAAGGAAGGGGACGGTGGTGGTGTGTACGATGAATAGTGATCGTGCCCTTTTACACACTCCAAAGGACGACGCCGGTCTTCGGGAAACAGTGCTATTCGGGGTTTTGTGCAAATGGTGTGCATAAATTTTAACCCTTGCCCTTGCCCAAACCTGGGCGCCAATGAATGGTGCATCCGAAATGGACCCTCTCTCTCTCTCTCTCTCTCTCTCTCTCTCTCTCTCTCCATGGTAAACAATTTGAAGCAGCAGGAAAAAAGAAGCGCGCGCGCAAGTAACGGTGAGGAAAAACGGATACATAATACCTGCTGCAGTGTTGCTGTTGCTCGAAAGCGTACCCCGAGAGGAAGTGTCTCTTGAAAGTGGTCTTCCAAATGGAAAACCGAGCTCGGAAAAGGGAAGTAACGACAAATGTAAAAAAAAACTGATGCAACAAAACCAACCACACTAAAAAGGATAAGCGAAAAGGTAAATCTGGCAGCGGTACACATTTGTTTGTTGGGCCAGTTTATGGCACTTGCTGGCTATGGGTTTTGTGTACTCCATCACCTGTACTTCGGTATTTCATTTAATGCCCCACCGTCACACGGGGATGCTTTTGCGGTGGACAGCACAAAAGCAGCATTACCCCACAATGGTTGATGAAGTGTGAACGTTTGAAAATGGTTGAGCGTGGCTTTTGTAGCAAAAGTGAATAATTAAAGTGGCTGGCCAAATGCCACTGTACTGTTTTCGTGGAGAGTAAAATAAAAATGGGTGTTTAAAGGTTTGGCGAAATACGTCAGCTTTTCTAAGGACATGAGGACAAAAAAAAAGTGAATCGCTTCTCTGTAAGGCTTCATATGTTGACCTTACAATTTCTTTGCCAAGTGGTTTAATTTGTTTGTTGTTGTTGACAGGGTAATATAAGTTTATCAAGTAATGTTTAAGTAATCAGTGACCAAAAGTGTCTCAGAAGGATTTTTGGACCCTCGAGGATCTTTTACGATAACGAGCCCTATCAGCTGTACTGTACGATCTCACCATCATAGTATCAATCAGATTCGCTACTGGTCAAGGACATGTCATGAGAATGGCACCTGAAGACCCATCTCGAAATTTCTCTTTAGGCCGTCCACTTGCATGTGGCGTGGTAGACACACACTTAGATGAAGTGATGGCGTCAATGCGTTTGTTAGAAAGGCCTATTGGGATATTGGTGAATGGTAGAGCTCGACAGCGCGCAGTATTGAATACATCTGCTGCATGTAAAGACTTAAGGTAAAATGTCTACCAGCAAAAGTGAAGGAAGAATTATCTGTAAATTAGTTTTGAGCAATACGGCCAGGTCGTTCCATTAGAATAAAAAAATATCCGAATCTTAATTATCCTTGATGCTTCAACATGCTTTTGGAATGTAGTCTTCGGGAGTTAGTAACTGTGTAACGATAAACCGAACTGCCACAAGTCCCTCCCGAGATACCTGGGGGCTTGAACGCAGGGCCAGTCACCCTCAAGTATTCATCTACGACTTTTATTACAGCTGCTACGATCACCACCTACGGGAACGGGTTTCACCGTAGGTCCTCGTCTAACTTCCGAGATCATCGGCTTTAAGGTTATGCACCCTGAACATGCGAGGCAGCTTCTTGGATTTCAGCCTCTTCAATATTCACGCCCCTTCCGAAGACAAGGATAAAAGGGGAGCAACACCTTATTTACGGCCGCCTCTCAAAAACCATTGAACAGTGCCCCAGGCATGACGTTAGAATCATCCTGTGGGACTTCAATCCAAAAGTCGGTATTCGGTCTCAAATTAGGGGGCTCGCATTAAGGCACTCGTGTAAGAACCCTCGTATAAGGGGCCTCGCACAAGAGGCCTCATGTAAGTGGGCCTCATACTAGAGGCCTCCCTGAGGATTGCTCGTGAGACAACGCAGTTTTGGGCGAAAACTTCATTTCTTTATTTCAATCAGCAATTTGATTCTGGGTAGATAACCCGTCTATACCTAGAGCAGTCGACTATAGCCCATAATACCGGTTTGTTGGATAGTCAGTCCTCACTATGGGGGAACGATCTGGATAGGATTTGAACCCCGGTCCTGCCGTACCCATATGGTCCTTAAAAAGTTCGATGAACACCGCAATTTTCTATCGTGACTACAGGCCGTTTAAAAACTTCAACTTGGGATCATCCTTAACTTTCATTTCATCCTTAACTTAACTGTCATTATTGACATTTTTTTATGATTTTCCAATCTTTTCCCTGTATTGCGTGTATTGGATTCATCCAGTTGAATTCAGTTTTTGCAATATTCTATACCAGAATATTTTTTTTCATTAAAATCTTTTTGTTGATTAGTCAACTATTTCCAATTCTTGTTTTGCATGCATTTTTGATCCAACCGCACCGCATTTCAGTGCAGTATTATGCCGGTCTAATGGGTTTATGGTTAGCATATTGTTCCGCTGGCATCAATATAAACTCACCCAACAAAACCTCAACAACTGCCTGATAAAACACACACTCACACCGAAATGTTAACTACAAGCTGTTTTCTTTCAGGGGAAACTCCCAGGGTGTGTTCCCGGTAGCCGGTTGCCATTACTGCCCTACTGCCCGGATGCTGGCGGATTAACTTGATGCAAATTGAGAAGGAAAGTAAACTCGATCAAACAATACAACACACTGGTGCATGGCATGGTACCGTGCACGGCCAACGCTAATTCAATTTTTATGTACCCACGCATGAAGGATGGGAAGGACGCTAGCAAACGGTTTTTGTGTGCATTGGGAAAGATAAAAACGCACGGACCCGGATCGCTTCTCGTTCCTAGGTCCACCGAACGGCTTGCATTCCGTCACGGCACAAAGTTGTAACGCAACACAGTTTCAGCTAATGGGGAGTCGTATAGAGGACTCCCCCGTTGGGGTAGGGTTGTTGTTGAAACTGTTGAAGCTCGATAGTTAGTAGTTCCTTTTGGCTTTACTTACCGCTTGTTTGTTTTTGCTGCTGCCGATAGAAAGTGAGCTACAAAAGACCAAATCCGCACGGCAAATGCCCCTCTATTGATGAGGTATTTCGATCGCACGCTTGTCCGTCGGATGCATTTCTATAACATATGGTGTGGTATAGCCGCCAGGGCCACTGTGGCTCCGTACGTAGCTCGTGCATTGTATGGGGAGCCTTCTCGGCCACTCTTCAAAGGTAAATAACGTTCGATCTAGTTGTGCGATCAAACGTTGAAAATACTAAAATGGATTAAAATAATCCATTTTCCTAGTTCTTCCGCTTCGAGTACTTCTCTCGTACAGACACACATACACACACACATGCACATACAATCATACTGAGAGCATCATACGCAGCGGCGTACAAAGTGCTCACTGACGTCTTAGCCGTAGACATTAGCTAACCACATTAAAGCACATACGGAATCGAGTGCCATTGCATTGAGAAACCAATAGACTGTAATGCTTCTTAGCGATTCGATACATACAAAGCCATTTGAGTGTGAATTTTCGGAACAGAATAACTGATGCGCTTTCTAAAGCTGATAGCGTCGAGACGAAAAAAAAATCAGCTGCATTCAACACAGGTGAAAATCGGTTTACAGGAATCCTAAATCATGCAGATGGTGTAGAAGGGTATGTACACTGATTTTATGTATGTAACATATTAATAGAAACAAATAGAAATAGAAAACAACCATAACCGATTTAAACATATAAGAAAGAAATTCTATGAAATTGACATTTTTACACTAATTTGGATGAAAAAAATCCAAAAAACGATTATAAAAAGGAACGTTGTTCAAATATAATAAAAATTCTACAATAAAAAAGTTACTTGAAACGTCCACTACAGAATCGATAAGAAATAGAAAGAAACAATTTTTAATTCAAAACATGTGAAAATAATTTATCGCACGTATCCTTTTCTATCGTATACTCTATCGTATTCGTATCGTTATCGTATACTATTTAAATCCTTTTATTTTAACTGGAGCTGATCTTATGTGATGAAAATAAATTCTGGACAACGTAAAATTAGACAGAACAAGTGAATTTGAAGGTTCACATCACTGCACACAGTGATTGTGTTTGGAGATTTTTTTCAATCACGTCGAAATTATTTGAAACTGACGATTTTGACTAAAATTAGAGCTATGATGAGGTCTTGCAACAAATTAAAAGCATTTAAGGCAAACTATCGTTGAAGCAAGCTTCCTTTTTATATGATAATTTCATCTTTTCCAGCTATTTTTGTTTCAACAATGTTCTATGTTCAACACGATATTTTGAGAAAAATATTTAATTGCTATGCTGACAATACGGCATCAGTCCGTTATTAAAATTAATTAATTAATAAAATAATTTAATTGCTAAGCTCTTGTGGCCATTGCTTGGATAAAAAATAGGTGGAAAATATCCATGGAATAAATCATTCTTCTCGAAATTGCGGCACCAAAACCATAATTGAAATTTCTATAAGCTCGGGAATACAGTTTTAACAGTTTTGGAGGAATTTGATACGAAAAAGGTTAAAAAATGTCTAACAATTCGGCCAGAACGTTTCTCATAAAAAAAGTTTCAAATGTGGATCGTAGTCTCAAAAGTTCTGAAGTTGTACTGCGATAGTGATTTTCATAGAAACAATTATGCGCTGCTTTTCTATGGCTTTACTTAGAAATATTTTTATATTTTTCATAATAAAAACCTTCCAAAATTTTAGAGATAAACGGGAATTAACATAGAAACACACTGCAAGAGAAAACTCCATTTACAATCCATTTTATCATCGCTATGACATACGTCAGTTCCATCTAACACGGCCAGTGAAATGCAATCGTCCATTTTCATTAAATCTGCTTAGCTAATGGCCATTTATCAGGCACTATACTTCCCGTTCGAAATTTTGCATCGTCCAGCGTTGGTCCGGAGTCGGGCACAGGGGCAGGGTAAAAATGAAAACAAACCTTCTGCTCATTAAGTACTGCCACTGGACAGCTATGTTTGGTTAATGATTCCCGACGGTCTTCAGGAATCGGCCCAGGTGTCTGTCCGTAGGGTTTTTCCGTACGGCTGTCCTCCGTACGGGAGCGATCTGCTATTTCTGGCCTTTGCTCGAAAGCTGATGTCCACCCAGGGCGATACATCAACTCGTGACCATCGTGTCCCGAAACGACATGATGCCTTGTGATTTCGGAGTGTGACCCTTCGAGCGACACATAATTCTCATTTTCCCAGCATGAAGTTGTTGCGGCAAAGTTTAGCAGAAGCACCAGCGCCAATAGCGCAGCAGGGCCAGCAGCATGAGAATGGTAAAGTTGGCCAAACTGCAAAGTTGCAAACAGGCTCGCTTACGTGTTACGTGTAACATTGTTCTCCCTGGATCAATCGCTAAACGATTGATGGGAGGCTCGGCTTTCGACGAGTGCGGCAGTTGTGCCAACCGATAAGTTCATTAAGTTATCAATGTGACTTAGCTGTTTACAAACAAGACGCTGATACCCATCCCATATGTTGTCTTCCAACAACTCGGGAGCAAGTCAACATTTTCACCCAACCAGATGTTGATTGTTGAATTTCACCTGAGTTTTTGACCATGAGCGCACCGGAAAAGTCTATTGTTTTATAGAGAAAATAGCACCTGTCGTCCAGTTTATTGCTAGCAACCGGTCATTATTTTTCCCCGTCTTGTTTTACACAACATCAACACCTCCACCTTATGAGATGACTGTGCCGACGGTGTGCCTGAACACTGGAACTGGTGTGACAAATAAAAGTGTTCTGTACCTCGTCCCCTCGTCGACTGTTGCTACTCCCAGCTGAAACACACGCTGTGGCTTGATGGCCACAAAGCGGAGTGGTGTCATTTATTGGGAGCACTTGAACCGATAAAGCTTGACTTTTTCTGCCACGCTGTTTTCAGCCGCGTGCACGATACGGAAGTGTATCAACATCGACGACAGTACGGCCATTTTATCACACTACACTGGCCGCCGCACTAGTGCTGTTTGCTGTTACACTACCCAAGCACTGGACACTGCATCGGCTGCAAAGTGGTCACTACGGTAAAACAACAACAGCTACAAACGAGCAATCCTTGTGCGAAAGGGAAAATAGCAAACAGAACGTGAAAAAGAAGCCCACAAAAAGAAGGAAATTTGTTGATGAAAGCGTGCTCTTAACCCGCTCTCTTTCTTTTTGGTGTAGTGCCTTCGAGCGGCACTAAGAAGAGTGAACACCAACCGACCACCGAATGGTTTTGCCGGGTCAATTGGCACGTTTCCATCACTTTATGTTGGAGCTGTTTTCTAGCTTAAAGCTTGCGCGGTAATTTAAGCAAATAACCATATTGTTGTGCTGAAGTTTCTTTTTCTAGGAAGATTACTTCACTTTTTTCTCGAGCGAGCAAGAAATAAGTATGGTTCAGATCAGTTTCTGTGGTAGCGATTTTCGCTTGATCGCTACAGGATGCACTTTAATTATTCCCTCGATGCTGAAAGGGTCAACGATGAGTTTGATTTAAACAGATTGAAATAAAATATCGTTTTTTTTTAAACATCGACAGTATCCCCTTATCTTTGACAGCCCACATGATAGCATGCGTTATGGTCGTTGTCAGTCGTTTGTCCTTTCCGATCGGTTCATCTCTGCCTGCATTAAATCGCATATTGTGTGGTATGCACCGGCAACCGCTACGCTTTAACCAATTAATTGTTAATAACGTTTATCGCCTGCGGTTCAATTATTTATCCGTTCCTGTTGAAGGAGATACCGTGGGTACCGAAATTAAATAAACAACAGCATTGGTTCCCGCAGGCCGAAAAGAGGCAATGCAAAGCCAACCAAAAAAAAAGAATGCCTGAAACCCACACAACCAACCGAGAACGCGGGAACAATATTGTGCGCGATGCTTAATTTCTTTTGCGCCAATCGCAGAGAGCCGTTGTTGCCGGTGGCAGCGGAATCACTTCACTAAAATAAAAAGGCTCTCTTGATTGATTTTGTATCGTAGCGCGACGCTTGTTCTCATTATGTTGCTTTATTTGATCGTAAAATCGTGTCCGCGCGATCGAAACGGCCACCGTTAGTCCTCGTGGATGCGTGATTCTTTCCTCGCCAGCTAGGGTGAAAATCAGCAGCACAAAGCAAAACCCGCGAATAGATTAAATTCGACCCCCGAAATAGCTGCAACACAACAATGTGCGCCGTGCACCGTCTCCGGATGCACGGTGCACCCGGTTGCCGTAACGCCAAACGCTACCGTATGCATAATGTAAGGCCAACAGTGCCAGCGAGCGAAGGTACGGTAAGCGGTTATTATGATTGGAGATGGCAAACATTGTGTTCGGATTCTTTTGGAGCCCTGCTCAAATTATGATCGCACCGAGGGACAAAGGAATTTTGCAAGCCAAATAAAGAAACGATGTAATGTGTGCACACAACGCGCGCGCGACCGGCGGTCCATTTTACCCTTGGCGCATAATTTAAAACCGCGCGTGCCCGTGCGCTCCGTGCCGGGGGTTGCGAGCGTTTCACACCGTAATGGAGCTTTTATTATGAACGTTTCATGCGTTTTCGAGTTCATAAAACAATTCCATAGCTACAACCACCGCTGTGCTTCTTATCTGTCTTTGTGGTGGCCGTACCGAAAAGGATGTGAATGCGTCAGAAATGGTTGCATTGCAAAATGGGAGTTTGTTTCTTCATGCTTTTCCAAAAATCACAGTCAAAAAAGAGGTTCACTCTTTGGGGAAGAATTATTTGGTTGAATTTAAAGCAGTTAGCCAGAAGAACGGACGGTTAGACACAATTTTAAAGATTATACTGTTAATTTCAAGCTTATCCCATAATATGAAGAGATATTTGATTGTTATATGATAAAGAGGCTGTCAGAAAATGCTACAGTGGTACAGATGCACTTACTAAGCTACATTTAGTGTAAGTCATGTCCTGCCGAGCTTTTGCTAGAAGCTAGAACCTTTGACATGAAGTTTTTTCAGGTAAGGTTAGGCAATTTGTCCTTAGACGGCGAAAACTAAAAACCCTCCAAACAAGTTTTACTCGAAAAAAAAAAAATATCTTTTTTTGTTACAAAAATGTACTTTACAGGTTCTGAGGGAAGCCCTAGATATTTACCCATATAAATTCATGATTTACCCTCAAATAAAACTAAACTGTGACTGCCAACAAATGATAACCACTTGTAGGTGATACGTATAATGAATTCTTACCCCTAATGAGCACGAATGAGTATGACAATACTATGGAACTTTAACATCCAGTGAGTAAAGTTCATCCAAAATGATTTGAGAGAAAATTTACCATGAACAACGAGAATTCATCTCATGAACGCTTGGAAAGTAGAATGAATTATAACCATTTGTGAAGAACATCTCCTCACGATATGTGAGTAAAAGCAATGAGTTGAGAAGCATATTTATATCGAGTTTCTTCCATTTACTCACAGCATTCATTCAAAGTGAACAAATTTTCCTCAAAATTCATTTGGAAAATCCATAGTGAATAACAGAGGGGAACGAAAAGGATGAAAAGTGTTCATCTTGGGTAAAGCTTTGCGCTCATTCACTCATTTTATTTCACTCACAAAGCAAGACAGCGGTGAATCTTTTTCACTCTGAATGAATGCATGTGCTGTTTCACTCACTATTTCTCACTTATATTCATCTAACTCACTAGATGTTTCTCACATTGCTTACTGATGATTTCTATACTGAACTTCACTGTGAACTGGCATGAAGCATTCCAGTGAATGAGACATTCATTTCAGACTGTTTCTCCTGCAAATAGGCACATGCGTGTTTTGTTCGATTGCAATGAACACAAACTCGAACGGTTAAAAACTTTTTGAAATGAAGAAATCTGCGGCAATCCGTGAAGTAAAAGGATTTGTTTTTACGTTTGATTAAATTTATTTATTTTTTCAATCCGAGGTTTTTTATTTGGCTCTCAAGGCCATCATTATTTATCATCTACCAGTCCAAAGTAATTATGCGACTTATGTCAAAGACCATAAGTCGAAATGAATCCATGACACATTGCTACTCAAAAACCAATCTACTGCTGATAAAATAATTAAAACATTGACAAATCCTTCAGCTTCACTGCATCGTGTCGTACAGAATGCTTTCATTAACAATCCTAACACGTGCGGCCAAAGACCCCATACATGTATCCTTTCTGTTCTCACATTAACCACCCATCGCAATTGTACGGTTATCCTTGCTTAACCCATCGCTCAATGGAGCTTTCCGACAATCATTTGTCCCCGGAACCGGAAGATAAACTCGACAGATAATTCCTACCACACACACACATATACGTACAGGAGGTGAGGTGTAAATCCACAAAACCCAGCAAACGATAAGAAATGAGCACTACCAGACGACTTGCCGTCAAGCCCGCCCCGAATATGGCCTGAGGGCTCGTGGCCCACCCCCGGTGTCAGTCATTGTCGGGTAAAACACGATCTCCGTTTCGTAAGGCTCGTATGAATCATTCGACTATGCTAAACAAATAAGCCCCTTCCCGGCACGTGATTCCGGCTCGGTCAAAAGTAACACGGCGCTCAGCCGTCGGATGGCTTCACAACAAATGGCTGTCCGGATTGTACGGCTGGGTCGAAGCCTCACGGCGGACAGACAGGAGACTGATAATTACTCTCCCATTAACTAACGCTACCCGCTACTGTCGACCCTCGGCGAATCGCATAATATTGCACGCCGAAGCAGGGGAGGCATTAGCATCAAAGCAGCTGCGCGCCCATCATTGGACGCCACCGAGTGCCAGCCACGGTCCCGGTGCGAAGCTACTGAAGCACAATTTGCTTTTATCTAAACTGGAAACCCTTCGGTGTCTTCAATTTTTCAACCGTACGACCACCTTGACTGGCCACAGCACGTTTCAACCTCTCATCGCCCATAATGATGCGACGGCTGAAGGATAGTGATGTAAATTCATTTCATTTCCTTGTTGACTTGTTTTTCTTTTTTGCGCCTCAAACCAACCATCATTAAATTGGCACAGTTTCTGCTGCTAGGTACACGGCGTTACTTTCTTTCCGTGTTTGCTTATGCGGAGCATGCATCTACCGCGCACGTATCGCAGGAGGGCAAAACAACATTACAAATCTGTTACGTTTGGTTTACAAATAATCTGCATTCACTTCAATCTGGTACTTGGAGCCGCGATGGAGGCGCCTGGTGTTTGGTGAAGTATCTATTGCAATAATGCAAATGGATAACTAATAAAGTCATGTAGGTCTTATGTCATTTGTTGCGGACCTTTAATAGTATTACATGTGCAGTGCAGTATATTAGCTTCTAGAAGATTGCAATTTAATTATTTTATTAGATTCGTTGTATGAGCGGGACTAACTTGTATAATAAATTAGCACATGTTTCTGATTAAAATAATTTATTAAGAAATTGTACGGAATTAACAAAACTATATACTAAAACATTTTATGATTCAACAACAATTTAATAAGGTAATGAGGCACTTTAACACCATCACTCCATCGCAACTTGGGCCAGCCATGCCTCCTGTGTTCATCTGGGCGGCATAAAAGTACATTAAGGGTCGGTACCATTCTCATGACATAATCAGCCCATAGGAGCCCGGCGAGTATAATTCGCTGAAGAAAATGGATGGTGAGAGTACCGTACAGCATTGTCCTTATACCCATACGGAGCCAACAATCCTTCTGAGCAAATTCCTCTCGGACGCGGCTAAGAAAGTTTCGTCAGTTTTGAACAGAGTTCATGTCTCATAGGCGCGTGTTAGTACTCGGACTATAATTGTTCTATACAGTCTTAGTTTCATCTGTCGTGAGAGGTATTTTTAGTGGACAAGTTTCCTCAGGTCTATTATGACCGTTTGGCCCCATAAAGGTAAAACTTTGAGCGATTCCAAAGAAGCGATCAAATCGCCTAAGTCGGTGTTTTTTAGCAGGACCGGTTGAGGTGTCACCATCATTTTGGTGTTTGACTCATCAATCATAATCTTCAAACCGAGGTAAGGTGCTGATTGCTCGATTTTGTTGTTCAGCTTCTGCTATATAAAAAAGAACCTCAAGCCAATGATGTGTATGTCATTGGTAAATACCAAACCTGGATTGACTTGTAGGCGATAGTTCCCGGAAGTTTCCCCCTCCGAGTTGCGCACTCTAGCGTCAGATTGAAAAGAAGACAGGTAAGCTCATCTCCCTAGTGCAGGCCTTTGCCACCTTCACCTGGTATGTGACGTTGGCCGTTGTCATTATCACAAGCGTGGTAAGCCCTTAAGAATCGGAGCTCCAAATGAGCTCATAGCGTCTTAAAGTTCTAGCCTATGTCATATGCGGCTTTAAAATCAAGAGATGATACCAGTGAGGCAGTTATTTTCCGTTGAGGGATGCTCTATGATAGTTTCCAACTATTTCTTCGACGAATGGGACAAATTGGCCTTGTCAAACATTAAGGAGAAAATCTTATAGGCGCTGTATAACATGGTAATTGTAATACCCCATTGTAACGCTGTAATACCCCTGTAGTTGCTGCACTCTTGTCTATCTATCTTTCTGCCTGCAGCCATCATAGATGGTGCTGAACAACCATTTTTTATCAGTTCGCTTAATATTCTGCGGTACCTGGTGCCTTGTTGTTCCTAAGCCGACATATAGGCTTTCGTGTCTGATCAATGTGAGGTGGTTGTCGCATCGTATAATTTGCTAGTGAAGCCTCAAGCTGTTGGTTGAAATGATCGTTTAAATCGTAAATGACCAGATTCCTGGAAAGAAATCTCAATGTCTCTGTCTATAGTCTGATTATTTTTAATCATAGCCTTTCTAAATCATTTTACAAACAAATTTATTCAAACTTTTCAACAATTGAGCCAAACGCCAATTAGCTCACTATATTTTAACCGTTTCGGATATCATTTTCCATTTACTGAATTGATATGCGGCTAGAGCATGAAACCATTTTTTTTCTCACCACTTCTATCCATCGAGAACGGTTTAGTTTTTACTTCTATTATGTTACCAACAGCACGATGGTGTTGTTTTGGGCACGAACATAACGGACAGAATTGCAATCAGTCAAAGAGAACCGCACTGCAAAACCACCATCAGCCGTTGCGTTTGTTGTTATGCCGGCTAATAAAGCAATGCAATAATCTACATAACGCAAACAAAAGCGATTGAATTCTATTGACTCATTATTATTCCATCAGTAAATTTCGCGCGGCTAGTTGTGATGTTTCCCCTTCCCGGGCAGAAGCGTAAAGCAAAGAGTAAACGTGTGTGTGGTCGGCTGCCGGGTGTGCGGAGCCAATTAGTGACCGAACTGCAGGCTAAAAAATGTGGCGAACCGAACGGAAGAATACTCTCACCCATTTGTACGCATTTTCCCTCGCCCCAAGACCAATATTTAACTACTCTAATCAGAATCATGAATATGGGTCCCTGCCGTTCGGTTTCGGGCTGTGAGAAAATGGATTCGCTTCAAACCAGTAGCTTCCGAACGCGCCGAAAGCCGATAATAATTGATAATAGATTGAAACCGTTTCGGGAAAATGTTTTATAGGTTCGCGGTTTCGCTGCGACACAAAGCTCGCTGGTCACCCATGACATGTGTGATGCAAGGAATTCTCTCAAAGCAACTCCCAGAATCGAACCGTACGGTCCTCCTTCGTTCTCCTGCAATTTGATCAAGCTAACTGGAAAATTTCATTAATTATTAAATTATACAACATGATACGAATACGGTAGCAGGTCGCGCACACAGCAAGCACACACCGCACCGGATGTAGTGGATACAGTTTACACAGCGTTTTGATGCCACTGCAACTAACTGTTGCAACAAATGGGAGCACACTCACACTGGTCGTACCACGAACGCACCAGGTCGCACCCCGGACGTGCTTCTGCAGTGCATTATAAAATTGTCGGAAGCCAACAATTGGTGCATAGTTCCGCCTGTTCTGCCCGTCGATTACGCTGCGCTCCGTACGCATCGGGAATTTAATGAAAAATCATCGCTGGTAGACTGTGTGTAACGCACCCGATCGGGTCGGTTGGACGTTGAACGTACCGGGTTCACCGTGCGACAGGCACAAATCCGCTACAGCGAAAGATTCATGGCCTCGCGCCCAGTGGGATTTGGTTGGTTTATTAGAATCTTTACCCATGTCCCGCAGTGTGTTGAAAGCTGCAGCAACTTTTCCCGGCGCATCAACGCTTTGTAGATGATTCTAGTATCATCATATGGTTTGGCTAGCATTTTTTCTCGGTTCCTTTACGTTAGCTTCACGAAGCACAGGGGAAGCTCTTGGCTTAGCCAGTGCCATACATCATTACGGTGCAACAGCTGCCACAGCCAGATGGGAACCAGCATCAGCATCGGGAGAGGATGAATATTTGGCTTTGTACCGAATAAGCAATAATATCGATGGGCTATTGAATTATTCCGCCAATCCACTGCCATTGACCAGAAGGTCTTGCTGTCCGATGATGAAATAGATTATAAGCGATTGCTTTGGCGAGTGGTAATTTATGCGGAAATCGCAACTTCAATCCTATACAGACTTCATATCGGTACATTTGTGCCCGATTCACTAGAAGAGAATGTAATTTGAATTTAAATTTAATTCTGCAGGTGGTAAATTTTATTATTTGTAACATTTTAAATTATATTTGAGCAACAATCGTTAAACAATCCACTCCATACCCCATATAGAACAAATGCGTAACCACAAAAGCCAAGGTAATCAACTTCAACGCGTATCGGTTAGATAGGATTAAAGCTCATTACAAATTGGGCTCGATGGTAAGCTTCTAAAACTAATTGAAAAACTTCACCTGCAGTAATGAGATGAGAGGAGGGTTGGCAGAGCACTAATCTCACCTCGGTACGTTTTAAACTAGCTCCATACCAGGCTGTGCACCTTTAAAGCTCTATATAACTCCATTCTATGTTACAAATAATAATTCTACAAAAAATCTTTTTCAGAGGCTCTGTCGCCATTTGTTGCTTTTAAGTGGTATTAGTTCGAAATGTGACATGTAGAGGGAACTTCCTTCATCTAGTTTGTAGTGCAAGCTTTTCACTAAGTGTAGTAGAACGGTTTGCTTTTTAAATTTTTGTATGTGTTAGTGTTAGGACTCTTAAGCTTAGAACTGAACTTTTTGTAGACCATTATTAATAAGAGAGTACTCTTAAATACACACACGCCGAACGATCATAATAAAACTAAAAAACGCTGCAATATCACAACGTAAGGCGCGATCACGAACATTTGGTGCCGTGACAAGGATTTGTGTTTGGTAAGAGAAATTTCTTTTCGTTTTTTTGTAATCATTGCTGAGCGTACCAAAACGGTTTTACTTTTCTTCAATTCGTTACCAAACATCGAGGGTTCTGTC
Source organism: Anopheles stephensi (assembly GCF_013141755.1). Taxonomy (NCBI): domain Eukaryota; kingdom Metazoa; phylum Arthropoda; class Insecta; order Diptera; family Culicidae; genus Anopheles; species Anopheles stephensi. The sequence continues at coordinate 47,613,039 of NC_050203.1, forward strand.
TTGAAATTCGCTGTCCAGTGCTGTTGTTCTGTATTGTGATGTGTTAATTGTGAACGTGAACATTGTTGATCATACGATCTGTAAAAGGAACTTTGTATCGGGTTAAGTGTCCTGTGTTTAGTGCCATCACTATATCTGCCAAAATCCAATCGATATGGCTAACGCGGCTTTCGTACTATCCACACGGAGAACCCTAGAACGAGCCATAACATTTGTGGCTAATTATGTGCCTGAGCAGACATTACCGACAACGAACGGTCAGTTTAAAACCATGAACACTGCATCAAACATCCAAAATAATTCCAATAAATTCTGATATCTCTATGTTTGCCAGGAATTCAATACAACATCTTTCAAAGATAGTAGAGCCTATAAAGCGACATACCCTGTGGCAGGTATCACATAATACCTTCATTATAAGATAAAGCGAAGCTTTGTGTAACTGTAACACACTCGTAGTAACTGCTACTAAATTTCTGCACAAAACATGTCCGTCATTATGATAATTTTATTCGTCTGCTGCGTTCATCCCAAGCACTCTAAATCACTAGCAATGAACTGCTTTTAATACCCATTCATATGCTTTATCACATCTGTCAATTAGATACAGCAAATTCAGTGTGCTTTGAATGCAGCGCAAAAATAGCTTCATTATCCCGGTTAGCTCCGAACAATGGTCCACAAAACTAAACGATGGTCCTTCTACTAGCAAACGGAGCACTGTAACGTTATTTCATATCAAACCATATCCACATCCGTTCGGTACGTGTGCCTCGATGGACGAACATTCGACGTTTCGACGAACAGTATCTGTTGCTGACCTAAAACCCTTTCGGTCTTTCGGTCAAACAATTTCGGAGCGTCTGATAGTGGGACGCGACATAGAAAATTGATTAGAATCGATTAACCTAATGCGCCCCAAACCCAATGGTCCATACCATTGGCATACATCATGCGCAGGGTCGAGCGATGTTTGTGTGTGTGTGTGTGTTTTTGTTTGGAACTATTTGCAGGGTTGCGGTCTTTTTGCAGGTTGGCCATTTTTCTGCGTCTGTGCATGTGTCGTACGGCGTGGTAAATGATGCAGATGGTTCACATGACCGAAACAGCGGTGGTGGTCGTGGTACCCAACCCGAACCAGATCGGACGCCGGGTCGGTCCGTCGGTCGGTCAGTCAATGGTCCCATTTGCATCGTAACCGTAGCAAATATTCGCAATACCAAACTGGCACTCTCGACGGAATGGAAAACAATTAGCCTTGGTCGGGAAGTTTTTCGCTTACCGTGCACCCCTGCTGCCGGAAACGGCAAGCGTGCAACGTGCCAGAGGAAGCATGTTATTAAGCGACATTCGGCGAACCTAGAAATGGGAGGCGCACGAGTGTCGCTTGTTGATGCAAGGGATGATCATCAAACGGGGTAGGATGTTGTTACTAGCAAATGGGCAAAACTGCATCGGTCGGTACATAGAAAACCGGCAACCGGTAGTCGCTCGTACAACTGTGCCACTCGGTAGTAAAAGATAAACCAACTATCATCACGTATTATCACGAATGTGGTACTTTCATGTCCCGATGCCATTTGCCAAGACTCTTCACGTAGCACCGTAGGTTTAAGTTCCAGCAGGACGGCAGTCCGTTGTACATTTCCTTGAGGGACAAAACGGATTAAAAATAATTATCGTTTATCTTAGTTTCGGAACGTTGTGATGCTAGTGTTGATTGTGGCACGTTTACTACAGCAACAGATGAAAGATGAGATCGTCCCGATGTAACTTGAGTGTTGAGCTTCGTACTTTTCATAGACTTAGATTCCATGAAATTCTAATAAACCTCGACGGCAGTGTAACGAACGAAGTACTTGCTAAACTGGTGTACGCTTACAACGTTGTTTTGAATCTAGCAAGGAACACTTTGGTAAAAGTGTTAGCTAACATCACCATGTTTAATTTTAATTAATTTTAATTTTAATAATTAAAAATAAACATAATGAAAGCTTATATACCAAAAACGGTGGTTCGGTGGTAGAGGCGATAACGGCACCGTCGCCAACGGTCTTCATACGGCGGGACCGGAGTTCAAATCCCATTGATTGATCATAACACCATCTCGTCATTGATGTTAAAAGCGCATGTGACAGCATAGCCATGCTAAAACTAAGCGTCGCATTGATCATATTTGGAATTCCTGGCTAGTTTACCAGGGTTGTAAGAATGAAAATTGTTATGGTCCAACCTGGCTCGGTAGATCTGTCACGGGAACTCAACGGTGACATGCAACGGTCATTGGTTGATGTGTTAGTGCGTTCTACCGAGAGGTCAGCGAACGAGCGTGAGCGTCCTAGTGAGAGATGGAGTAATCAGATTCTACCTAGCGTTCCTAAGCGGTTATCTCTGCCTGATTCGATGTATGTGCTGCGTCCGTGCGTTTGATGTTTTATTGGCGTGAATTGTATACGTTTAAAAGTTCGATGTTATAAATATAAGTCCATTTGAAACTATGTAAAACAAAAATAAAAAAATGACCAAAATCACCTGTCAGGTGAAGGTGTATATATAACTTTTAGTTAATGCCTGTCACGACGGACGACTTTAGAGAACATTTATAGTCCCAGTACACACATACGACTCTGAGACAAAGATTTAGCCAAAAACTGAGGAAATCCTCTGAGCCGCGTTCGAGACGAAGTTGCTCAGAAGGATTTCTGGCTCCGCATGTGTGGAAGGACAATGGAGCCATTACCATGAAGAGCTGTCTTACCAACAGCCAGTCTACGGTAGGCTGGCAATGCAATGATAGTACCATGACAGACGACCTAGCCCATAAAGTCCTGTTAAGGCATCCAGATGGACAGAGGAGGCTTGGCAGGCACACATTGAGATGGAGTGATGCCATTTATGCCTCCGAGAGAAAGGCTTGGCAGATGACGGCGAATGGGATTCGATTCCCGTGTTAAGACCGGCTCCGCTATAGCCTCGGCCTATGGATCGCTCCAAGTTTTTGGTTAAATGTTGAATATTTTAAAAATAAAAAAAAACATTATTCTATACTACTTTCCTGCTCCAACTTTTCAGACATTTCGAAAAGATGCATATTAAATGGAGGCGCCTATTCCCCCGTAAGAGTAGCATCTTAATGTTAAAAATTACATCCATTAACTGACGTATGGCCTTAACTGATTTTATGTACAAATATTCACTCATACAACATAAATGTAATCAATCAGAATGTATGAGGTCAAGTTTTATTAACATTAAAAGATGTAACCATATGATCACTTAGCTATAAAATGTCTTGCTCAACATGTGCAGCTCTTATAGAAATAACGAAGAACTTTATAGCAACGCTGCAATAAAATATTCCAGTTTGAAAATGCGTGTAGATGGAGCACACAGTTTATTAAACTTTCCCATGGTGGAGCTTTCAAAAGCTACGCTATTTTCCATTTTAGTAGAAAGCTTTGGTTTGCCTCCACATTAAAGGCGTATAGAATGCAAGTTCGTACAGGACAATCAGTGGCTGCATGCAACAAAATAGTTCATAATGTACATTTAGATATTAGTACTTTCTTATTTGATTTTTTCATCAAGGACAGCCGTATTGTTCAAAACTAGGTTACAACTTCTTCTCAAAGGCAATCCCGGGTGAGCTCGGACTAACTTTCCTATATTTTTACTTATTTATAATTTAAGTATGACGGCCTGTGCTGTATTGTCCAGAACTTTCCTTTATATTTAAATAAAATTAAGATATTTATTAATTTTATGACTAACTCTTCACACAAAAAATTCGTGTTCAAAAATACAAAACAACTCAAAAAATTAGCCTACACTAGAAGAAAGTTAATTGAAACTAACACATTAGGCGTTTATCAAAAATCAACAAAATCCTGGAAACTTCTCACCATCACCTAATTAAATCATACCGCTCGAAAGAAAATGAGCAAAAACTCGACCAGACGATAGGTGTCGAATGGCCGTGCTAACCGTTTCACCGACATTCCGAAACGGCCTCGTGGAAATCTAAACAGAGAGATCACGGAAAAAGTTTTGTTGTTATCGCTCGCTCATCCCTTTTCTCATTCGCCCGCTCGCACCCACCATGGGGACATTGCTCCACTCGACTGTACGAGTGTTTGTGTTCTCGTGTACTGAAATGTTTACAGAATGCTTGTACGGAAGCGGGCCGTGAAACCGGGTGTTGGGACCGGAATGGGAAACCTTCCGTGCATCCTTTCCGTGTGGGCGCGTGAGTGTTCGATTGTTGACAAGCGAACGTCATCCAACACGCACGGGAAAACGTTTTGCCGGCTTTCCCGGCGACGGCGCAGTAACGGCGTCATGCGCCTCGCACCAATACATCCTCAACCGGGTGGGATGGCTTCGGAAGGATCCGTCATCCGTCGGTTCGTCTCATTCGTAGTTCAACGTTTTCCCGGAACGGTCACACGATTTTTCTGCTCCCCAACATTGACATTACACTAAGGAGTTCGAGCGGGTGGAGGAGCATGTAAGAGTGAAGGAGATAACACACAAAAAAATCTCCAAAAGGATACTCTAGGGAGTATACAAGCGCACACAAACACACACACATACACATCGTAGTGCATTCATTGGTGAAAGTGCGACACAGGGATAATACTGTGACGGAGTTCCGTGGCGTTAATAAAACGTCAGCGTAAGAAAAACTATGTGTTTTCTTTGTGAAGATAGAGCGGAAAAAACGGGAGATTCGAAATGCGATGTAGCTGGCCCATAAAACAAGCGAATCGCGATAATAAGTGAATGTGATTACATAAAATGCTGCGAGAAAAAGTTGAGGAAATCCAATCTCTTCTATCAACGACAGTTTTTAGCGTTGGTGTACTAGCTGCGCTCCAATATTATTCTATTATTGTGACTCAATTTTCAATCACGATATTTATAATAATTCAAAAATAGCAAGTGTTTCGGAAGTTTTGTTCCTAAACTGCGCTTGCTGCCCTGGCTGGCTGCAACGCAAAATGACGTCTTGCTTATTCCCTCGGTTAGACGAAAGGTCACAGGGCCAAGAAATAGCAAGAATCTATCGGTAGCACGGATCGAGAAGCCAACTGTTAGGACCAAACACTGCGTCCACTTTGCGTCTCTAACCCCCTAGCGTCAACGCCGTTCCCCGTTGCTGTTGTTGTTGTGACAGCGAAACATGCGTAAGAGTGTGTACGTGCCCTTTGTTTGTCTGACTGCTGGAGCATACTGCTCCAGTGGTTTGTATGTGTAAGTGTGTGTGTGTGTGTAGTGACATAGATTGCGTGTACGAAAAATTTACCTTTTCCAGGGTAGGAAAAGGCAAACAGCAGCAACGCCACAAATCTGCCTCATGTTTGGCAGCTATTATCAACATCAACATCAGAAAGTTACGATTGCATGCTCCCAAGGCACACATACACACACACACGTAAGGACAGGAAGTGCCGTGAAAAATAGTTTGCGCTTAGAACGGTGTTCGGTGGGTAGCATTAAGGTGCAGACGAAAATGACGTCCGGGTATGAAAAAGGAGTGCGAAAAACAAAAATCTACATTCCACCGTGGACGACTTCACACGAACGTGAAACGCCTTATCGAAACAGGCTTTGAAAGCCCGGAGGGCGAGGGCCTAATAGCCAAGTGCAAGTGCTGTTACGTAGTTTATAATTTGCTGTCTGCTACAAAACAGGCCGTTTTTCTTACTGGAGAAGTTTTTCCTTTCTACAGCTGATAATAATTGTAGGGTTGTGTGAAGTTCTAAAAGAAATGGTGTTGGTGTAGTGAAGGAAGATGGTTTAAAGTGAAGGGAGCGTTTAGTACTTCGTTTGGGGATAAGAAACAAAACGATAATTTAACACGGTTAAATCCAAACAGTGAACCGCACCATGGATCAGCAGCATCCGCTACTGATCGCTAGCGAAAACATCCACGACAGTGGCATCATCGAGGACGTGCACCAGGAATCGGAGGACACCGGAAACGAGGATTACGGCGACGAAAGCAACCTCGAGTCGAACCTGCGCCGGCGGAAGGGAAAAATTATTTCCTGTGTTGAAAATGGTAAGCGTTTTCCGACGCCGAACAGTGGAGTACACGTTTGGCGGGCAAATGTTTCTCCCCCATCTGCTTTGCCGCGAGTCGCGTCAAGCAAGCTTGACAAGCGGCTTGTGCTTTCTGGCCACGTAAGGTAATATTCGGATGGCGTCAAGATCGAACCCTTGTGACACAATCAGCTTACAAAGGGAGAGAGTCTGCGAGAGAGTCAGCGAGAGCGGAAAAAACTGCTGACCAAGGCACGTCAAATTTACATAATCGATGGCAAAGTCATTATCCTTTCGCAGCGTGCAGCAAAGGATGCTGCCATTTGACTTGGTGCGATTTGCCGACGACGACGTAGAAAAATCTGTCACATTGGTGCCGCTGGTCCGGCTCCTTGGGGAAATCTCGTAGTGGTGCGTGGTTGGCGAGTCCCACGCGTAACCCGCCGGCACCTTATCGCACCGTACAGAGTTATCGATTTTTCGCCCAAATCGGCAGTGACGCTGGTCTGTGGGGCTCGTTCCGTTCGTTCGCTCGGTTTGTTGTTATGTAACCTCGCCTCAACCGCTCCAGTACGGACACGGTTTTGCGATACGACGATACGCTCCGCTTCGGTACTCGGTCCCACACTAGTGGCACAGCTATCGTGCAATGAGCCATTCGGACGGGTTGGTGTGTTAGGTCGGGTTACTACTGTTGCACAATTGCATTATTGCATGTGCCCGGTACAGATACGGTACCGTAAGCAGCCGCGATACGACCCGGCAAAACTACTACTACTCTACAGAGTACGGGGCCAATTTCTAGAGCTATTCCGGAAGCGAGCTGGAAGGGTTGTTTTTTTTTTTGTTTTACTTACTCGCTGCTCCAATCAATGTGTAACAATTCCCATACTTTACGATGGCCCCCTCTCTTACACTCTGTTTGTCCTAGTTATTTGCTCTTGTTTTAGACCAGGACCAGCAAGTTGGTCACACGCAACAGCTACAACAAAAAAGGCCCTCAAACTGTCTGAAACTAAATATTGAAGCAAAAATATGTTTGCCCACCATCATCTGCTGTAAGACGGCGAAACGATTGAATTGGCCGAACCGATGATGCTGTTCTTCGGATGGGCATAATGCGAGGGAAAAGCAGCTGGACACTGTGGCAACTTCCCGGACAATGTTTATGGTCGGTGGAGAACCAGACAAAAAACCCTCGCAGCAGATTGCTGGTTTTGTTTCGCCGGATCGTTTCGGGTTTCCCTGTTTCTTTTCGTTTGCAGTGATTCGCATTATTTTTCCAAAGCTTTTACGGGTGTTCATTTAGACCCTTCCGCTTCATTATGTCAATTGTCGGGTTTTTTTCTGTGCTTTCAAAAAATCGCTCCATCTGTCCGATACCAGCGGGTAATGGTCGCCCAGCGCGCCCTGCGCTGCTAACCGCAACCGTTTACGGTTGCCAGAGGTGGTAAATTAATTCTTAAGAAAGCACACAACGCAGCCCATCATCAGGCATCAGGCCATTCGAGCGTTGCAGAATTCGATTGATTTTCATCGAAATTGTGTTTGCTCACCAAACAGAGCGTTGTGATTAGATTTGTTTGCTGATTGGGGGACTCTTGCTGGACCGAGCTCTTGAGTGATTTTGTTTTGCGTTACACAATTTAAACAAACATGGAACCTTTTTTTTCTTATTTTCTGGTAGCCAAACTAAAAGTTGGAGCCGAGGAGATAGCTGTGCCGGTCTTCACACAATGCCATACAGACCGCATCCCGCCTTGGACTGACTATCAAGCTGCGGGTAGAAGGGTCCGAGGTTGTAGTGCCAAGGAAGTAGACTGACCTTCTTGAATTAAAACAGGTGTATTCCATCATGCAATAACTACCTCAGGAATCGAGCGGTTCGTTCGATAAGCGTTTCGAAGAATTCTCCACTAATAATTCATAAACGATTGATTGATTTTTTGCATTTCCATGTTTTGCCTTATTACACTTCGGTTCGTGCAACAGGGGACGCATTTTAATGAGCAAACCCCACTCAAAATGAGCTTTCTATCCGACCGCACGACAAAAATACTAAAATGAACCCATAAAATATTCACCCGAATCGAACGTCAAGGTATATGTGCACCGGGCGGTATCGGTCCGTGCATAAAATTGATGGAGAAATGTTGTTGCGCATTTTACGCAGTATTAACAATTCCATTCACAGCCTAACCGGATACCATTTATTTATTGCTGCGTTTGATAAAATAATCAGAGTCGAAATGGAACCGAAACGTGTAATGCTCGACGTCGTTCTAGTCCGTGGTTTGGAGTGATTGAAAGAATTTTAATCAATTTCAGTGTTTTTCACAATGGAACTGTACGCTTGAAGGATCACTCTTTTGCAAACCATGAACCATTTGGCCTAAGCACGCTGTGAGAAAATGTTCACCGGGACGAATCATTTCAATATCTTGTAACAAACGTTTGATTGGTTGCTGTAAACGTTGACATTGATTGAACGATGGGCAAAAACTTTTACCAATCCATACACCGGTAAAGTTGCCCTTTTCCCTGAGTCAGAGATCCGTCCTTGCCACCCTTCCACGATTCCCAACCAAGTTTTGTAACTATGGAAACTGACGCAAACTGTATGTAACACTTAAAGAGCACTTTCTCTTCCTTGTACGCTTTTCAACGAAGAAAAGCTCTCGTCGCGTGTGTGTTTGTCTGAGTGTGTGAGTGTGCTTGGCGCAATCCTTCATCCTGAATGCTGCAGCATTGATCAAACATGAGTGAAGGAAGGTTTGTAAATTTTGGCACATACGTTGATTATAACACTCACGGAGAGAATATTGATGATGAGCTATTGTATGACCATCAAGAATGTTGACTATAAACTAGTAAAGAGTGATAGCATTCTTGGGAGCAGTCAAACCAATCAAACTAATGAAGCCATACATCAAGGTTTTTTTTGTTTGCATAGGCCATTTTTAAATTTGTAGTATAATTCATTAAAATTCAATAATACTGCATACACATATTTAAATAAGCTTTCCGAGAGTTAAGAATACTAATCAACGTTTAAAGCTAAAATGTTAGTATCGTTATAAAAACACATAAGGACACAGAGTAAGCTGCAGAACATATTTTCATATTCATATTCTGCAAAATCAATAAAAGCTAACTGAAACCTTTATAGTCTTTGGTCTGTCTAAACTAATAGCAGCCCGTTTGTCGCGTCCACTTGATTTGAAATTGACCACAGATTGAAATTGATGTTAACCGTGCAAGGACGATATTTTCATCAAGACCTATGGGACTAAACCCTCGAAAGTTGCTATGCTGTCTGCAGTGCTTAAAGTCTAGCTAGCTAGCTCAAGAAGAGCGCTATTCATTTACATTTCGCAGATCTCAACGTTCTGTTCGATAGTATTCTCGGCCGAGCGGATAGTGCATCCTTCTACCGTGAGTTCCGAATAGTGGGATCACTATCGTTGCATCATTAGACAACTCCAGCTGAAATATCCCGTCGTGCAGCGATTTCATGTGGGTCCAATGACTGAGTCTTGCGGGATTGCCTATTGATACGACACTACCCACCGTTTGGTCTTCACCGAAGTATCATATTTCAAAATACGATAATGGAACTACTCTCCTACAATGAGGAATTCTTGGGAGCTGTACTTCCCTGACACTTACCTGATCTTTTCCCAAGCCGAATTGCCGTCCCAAAAGTCAGTTGTTTGCCTCATTGTGGTTTGTGCTACGACTCACTCCCCCGGGATTTTTACCGACTAAAACCTCCCCTTAACTTAACCACTACTCCAAAACCATCAAGAACACACGTCTCGGCGCCGCATTGTGATAACCTGGATAGGATCTCGCTTATCAGCACTACGGTCACCAACAGCAACCTCGGTGACCTATTAGCACCTCTAGCTGTGATTTGGTCTTTACATGATTTTTTTTTCTTGGCACTACAACATTCAAATTTCTTGGCCTACCATTTCTGGCTTTCTGTGACTTGAGTTCACCCGTAGCAAAGTATAGTCAGCTCTGCATACGGAGAGGCGGTCTGGATGGGATTTGAGTCCCGGTCCTGCCGTGTGAAGCCCGGCAGCGCCTAATACTTATAGCTAGAAAATACAGAATTTTACGTTAACCTGATATACTACAGCGCCAACAATCACTGACTATATTTAAAGATTTCATTTAAATACCGATGCTGAGGTCATTTGATTTAAGAACATTTTCGTGTGAATCTCAGTTTTTGGAGATGAATTTTTCGAAATGCAGGCCATATCATGATGCGAACACGACGAAGATGTTTACTTATTGACCTATTGATTCGCTCTTAGATTTACACGCCTAACATCGTGAATAGAGACTTATTTGATGAAACTCATGTGGTATAAAGTGACCATACGAATATGACGGTTACTTGCATCTAAAGAGTTGTTACAGCACTAAGCAGTCGGTAATGCAACAACAAAAAGCAGGGATTAATCTCTGTACAATCGGCGATGTTATTCTTGCTACCAAGAAATTAGTTAAGATTTATTCAAACATATTCAGCACTTAATTAAAAGGCTGAAAAAGCCTCTTTAAAAACATTCTAAGACATCAATTTTTCTTTTCAACCTCCATAGGCCTTTTGACTCTTGACGGGCCACTCATAGTAGAGATGACAGCGGAACCGGTCTTCACAAGACAGGAACGGGACTCAAATCCCACCCGGGCACCGTTCCCCCAGTGCAAAGAATAACTATCTTACTATGTGGCACTATTAAGTCTAGTAAGCCAACAATGGCAGACATGACCTAAGAGGTCATTATATGAAAATAAGGAAGGTCTTGACTGCCTGATTTCCACTTTCCTTGACCTTATTATACCCTTCTGAGTACGGAGTGATGCCCAATGATGTTATGTGCTATAACAACGTGAACTACTATTGTGAAGCTCCATTGACCCTTTATTATCCTAGTAATAAAATCAAAAATATGTGCTTCAACTCAGTTCAACCTATACACTAGGTCCATATGGTCTGCAATTTTCTCGATATGGGTTTTAGTCGTAACTGCATAGATAGTCCTGAGCAGAAGTGGGCAGTCTGCATGAGATGCGTTACACGATTGAGCACTATGAAAGACTGATGTCGGTACTGTTGTGTTACCGAATTGCGAAGTTTTCGACACACATTATCAAAAAATGAGTCGTTTTTGTAGTAATTGATTTTTTTTTTGTAGTTACCGAAACATGAGATGGACGGGATTTGAATCCCAGTCCTGCCATGTTGAACAACCTAAATCTCTCAGGGCTTAGCCAGCAACTGTTTATCTAAAAGAGCCAATTGGCAATTGAAATAATTCAATGCAAATCCTGCCTTATCTTTACCGTGCTGTTCCATATTCAGCAAACCAACATTTCGGCACAATCCACGGCACAACAATGTAATACAATTTCCGTTACACGTCACCGATCGAGATGACATAATTCAATCAAGCTGTTTAAAACCATTACCATGCACTTGATACCTTGTCCGTATCATCTCGTGCTGTAGAGTGCAATGCATAGCTGGCCGGCCAACCGGAAGTCTGCTGTGGGCAACGTTCCATAAGAAACTGTTGCTCGCACATCAACAACCTCGTGGGTGGTGAGATGAAGGCATGCACGGAGGAAGGTAGGGTGCATGGACACCGTTTTGCTGATTTGCTAGCAATTTGATTATCTAATTAGCTGCCGATCATTCGCACCAGTACCAGCCCGGGTTCCCCGGTTCAGGTTCGTGTTTCCCAAAACGCTTGTTGAACGCCGTGCTTGGTTCTGTGTCGTTTTTATTGATTTATATGAAATAATAATCACATGAAAATTCATGCTGTCTCCGTTGGGCATTGATTGACGTGACGGGGTTGCCGTTGGTTCTTGCTAGCAGTCGAACGCCCATATGGACGTGTTGGTCTGAGCACTGACGGCGATACGTACGAACGAACGAACGAACGAAAGGATGGAAAACGGAAACAATGCACGGGAAAGCGGTATAAATAGCCACCGCAGCCAATTGTTATGAGGGAGGCAGCAGAATCATGTTTCGGGGTTTACACACTAGGGGTCACTTGGGGGGGGGGGGGGGTTAACCCGATGTGCAAATGTGTGAAACAAGATGAGTGCGCTGATCGATTTTTGTGCAATAAAATTCGCGTCTGCCGTGGAACCGTTTCCTTTACAGGACAGCCATTTATGCAGCTCAATTTAACTCGATTAACACGGTTTCGGACTTGCCTTCAATTACGCGACGGTTTCTTTTTTTATTGTGTGCAGACAGTATCCTTCCCAGACCAGTGGAACAGAAATCTAATTTCGGCTCCATTTTTAGCCAATGCATAACAACTTCAGGCGAGCTGAAATATCCTTGAAATGTTAAGCAAATTGCTGGAAAGTAAAACCAAAAATCAATCCCCGTGCCCTATAAATAAACTTTTTCCCTTCACTGCACACCGTACAAAAGCTGACGAGCATAAACCTGGAAAAATGAATGAGCTTGTTCCTATTCGGTGTGTGGGTGTGGGGGGAAAAATGTTCGGGCATTTGATTTTGTGAAATGAATGCCCGATAAGTCTCTATTCAAAGTTTCCACCGTGTTAACTGCTTAAAGAACGAAGTAGAAGGAAAAAAATCAGCTCTACCATTTCCTTCCACCCTAACACGACCGGTGTAATAGACTTCTGGTCACTGTTTCCTTTAACGATACTCACCATGGCACAGTGTGGGGTGTGGGCCCATTCGCAAGTGGCCGCCAGTGCGGTACAGGTGAAAGGGATCCTCGTCGTTTGACGTCAGCACAAATGCGAATCCTGAATCGATTCCAGCGCAATAGGTAACAGCTTGTGTGTCTATATTTTAGCGGTTCAGACCAGGCCTCGGGGCCCGGTCGGTAGAACCGGGTCTCCGGTGGATGGTTGATTCTATCGCGATGGTACGGTTCATGACACCGTTTTGGCTCCAGTATTTCGGGAGCTGGAAGGCCACGAATCAAAGCGCTTTGGACGCTGATGAGAGTGATGTTTATTAATTTCATTTGCTTCACGGTACGCTTCGCAAGATTTGCGGCACGATATATTGCGGCATCTTGGATGGTTGGTAAAACCATTAATAACCTTTTTCAGTAGGATTTTCTTTTCTGAGTATGTCAAAAATCGTAGCTTTTACGTCGGAGGATATATTAGCTCATATTTATAACCGTGAACGTTACGAGACTTTTTATAAATTAATTCGTGATGTAGTAATTTACCAATTTTCATCACTTTTAAAACATTTGACATCCTTTCGCAGCCAACAATTAAGGCACACGGTACAAGTACCAAGGCTTAAGAACCCACAGAAAGCGTGCAAAGCCACCGGACAGAACAATAATAGCGATCTGGACTGACGGTCGTTCAATGTAATGGTTGCGTCATGAAGACGATGCTCAGTAGAAGTTGCACAATCACCGTTTGGAGTGGAAAAGTTTTTCTTTTCCCGAAGATTAAGCACTACAATACCTTTTTGCTGACACTTTAAATTAATGTTTTCGAAAGCTTAAGTTAAATGCTTGCTGCTTTTGCAGGTTCAATTTTAAACCGATGAAAATAAACGAACCACCAGTTCGGTTGGGCGAAGCAGATATCATTAATATGGATTAGATAGGTTTTGTTTTGCCCTCATTTTCATTTGTAGCTGGAAAAGGAACAGCTCCTTTAAAGGTAGGATAACATAAGGAATGGTGATCAATAATCAACACTTTAATCATTTCTAGTATATGAAACAGCAGGGCGGCAGAGTGGCGAGGCGAACCGTCCTCGCGAAGTGAAGATTTGACTAACCAACTACGTGGTATCAAATAGTTTAATCATAATTGAACTATAATATAAGAGCTAAGCTTAAGACGCTTCCAAGAAAAAGATAAACGACACGAAACCCCGTATCGAGTTTATTTCATTGCGATGGTATTTTTATTTTATTTACCTAACCTTAACCGAAAATAATAGCCGTATCAGATCCGCGCCCACAAATATCCATGCGTCCGTCCGTTTGGCGTCGTTTCGGTGGTAATAAATTTGACCGCATTTTCTTCATTATTGTTTTTTCTCGCTCCCCAGCATCGAGATTAATCCGCAGACGTGTGCCTTGTGCCGGCCATTTGATGACACCCCGACGGCTATGGTTGAACAAAATTCCTACCCAGTGTGATGTGGTGATTGAATTTCCAGGTAAATACAATTACGAACCCAAGCGCAACCCTACTGTCATCACCGCCGGTACTGTGTAACGACGGGTTGGATCCCTGTTCTTTCTCTCACTTGCCCCCATCTCGAAACAGAAGACGCTCCGGATGATGCGCTGCGGTGGCTGCTAAACAGGATCAAGGCTAACCCTCCGGAAGGGTTGGGACTGTCGGCGATGGTACGGGCACACGAAAGCACCAAGCGTACCGCATTCTACATAACCGCCCCAATGAATGTGTAAGTAATCCGTGTCCTTACTCACTATGCTCCAATGCCTGGGTTATCAAAAGACGCCACCAACAAAGAACACGATGACAAAAATGCATCTCAAGCAGTTCGGAGAGAGTTCCAAGAGGTAGACAAGAGCGTGCTGGCAAAAGTCGAAAGTCACAAAACAAAAACTTTCCTTCTCATTGCAATGTCATCTAATCTTCTGAAGCTCGTTCCGTTTGAAATTGCTCTCGCACGAATGTCTCCAATCGTAACCTCCGATTACATACCTTTTCCTCCCCCGGTTCTTTTGAACATCGGAACCATAAAAGTCTCTTTCGCCAACCAACCCAACCCCCCCTTCACCCACATTCTTGGCCTTGCGTGCCAAGTTGATAGTACCGTGTACCGTTTCTCCCTCTCATAGATTATTTAAGGCAGCCGAAGATGCCCGCCTGCCCAAGCGACTGCGGACGGACCTCGGCGGAGCGTTGAAGGAGTTCACCAAACGGGAAAGTCATTGCTTCGCCCAATCGAAGGACAGCGAGGGTGCCAACAGCCTTTTTACGTCCCAGGAACGGCAGTGGCTCGTGCTACAGGTAAGCAAACTCATCAATATGAGATCGACAGAGCACTCGGCACGCTCGGCGGAAGAATGTTTGATGGTTACGAATCCCGGACCGTCGCTTTCGTCGCGCCTTATCAGCTGATTGCTTGCCGTTCGCGCGTCACGCGTGCTTACGGCGAAGGTAGCAATATCGATATTTTACTAATACGGCTCCATTACTTCCATCCATCATATCTTGGCATGCTACAGGTTCTGCAGGGTCTGCGAGCTGGCACGTCAGATCTGAAAGCACTGCACGGCCGGGCACAGGTCGAGGAGGGACAGAGCATCGGTAAGTCGGTGGTGATGGTAGTGAGGTATACACACCGCAGGGGGGGGGACTGTTGGGACCGTTGCCAAAACGTTACCATCATTAAAAGCACTCATCGTCAACTGTCATGACAAATCATGCTCATCATCATCACCATCATCAACACGGTTCATTCTAATCTTTTGGCGTTATTTTTGCTGGTAAAGGCTTCACACTGCAGTCAGCAGGACCGCAAAGACCGAACGGCGCGGGTTTTCTGTGTTTTTCCCCCCATGGTCATTTTATCCTTTTTGCTATATTCGAACCGACACCACGAAGCTTTAGCCATCCAGCCAGAAAAACGTCCGCCATTGACGAAGGAAACTCCAAAGTTAGGCCAACCAAGCACAGTGCCTTGCTCCGTCCCGATTGCATGGTGTGACTGGCGCTGCGATAACCTTGCCCAAGTCTCACACATGCTAGCAGCAAGAGAGTTACCGAGAAAGGTCTCCGGTGAATCAAACTTTCGCATGTATGTTTGTGGATCATATCTTGCAATAACGCCGGTCCTTGGTTTAGAAGTGTTTTCGGGTGAGGATTTTGTTTGCCCAACTTACATGTGGTCCGTTTGAGCTTGGGATGCCTGGGCCTTGCTCAACATGTGTTCAGTGTGCCTCGGGCAGTTGCACGGCAGCTCGTCTATCCCAGTAATCTGCTTGCCAACCACCGGGATTCCGTAGTCCGGCCGAACAAAGTCGACCACTCAGCGAAACTTGTTAAAAGTTTATTGTTGGCCAGCAAGTCATGAATCGTCTAATGCGGCACGATAAGAAGCGCACAAGCGAAAATAAACCATCGGCCTGTAGGATGTGTGCTCGGGCGCAGCACTTGGGAAAGTGCTTATTTGTTACGATTTAGAATTCTTTTTTACACTCCGTGATTTATTTACATTTACACAGCTTCTAACGATGACCCTACTGCGGACAAGTGGATTTGGAAAAATGGATGTAAAATATTAGCTTAGACAGCATAGTTTGAAGAGCCCTCTTTGGGTTGTGTATGAAGATTTGGTTTGTTTAGAAATGGGGCTCTATGCTTCAATGATAGTGACGCTCCTAGTGGGCAAAAATGGAACCTTTTTACAGCGTGTTGTTAAGAAAAGTTCGTTCGACCTGCAAGAGGAGAAGCGAAAATTTATTAAGCACAGTTAACCGAATAATCCTTCAGCGTCAACACGGAAGCTGGCAAAACGGTTAAGGTTATCTAAATCGTCTCAGACGTCTATCCGTAAGGTACAAACTAGGCGTCGGAGTGGAGCCGTAAATCATCAACGGCGCTTCGGAAAATCAAAGCTAACCCTCATCTCTCGGACTAAGATTTGACCAAACATCTTAACGCTGACCGCTCTACTGTACGATGAATCCGACACCGAGAAGGATTTGAGAGTTTCCAGAAACCAGGCTTGGAAAGCCGACTATAAACAAATCCCGGATGTTCAATTTTATCATGGCTTCCGCTGGCGACAATCTCCATAAGAAATTTAAATTTAGTTTTACTCATATTCTCGCGAAACAATTTATGATATGGCACAGAATCTGCTTGCTTTCTTTTTTTGTGACAAAAAGGAACATTATTTCAGATTTTTATAAGACTGAGTTCCATAAAAAATAATTTTACCTTTTTTAAGGCCTCCAGCCAGCTGCCATTATGGCAACAGGGTAAAATTCATATCAAACTCTTGAATCCACCAAATTGCCCCCAGTTCGATCCAATAGAGAGATATTGTAGAAAAAGGGAGCGGTAACTAAGGATATTTGACTGGTGAAGAATTGGTAGAATTTATTGGTTAAAACGATGACTGAAAGTAGCTTTGCACAGGTTAATAGACATAGTAGAGGATATCCCGGCGTTTTTTGAAATATCCAGAATCTTCGTGATACCCTGTAATACAAAGTGCCCCATTTCTAAATGAACTAAGGTTAAATTGTACTACTCTGTGAGTTTATCAATGTCTCCACATAGCAACACACGTTATTATTAACCTACAATCAGTCCGACGTTGCAATACAGTCCTCTTCAAACGTCACCACACTTCTGTGGAATATGCTGCAGAAAAACACAATTACCTGATAAACTTGTCATTCGATTTATCGCCCAGGCGATGACAGCCAACTCAGCCACTCAGCGGAGTATAACACCGACAGTTTTATGTTGCCACCTTTGTACCCTACCCAATTATACCGACACCCACTAAGCGCCAATCGATGTGACAGGAAAACAAAGGCAATGAGTGTGGAGAAAAATGGTATGCAAAAAACACACAACACAGCCCAACTTGTTGAACTGTCGCTAGTACACGTCACACTGTTTAGGCATGCCAAGCCGCTCATCAGCATCAGCGAAAGAACAATCCACTAATTAGCACTAATCGATAAAACATGATGAAGCGTGGTACCGTAGTGGTACTTTTCCCAATCCTTGTTCAACGAAGCGGATAAAGCTTGAGAGCTCTTCTGTCGCGCTTTCTTCAAGAGGAAAAAGTGACTTCGTATCATGTCAACGTGTTACGGTACATTAGAAAACCATTTACGGCACATCTCGAGGGGGTTCGTCAAAAGTCGTTGATCGATTTTCAATTCAAACTTAACTTTGTTAGTAGACATTTTTCTGTCCATGCTCTGGTTGGTTTTGAGTAATCAAGCCTTAAACTCAGAACCGGTAGACCGGTGTATTAGAACCGGAATGCTAAGCATCGCACTAATCTGACTCTGGCTCATGACTGAGAAAATGAGAATGAAATGAGAATCTCATTGGAACGACCTATTAATATGAAACTCGTTCCTAGAACATCATAAATATACAGCCGCGTGGGCTCATGAGTTCGTATCACATTATGAGCATTTAATGGTGTATCTCATTAGGTTAGGGATGCATGCTCACACGGTCTCATGTGCCACAGGAGCGCATCTTCTTTTTTTGCCATTTCGAAGCATAATTCCTTGGGAACCATTTCAGGGTTCACACAGGTGCGAGCCTCGGATGGGGTGCTACTTCGAATGTTAATTAATCTAAGACTTTGCGATATTATCTCACTTCGGGTTCGGCACACAATTGAAAATTCCCTTTTTTATTTTCTCGACCCCCGTGATAAACTAACGCTCAGCATTTGGTTATGGTTTTCAGTGGCCGCCTGGCAAGAGCTGGGCCTTATAACGCAGGTTTTCCCGCTCCACGAGACCACCGCTCTGCAGCAGCTCCAATCTAGCTGGGTACGGAAGTTCTTCGCACCGCAACCTCTAGGTAATAATTAATGTAGCTTGTTCCGGTGCTCCGACTAACCGGATCGCTCGGTATATTATTTCTGAGCGCTGTTGGTAGCAAAGGCAGCAGCAAAATTGTTATCCTTTAATTTGTCTACTTGGTATGTGTGTGTGTGTGTGTGTTTTATTTTTTATTTTTTTCGCGTTCTGTCTATGTCCGCCGGTGCTCATTTCGTATTTATACCGTCCGTTTTTCCCTTGCAGACGATATAGCCGCATACTTTGGAGTTAAAGTGGCGCTTTACTTTGCCTGGCTGGGACACTACACCTGTGCCCTGTGCGTACCGGCCGTGCTGGGCACCATTCTGTATGCAGGGCTTTGGGGTCGAGGACAGGTAAGTTCCCACAATAACTCTACACCGAGACCGTGCGCGATCGATCAAAACGGTACGGTTTACAACGGCTACTACTAACCTCGGCACGGTGTCCCTGTACGGTGGACACATTTCCTTGACCGCTTATGTCTCGTTCACAGACGGCTCAAGACATTGGACACGTCATTTTCTCGCTCTTCAACGTAGCCTGGGCGTCACTCTACCTGGAAGCCTGGAGGCGGTACTCGGTCGAGTTGGCCTTCCGCTGGGGCACGCTGTCAACGCCACCCGAGCTGCTGGAGCCTCCGCGCCCACTCTACAAGGTCTTTACATCCGGATTGGCCCCCTGTCAAGGACTTATTTAGACAGCCCCTTCATTCCCTTGTTTCTCACGGGTTATTTCTCTGTGCTCTGAATATTTCCTCTCCCTCTTTCTCTCTTTCGTTAGGGGCCACTCGAGGAAAGCTCCGTAACCGGACGGCTGGAGCCGAAGGAAGCTCCGGCCTGGCAGCGGCGAGCCTTCCGTTATCTAGTTAGCTTTCCAATTATAGGGCTCTGCCTGGTGTTGGTGTTTATTGTGATGTTCCTGATGTTGAGGCTGCAGGTATTTAGACGCACACCTCTCCTCCCCTGTTAGCGAATTCTCCCCTCTTCGCACGCTTCGCCTCACCCGTTCCGACCCGATTCGGATGCGCGGGTCGTATGGCTTTGCTTTCTGTAATTGAACTGTTTTTTTTCGGTTTACGTTTAGCTTCTTGTTTTGATCATCGTACCTTATCCCGAACATTACCGTACCCTCATCATGTGAGTGTGTGTTTTGCGACACTTTACGGATCCCGGGATTCCTCCCGAGCTCGTAAACCTAATCCGCTCATGAATATTCATAACCGTTCCTCTCAAAATCCTCCCATGCCGGATCACCAGCTCCATCTGGCACACATTAATCACTTTGTTTTCCACTTCGTAGCCGTATTGCCACACACCCAGACACAGTTACACCACAGACTAACCACCGTACACCCGCGAAGAACGCTCGCATTACATTTCGTTATTACTAATTTACAGGATTGGCTCGATCAACACTTACCCTATAGCAGTGCTGGCCTGTGGGAGTGCATGTGCATAGTGTCTCAGGTCTGAAATTTATGTTCTTTACGTTCTTACCACACCCCGTTGCCGGTAGCATTTCCCCCATTTTTACCACCTCCCAACCATTCATGCTCCGTTCCTTGTCCCCATTCGCCTGTCTAGAAGAAGATCGTGTGTGTTGCGAAATGATATGTTGCGCTTAAGCCCATTGCTCTAGCACCGAAATCCAATAAATGTTCATCGATAGTGTAGCAGTAGTTGCTCCGTTGCTCGGAACGGAATGAACGTATTGCCATGTGGATGACATCCTCATCAACGTCATCATCATCATTATCATCAACAGTGGTAGAAGTTGTGTTAGCAGAAAGGCGAGAGCTTTTCGGGAAGAGTACACACATTGTGCACATTGTGGCATTGATTTAGTGGCTTGCGATGTGGCGACCCCAGTTCGCACCATGTAATCTGATAGCAGGTCTAGGGGGCAGACATGCTGTCATTCCTGCCGGTTATTGATTGAACCAGTGAATGGTACTTTTCAGAAGAAGGCACTGAAAATCTGAGTCTTTGCTTCATCATTGCTTTGTCATGACAATGCACAACAATCTAGATGCAAAAGGGACGTCTGTGTGTTATGAAACCGGATAACTTGCTTGAATTTTAGGTTTTTTGATTTGTAATATCAACTTATTTGAATGGTAGTCTAATATAATATATTCAAATTACTTCTCAATTAATGTCGACAGTACGAATAGCTTTACCACACTGCTTAAATGACAGCCATTTTGAAAGGAAATCTAATTAATTTATCATTGCAATTGCAATCAAAGCTATTTTAACATTACCAATCTATTTACAATGTTCACCACGAGTGCATTTGCAAAGGTTACATAGTTTTGTTTAATGTTTAATTATTTTTCGAACATAAAACGGTTCCGTAATACCAGTTTTCGAGCACATTCGGACGTGTTTGTGTTGCATATTTGCATACAGGAGTAGCGTAGTGCATCGGTGAACATTTTGTGCCACCAAGCGAAAAGGTGGAAAATAAGTGGAAAGCCACTGATGTCAACAGAAAAGCTTGGGCCACAATTACAATCGAACGGAACCGAAATCGATTTAAAACTGAAGTTACACACGGTTGCAATCATATTTTCATTCCATATTACTGTGCTACCACCACTATCTCTACATATTTCGCTCTCGTTCTCTCTCTCTCTCTCTCTCTCTCTCTCTCGTTTTCTGTTTTTGCTGGTTTATTCTACGTTTTGCTCTGTCTGCTTGTGGTTCGTCCCTGACTCCAACCTCAACCCAATCGAACCCACCCCATCAATACGATATGCGTCAATGCGACATCCATACTGCAGGACTGGTGGGATGCCAAGCTGCCGGAGCAGGGCGTTTTCAGCTGTTTGAGCGTAATACCGAAGGTCTTGCTGGCCGGCGCCATTACACTAATGGACGAAGCATACTACAAGCTCGCCGTCTGGCTGAACGATAAAGGTAAACCCCGCCGTGTCGGCAGAAGAAGAGCTCGGGACGCGCCAATTTATACAATTTATTGCACCAACTATCGACAGAGAACTATCGGCTGCAGTCAAAGTACGAGAATCATCTCATCGCCAAGGTGGCCCTTTTCCAGTTTGTCAACAGCTTTCTTTCCCTCTTTTACATCGCCTTTTACCTGCGCGATCAGGACAAGCTGAAAGAGGTACGGGGGCTACCGAAAGGGGGGGGGGCAACGCTATTTTGTAACCTAATTTGTCGTACGTGCGAAAGCCTGTACGCTTGCTGAAAATATCCTTTTTTGCTCTCTATCTCTCTTTCTTTAAACGTTATTTATCTGGCTTGTGTCCCGTGCGGCTGGGAAAATCAAAATGGCTAATATGCATTCACCGGGCTGTGTCGTGTAACTTCGGTATGATAGCAACTGGCTGGTTTGCTGATATCGCGACAGATCATCGGCAATCTTCGCGAGTCCGCCTGGCCCTATCTGGTCGAGCAATGGCGCCTGGCGAAGCTGAGCTTCAAGATGTGGGGTGCGCTCAGTCCCACGCAGGAGCTCCCACCGAACATTGCGTCCTCCTCGTCCACCACCACCATCACCAGTACCGCTAGCAGTGCTTTGTCCGCCCCGTCATCCATCATGGGCGGTGCCGGCGATGGGAAGCAGCCGGATGAAGGCAAAAGTCCTTCCGAGTACTCGTCATCCTCCACCACACCGAAGCGATCGATCGGGCAGGCTGAAATTGAAAGCTCCCTGTACAAGGTAAGCACAGAAGAGGGATCAGCGGGTGATGAGTTAAAACTGTTTCTAGCCATAGAGCGAGCAAAACCGGGAGTTCGCCATCGATAGCCGTATTGACTCGAATGGGAAGTAGCGGAAGGAATTTAATTTGGAAAATGTGTGTCCCCACTCTAGAGCCCTCCTAACTGATTAGCTTTAAGTGCAATAATCACTTGGTAAACTTTTAATTAACTACACGCGTAATGTAACCTTTTCGCTTCCCAGTACGATGGAACGTTTTCCGACCATCTGGAAATGTTGGTTCAAATGGGGTACGTCGTGCTGTTTTCCGCCGCATTCCCACTCGCTGGGCTGTGCGCGTTGGCCAACAATCTGCTCGAGATTCGGTCCGACGCTTTCAAGCTCGCCCATGTCCACCAGGTAACATGATTTGCAACGCGGCACACCAATGCACCAATCGACACTAAACGAATTGTCTTTCGCTTGTGATTGTACGAAAAATAACCTTAGCGGCCATTTGGTCAACGGGTGGCGAATATCGGCACGTGGCAGAACGCGCTCGGAATGCTCGGACTGGCAGCTGTCATCGTAAACTGCGCGCTGATTGGACTGTCCGGCCAAGTGTCCCGCCTATGGCCCGGCCTAACATCCACCCAAACGGTCATTTTAATCGTGGCGCTCGAGCATGTGATGCTTGGATTACGATCGGCGTTGACGTGGCTGCTGCCCGAGCTACCGTCCTGGCTGGCGGCCGAGATCGCCCGGGCCGAACACTGTCGGCGCGAGATGCAGTGCAAAGGACCGTCGCCGCGTCAAACGCCACCATCGCCACCGTCCTCCACGTCCATCTCGCACCACGATCAGGACTTTAACAGCAATCAGGACATTTTCGACAAAACCGAGCAATCCGTTGGCAGGTAACGTTGACATGATAGAAACCCACTTTAACGGACGGAAATGGCCATCCCAGTCTCAACTCACGATGCTACGCTTTTCAATGTTTCCCACAAGATTCCACATATCTCCTAGTCACGACAATAACCCGGAAAGCGAACTGGAGCGGGCCGCCGCCAAACTGGACAACCTCTCCATTCATCCGGTTCAATCCCCAGTAGCGCAACAAATGCGCCAAGATATGCAGCAACAGCAGCATCAGCAGCAGCCACAACCACAACAGCACAAAAACTCTCAAAGCAGCTGCGATAATATGGACATCTTTGCCATGGACACGCGTGACGTTTCGCCAGATTCGCCGATCTCCCAGGTAGTAGATCGTGTTCCCCGGGCGGGGACCCACTTTCGCCGCATTGCGTTTTCTTTTTTCTTCCCTTTTCTTTGTCGCTCCAAATCTCACTCTAACTGGCTCACCCGTTTTGTAACAATCTCTCTGCTGCTACTCGACACGTTCTTCACGTGGAAGAATTTGTTCTTCTTTCCATTGATTTCCTTGCAATGATGAGAATGTACGATCGTATGCTTATGGTAGCAGCAAAGGAACATGAGTCCAAAGAAAGAGTTGCTTTCTTAAACTATCTTGTAATTATGCCAAATTTATACTTTAAGCTCTTAAACCTAAACTCTTGTATAGTTGAAGTTTTAATTTAATAAGATAACTATTTAATGATTTTGCTGTTTTCACTAATAATTATATAAATATTTAGGACTAATGTTCCTTTGCTGCGATCTTGCTAAAGGAGGAGACGCTAAAAATCTGTACATAGAACCATTGTACCGTGCTCTCGACCAGTCTCGTGAGAAAACGGCTCCTCCGGCAAAGCATCCACGATTATCCACGTTTGCTTCAGACTTTTGGGCAAAACCTGTCCCAAAATCTTCCTTCTCCTAAGTACAAGCTGCTTCCCACCTTTACTCATACATATAACCTCTTTGTACTGTATTTTTATGCCTCTTCCTCTTGTTTTCCTAAAACGTTTGGCAAATCAAACGCGTTGCTGCTCCTTCACAAACGCCATTTCCATTTACAACGATATCGCTCATGTCGACGACGATTTTAATCCTGAATTCTAATTACGAAACGAAACCCCCGTTCCTCCCTAGACAAGCACAGTATTATTACGACCTCTTCAAGATTCTCCTCTTAGTGGTCAATCTGCACAAACCGTTGCATTAGAATCGTCACAAACGAATTCAGGGTATGATATCTACTTTCTTCCTTCTTACTACTATCATTTACCAACTGTTGTTTGTTTGTTTGTTTGTTTGTGCGTTGCTCTCGTTCCAATGTGTTCCATTACCTGTATTTGTTGTTTGCATTTAATTTCGATATCATCAAGGTGTGTGTGTTTGTGTTCCTTTCATCAACATTTTTGTCCAGGAGAACATATTCATGTCAAGAGTTCGATACGTGTTCTTAAGTTCTCGTTAACTCGCTACCGTGTTGCTGTGTTGCCGCTTAATGCATGTTGCATACTCTTCGGTTTATTTGTTTCAATCACCGTTTTAAAATATTATGACTAAATGTGCTACATATCTACATGTTCCGTTTGTTCGTTTTCTCCGTTCCGCACGTTTAGCACTTTTGTTAAACCTTAAGTTTCTGTGTAACCAATGAAGATTGGTTTTAAACCCAGCTCGCAATTCCGTACTTCGCCGTGCAGGGAACACGCACCACGGAGAGTGATTTGGAGCGATTGGAGGGATCGGATAGGTGAAAAGGGGAATTGAAACAGAACCAAAAATTACCCAACAAGCATGACAGGCATGTGCAACCCAAATCACTCACGTCCGTCAAGGTTTGTCGCTTGTTTCAGTGCTTGTTCCAGCCCGAGGCTTAAACATCAACACCCTTGCTCAATTTTATAATCAAGAAAATCTTTGCTAAGTTTTTTGCACAAATCAGAATATGTGATTCGTATCGCTTTTTTACTGCATTAACAATGCTTTGCGAAAATTGGAGCAAGTGTACGATAAGGGCAAGTGAGCCACCAAGCATACATACATAGAATATTTCGTACCTTTGACTAAACCTAAAATGCCGTATTTATCTGTCAGCATTTGTCCATTTGTATCACCTTTTTTATGGTGAGTAGCAACATTGGGTGTAAACTTATATTATTTCAGAAAAACCAAATAACCTGAAAAAACACCTAGAAAAAGTATGTGTTACATTGCAAAGCTCATACAAAAGGACATTAATTTGTAGGGACAAACCAGAGACAAAAAAATATTCTTTTGTTGTAAAATTATCTTTTGTTGTTAAGCTATCAAAAGCGTAAATATTGTTGCTCAGAATTGTTGCATCCCTATCGATTCTGCTGTGATACAGAATCAGAATTAGTGGATTAGGTCCCAAAACCGGAGGCCAGTGACCAAAATGGAAATAGCAGAACGATCCGTAACCGAAAAGAGAGAGTACTTACTTACTTATCCGACGCTACAACCGCTTCACGGTCTATCCTCGATATCGCTCACGGTCCAGCGCCGTCGTCTGCCTATCCATTGTCCCTGCTATTCTGGCTGACCGCCTCCTCTATCCGTATAGGCGGTCTAAAAGGACTGTACGGAATGGGTCGTCCGGTGTCATTCTCATGAAGTGATCAACTCACCGGAGCCTGGCGAGTCAATCCACTTAAAGATGGTGAGATCGTCATACAGCTAGTAGAGCTTGTCCTTGTAGCGGCTATATGGTTGTAGGCGTGTGTGAGTACTGGGACTATAAATGTTCTGTTCGTCCGTCGCGACAGATATTTAGAATGATGTCTATTGCAAACCAATCATGTCTATGTCATCAGCGTATGTCAGGACCTGGATTGCCAGGATCACGAATGGCTCTATCTAGCGGCAGATGAAACCGAAAAGAGCACTTTGGTGACATGAATCGCTCAGTAATACTAAGTTTCTTCAAAAAATCATGAAGCACAAGAAATCAACTCCTTTTGCCAGTTTGGACCTAAGTTCTGGTCATAAACATGACCTAGTGAAATGCATGATTTTCATTTGTTTTTTTTTATGAAACTCTTTGATCTCTTCTAGATGTCTTGTTTCAAAACACAACAAATAGACGAAGAAAGAAGTTACAGAATGAACGTTGCTTAACGTGGTACACTTGCCCCAATTTTCGCTTATTGAAAATCTCTTAAAACTGCTTAAGGAATTTCGTGTTTGTCTCATTTTAATGTTTTTGCTCTTTTTTGCGTGATATTATTTGCTAAATATTTCATAAAACATTGTTCAATATTTGTATGTATGCAAAGCACTCGGTCCGCATTGTATGCTTCCAGAAGATTCAGCCAATGTTTTCCATTTGCCGCCATGTTTTTTGCCAAAATATATATGTAGAGTGTTTGTCTCATAGTAGCAAAAGTAAACGCTCGAAAGCGAACTTCTCTAAACAACTGGGAAAGCCAATCTTCGTAGCAGCATTGTTTTTTTGTTTTCTCCACCGAAGTTGACCGAACAAGCTGAAACACACGTGTATTTCTCGATCTCTATTTCTTTTTTTCCCCGTTTTTTACCATTTAAATGTTTTGGTCCGACCAAAAATCCGTCTCCATGCAATATTTCTTTTACTACTACTACTACTACTTCTACTACTACTACTACTACTACTACTACTACTACCGTACAAATAGTGCATGTCTAAAGCAGCCAAGCATTAAGCTCGCCGACATACCGCCCTACCGAGGACAAGCGATGAAGCACAGCTGTAGTATTTACGATAAGCGAAGCATCAACCTTGGGTACGGTTTGTTTTGACCTACAGATATCCCTTCCTGTCGTAGTGATCCGTGTTGGACGACGAACCTTGTTCTTCGGTTATCATTTCTACTCTCGCTTTTTGTGTGATTGGACTTTTTCAATTTTTTCGTTCGTTTTTGTACGTGTATCTGTCTTTAAACCAATTAATCCTACTACACTTTTTCTGTTATGCTTTACCAAAATTTGAATTTACTACTTAAATTAAAAAAATCTTCACTACTTTTTCTACTTCTTCTTGTCAAGTTTTACGCATTCTTCTAATAATTCAAAGCTTAGCTTTTCAATCTGGCAATTAATATTTCGTCTATTTAAACACTTTTCCCTCAACGCCTAGAATGTAGTAGTCCTGTTAGAGTAACACACAAACGTTAAACAAAACACCTACTCCTTTCCAACTGGTAGTGATGGTGTCTTCAACCTCCTCGGGGTTCAATGGCTTAACGCTGATGTTTCGCTTTCCGTTTTTCCCACCATGACAGTGAAATTTCGCAGAGCCCTCGGGTTGCGTCGAAACCGATCCAGATTCCAGAAATTCCACCGTTCCGCAAGCAGGCCCACTCCACGATGCACTCGCCCGTCAACCAGAGCCCGCAGAATCCCGCGCACATGTCGTCCGCCAATCCTTCGCCGCCGCGGATCGCCGAAATTCCACCGTTCCGGCCGCGCAACCGCTCCAAGGAATGGATGCCCAACATCGAGGTGGGTCGACTGAAGGTCAGTGCTTACGCGTTCCAAGGCCAGTCGTTTGCTAATTGTGTGAATTTCTGTTCTTTTATTGTCCGTTTCTTTCCCTACATTCCCCTACATCCGCCTCCCCCCTTCATTCATCTTTCCCCAACACACTATTACTTTCACTCTCGAACATCACTCATCGCTGCAATGAATTCCTTCCTTTCGGGTGCAATTACACCAACCAAAAACGTTCAAAATTATCCATTCCGATCCGGTGGATTTGTCCGCGTTAATCGCCCAAACTCAATCGGGGGTGTTATTGGATTTTCATTTGCTGCCTTTTCGTCCTTCATGGCTTTTATTATTCGGTTTTGTTTTAATTTTGCAACTATTCTCATGATCTTCATCTCGATCGATCGATGCTTTTGTCCTGCCCGATCCTTCAACACTGCAACCGTCGGGAAATGGCATGGGACGAATGTCCTGCGTCCCGTCCTCCTCTCCCTCACATTCCTCCCTCTCGTCATCATTTTCTTGCATACATACATTGCGTATGTCTGTTTGCGTGTGTGCGTATGTCTATCACTCGCATCGGCAATATCGTAGCACACCGAGCACCATCTCACGATTGGCCCTAGCGGAGGAGCCGAATGGGCAAAACGCTTGAAGGCAGCCGATCCTTCCATCATTCACAGAAGTACCGACTGTATTGTAGCGAAGGTTGGTAGAAGTACTACTTGCGCCACTCACCAAGGGTAGCCATCACCCGTACCGCCACCCCACACCCCACCAGCCCACCTCACCCCCCGTTTCACACTCAATGAGGGCCCCCTCGTTTTCTAGCAACACTCGATTCGTGCCAGCCACTGCCAGCCACTGCGTTTACCACGTTGCGCGTTGCATGATGAACGCATGGACGAAAGCACAACTATCACGAACTATCACGATTCGCAACTCCTCGGTCCTCGCCGGTTTTCAATTTTAAACGTCAGTCGCACACACAACACACCGAAAGGTCACCAAGCGTTTCGGGTAGTGGAAAGTTTTGCTTTCTCAACGATGCGCTGGAAGCTGTTTCGTTGTTTAGCTGTTTCGTTGTTTGCTGTTTCTTCTTTTTAATTACCAAATTGGCCGGGCTTCCTTTGAAGCGAGGGCGACATTGCAACTGTTTCACAATGTCAACAAGTTTTGATAATTTCATACAAAATGGAGAACACACCACATTGGACCAAAGCTATCATCATCAGCACATTTTGAAACAGTCGGATGCACAAAAACCAACTTTCTGGGATACCGCTTTTCCTAGATTTACAACCTTGCTTTTGTTATTCGGGACAATTCGTTCGTACCATCACGCTGTATCGGGAATGTTCTGTAGTCTGCCAATACCCATGTCTTTTTAATTATCCATGTTCCCTCTGTGTCTATAAGAACGCATGATTTGCTGTATCAACATACTACTCCACCACAGATCTTGTCAATCCCACGTTATAATCTGTTTGTTGTCTGTCCATGAGTGTTGTTCCAAAAATGTCTAGCCTCACGTATCTACAAACAAAACCACGCGATGTAGCTTATGGAGATTTTTCAGAATATACAGATAATTATCAGCATACGAAAATCTGTTTTCCTACGATAAGTTCAAACCTCCTAAGAAAGTCCTGTTTTAAAGCTCAACTGGACAACGTTTTTGATTGTGGAAAATTTAAGATTTTTGTATTAATGACGTATGCATAAAAAATAGACTGATTTTAGTTTTTTTTTAAATGGGGAGATTTGTTTGCTCCCCGTACGCAGGGCTTTCTACTTTGCTAGTCATGTCACAGAAGACCTTTCGAGATTGTAGTGCCAGGGAGTGAGAAGAAGATTTGTTCGTAGTATGATTATAGTTGAATCTTTCTAATGCAGCAGAAACTTGAGAAGCCTCATAAGCTAAATTTTTGGTGTTTTCCGTGGTTAAACTTTGTTCCAAAGTCGAGAGCATCCGTCTAAATGGTGAAAGATATATTGGATAAGATGGACATCATTGGACATCATCGTCAATGACTGAGACGAAGCCGAGAAATCTTGCGATTCACACTCTCAGCAGCGTCCAATATAATTTTATGGTTCTACCTTCATCAGAGGACCATAACCTTTCCTTTGGTGTCCAATATAGAGTGAAAATTGATTGTTGATAAGGATCGAAAAGAGGTGAACATTTTCAAACATTTTCTTTTAAAGATAGTCAAGGCTTTAAAGCCACTCGAAAACGTGTAGCAAAATGTTTGTAGAATGCATATAGGAGATAGACATCGAACTGCTGGAGGTTTATTGGCATCGTCATGTAAAGTTAGTTTTTTATGCATACGTTATTGTCGTAATCGACAATGTACCGTTAATCTCGATAATCTTTGTAATTCGATCGACTCTCTCCGATGCTGCGTTTACTTGGAAATCATCAAACTCCTTAAATATATTATGATAAAGATGTTATTCTATTAGTAATTTCCAGTCTTTGGGTTTTGTTTTTTTTTCACACACGAGAAAAATTACTTCGCATTAGCGGCTTACTATAAGCATATACAATTATGTTCAATAAATGTTTATTTTAAAAAAAAAATCTTATTCAAAAAATGCATTACTTCTCACGTTTGCATAATCTCTTAAAAACATTCTTAACGGACGTTAGGTATTTGTAATTGTATTACAAGTACTGCAAACCCTTTAAGGTAATTTAAATTCTTAAAAAACTACGTGAATGTTTCATGCAGTGTTCTTGAACAAAGTTGTATAATGCTTATTTTCTTAAAACTCATCAAGCTAAATAAGTATTTAAATGGTCACTAAATATTTTAATTAAAGCTCGCAATAACTATCTTTTCAACCTAATGTTTCGATCTGATTGTAACTCATATCCGTATCAACCAAAAATCGATCTGTCTCATGCCTCGTTCAACTCGCTCTCCACAACTTACCCTACCCCGTATCGGTGTCTATTTATACGTATTGTGACTCGTAAACGTGTTTTGGTAAACCAACAAAGCTGCTGCTGTTTTTTTTTTTTCTTTGTTGTTCCGTATGTGCTAATGCCGTCACCGATTCCGCTAGATTCTGCATTTCATTGTACGTTTATAATCGCTGTCTGCCGCTGCAAGCCTCTACCGAATCGGAGGGACATGCATGTGCATCGTGCACTCACCTTGCGTACATTTATAATTACAGCAGCAGGAACTTGCTACCGGTTCGGATTCGGAGTTGCTCAAACCAGCACCGTCCTGGACAAACGTGGCAATCAAGGCCGGTGAACAGCAGGCAGGCACAAGCAACAGTGCCCCCTCGGTAAAAGCGCCAACCGAAGAAGAGGCCAAAGGTAAGCATCCTTCAAACAGTCAGCCAGCGAAAAGGCGTGTGAAATAAATGTTGATCTTTTTCTCGTTCCTTCCAGCGGCTGAGCTTGCCGCCAAAAAGTCGCGTCTGAAACAGAGCCTAGTGAAACGGGCACGATCCGTGGCCATTTTCTCGCTCAAACTAAAGGAACAGCGAGCAAAACGAGCGGAAAAAATGGCGCTTGAAGCACTGGTTCGTATATACTGCTCGCGGTGGCAACCCCGTCCAAATGTTTACCGATTTCTGTCCTTTTACCCCACAGGAAGCTTTACCGGCCCCACCACCGGGCGGCGAACTGTCCCTGATACCGATCGAGCAGCTCATCCAAGTGGACGATGTACTAAGCCAACGAAACCATGGTAGCGGGTCCGGTCACAACAATGGCCATTCGTAAGCTGGCAACCGCCGGCCTGCCCGCGTACTGTACAAAAAACTACATACCTTGAAGATATCCATGTTCCCGATTCTTGGCCTTGCCACCCCCCCCATATGCTAATACCGCGCATGCAGCAGACTACTTTCTCTTTCCGATAGTATTAGGAAGGCGCTGCAGCTAGTGCAGCACATCCTGTTAGTGTACGGCCCTTGTTCGGTCACGATGTACAATTATCGGGTTTAGTTCGACGTCTAACAGTGTTAAGCACAAATCTACACATCAATTC
Source organism: Anopheles stephensi (assembly GCF_013141755.1). Classification (NCBI taxonomy): domain Eukaryota; kingdom Metazoa; phylum Arthropoda; class Insecta; order Diptera; family Culicidae; genus Anopheles; species Anopheles stephensi. The sequence goes on from NC_050203.1 coordinate 47,644,772, forward strand.
ACCCTGTTTACCCTGAGCGAGCGGCGATGAAGGACTGGGAAGGACACAACCGTGTGGCAAGCGCTTACCGAGCAATATTGTACCGAGCTTGTTGAAGCTGCTTTACGAAAATCGCGACAGTTCGGTAGCTCAATAAGTGTAACGCTTTTTTATGTTAGATGACAATATCGGCAACCGCACGTTTAGTTTTGGGGTGCTTTTAATCGCTTCTGATAAAGTACAACAACACAATGCTGGAGAAAGAAACTTAGACTTGTGGCTTAGAGGTTTTTGTGTCCCACGGTAAGCAAGCTTATCCGTTTGTTGCATTACAATCCGTAACCGTGTGCTGCCGTTCGGTTTGCTAGCATAGTCTATTTATTGGAGTTGCAGTCGGCTACCTTTATTTACAGGACATTTTACGGGGTATACGCTTAAAGTGGGAAAAAGGGGAAGGTTGTCTACGGAGCAGAAAGAAGCATTCAATCAATTCAATGTTGCGCATTAAGTACATTTACGCTTAAACGCGGCTAAAGCTTTAGTGCTAGCATTAGGTTCAATTAGACAGACCGTGGTGCGACAACTGTGTCAGCAAACATTACTTACAAAAGTAGAGACGAGCGTTCGTCGTTGCGGGTCGTTTTTCAGTACAAAAGAGCAGATACAGAGACAGAAACGAAGAAACAGCAATCCGTCTTGTCAATTACGAAACGATGCATACCCGTCCATCGGGCGGGATCGATTTTACCAGGCGCATTCAATAAAATGTGGGGCCGCTTTTACAAACGCCCACCCAGCAATCCACCCACAGGCAAACAAACAAATCATACAAAACAGAATAGAGAAACATAGAGGATATACATATTGGTCGTAAAATGCCAACTCACTTAACTATTGACAGCGGATATCAAAATTTCAATTGCATCGAATCAAATCAAAAAGAAATGCCATGTACTTTGGGAGAAGCCTACTTTTAAACCGTGATTCAACGTGCTTGGCAGCCACCATCCGCGGCACTTTACCGCCGCTCTATATCCACTCTTGGGCCACAACAGCCAAACGCTCTAGCTAGTATTCCTCTCGTTCAACTAGCGCTTACTGCTACTACTACTCACTGCACACTATCGTTCTCTAACTTTCAACCGGCTGCACATGCAAGCAAACAAATCAAAACTAACTAAAACACGCTACCGAATCGGACAAATTCTAAAGTTCTGCTAAACAAACTAAACTTAGCTGTAAAATAATATCCGAGCGAAATGCGGCGTTTGTACAGTTAAACCATACCACACACACGGCTGTTTCTGTTGCGCTGTGTTGAGTAAACGCATAAGAGAGTCTGATCGAGCGGGAATTTACTCCCGGAATTTAAAGAAACCCCCCTTAAGCCTGGTAAAAGCACAATGAGCACATGGGTATGGGTTGTTTTGGCATGTAGCTTGCGCTGAAAAGGCAAATCGAGTGGCGAGGATCTCGGATCGAAGTATCATTAGCAATGGGTGCAACCGAATCAGTCAACTACTATTAGCTTTGAGTGGGTTTTGTTTTGAGCTTGTTAGTACGTAAAGTTTGCTTGTGATGAAAGCGAGCGACTCGAAAGATGGCGATCAAGCTGTACAAAGCGGGGGAAAAAAACGATCACTTGACAGCAGCAATTTGACGATTTTCTAGTTGGATGCGCTAGGGAGGCTATGGGCTGAACCGTGCTAGACACAACTGAAATCAATAAAATAATAACAAAACAGTGATCTTACACCATGTTAATGTTTCATGAAACAGTAACCGGATCGTGTGGCGTTTTATTTGCGCATCAACCGTACCGCTTTTAATTCTAGCTCCGACCGATTCGCACCATTCGTCACGCGGCAGTTACATTAAGCAGCACATCATAAATTCACACGTTTCCCTTGGCGGACTGGAGCTCGGTCGCAACGGCATGGATACGGTGACCTAAGCCCCGTACTGCGAGGTAAGCATTTTTCCGGTGTTCGGTTGGTCCTACCGACCGACTCATGGTAAAACCTTGCCTTACTTCGGTGGACGCATTTTTGCGCTGGTAATCTAAACGAAGGCGCAAAATCCGCACGTCAAAGTGAGGCCGTAATAAAAACGACGGCCCGGCATCCACAGCATCTCAGGCCCAGTAGTACCCTCGAAATGTGCGCAGTTTACAACGGTTTCTATTTAAGCGTAGCGTACTACTGGGAGAAGGACACAAGGGTGCTGGCCGTGTTACGAATGATGCTTGCTCGTGAGCATTACGGCCAGCGGGCAACCGATGTGTAGCGCATGCGTATACGACTTCTTCGAAGTTGTACGTAATTAACAAACAATTAAAGGAACACGGTGACTGCAGCAGAAAGCACACGGCCGCGAGAAACGTACAGCCGTGCCGTGGAAAAGGACGGGGAAAGCATAAAATGTCAGCTAGCTAAGCTAAGCTACATGTCACCACCAGCTCTGGGTCCCCGATCAACACACCCGGAAAGGCAGGGACAGTCGTCAAAATGCGAGAGCCATGTGTGATCGTACAGCACACACGAGCAAACCCCCCCCCCCCCCTTTTTTTTTCGCTGTCCATCATATTTAATGTAGAGCATGGGCATGGACAAAATTTCACAGCTTCCAACGGGTCCGGCGGGCACGGCGGGCAATCCGAACAGCGCAGTGGCCATCCGGCTAACATCTCATATAAATCAAAAACATAATTAATTTAATCGCCATAACATTTTAAGACGATAACAACACAAGGATTTTAATTACTCCACAACCGGCGCTCGGTTCGGTGGCGCTGGGTGCTCCTCTGTGCACGGGTGCAGGCATCATTACCGAGCGTTCTTTGAGGGGTTGGCTTGGATGGGTGCGAGGCGAAGATGGCGGTCATTCCGTAATATTGTAGCAGCACGCAGATGCTGGAAAAAGCGACAGACACAGCGAGTGAGCTCTCCCAGCACGAACGTCATGCTCGCGCGACACATAATTTGTGGTAATCATAAAGTCATGCCATACTCTACGCCCTGTCCATTGCGTCTGCCTATCGCCACCATAACCGAGACTTACATCCTCATTCACAGTGCGACAAGTGTTCGCCACCGTTATCCGGGCGCACCAGGGAAAAGCGTTTTCATCTCACGACAGCGTAGCGACACTGGCCACAGGATGTCATTCGAATAGCTCGGAAAATGTGCAGCGTGCCAGTAACGTCTTCCGTTCCGGGTTCAGTCCCGGATCGAATCACAGACCTAGATGAATGGGACAAAAATGTCTTCACCTATCTAAGATGGTTTAGTGTGCTGATAGCATTAAGCTGTGTTGGGTAAATGGGTGCAGCACCAAGGATAAGTAAGTACCGTTGCACTTTATTGTCACTGGTGTTCCAGATGTTTCCTATTCCTGTACGATTTATGTAGCTACTGTTCCGGTCATTCCGTTGTATAGTGTATTTGACTGCGGTCTGCTTCAATCTAAGTTTCTTTTTTGGTTTTGTTTTAGCCAATAGCCAACTTAAGATGACACTAGTTGATAACCACTGTACATCACACATCTCAATAAATTTTGCATCTAGTTCTGCTTTCTTGATCCCTGAGATCATGCCTGTCCCCACTACGAGGGGACGGTCTAGGTGGGATTTGAACTCCGATCCTCTACCGTGTCAAAACCGGCGTCGCGTTCTACCGTCAGCAGAACCTCAATACATCAACTAATTTACCAATGCTTTAAAAGTTTTTAAGGGTAAAAATTTCATCCAGGGACAAATCAATGAGATCAATGTTTTTGGTCCAGTTTTATACAAAACTCAGCTTACTTCATTTTAGATTGTTTGCAGGTTTTAGTTATAATGTTTGATCGGGATGTGCTAGTTATCAGTGACCAAGAATTATTTTTGCCTGAGAAAACTTGGACAGACATAACTCTTGTACAAGGTAAGCATGTTGCAGAAGAGATTTTACACTCACTTGGGGTGAGTTGGCATAACAACAGCACATTTTTGGGTTTTAGCTGTAGGAAAGCAACGGCCTGTTTTGAATTTTCTAATATCTTACATCCCGGATGTTTAGGCTGCAACATCCACGTCACCGCTTCATTTCAATTTCTGTATCTACTCTATCCGTATCCGAAGCTTAAAAAGATTTTACGGGCCAAGTCGTCCGTTGCCAGTTTAAAAGCATGTCACGGAGGACAAGGATACCGGAGGCGGGCAAGTGTAATTCACTGCAGAATTGTGAGCTCATCGTACATAAAGTCGTCGTCTTTGTACCCTTGGCCTCTCTTCCTTCCCATAGAGTTCTTTTCCTTTAATGTTCTATCCTGTCAAACTCTGTCAAGTGATGTTTTAAGATTCTTAATTTCTTTTCCAAAACATCACACTTTTTTTAAGCACAAAATTGGTTTTATTTTACAATAATATTTGCATTAATAGGTCACTTTGAACATCGTGACAGGTATCCTTCCATGCAGTGTTTACGCTGTAGTTTTCTAATGAATTTAATTAATTTGAAGGAAAAAGGTCAGAAGGACTATATTTTTATGAAGACCAGTTATACTAGCTGATAGAGGAAGGTCACTCTAGCTTCATGAAAGGAATCATCCCATATTTTATTTTAATCTACTTAATCGATCTTACGTATCTAACATATCTAACTAACTAACCTAAATTATCTTATTTTAAACAAGGCAATATTTGCAAAATGTACATTTTCAAATCTCCTGCCCAATCATCAACGAACAACGTCTGAATCATCCTAAAATTGGATGAGAGACATTTATGTTTAAGGTTATCCAGATTTTGTTGGATCTGATCCCTGACAAGAAGTGTTCCAGCTTCCTTGTGAAGCTGTGCTGTGCGGTATCTTTGGTAAAAATTTGTTTTGTATTCGCTGTCCAACAAGCATTCTCCTGCTGGAGCATGACCCCCAGATGTGTGATCCATATACCATGTAGAATTGCAGGTAGTATAACTTACTTGTACAGGATGAGTTTGCTTTCTATTGTAAGAGTGGACTGAATAGACTGAGTATAGAAGACTGCGCGTTTTAGATTTAAGGTTTTCAATACGAGCTTTGAATGTAAGGTGGCTATCTAGTGTAATGCCGAGATACCGCACGGTAGGGGACTTGTCGACAAAGTACGCTTTCTTCCTTCCTTGGCACTACAACCTCGAGAGGTCTCGCCATTTCTGGCTTTCTGTGACTTCAATTACCCGTAGCAAAGTTGTCAGTCCTGCGTACGAGAAGGCGGTCTGGATGGGATTTTAACCCCGGTTCTGCCGTGTGAAGACCGGCCCCGTTATCGCCTCGGCTACCGGACCGCCCCGCTTCAGTAAGGTAGAACAATGGCCTGCGTATCTTCCAGTCGTTTAAATATTTTAAATATTCATCAACGCTTTTTTGCAGTCCAGAATGGAGCCTTGCATAGACCGAAGAGCTATGCAATATGGCAGTATCGTCTGCGCAAAGAGAAAGTTGCGCCCGTTGATTTAGGGATGGAACATCAGTAGTGTAACTATTTTATAGAAGAGGTCCCAAGACGCTCCCCTGAGGAACACCTGCACTGTTACTGTAGGGCTCTGATCGAATTGAGCCCAAATGAACTGCTGACGTACGGTCGCAAAGGTAGCTTTGATTGATTTTTAAAATGTACATTGGAATACCTTGTTCTTTCAATTTGTGCAGAAGCCCATGATGCCATACGTCATCAAAAGCTTTTGTAATGTCTAAAAGTGTTATGGCAGTGGACCAGCCACGTATTTTGCCCTGGGTTTATAATGTTAATCATACGTTGCAGTTGATGAGACGTAGAGTGACCTTTCCTGAAACCAAATTGAACTTCAGTCAGGGTGTTATTCTCAGAGCAATGGTCTTCCATTCTTGCAGGAATAATGCGCTCCAGGATTTTGCTGAGAACGCACAGTAAGGAGATAGGCCTACAACTGGAAGCCATGCCATGGGATCTTTCCCAGGTTTCCTGATAGGAGCTGGGAAATATAATCAGATGTTGGTCGGCAGACGTTGAAAAAGCCATCCGGCCCCGGTGCCTTGAAGGAAACGCTGTATTTGATTATCCTATGCATTTCACTTCGTGAGGTCCTGTTTATGACTAAAGCAGGGTCAGAGTGGAAATTGATTTCACCAATACTATTCAGTACAATGTTTCCATGCGTACTGGTCATTGTATCACTGATGTTATGCGAGCTAGCAAACACATTGGCTAATAAGGATACTTTTTCTTGTGGGGTAAAGCAAATAATGGGATTACCTTCCACAGGAGGAATGGGTTTGGGCTTAGTGCGCAGGATTTTAGCCATACGCCAGAAGGGTTGGGAATTTTCGGGAAGATTCTTTGCCATCTCGGAGAATCGTTGGTTATTGTGTAACCTAAGCCTATCTTCGATAAGTTTAGCCACTTGACGGAAAGCGGAATAGAAGCCCCTATCTCCTGTCCTTTGGTAATGCCTACGAAGCATGTTCTGTTTTGGGAGATTAGATCTTTTGTTTCACGGTCAAGCTGGATGAGTTTTGTACTTATTTCAACGCGACGAACGCACGAACATACCGCGTTGTTTAGACAGGCTTCGAGAAACATCCTAGTACTAGTAGAAGCAAAAGAATTAAAATTTTATCCTATTTGTTTGGCAATGACTGGAATTCCATCCCATTTGCTTCTGCTCGTGGAAGCGATCGTAAATAGATTAGAATCATTAGTTAATGAAATAGCTCACGTTGAACATACACAACACAGCCAAATGAATTTGGCCATAACATTCGAAAGCAATCATAGCACAATCATTATAGTGTTCCCATGTTCTCCAAATACCTATATCCCGTCTAATTTCACTAAAAACACACAACGCCCGATCGGTGGTGATCTGAATTTCTAATCAACCTCATCAAAACGACAAATTCAAGACAATTTGTCTAAAGTCTTTTTCTACTTCCTTTCCCTTCTTCTCTAACCTAAAACCTCGGGTCGTTTAAAGGATGTCCATCTCAAACCTATCAACGCGTGCGTAATCATTTGATTGGTCTTATGTGTTTCGCTAGCGATAAACGGAAAGATTGTAATCGTTCGCCGAGGTTGATTTGAATTTTGGCACATTCACAGCGAACCGTTCACAGGGCACTTTCTCTGCCCACACGGCCAATCACGCCCCCCCCCCCCCCGCTCATCCCCTCGCAAGGGCTCCCGTTCCCGGCACGAACGGGCGGCAGTGATCCAATCCATCTGTCACCACGGTGAATCATCGGTTCCGTTCCGAAAGCGTCAAACGGTACGGCACAGCGGTACGATGATGGCAAATTTATAGTAGCGATTAACCCGTCTTCTTCTTCAGTGCTTGCCGGATGACACGGTTGACACTGGTCACCAATCGGGACCACCAGTGGGGGCAGTTGCAGAGGGACGGTTGCAGAGCCGGGATAGAAGATCAGCCAGCAGAGCTAAGCCGTGAGTGTTGTATGTCCGTCGCTAACGAATCAAAACATGCCATATCCACAACCAGCTAATTTATGTCTCTGGCCCATCTTCGGCGTAGGATAGGGTGGAGTGGATCGTGCGCAGAAAAAAAAAACATCCCTACCACCCCCAATGCTTGTGTCAATCGCGGTGCACTCATTTCTACGGATCGGTTTTTGAAAAGCAAATCTCATTTATTCACACCCGTTTCCACCGTGTGCCGCGTCGGAATTGCGTTTCCGTCTCCAGCGGGCATGAAACGCGTCAGCAAAGTTGCCAAATTGAAGCGAATGTAGCGAGTGGGGGAAAACAGAAAGGAACAGAACCTATCCCAGAGAGTGGTGCTGATATTTGCATAAAATTCCACTTCTCCGCAGATTGAGCTTTTGAGGCGGCGGTTGAGCATTGCAGGAGAAAGCTCTGTTTTTGCATCGTTCGGTGGCTTCTGAACAACTGAACGACTGTTATCAGCACCGGGTACAATTCTATTCCCAAACCCGACAGTTGATTGAATGATCGTTACAGATTTCGGAATCAACCAATGTCTCGGAAGCATTCCACAGCTGAAGCAGCGATTCGCTTGTAGAAAGGGAAGAGCACGAGCACGGAATAATTTGTCACCTTCTGTTAAATATGTGTTATTTATTCAAATTGAATTTGACTTCTCGCGAGCACCTTTCCAACCGCGTCAAACACCTTCAGAAAACCACAGCCCCCGACAGCATCTCAACAACGCAAACATTGTATGGTGATCACACGGGATCACCGATAAGTACGATCGAAATGGCTAATATTTTAATTTGAAAATAGTTTCGTTAATATTTATCTATTATTTATGACAGGCCGGGGTGCCCGTGGGCGATACGATACGATCGCGAGCAAAAGCGGAAGACCGAAAGACGGAGCTGTGGAACGGGTGGGCACGTCCCTGATCGGCATTCGGAGGCGCACTCAAAGACGCCCAAATTTGAATGGAAATGGTCCACAGCAACATGACACAACGATCGCGGACCACCATCCACCGCACAGATCGAACTCGTTAAAGTCGTTGGTTCCGGGCGAGCAAACGATCTTCGCACCGTAGCCCTCCACCAAACCCGACAGGGTTTGAACGATCCCTGCGATCGGATCGGCTGCTCGCATATTACACCCATTGCTGGACCGTGCTGCTGGGCGGTATTGCAGCGTGCGTTATTGTAGCACGATATTTCGGGTTTCGTTACGAGCATAAATCTCTCAATTTATGATGCTCGCCGTGTGTGTTTGCTGGCGTGGATCGCGTCAGAAAGGTGCGATGTGCTGCCATCGTAAAACTGACATTGGGCGGTCAATCGACGATCGCCGGCGTTGATCTGGTGCGGAGTTTTGCATACCTTCTCTTACCTACCACAGCCAAAGCGCGGACGGTTCATGGGTGGACGCTTCCGGACCCGCGGGGGGAAAATCCAATTCGACGGTGGAAATCGATTGAAATGGGTAACGTTTGGCATAGATTAGGATTTGCCTGGCTGGACACAGGGTGACAATGGATGCAACTGGAGAAGAAATTAGCTATGAGCTCGTTATATTGTATTGAGCTAGAAATACTCTTCGCAAAAAAACTACAGTGTTGCACAAAATATTCCTAAAAACGCCCCATTTCTTAAACATTGATGCACCATGAGAAGAAAAGAACCAATTTTGAAAATGGGACAGAAACACAATATCGAGCATTTTTTACAGACACCCTGTTTCACACGCCAAATTCAGCCCAAACCCAACGGTTCAGCCTTTGTCTTCCCATGCACAGACACTCGTGGACTATATTCATGATATTCGAGCAAAATCTCTTGATAAGCATACGACATTTGCATAATTTGATGGGGACCCGCGCCCAATTCCTTGCCCAATCGCGTCATTCAGGCTATCAATATCGCTGAGTGAAATGAAGTGATATTATAAACTAGCATTAAACAAGCCTTTTGACACGTTTTCCTCACAAAGGTGGTCGCCAACGGTGCCCAGCGATCCTCGGTGAGATCTATTTTATCCACAACAACGCAGCGAGTCAGTTTCGATCCGACTGTTTGACAAACACATTTAACCCCGTTCGTTTGAAGCTCTTTTTCCCATCAAACTGTGTGCTCCTTATTTGTCTCCCATAAACCGGGTGACATTTGAACTTTGGCTGCACCATGTCTCCAGTTCATGGCTTACCAGGAAGTTAAGGCCAGTTTCCCTGTTAACGGTTAGGTTCTTCGGTGAGGTGTCGAAAGATGGACAAAGCCATAAAACGCTAACCACGTTTATGCTCTTACATGGGTGCTCACTCGTTCTAGATCCAGCGATAAACTGGATCGGCTCGTTCACCGCCTGACCACCGAGCAGCAGCGCAAAAGCAGAAGCAGCAGTAATTAATTGCCATTCTTTGTCGCTCACCCTCGTCCAGGGAAAACCAAAAACCCTTTAACCAGCGTCTCCTGCTGGTGAACGAAAACAAGCAACCCGAAGCAATAGGTTTTGCTACCTCTTCTCTAGAAAAATGGCAGGATGCACCTGTACAGCGGTGCGATGGAACCTGGAATGGAACTCTGCACGGGTTTGACCACACCGAGAGACGATTTTATCTCGCATCACCTAGCCGCCTGGGTGTACCAAGAATTTTTAACCTGCTCCAAAATTAGATCTAATTGCTACAAGATGTACCCGTTCGGGCTAATTGAAACATGAGACCTATCCGTCTGTACCATGGGTAGCAGCTCCGAAATCTGGGTGCGCAGAGCGTCCGTGGGATCATGTGGCAATGCATGGACCTGCTGCTGAAAGTGAACGAACGAGCTTGGCTAGCAGATGACAATCTTTGCCCCTTTTACATCACTTTTACTGTGCCGAGAAGTTGGTGATGTTACTCGAACATTAGGTCTACTTTAGATAGCAGCTTCAAATGCACCAAAGCAGAGCAATAAGACTGTGCGGTACGTTCGTGATGGTCCCCCGGATAACAGTGCATTTATGTTGATCGTTACATTGTACCACCTGTTCAGGGGCATCATCATTTTCCCAAAACGTTCTTGCCTTATGCTCGCCAAAAACTCCGTGATAAAGCTCAGTCAGGAAGTCTATAAAGAAAGCTGGATGTTTATGGGTCGTTAATGTTCGCCGTACAATTAAAGTGCAGTTCTATGCATTATATTGGTGGTAATTGTTTGTTTGGTTTGTTTTTAATAGGGGAGCATAAATAATTAAATGCTTTTCCGCTTCTTTTTCACTGACTTTATAGTGTTGAGAGGTTTTTGTGTGTCATTTCTGGCATGCCTCATTTGATTCTATTCGTAGCAGGATAGTTAAGCTCGGCGTGCGGGAGTCGTTATGATGATGATTTTCCAATCGATTACGTTTAAAAACACAAGAAAAAATATTGTAACATAGTTTCATCCCCTAAAGATTGCTGCTCATCGAAGTGGGGCGACCTGGTGGTAAATGTGACATACGGCTGGACCGGGGTTCAAATCCCATCCGGACCGTTCCCTCGTAGTGAGGACTGACTATCCAAATATATGGTATCATTAAGTCTAGCATGCCAGAAATGGTTGTTAGGCCAAGAAGACCTCTGGGACCCCTCATCAAAACCTCTCTGGACTATCCCCGCGACGACAGGACTGTCTATTCCGCTACGAATATACAAACTCTCTACTTCTCTGCAAATTGACCTTCCAGGTCATGCTATTTGTTTAGTGACTTACTAAACTTATTTAATGGCTTGCCGCCAATGACGCGCGATTCAATGAATGTGGCGGTAACAGCGCCAATCTTCACATGGAAGGAACGAGTATCAAATCCTGTCTCCAGCTACGCGTAAAATGAGGTTATAAAAAGGCAGACTAAGACAGACCTTTCAAGGTTGTAGTGCCTAATAAAAAGAAGAAGAAACTGATTTAAACCACGTAAACTGAAGTTGACGCTACGAAGGAACGGGATCCGGAAGGGATTCGAAATAGACTTGAAAACGCGATATGAATTTTAACCTGTGGTTCCGATCTGTTGTCTGACATTCCTTTTTCATATTCAAACTCGTTCCTTCCGTATTCCTCTTTTTTAAATCGCTTAATTTCATACAACTATCTGTCGTAACAAACAATCCTTTTTCGTGTGTCATTTATCGAGCTCTTCCACGATATATTCAAATCTGCTTCCAAAAATGCTGATGGAAGCCTAGTGGCATTGGACCAGCAATCTAATGGCTAACTAGGCTTTTTATACTAATATATCACTACGGTGAAACGGTCCGAGTCGAGACCAAAACGTCCCATTTTTTTAGTCTCATTCAACGATTGATTTATATAAATTTATAACATAACAAAGATTAGAAAAACATTTTACAAAAATTTCTAGCAGTAGGTACATTGATAAACTAAATCTTTGAAAGTCAATTGCATAGTATTCTAATGAACACATGGAACAATGAAACAAAGAGTAAACATGTCAATCCTCTCGCAGTGCAGCTGATAATTGCTACCTCTGACCGTTGTGTTTCTTGTATTGATTTTCCTAAAGATTCTACAGGCGTACAATCAACCGTATCACATCGATCAATTTCCTCCCCCCGATCCCCCGGCACCAGTTTGCCACACCGTTACACTAAATTATAACCTTTCTGCACCACTCTTACGCACTGCACTGCGCACTGAGAGAAAAGCCCGATTCCCGGTACGGTATGCAATTCCACCAATACAGTTCACTTCCTTCTGCAGGCCTATCCGAGACCCCTACAGAAACGCTTGCAATTTGCAACTTGTGCAGCACGCGCAAAACGAAACCCCCTCGGCCTGCGGATTGTGACAGTGTGGCTTTTTCTTCTGCATTTGTGTGTGCATTTTCATTAACGATTTCCCGTCCACGGGAGAGCGATTAAGCCATTCGGCGTGTGCGTGTACTACCGCTGGTGGTGCGAGGTGGGTAGTCGCCTTCGGACGCACAATACGCCCCGGGGGGGACAAATGTTACGCGTAAGGACACAATCGCAGGTCCGGCAACGGCAACTCACCCCGGCCGCAACAATCAATGCCGCGTCGAACCTATCGATTAGGGAAGACGCTGGGCCGGGAGTCTTGGACATCTTGGCGACGGATACTCATTTTTTATCGTCTCCCTTCGATGTCGAAGTCGCTAAATGTTTGCGTCGTCGCCTGTTTGCTCCCCACCCATGTCCCTTGTGCTCGCAAATGAAGTTCCCGAACGTACTCACTCCCCTGCGAAAGCACGCCGATAGACTTGTACTGCCAATTCTCATTTGCCGTGTGGCGTTAATGGCAAGTGATGATATAAATTATTGTAATTGATCCCGAAAGCAATTACCGATCGCTCGTAATTATCGTTTCATTCACAGGTTCCCTTTTGCTTTGCGCGACGGCCTGTGCCATCCTTCGCGGACTTTCCTTTGCCGGGACCAGCTCGTCCAGCGGTTGGTTCGAACCCGTTTCTTTTCTCCTAGAACAAGTTACCTTTTTGCTTCCCATTTGAATACGTTCGATCGCGAGTGGGAAAGCGTGATGGGTGGAGAACGGTGAGGGAGTGCTTCGGATCGGCCGGGTTCTTGTTGTTGGTTGCTAATGATCATGATACAAGCGTCAACACCGGCCAACCGGACGCGCGTGGTGCGATCGATACATGCCCCTCCCCAGCATGCACTGCCGATCGCTCCTGCTGCAGTGCGTTGCCGCAAAACATGCCACGCAGCATGACGATTGCCGTTCATCATTGTTGCACCTCGTGTCGGCCCGTGGGGCGCTACGATGTACTTCATTAGTCGCCGACGTTATGCGCAAGGTGCAGGAAGAGACACGCAGGCCGGCGAAGGGTGGAACCGTTCCTCCTCGCCAGACATCATAATCCGGGGCGGAGATTCACCAATTGATACGGCCAGTGCCTCCACTGTCGCAGCCCTCGGCAGGCTTCGGGTGCTGATTTATGGAACGATCGGTAATCAATCATTTGCTACCGCGATCGCGAGCACGGCCACACGGCACGGGTGATGGTTTGTGTGTCACCATGCTGTGGAGCTGGACTGGCAACGCACCCCGATCGCCCCAACTCGCCACGGCGGCCGCGTACGTGTGTGTGTGTGTGTGTTTGTGAGCAAACAAATAATTTAACCTACAACCGTATTAATAGTGCGCCCAGGTGAGCTCATTAACATTTCTGTCGTTAATTTAATTACACCCTAATGGTGGTATCCTGTGGGTACCGAGGGTGCTTTTTGTCTTCCTCCCATTCCGCTGGCCTCTGATTTCATTTCGCACCCCGCAAACTACCCCGAGGTCCCTGTCATCGGTGGCCGCTTCTTCGCGAGGTGCTGCCAAGACAAAGTTTTCCCGCTCTGTGCGTCAGCTCACCCGGTGTTCCGTTGGGTTGATTGACAAAGTACAGTTGCGCGGCTGCGTAGACGTAGCAATTTGCATAGATTCTGCAGCGACAAATGTGTGGTTGCTGGCGAACGACATCGTTTCTGCGCATTGCGTCGTCGCAGATCGGCGCGAAGATCGAGGCCGATGGAATATGACAAATGTGCTTGCCTTCACATGACCACGCATGGGGTGCTGATGGATGCTCACTGTCTCCCCTGTTTCTTCGCTATCCCTGGCTGCAACATAGTACACGTCCGCGACGTGTGGAGCAACTGTCACCATCGTGCGCAGGGGAAAAGAAGAGCGACACATAAATACGTTGTTTTGTTTTAGCTGTTTTTTTTTTGTTGGTAAAATTCGTGTGTCGTGCCACGAGTGAAATCGGCGATGAAAACATTTTGTCTCATAATTAAGTGCATGATGCATGGGCCTTCTGACAAAACTGTGGCGCCTGGTCGGAATCTGTAATGTGATATTTTGTTGTAGTCTGTTGGGCAACATCGTGGAAAGAAAACATGCACTAAATAGCGAATGGGTGGCTATTGGTGAAATTCGGAGACTTATCTTTACACTGAAGGAAGCTGTTTAGCACGTTTTTTTTTTGGTTTGTTTGAACGGTCATCTTAGATAAATAAATAAATATGAAAATCTCCGTTGCTAGCATAAATTTTGAAATAAAATAAAAATATATAATTTCAATATTTTTGAGTATTAAAAATGATTTACAATACATTGATCAACCATATTGATGTACGATTAAAATGCTATGACGTCAACTAAATCCGATAAGCGTTATGAGTAGAATGTAGTGGCAACTGATTATCGAATCCCGTCTGGAATGTCTCCTCTTGTTTAGAACTACTAAATATATGAACTACTTTAAGCATTGATTAAATGAAGCCAAAATACGAAGAAAAGCACAATAAAGGAACTGCAAGAACAAGGAATTTTGGTGAAGCATCTTGAACGGCATGCAGACGAATTCAAACCGATAAGGATTCTCATGATGTAAATTTTGGCTTGTGGAGAAAAAATGTACAGTTTTAACGTGTCTGTTCTACGTGTCTGTTGTAGTAGAGTGTGGATTTGTCCAGACGAGGGTCATTTTCGTTGGGTCATCCTCTAGTTGTAGACAGAGGAGAAAGTCTAATATACTTCATTTCTAATTAATCTAGACTGATAAATTAAGACAATAGTAGCAACTTCCAATGTAGTCAAGCTGCATGTGGTAGCTTCAGAGAGTATTGCTTTCCCATTTTTGTTCCCTAGCTTCCGATGTATACATATACATCCCGAAGTAGATCTCAGTGAAACATAGAAACGTATGTATGTTTCGTTTTGTCTTTTCAAGACCATAGAAAGTGTCGCGCTTTCTGGCTTCAATGACTGAATTTTATCTACAGTTGTATAGTTAGTCCCGCGTTCAGTGGAATGATTCGGAAAGAAAATGAATACCGGTCGCTCCGTATCAATAACTATCCGCTCTACAAATTTGCCATTGGGCAAACTACTTGGGGAATAACAAAATCAGTTTTATCAGATCAGAAAGGGGTGATCTGGGGGCAGAGAAGGTAATGGCACCGGACTTCACGCGGCCGAAACTGGTATCGAATCCCTTCCGGATCATCCCTTTCCCCCGTCTGTATTGACTATCTGGCTACGGGTAAGTTTTTGTCAAGGAAGTCAAATAAGAGCAGGCCAAGATCTGTCTAGGTTGTACAGCTAAAGAACAAGAGAAGATTGGCGAAAGTCATATCCCTATACTCATAATGCTTCTCTTCTTTCTTCTTCTTCCTTATTGACCTTACGACCTTCATGGCAGGACATGCCTGCCATTTCTGGCTTACTAGAATTATGGATACCGCATAGTTGGATAGTCAGTCCTCTCTGCTGTGGGAGCAGTCCAGATGAAATTTGAACTCGATCCTGTCGTGTGAAAACCTGCGCCTGCACCATACATTGTTAGGGTTTGCTTACTTTTCATGCGTCTCCAAATGTATGACTTTACTTCAACTATTACTTAACCTCCCGTAAATAATGACAAATTAAACCTAATTTGTAGACCAATGTTCCTCGTACACACATTGCATTTGTGTTCGACACTTATTGGTGGTTAATATTTTCACTTTAGAATTTGAATGAATTGAACTAATTTCGGCAATGCCAGATTAAGATGATAAGGCAAAGTGAACTCAATTTGCATACCGGTAATTGATTTCGACAATTATTAGTCGCTTAAACCTAGGTTGATTAAAGCGACGATTTACGAGGCTTTCAAAAGCAATGTTTGTTTTTCTAAGCACACACACACATAGCAAACCCCAAAAATTTAAACACTTATCAACCCCATGCACCTCGCCGAACTGCGGGGTTCAATGCAAATAGAGTTCATAAATTTGCTGCTAAGCACCCCAGCGTCCATTCCCAGCTGAGCCCCGACGCGCACTAACTCGACGCTAACGGCAGGAACCCCGTCGCGTTGAAATTAAATGTTTTATCGAACCGCCGGCACTTCAAAATCTGATTCTCTCCACGAACACACACACACGTAGATCTTCGAACGCCCGGCAGCCTTTGCACCGATCGGTTGGCCACCGACTAGGAACGCTTATCCGGCCACACTGACGGAAAGGTGACAACAATCGGCCAGGGTTGACAGCAGATTTTGATATCCGATACCACCAACCACGAATTTTTCGGACCGAACCGAGTAAAGCTAGCGCACACGTGCTAATCGTGTCGTTGCCTTCCTGTCATAATCGTAACGCTCCTAAAGCTGCCCACAACAGAATGCGTTATGAATGGGGTGCACCGGGGTGAAGCGCACACCGGAATCATCATCATCATCACGATCGTCATCCCGAGAATTCAATAAAATAAACATATCTACAATTTTCAACGAAAGGTTTCGCCCCGGCCCCGGCAGACCCACAGCTGGGTCCCGCTGTGCTTACGGTAGTATCATATTCATAATTTAATGTGTTTGATCGTTACCGGCGATGTTCCGATGCATGTCAAACGCGCTGTCGCACCCGGCAGCCCACCCGGCAGCCGGGCGAGATGATTGGCTCGCGATCAGCGCGACTTCGATCGGCGACAGATCATGCTCTGTGAGCTTTCCGGGCGAGCCGCGAATCATGCGGAACACCGTGCAATCACACGCCCAAAATGCCCGATTAAGAGGGAAGGTAGCTGCTCGCTAATTGATTGAAACGGTGTTCTAGGGAAGCGGCGATCTCATGCTGTTCCTATAAAATACGCATGATTATCGAGTGACATCTCCTGCACATCCTTATCCAGGTGCCTCACCGGGGTGTATGGGCGTAGAATGAATTGAAAGGGAGGGCAAAGACAAGAAGGAAAGTGAAGCAAAAATTCACCAACTCTGCAGGAGCGGCGGGTCCTGCAAACCAATCCAAAGTGTCGATCGCACCACGTCGGATACCGTATGACAGTTGAGATCGCACATTTAAGCAGCCGTTTGACACACCAACGCAGGTGGTTCCGTGTATGGGAAGATGGTTCTTCCACTGATCTACATTTGCATAATCCGACCAATGGCCAAAGCCCACCCTTTTCGGCGCAAACGCTGAAAGCAAAACGGTGTTACAAGCAGGGTGAGACGTCGAATAAGACGTCTCGTTGGCCGGCCTGTATCGCGCCACACACGTCATTTCGGGCGCTGGGCCACGTGGGGCCCATTTGTACTGATGTAAGATTTTTAATAATTTACACAGCTTACGAAACATTTTGCTCACCAGCACCGATCAACAGATAGAAACAATGATCCTGCTGGATGAGCCTACACTGTTGGCGATCTCCTAAACCCTTCTGTAGCCAACATTTTTGGCACCCACTTTGCGCACCCCGATGACCATGGCTGACGACCGTGGCTGTTTCGGGAAAGCGTTTGCCAATGCGAACAAAACAATCAGATCAATTGTTGCGATCCATATAACCGCAACGCTTGCCATTTGGGCGTAAAACCAGGACGCCAACGTGCACGGTCCTGGCCAACAAATCAGTGCCATCTTTTCCGCCGTCCGCCTAATTTAGTCGTCATTTTGACAGCAACAGTTTTAGTGTGCGTTGCCCGAAAGTGAAAGCCATCCCGAGACCCAACAGGCCTACCGATTGTTCGGCTCCCTCCGGATGGATGGATTGTTGTGGAATTCCGTCTCCATGAATAGGTCATGGCAATGGTATATGGGCAGTATGGTCGGAAGAAAGGTGACAAAAATTATTTCATTAACATCGCGTCTCATCCACGACCCCACCGAGCGGGGTCTTCTCTAAGCGCATCTCCAGCCTGCCACATCTCCACCGGTCAAAACTGGTCGATTTCGAGCTCTCAGCACAATGGGGCTGGTTTGTGTTGTTGGTGCCGGGAATGTGGGTTTCGTTTTCGCGCTCTGTCGGTCGTGAAATGTGATCGGCCGGCATTCGCTCCAATCCAATATGCCACCACTGTATCGATCACATACCGGGCAAGAAAGACCGCGTCCTTCCCCTAAGAGGATGCGCCGGACCAGTGACTGAGACTGTGGCGTCCGAAAGCAACTCCAGTAGGTAAGTGGTGAGTCGTAATTTAAAACAAACCCAAGGAAAATTGATCCTCCCCTAGCAGCGTGCCATCGATGGTAACGGGCAAAGGCGTCGCGTAATGATTCCTTCGCCGAAAGTTGCTTAAAAATTCCAACCATTTTGACATTCGATAACATGACAGGAACGCATTGACCGCGTATCGTTTCAGCCGCGCGAAAATGGCTACCTTACGAAGTCAATAAATTGTGTTTAGCTACTAGATATACAAATTAGCTGTTTCACCCCTACGCTGCTACGCTGCCCATTAAACAAGACCCCGGGGTCTAGCACCGTACCGCGTATCGGATGACCGTTTTTCCCGCCTGCCAAAGATGGGACACTGTTCAGTTGATCGGAAAAAGGTGTCAAAGCATGGTCCACTAAATAGAAGCCATGTGGTGTTGATCGGTAGGCAAAAGCGTGTATTACTTCGTGCTAGCCCCACGAGAGCCTTAGGAGCTAACATTGTTGTACAATTTGTTGGTGTTTTTCAATTCCAAACTCTACCGCTCAATTTTCCTGCACAGTGGCGGTTCCTCGCTGGTATGCGGCGGCTTATCACTTATTTATGAAGATCGTTACATTTTATGCCCGTAAGCTCTTCCCATAAGCTATCGCATAACCAGTTGCACAGTTATCATTTCATTAAGTGAGCAAAGTTTCATCGAAAAGCGTCCCTGTGGTGCGGGAAATGAGCGCAAAACGCGTCACCGAAATGGACTTTTAAATAGGAATTTAATATGATCATAATTTAAATGTCATCGTTTTTTTTTTTTGTTCATTCCTCTGCCAATAGGCACAACACTTTGGTGACTAAACTAGCAACGTTCTGTAAGGCCATAACGCTGTTCTACTCGTTTTCCGTGATCGTTTTACCTACCACGGCCTCCCTCTCCGCTGATGAACTTTCACACTTTGGTTCGGTTCCATCGTTTTCCACAAATTAAAAGTAATCCGTTATCAAAACGAGTGACATTAATTTTTACGATGCCACAGCTACGATTGGCGGGCTGTGTGGTCGGCATAAGATTTCTAGGCATCGCATAAAACAAGACTCACTCCCCACAACTTCAAATGCCATCCGAAGAAAGCAACACACTCGTCTACCTCAGAGATACATAGAATCAAAAATAGTTTTAACTTTGCACACCGAAAGATTGCCCACTTTTTATGTTTGTTTTGTGCTTTTGCTTGTCTCGAAAATTATAACGTCAAAATGAGATCATAGATCAATGGAAATATGCAAAGCGCGCGCGAGACCGGGCCGAAAGCACATTGTCCGTTCGTTGTAGACGCTGGCCATAAAGCCCACACAGTACCACACGGCCAGCCGGCCCCGATGGATAACGCTTCAATGTAAGGCACTAAAAATCTTCGCTGAGGTTTACTGGGGTGAAAAAAAAACCACAACAACACCACAACCGATCACCGAGTCCACACGGGCGATACCATCGAACTCGCGATATCTTGCCCGCGCGAATGGGACAGGCACACGCACCCGCCAAACAAGCGCTCGTTCGGGCCGGTAAAGATCACCACCCGTCATTATCATCATCGTCGTCACACCGGTGATGCCGATCATCCAATCATGTTTTGACGATTTCGAGTGTCGTGCTTTCCGTTCGAATAAATTCATATCGATACGACTCTTTCCTGGCCTGTCCGTCACCTTCCCGTCCTGCCATTTCATCCGTCCGATCGAGCGATGGAACGAGCGCGGAGAAAAGCCATCATCATCGCCCAAGAATGTCATCGATTCCTTGACAACGCGCACCAACGACCCACCGGAATGGTCGGTTCCTGCCTACGCAAACCTTGTTCGTGCGCGTCAAGGTAAGAACGCCGCATCCCCGAGTTTGCTCTCACCTGTGCCTGTGGTCTTTCGCGGCGATCACACTATCAGCTGCAGGCGATACAAACGCGATCACAACGCAAGACAAAACACACGTCGTAACACCGGAGCGGATCCGAGCGCTAACAGTGCCGGCAGAAACCGACACGAATCACCGCACCGCAGTGTGTCCAATCGCCTCGCCTCGTGGAGGTCCTCTCTGTCGGATCCATTATTGTGTTCATTAGCTCACACACTCGTGCTCTCTTTCTGCAGCACTCGTACCGCGATGCCGGAGTCTGTGGTGGAAGGTGAGAAAATGACAAACCGAAAGGCACCCAGCGTACTCGTGCAGAACGAGTCAATAGGAGAATCCTAGCACTATCCTCCTAAAGAGCTGTAGACAAGAGTATGTTAGTGGCAAAATAAATTGTTTCTTAGAACAGTTACAGTAAAAATGTATATAATTTGCCCAGTGGTGGATCAACCTAGGAGCGGAAGGAGCGGCCGCTCGGGACATCGTCGGTTAGGGGGGCTTCGTCGGCGAGGGACAATCTGTTGTTTCCCTCTAATAGCACAATTCGAGGGGCCTCAACTGCCATTCCGTTTAGGGCCTCCAAATATCTTGACCAACCACTGAATTTGCCACGAAAAATTGTGAAAACTGCGATTCATTTTATATTTTAAATTTAAAACTCAGCAGTTGATGATATCGTCGCCGAGGGAGTCGTTTTCCAGAAGGCATCACAAGGAGTCCTTATCTAAATCGATGATGTATCTTCTAAAAGACTTACTGATTAAAGAAATCGTGTCTTCGGAAGGATCTCGTCGTGCAACGAGCTCCGTTTCGCTCGTTACCTCATTTCGAAAAGAATTTTCCCTTATCCCATACATGATATGAAATTAAACTATTCATGATTATTAAACATGATAAGAAATTAAGTTCTCAAGAAGATCACGCTTCAAGACTTGACCTAAGAAAGATATGCGATTGTTTCATGTTGACAAAGCTAAATCGGATCATGTGATATAAAAATTCAGTTATAAAATACATTTTTTCGTAAAACTTACACAAAAAAGATAGAACTCTTCGCATGTAAACTCCACAACGCTATTGATCGATTACGATACTTTTCCCACGCACGCGTAAGACGCAAGGTGTGGGATACCGAGTTTCATTCATTGCGTTAGCGCCGATCTTCTTCACGCGTGACACTTTTCCCCACTATCCACTATCAGGCGCGGTCCATCGGATACGCTGCCCGTCCAACACAGAAGCGATGGAGACAGACACACAAACACCGATGAATGGGAGAGCAAACCCGATGTCCGATAGTGCCGAAAGATGCAGACTCCAGCCGCACGCACGTACGACAGACAGAGCACACAGCATCGCACAGTCCGTGGGGAGACATAGTCGTGGGGATTGCGAAGAAAAACCCACCGCAGCCTAACAGATGATTCGGATGGGCTTAATCAAACAGTTTATCTAGGTAAACTGACGTTAATGGTTGGATGCGCGCGTATCGCTCCGTGCTTGTGACCGTGTTTTCGGCTCGCTACCGGGATTGCGCCCTAAACTGTAAGCGACCGAGTGCGATCGTTCTACTCGTTCGACAAAGTGTCAAACAGGATGCCTAAGCTGGTAGCATCGGTATAACAGATTTCCGCAATCGTTCCGGGTTCGTCGCTTGCTGCATGCGCTGTGAGTCTTTTGTTTTACTAGGCGCGTCCTGTTTTGCATGCTATACTTCCCGCGTGTGTTAGTGTTTGTGTGTGTGTGTGTCTGTGGCCTTAGTTCGCATGTATCCTTAGATGGCCTGATAAATGATAACAGTTAGCGTACGAGTGCCTTAAAGTTTAGCCAGTGTTTTTCGTGTCTTTCATCCGCCCAGTATGGGATTTAGTGACAATCGTAGCAAAATGAGTGATCTGAACCTGCTGCCCAAGAAACACACCAACTTCAGCATTGAGCGTATCCTGTTCAAACAAACTGCCAGCTCCACTGCCGACGGTAGTGGCACACCCGCAGCACCAATGTCCCACTCGCCGCGGCCCCATCTCGATCAACTGATCGAGCAGAAAGTGGACCTGACGGTTAAGACGTGTCTTAAAATAGTTCAATCGGCCACCGACCGAACGACCGCAGGCTCTACTTCCGCCTGTACGGTGACCTCGAAGAATGTCATCCCGCCGATCCCTTCGGGCACCGGAACTCCACTAGTGTCCCCCGCGTCTCAGGCACTGCTACTTGCCGGGCCCCATCGACCGTTGAACCGCGTTCTGGACAATCCCTGGTGCTCTCGGGGACCTCTGATGTTCGACCCCAAGCTCATCAGCGCCGGGCCCACAGCTAGCTTCGGTGCGAGCAGTATCAAGCCGGCGTCTTCCCGCGGTGCCGTCGGCGATCCCGGTAGTAGTCCCGGTGGACTGCTGTCCACCACACCACCGTCTCCCCCTGCCTCCTCATCACCGTCCTCACTCATCAAAACGGAAGTCGAGAGAAAAGTGGTGCTAAGCGCGTATGCTAATAATAGTGTAATTGAACGAAACAGATTATCTATCAATTATCCTTATCCGGTCGGACTGTTCAATGCATACGCGTCGGCAGCGGCTGTCGCAGCTGCAGCCGCCACCGTATCATCGGTTCACCACTACCAGCATCATAATCAACAGCGAGTGACCCCGTCAGCACCGATCGGCACCCCAACCGATGCCCTCCTTACCGCCAGTGCCGCAACGGCGTCGATCGTCTCGATGCAGCAGCAGCAGCATAATCAGCATCATCCCCGTTCTGCAGGTTTGTCCGCTGCCGCTTTACTGGCCGGTTCGGGCACAACTCCACTCGCAGCCAGTGCCGCACTGTTTAGCAGTTTCTATCAGCTGCAGAAAAGCGATGAAAACCAGAACAGCATCTACGATCAGGGCAGTGCGGAGGATGACGGTGCGTCGGATGGGGGCACGACGGTTACCTCCGGGGACGGTGGTAAGGACTCGAAAACGGATCTGCTTCACGCACATCATCTGCATCATCATCATCACCATCTACACCATCATCATGAGCCGGGCACGGCCGGAACTGCTGCCGGTGGT
This sequence comes from Anopheles stephensi, assembly GCF_013141755.1. Taxonomy (NCBI): domain Eukaryota; kingdom Metazoa; phylum Arthropoda; class Insecta; order Diptera; family Culicidae; genus Anopheles; species Anopheles stephensi. The sequence goes on from NC_050203.1 coordinate 47,668,094, forward strand.
ACGCTTTGTACGCTCATGTTTCCCGACTGCTCGTACCAGTGTGCGATTTGTGACAAAATTTTCGGCAATCAGGACACGCTGATGGTAAGTGCTGAGTTTTGTGCTGATTTTGTCTCAACTGAGTTCATCCTCTCTATTTATGTTATAAACAAGAGAACTGATTTTAAAACTACTTTTTCAAGTTTCAAAATCAAAATTAGCGTTATTTAGCATAGACTGCGATTGTAGTTTCTTTGTTACTACAACCCCGAGTGATCTTGGGCTGCCGTTTCTGGTTTCCATCAATTGATCAAACTCGTAGCTACATCATATTTAGCGTACAGAGAGACAATCTCAGCTAGGATCCGATACTCGGTCCTACAGCAATCGCCTCGTCTATCGCACTGGTCCAAAACTGGTCGTTAGAAACAATTGTTCCTTTGAAATATATAACGTTGTAGCAATAAATGCAAATTTCACTGCTGAACAATAATGAACAGCAGCAAGTCATTTCAAAACATTTTAAATGTGCAGTATTCCCCATATTACTGCATTTCACAAGTCCCAGTGCTTCAGTCGTAATACAATTTAAGTCGATATCGAGCATCACAGCTAATAATATTCCAGTTACCCAAAAAGATTAGTTTAGAAGTGCAATGTAAATCGTATAACGTTTCTATACGTTTTCTAAAAGTTTTTTAAACCTTATACAAAATGGCCTAGCCGTACTGCTTAAGACAAATTTGCAGATAGTTAACCTTTCAGTTTAGTTGGAAGACGCTTCCTCCTCCGAACCATGAAAGGGTGCCTTATCCCGGGCGTACTCGGTTACAAGACTAGGTTTGGGTAGCGATAAAGAAAATCCAACAAATAATTTAATAGATTCGGACGTTTGGAAGTACCAAGTCTCGAGCAGCGGGATGGAAATTCTCTTTCTGAGCCTTAGCTATCAGTTACAGCGCTGTCCTGGAATACAGAAAGATTGGATAAGGTCTCCAAAACGTACTGAAACGGATTTTTTTATCAAGTATGGCCACAAAACTACTCTATTATGTGGATGTGGTGTCAATCTTTCTCTGAGTCTGGTATTTATTTTATTTTAAATTTCATTTCTCCCGAAGAATTTAGAGTCTGTCCTATGGCTTCGACCAACGCATTATTGCATAATAATTTGCTGGCGTTCCCGAAAAAAATAACCGAAAAATTGATTTACTGGAACAATTTACATTCACACTAGATAGCGGTCATCAATCCTTATTATGAGTGCCAATATAGAAAAAGTAAAGTTCATTACAGCGCACAACATAGAAAAGTAGTAAACAAATTCATAAAGGATAACGTTGAGGATTCAGCAATACATGCCATTCCATTCCATTACATTACATTCATTCATTTGCATTCATTGTTTGATATAGGCTAGTAATGGTTCAATGCGAATTTATTTATTTATTTTTAATTATAACGTCTTGAAGCCGTATTGTCAGCACCACATCTGCTGACGAAGTACAAATGTCCAAAAAAAAACAAAACAAAATCACAAAAAAATTACCAAGGCATTTCCTCCCTGACAGTTCGCCTTATCCCGGGCGTGCTCGGTTGTAGGTGTCTCGAGGTTGCGGTGTAGTTGTTCGCGTCTATTGTGAAGGTTGTATCGATGGGTTGGGCCGGATCGTTTGCTTTCTGTTGATATGTTGGTGGTAGTGTGGTGTGTGAAACGGAACTTCCTTCCGTGTAGCGGATCTGGACTGTTACAATACAAGAAGAAAACAGTAATCTGGACATTACACACATTTGCCTGCGTACAGTGTTCCTCAAACTGCCCAGCAGCCATAGCCCAAGCTCGACCAGGCCAGCACCGAGCTCAGAAGCTATCGACGAGTTCCATCCCGTAACAGCAGGGTCTCAATGCGAATATTTTACTGCAAAATGTTATAAAACAATCTATGAAAGCCATGAGTAATAACATAACAAAAATGGTGGTATATTTCTACTATTTTGCATAATTCTAGAAATTGGCTGCAGAACAATTTTTGCATCATTGTAAATTGTATTTTAAAAAATATTTAAATAAAATAAAATAAAACAATTTAAAGTTACAATAACACAGGATATATGGAAGTTTCTTCACGATTTTTTCAATTATCTTTGGTCTTGTTCCGAGGATTTTTGACGGTTTCTTATATATTTCTTTTTACAATAAAAGAAACATCTTAAGAGTTGGATAAAAATAAATTGAAGATATTTTATAATTGCCTATATAAGACTAGGAAGACTAGAATATAGTTTTCAGTATGTATATCTTTAGACTTTTAAATATATAGGCGCCGATCAGTGATCATGCGACAGCGGCACCGCTCTTCATATGGCAGGACTGGGGTTTAAAGCCCATCCAGGCCGCTCCCTCATCGTAAGGACAGACAATCCAACTATGCAGTATCAGAAATTCTAGCAAGACAGAAATGACCGACATGTTTTTTTTTTTTTTGCTAACGGGGAGGGAACCTTCAAAAGGTACCAAAATCAAGGATCCTGTCGCGGCAGAATAAGACCCTTTGAGCTGGGTTATGTGGGATTCATCGAGACACTTGGCCCGTGAAACGGACCAGGAAGCCAATGCCTATCCACTAAACCACTCCACGACCTGATCCGAAGCCTGTCGATTCGCTGATGTGCGAAGTACTTCATGCAGGGTCGTGTGTATCATTACCAATTATCACCTGCAAATAAAATTGCATATTTGTTCGACAAAAAAAAAACATTTCATTTTTGTTTGTTTTCCCCTCTTCCTCTAGACACACGAAAAGAGTCACAAAACACCCCGCTTCGAGTGTGAAGAGTGTGGCAAAGGATTCTCCCAGCTGCGCAACTACAAATACCACGTGTCGGTGCACCGCGGAACGAAGGAGTTTGCCGCCAAATGTCCCGAGTGTGGAAAAATGTTCAACGACAAGGGCTACCTGAGCAGCCATCTGAAGATCCACCGGAACAAAAAAGAATACTCGTGCCCGCACTGTCCCAAATCGTTCAACCAGCGGGTGGCATTCAATATGCATGTTCGCATACACACAGGTGAGCGCTACAAAGTGTTTTAAATGTTTTACTTTACTAAATAGAGAATGTTTTTCCCCATTTTTTTCAATTCATTAGGTGTTAAGCCGCACAAGTGCAATGAGTGTGGGAAGCGTTTTTCGCGAAAAATGCTTCTCAAGCAACATCTGCGCACCCACTCGGGAGAAAAGCCTTACCAGGTACCGATCGCTATTGCCATCGAACGGTGGAGTATCCCATCGCTAACACCACTTTTGGCTGTTTTTTTCTTTCTCCACTCCATTCCCAGTGTTCCGTTTGTGGCAAAAGCTTCGCCGATAGAAGCAATATGACGCTGCATCATCGGTTGCACTCCGGCATCAAACCGTTCGCGTGCCCCATCTGTCCAAAGGCGTTCACCAAAAAGCATCACCTCAAGACGCATCTCAACTACCACACCGGCTACAAACCGTACAAGTGTCCCCATCCGAATTGTGGCCAAAGCTTCACGCAATCGAGCAACATGCGGACACACGCGAAGAAGTGCCAGTTCAAACCTCCGGATTCGGAGTTTGTCTGACCGGAAAGGGAAAGTGGCAGAGATCCTTGCTGGTGGGTGGCAAATCAGAGGTGATATTTTATGTTAGCGTGATCGCTTCCGGGCGAATTTTGTAGCAAATGATGCATAATTTATTGAGCCCGTCGTAATAAATATTATACTGTTGAGCATAGTTTGTAGAAGACCGACCGATAGAAAGCAGTCTCCACTGAGTAACACTCCTGAGTGTGTGCTGTTTCACCATCGAATGCATTTATTTCATACGCGTTCAAAATTTCGGAAAAACGGAGCCCGCTCGTAATAATAGGTTGAAGTTTCACTTCAGTTTAAGAAAAACGTCCAATGATCCGGAGAACAAAATCACCCAAAAGACTAAACAATTTCCAAGTTTATCTGCGTCGAACGTGAAGCGCTTAGATCAATAGTATTTGCTCCGAATTGTATACAGCCCGAGGCAAGGCAACTCAAACGCGACAACGGTTATTTAGAGTTGTACTAATATGAAAGTTTTTTGGAGGTTTGGCAATAAAAAAGCTGATGTACTTATCTTGATCATGTGCTTCACGCAAGTCGTTGCTGCTTTCGTTAGTGTTTTCTTCTGGAAACATTCAACTAAATTTCTATTTTCGATTCCTCAGTGAAAGCAGCATTTTAAGCAACAGCTATGAGCTCCTCTTTCGTCACTACTTCTTCGTCCGAAGAACACACACCAGCGTTTAGTTTGTTTGCTTTAGCCTTGTTCGATTTGCTGTTCGCTGCTACGGACCAGGCAAACTCGAACGGGTATCGCATCGGTTTATACTTTTCCGGCGTGTCGTCATCGATCGCAGAGACGATATGTGCCGGTTCTCCCTTCATGTGGATGCGCTCCAGTACGGCAGCATTGTGCGATAGCGGATCCAGTCCAGTTATATCGAAGAAAAGATCTTCCTTGCTTTTTACATCGGCCACGCCACGTTTGGTGAAGAACTGAAATAAAATTGCGAACAAAAATGAGTTCAAAGGGGGGTTCCGAGCGACGGAGCGGATATGTAAGGACAAGCTACTTACGCTGCTAATGTTGTTGCAGTCCCTCATTAAGAATTCTAGCGCTCCGGGATGGCCTGGCTCGACGGACTGTGCCACATCGATGATCCAGCAGTGGTTGTCGTGCATCAGGATGTTGTACTCCGACAGATCCGCATGCACCAGATGGGCCTCCTTGTACAGTTTGTGCATTATCTCTACCACCTCCAGGTAGGCATCGTTCAGCTGCACATCGGAAAGAATGGCCTCCTTCAGCTTCGGGGCCGGAATCATATTTTGCCCGATAAACTCCATCACCAGCACATTCTTCTTGAGCGCCACAATCTTCGGACAGAGGATGCCCACGCGGTGAATCCGGCACAGATTGCGCAGCTCCTTCTCGGCCCACATGTTAATGACGTTGCGTGCGTTTTGCTTTGAAAATCGGCCCGCAAACCGATGGTCGTCCTTAATGTACCGATCACGCTGCTTAAACTCGTTCAGCGTCGTACTGAACACCTTGATGGCGACCTCCTTCGGTGGGACGGGCTCATCCTCCGCCAGGTTGGGATTGTACGGATCGGTCTCGGCGTGCAGTATGACGGCCTCCTTGCCGGTCGATATCACACCGTCGATCGATTCGAGCAGCTGATTGTTGATCCACTTGTACAGTATCAAGCGCGTCGGCTCGTCCAAACCCATCTCGGCGGTGGCAATGTTTTCCTTCCGGTCCTGTGCCTTGTGCTTCATCTTTGTCGCTTTCTTCGAGTGGGACTTGAGCTGGTTAAACACCTTGTTCGATAGCTTCATGTCGAACCCGGCTGCATCACCGGTGGAGAATTCGGGCGGGAAGGACATCACTTTGCACGCATTGCTACGGCCGCTGATGTCGAGATTGTGTTTCGTTAGCATTTCACCCTGTTCGTTCAACCGAAAGCCGACACGGGGCAACAACTTTTGCTCCTTCTCGTTCGTCTCAAACCGATCCCAATCCGCCTTTTGGTCCACTGCAATCTCCACCGGTTCCTCGTACAGCAGCTCCTCCGGAATAACTCGATAGTTTTTATAGGACACCTTCACCTTCGAATCCTTGTTTCGGTGGTTTTCCTCGCGCTTGATTTGCGCATCGTACTCAGCGTCGAACTGTGCCTGCAGCATTTGGGCAATGATGGCATCGGAATCGATCTCCTTCTGGTCCGCTTGTTCGATTGCTCGCAGCACATCTTCGGGAACATCTTGCATCAAGTGTTTCCCAGGATCGAGCGGACGGGAACAACCGGCTACCGGTTCTTCGAATGAATCCACCACCGGCACCGGTACGCTCTTCGATGACGACGGGCCTGGTTCCAGCTGCTTGGATGATGCGGAAGTTGCTGGTTGCTGCGGTTCCGCTACAGTATGCGACGATGGAGCTTCCTTCGATTGCAGCTCTCGTGCGAACTCTTCTGACATGATCTCCTGCAGATCCACTGCCGCGACGGGTTGAATCGTTGCCCACGGGGAAGACATTTTCTGTTTGTGTGTGTGTGTCTACTAGTATACGATACTTAGCACTGAAAAAGTACACGAAAACACTTTCCCGAAAGTAGTATGAATCAACTAACTAGACTCCTCCTGCTGAGTGTAAAAATATGACGAAATACCAAGGCCTTTCGCAATGTGGTAGGCTGAAGAAAAGTGAAGCACATTTGACAACATAAACAAAGCGATTATTATGACAAATCTGGCAACACTGGTATTCTTAAGCGTCGTCTACACGCTGCAGGTGATGAATTGCTTATTTGAAATATATTTTTCACCATCTTCATCTTCAACTAATTCAATAAAATTTAAATAATCGCACAATTGCATCAAAATAACATAAGACAGCCAAATAAATCTAATTGGCGGAAGCAACTAAATAACCAACAAATCCGTTTACCAACCAAGTTGCTCGTAATGTTCGTCTTTAACTCACCTTCATTACTTCACTTTCACATTAAATTCATACTCCCGTTTCTTTTGTGTATTTACCTAATTTCTACGGCCTATGTACATTAGAAACACCATTTTAACTCCGCAGCTCTTGGTATGTAAGGACATTTATTGTTTATCATATGTTGCTTTTTATATAAAAATCTCTCTACTTTTCCAGTATCTTTCGTCTCATCAACTTCGTCCGTGTAAAATATTTATCCTACGATCTATGCGGCTCAATCTTGACCTGCGCTAAACCTAGAGACAAACGCTGCGTTAAGTTAATGTTTATGTACAGTATGTAAGTAAACTCTAGTTTAAAAGAAATGGTAAATAAAAAGTGGTCAATAAAAATAGCGAACCGATACAGGGTAGCGGGGCAGCAATACTGGAACCGCATTATTCGCGCTCGTATCGTCTTGCATGCGGGAAATGCCTTTATTTCTTTTTCCGATCCTGTGAGCATTTCGGGCAGAACCACTTGCCCTTCGGTTTTGTCGTCAGGCCGACGCACGCAAAATGGAACCATTCGATAGGGCACTGTGTGGGAGCGAAATAATGGTTAGGTCGGTATGCAAAGATAAACGAAACGTCGCGTATACTTACATCCGGATTATCGCAACCGATCATTTCACCGTACGATACCTGGTGACACAGACAGTAGGTGGGTTCGTTCGGATCGACGGGCATGTCGAGCACATCGCTGGGATGTGGATTTGCATGCCCACCGTCCTGCGTTGTATCATCATTTTCGGCACCCTTCTGCAACGAAAGTACGGCGAATTAGGATCAACACTCTTAAAAACCCGAAACCATACATAACAGAGGATAAATAAAACTATTTATCAAACCATGTGCATGCGAGGATGAGATGAATTTTGACAAACCGTCACGTAGTGTACGGTGGATCCGGGTTCGAATTTTGTCTTTTGTATTTGCCGAAAGCAAAATAAAGAAGCGTAATTTATGCCTTGGGTTTGCACAAACTACTACACCAGCAATGCAACTAAATAAAGAGGCACTAAGAGCAAACTAATGAGATTATTGTACAACACCGACGAAATAAGGAGAAAGAAAACAACAGTTAGCAAACGAATCGTTGGTAAAGCTCCTACTGGACGAAGTGAAGGGGGGATTAATCCATACAACAGTATACTAAACCAGCAAAGCAGAAAAGAAATGGTAAATAATCACACACAACGTAATAAAATAAACTCGTGTGAGACGCTTTGCGTGGGGATGCGGGATGAAAGAATGATTTTACCTTATTTTGCCCTTTGCGACCTTCTTTTTCTTGATTTACCTTCTGCTTCTTCGTGTTTTTGCCCTTTCCATTCGAGTTGGCGGCACCGCTGCTTGCTCCACTGTTCGTCAACCCGCCGTTGCCCGCTGGCTTCGCCTCATCTTCCGACGAATGCGTTCTCTTCTTTTTCACCGTGCTCTTGCTGTCCTTAACTTTTTTGCGTCCCTCTGTGAAAAACCGAAAACCAGGGTTTGATATAAGGGCCGCTCTCGTCACACCCTAGCCCCACCACCACCACCACGTCCGACTTACTTTTGGTAACATTCTCCTCCGACTTTTCACGCGCATTCACTGTTTTGTCCTGAATTTCACCCTCGAACCGGGCCAAATCCGAATCCAAACGACGTATGTGTTTGTCCACCAGCTCGTACGTCTGTATGGCGAGCTGCACTTTGTCGTCGCCGTACTCTTTCGCCTTGCTGAACAGTTCCTGGATCGTCTGCAGCTTTTCCTTCTTCACTTCGTCGGAAATGTTTTCTTTCGAGTTGACCAACGATTTCAAGTACTCGTCCGCCTTTTCGTCGATCGATTTCATCACCATCTGACCCCGGGAGTCAAGATCGCGCATCAGCGTAAAGTTCCGCTTCAGCTCGTTGGGAAGATTTTCTAACCCTGCAAAAGCAAATTGTAGACGTAGTTACCGTCGCTGGTCCGAGCTGTTCCGGGGTTACATCCGATATGCTCGAACGGCCATCAGAACCACGCCAACCAACGTACCGTCTAGATAGTGCTCCAAATACAGTGCGGACGTCATGGTTTTCAGCTTTACCTAGTTACACTCGCGATGATGTATCGTGAAACTGCACCACAAACAAAATAACGTTAAAAATACAATAATTTTTCCACTACAGAACAAATGGTGGTGTGTATGTTTTTTTTCCAAGCGCCGAAGCTGTTTTTTTCCTTTTCTTTTGTCTTCCTCCTTTCTCCCAAGTAGCATTTTGTTTCGGTGACAGAACACACACGGATGCAACTTTCGAGCAGACATGACACTACGATTTCGAGCAGTCGGGTTTATCCGTGATTTCGAGCTGTTTAAATTTTGCTTTTCAAAGTACGTAAAGTTTTTCTCTTTAATCTCCCACCTTATTTCAGTTTTGAAACACTTTTTCGATTTATCGTATGGAAAAGAAGTATTTCACATATTTCAAAAGACAACTCGATGGGAATTCCGAAACTCGTTTCTTATAATACTTCCTACCGCTCTAGCAGCTGGAACTCTCAACCTAGAGGCCGCCCGTTACATATGTAAATTCCATTTATTTTTATTTAAAAACATAACATTAATCATTTTTAGCAATTTCTGCGTTGCGCAACGCTTCACGGCTCGTGTAACCGTCCAATTTGCGGATGATGTATTGGAAGAACGCCAGAATGGAGAAGGACATCCCGAGCGGCAGATACGCGGCTTTGATCCAGGCCCACAAGCTTTTGCAGAAATTCAAGAATAAGGGACACACAAACAAACAAACGAATTATTGCATGTCCTACAACATCGGTGCCGAATCTTCTGCAGCCACACTCACTCGTAAGGATCGTCTGAAACGGTGAACTCTCCCAGGATGGGCAAATCACCACAGTCATCAATGATGACCGGTTTCACCGGATAGTCGTCCGTGTCCGTGCGCACCTGCTCCACCTTATGCACCACACCCTGACCGTCGAGCACCTTGCCAAAGATGGTGTGCTTTCCGTCCAGCCAAGGCGCTGGCATGGTGGTAATATAGAACTGGCATCCATTCGTGTTCGGGCCACGGTTAGCCATCGCAACGAATCCCGAGCAGGTATGGTTGATTTTAAGATTTTCATCGTCGAAGTATTTCCCGTACATGCTGATCGCCCCATGGCCATCGCCCGACACAACATCGCCACCTGAAAGCATTCGAACGGTGCAGGAGAGCTTACTTCTTGTTGCCGAGCCCATCACTCTCCGGTCACGCACCTTGTATCATAAACTTTTGGATGACCCGATGGAACCGGCTGCCCTTGTAGCTGAACCCGTCCACATCCTGCGTGCAGAGCTGGCGGAAGTTGGCCACCGTCTTTGGGGCTTCCTCACCAAACAGGCCAATCGTGATGCGCCCTATTTGCTCACCATCAATCGATACGTCCATGTAAACCTGTGATGTGACCGTAAACGTTGCTGCATCAATCTACGGAGCAGAAGAGGGAAGCGTTCCATCAATCACTTTAAAATTCATCGTCGTCTCACACCGGCATACTTACAGTTCGCGGTAAGGAAACACAAGCCGCCGCCACCACTATTAATCCAACGCAACACCGCATCTTAAGGCCTAGGCGTTAGTCCGTATCCTTCCTTCTACGTACACTCTGTACTAACAGCACACGTCGTGTCACACAAGCGTCGGCCGCATAAATAGTGTCGTTGAAACAGAACGCGACGCACGACGATCGTATCGCCTCGGCACGTCTTGGAGACCTTACAAGTTCCCGTAAGGTATTGATTTTATTTCGGGTTTAGTGTACTTTAAAAAAAAAGAAACCTCCCCATTTCAGCGCGTTGTGGTGTGGACAGCACAACCTGCCCCCTACAACAAAATGTTCGGAAAAAACGCAATACATGCTACAAATTACATCACAAAAATTGCGTGCTGCTATCATCGATGGAAGAGGGGAAGCTACACACATGCACGTGGCCCCATTTTCGCTGCTTTGATACTAAAGTCGATTGGGGAACAATTAAATCCGTCTCCATCCTGTGCTGGATTATTTCAAATTTTCCTTTCGGTGTCCTCCTGTGTGGTGTAGTGAGCTGCACTTGTGTAGAATTGTATACCAGTGATGTCGAAACCATTTTGAAATCGCGGGTTGACTCAAAGAGTGAGTTTTTAGGAGGAAGGCCTCACATATAGGTGAGTCTTGTCTCAGCATTTACAATTTTATTTGCTTTTGACTTGATCAACTTAGGAATGGAAGGAGCTAAGGGCGTCTCATCGACGAAGGAAATCCTGTGGGCCTTACTCAACCGGTTGGTTACTCAACTGCTATTCCGCTCGGGGTCTCCAAACACATTGATCCGGCACTGGACTTGATCGATGATCGCTAGCAAATATGGGACGTGCTTGATAGGAGGGAGTTAAACCCTAAAAATATCTAAGCTAAAATCATCTAATTTACCAGTAGAAGTTTCAGCAATTCCAGCTACTGAAAAGTTCACAGATTGGAAGGACTCGAGAGAGGGACCTTTCTGATCTCTCTTTACGCTGATCGAAAGGATGTGGGTATCTCTAGTTACCAAATGCACACACACACTCACACTACCATCGTCAGGGAAAAGGGGGGGTTAATTTTAATGTATTATTTTTATTATTCGCAAATTTTACCGTAATTTATATAAATTGTTCATAATCGAATCGAGAGTTTCCTTTTCTTCGCAACAACAAAAAAAAAACTCATCCTCTTATACACAAAGAGCGCTATGTACAAAATATACAGGGAAAAAGGTACATTTCTTCATATTCGAACTTTATGAAAATCACAATTAGTTAGTAAAGATAACAGTTATTATCCCCCCACCCGACGGGGGTTCTTCTTTGTTCTACGCTAGCTTCGTATGATTTGCATACCTCACATACAGCATAGCATATTTCATGTTTGTGGCATTTTAATGCCTCTATTTACTCATCATCTTTTGTCTCTTTATACTTCGTTCTTATGTTTATTCACATCCTTATTCTTTCTTGCTTTCTGCATCTTGCTGGCAGTTACTACATTGTTCTATTATTGCTAACGTTCTGTAGGACCACATGCCTGCCATAGGCTAATACAGGGCGATAGGCCAGCTAGCAAACTGCTACTTTGTGACGGAGATCAATACTACCCATTTTCAAACGCTTTCTGGTGGATAAAGGTCCACCAAGGACTCAGCTTGAGTTATTAATTTCACTATCTATTCACCCATTTCTTCTGATCGAAACAGCAGGTTCTGGTAGAAACTGTAAAGAAAGCACTAAAATTAATTGCATCCAAAAGAAGGTTCTAAAATTCAATTACAAGAAAGCTAGTGCTTGCTTTTCTTATCGGCGGATGATCGTACCATCATTACACACCGAAACTTTTAATTTAATTTAATTTTAATTTTTTTTTTCTTTATTTAATTTTACTGTTTGCCTGTTACTCCAATATACTACTGTTCGATGCTGAAGAGTAAATGATCACCATTTTGAAACAATGTGGTGGTGGCTTAACCCGATCCATAATAGAGCATAAAAAATGATTGCCAAACCGACAGTCAGCCCCCATCATTCCGAGATAACTCGATCCACCCAGCATGTGGGAGATCATTGCTTTCTTTCAATTATTCCATCGCGCACACAATCGTCACAATTGAATCGCACCTGATGTTAAGTTTTATTTTTGTGGGTTCGGATTTTATTTATCTCATTTCGTTTCGTTTAGAGTTTATATGTACAGCGAGTTTGTTTCCTCTGTTTGTTTTCTAATCATACGAAAGAGAGTACTTACACGTATCGCAAAACAAACAAACAAAAAAAATGGGAGGGGAGTCGGGGACCGGGTAATAATTATAACGAGAGTAAAAAAAAAACCATAAGGGATACAAGTGATTTTGCGTGAAAAAGAAATAAAACAATCCTCTTCTACACACCACGCACACAACAGCGACAACACGTGTTATGGTGGTGTAGTTAAAGTAGTAGCGTTGAGGGGATGATCGCGTGTCGTCGTAGATCGCGCGCGCACGCACACACACGCCGAACGATTTTAACTTTCCTCTGTAGAGGTGTTTTTATCGTGCAATCGTCACCTCTTCCCCTTCTTCTAAGCTTAAGTCTGTCTAAATATTACATAGTGTGTGTGTGTGTGTCTGTGTGTGTGTGTCTGAATATTTACGCTACGATCAAATCGATACTCCTGGCGCGGTCCGTGCGTGCCGCCGCCCATGTGTTTGCTTTTTACATTACTCTTTCACACTAACACACCATGTTGCAAAAGTGCAGCTGTTGCAGCAAACGGGAACACACACACCACGGGGACCGCACAGTGTTTCGCTTGTAATGCGAATGATGGGGGCATCATTCCTCCTTCCTCCCTATGCCTATGCATATCATATAACCGTTTGCAGTGTAGTATGTGGTGTGCGGTTGTCTGTATCGTGTATGTATGTATGTATGTATGTATGTATGTATGTATGTATGTATGTGAGCTTGTGTGTGTTTCTGTTAACTGCAATCCGATCGTAGTTCTGCGATTAATAACATTACTAATAATGTATCTGTGTGTGTGTGTTTGTGTGTGTGAGTGTGTGTTCAGTTTATACAACTTTCGATCACACGATCGTGTAGGAAAGATGCAGAAGGAAAAAAACACAAAACTTTAACTGTCTCGCTTGATGCTCCAAGTTCTCGGCCCACCTTGCGCCTTATACACAACCCTCACACACACACACCTAGTCTCTTCCCTCCTTCTGCATCTTTCGCACCACAATCAAACGAAATACACAACATGTTTGCTGATTCTTTTATATCCGTACCTTACACAACTACATATTATCAATGCGATTTTTGTTTTGCTTGACCTCCTTTGCCCTACCACTACTACTGTATGTACATTGCGATTTAAAGTTTATTTGTTGCTTCCTTAAAATACTACTTTGCTTTTACTTTTTTCCGGTCCGGCTTCATTCTCAACCAACCAACCAACCAACCAATACAACCCCCTCCTCCCTCTCACAGTTGTTGCAGTAGTTTGTTGGTGTATGAGCGCGTATTTTTTGCTTTTAACATTAATTTATATTACCAACATCATCCTCATCATCATCATCATTGTCGTCGTCATCATCATCGTTCTTCGAATGCTTCTACACGCATATCGAAGATGGGGGTTTTTGTCCTCTTCTGTGTGATCGACGTCGTCAACATCGTTATCGTCGTCTTCGTGCTAATGGGGCGCTTTTATCCCCCCTCTTTCACTAGTGGTATGTTTGTGGTTAAAAATGGTCACACTTTAAGAGCAAGTGCGCGCACCCTCAGTGGTTTATGGTGGGTTGCATATATCATCATTGTTAAGCTAGGCACGGTGAACGGCGCGCGCCACTAATGATTTCTTCTCCCGTCTGTCGTCGTCCTACTTTCAAGCTAGCGCACAACACATCCCCCCATGCCGCCTGCCAGTGTTCCGGTGTTCCTATTGCCTCAAATAGGTAAAATATTTTAAAACCACGATTTACAGTGAAACAGCCAATAAATCTGCACATTCAATTGAATAGCCTCCTAATGAAGGGTGTTGTTTAACTCGATCCGTTAGTGTGCTCCATTTGAAGGTTACTTTTGTGGTAGAACAGCACACAGTGAGAGTGCTCCTTATTGGTGTGGGGTAGCTTCTTCTGCAAGTGTTGGCGCTTTAGGACTTGATTGATGGTGGGCGCAGATTTTGCTAGCAGGAGCTAATACTCAATACATATTATGCGTAAATCACATCAGTTGCGCAAACGGGAGTTCTACTTGCTTTTAGTTTTAATATTATCTCCGCTACGACTCTTTTTTTTTTCTTCGCTTGAACACACAGCTTACAGCTCTCGGTAGAAATGCTTCTTAAAACCAGTTTAAATCTTCTTCTCTTTGTAACCGGGGGCACGTGATGTTTTCTTTTGTTTTCTTTTTTTGTAAATATTCATTTTCATGTATTGTTCTTCTCACAAACCGGTGTTGTGTGTGTGTTATTGTTTGTTTGCCTTTGCTTGCTTGTTTTGCTTTGTTTTGTTTCGTTTGGACATGCACTTTGCCAGTATACAAAAAAATATACTAATGCGATTATTTTGTTTGCTTCTTCGTCTTCTTACACCGTTGCAATCACGATTAGCAGGTACTGAATGTTTGCCACCCGGTGCATCAGGTCCGGCGCAATGCGGGCCAGATTTTCGTTGGCAAACTCGCACGACGGGAATATATGTACAACGTACGCCGCCTGTGCACTGCCCGGGGCCGCTATGTTGACGATACCGGCGGCCTGCTTCTGCTGCAGGTAGGTGATGAAGCCGGTCTGCAGATTGTTCTGCTGCTGCAGCACATCCATACGATCGCGACCGCACGGCAACGCTAACAGCATGCAGTGTTCGTTGACCATCTGGAAAAAACACACACACACAAAACAAAAACGATTATCAGATGTCCCTTACTTTAGGAAGCAAAGCCACAAACGTACCTGCATCTTCCTAGCAACTCCGTCGATCTGCGCCGGTTCCAGGCGCATCCTTTGAGCGATGCGCAACGGAGGCGTCGATCCATCGCTGTTGCTTGGCAGCGAGCTTCCCGCCACGTTCGGATTGCCGTACACGAAGTGCATCTGTACGGCGGCATGATCGTTCTTCAGTGCCAGCAGTCCCTGCCACATCACCGGATATCGCTGCAGCAACGCGTCCAGCGAATCTTTCTGAACAGGGGGCGGCGTCGGAACGACCGAAACCATTGGCGATACGCTGCCACTAGCACCGCTTCCGCTCATAGACGCAACCACAACACTACTGCCGCCACTACCACCACCGCCGATGATCGGTGGAGTGGCCACCTGTATGCTGCGTCCGCCAATCGCAACGGCGTGTGGTGTCGCCATCGCCGGCAGCATGCCACCAGTGTGAGCTGGTAAGGGTGCGGATGCCGCGGACGAACCGTGACCGAGCGCTACGGGATGCAGCTGCTGGTCGGACATTTCGTGTTCCACAACCTCGCTGCGATAGTAGTATCCGCTGCCTGGCTGCACCTGGGCCGTACCCCGTTCTCCCGCCAACCGCTGACCGGTGGCGGTTTGCACAAGAGCAGCCGCTGCGGCGGCGGCGGCCACTTGTTGCTGCTGTTGTTGATCCCGTTCGCGCTGCATGTGCAGCATGGTTGCGGGGGAAGCCGATGGCGGTGGCGTTGGACTCGGTGTGACCGCGTACGAAGCACCAGCGTAGCCGGCGGTCGACAGGTTATGCGGACGGTGCGCTGGTGGTGGCTCCGTGCTCAGCGCTCTCGGTCCTCCGTTGCCTCCGTTCGGGCCACCGATCGTTGGTTCGTAGTAGCGCGCGTTCAACGAATCAGGATAGGGATGCGGTATACGCGCACTTCCCATGTACACCTGGGCTCCTTGTGGCGAATCTAAGGTAAAACCAAAAACAATATGCAAAACATTCGAACGTAAGTAATTTTATTATTAAAGTACATCGTCTTCTTTTTCGTGCCCACTTACCGGTTACACGATCACCAGGACTTTGCAGACTCAGCGGGACGGCCGTTGTTCGAGGTCCGCTCGATGGACGACGCAGCTCTAGCGGTGGACTGGCAGCGACCGTTTCATCCAGTTCCATCTCTCTCATGGGAGACCTACTGAATAGTGTAAGAGAATAATCGATCGTCATTTGCTGTCACACAAATCTGTGCAGGAGATTCGAAACATACCTTGGTATCGAGATGTTGCTACGGTACATGTACTTGACATAGTCCCTCGGCATACCGCCACGGAATCCACCATCTGGGCCCTGTATGTGTCGATTATCATTGAAATGCAACGAAAGACAAGATAGAAAAAAAAGTTAGAAATGTGCTCCCATTCCAAAGAAAATACAAATTTAACTACAATAAATCGAAAGCGAAAACTGAATCAACCCAAAAACAAAAAAAATACGATAATATCATAGTAAACGTTATCGTACATGAACCGGAGTGATAGGAGATGTTTGCTGATGTGCCGGCGGAGGACTCTGCCCGCGATTGATGAACCCAGTCATATCGCCACGCTGTGCCACGAAAGCGACATTATGCAGCAGCGTCCACAAGTGCGAAAAATAGAACATTTATTATTGATCGCGCGATCATACAACGCCGACCGAGCCGGAGAGGCGACGAGACGCGCGATACTAATGACCCACAGCCATCGGTTCTTGAAAACTTACCAAGTTAGCAGCTTCGTAGATCGCTCCTGGCGTCGCGAGAATATGCCGCTGAATGGTTCCCTGTGGCATTTGCGGATGTCCCGACTGGCCCTGCGGGCTTATCGTTGGCAGAGCAACGCGTGTACTGCTCGCACCTAATATGAAAAGGAAATCGGAGAATGTCATGTGACGATCACCATTCCACGCCGGACTGAGACAAATACATACCCGCAACAATTGGCTGTTGGCCTTGCAGATGAGATTGCTTCAATGGAGGACTTGCAACGGCACCGGTCAGTATCTGTGGTGCCTGATGGAGCAGCGGAGACATGCCCTTCGTCGGTGGTTGCTGCGGTTGCTGCTGCTGCTGCTGCTGCTGCTGTTGAGCTGGTGGCGACGGTGTCGATACATGATGGTTTGCCAGCTTCGATAGACCGACGGGTTGTAGTTGTGGATGCTGCTGGAGACCGAGTCCCGGTGCTACTACTGAACCCGGCGCATTCACCGTTTGCTGCTGCTGCTGTTGCTGTGCGGACTGGATCTGCACAATCTTTCCGCCCGCCGTGGGCACCTGATGGAGGATCGATGTTTTGCCTGCGATCGTGTGCAAACCGATGGGTGCTCCATCGACTACTGCCTTGTGCTGCTGCTGCACCTGCGACTGCTGTTGGGCCGATGCTTGCTGCATGAGCTTATGCTGCACGGTGGCGATTGAGCCTTTGTGTACGATCGTCGGTTGGCCTGGGGGCTGTACCGTTTGGTAGTGTACCGGTATTCCCGGAGGTCCACCGCCCGTGGTAGCAATCTGTATCGTTTGGCCGGTGGTTGGATGCTTGCTCAGTATGTGCTGCTGCACTTGCGTTACAATCGGACCAGTGCCACCCGCCGCCGGTCCCTGCTGGCCAGGGACGGCCGATGCAGACTGTTGGATTATTTTGCTACCACTTTGAAGGACGGTTGTGTAGCCTACGGGTATTTGCTGCACCGTTCCGGTGCCTTCCGTACCGGGCTTTCCACGATGAATTATGATTTGCTGCGGTGCAGTGCCGGGTGCACCAGCTGCCTGAACTACATGAAGCTTGTGTTGTTGCTGATGCTGTGTAGCTTGGCCTGGTAGTTGCTTCGCGTTGGCGATCACCATTTGCTGCTGCTGCTGCTGTTGCTGCTGTTGTTGCAAGCGTGGGGACATTTGCACGGCGGTTGCCGAATGCATGTTCGATGGTATGTTGATTAGCAGGTTGCCAGTGCCGGTGTGTTGATGCAACTGTATGTTGCTACTACCCGTCCCACCAGGACCTGGCGGCTGCTGCAGCATTGTGCCTGCTGGTGATTTTCCGGCAATGCTGCTGCTGGTTTGCTTGCCCATTGCGTGCGGCTGCGGTTGACCCGCAACAGCATTGTGTATTATAATCTGTTGCGGCTGACCATGCGCCGTAGACGTTATGGGTTGCGTTGTCAGCTTCAACGGAGCAGCCGACGTCGTTGTGGGATGAATCGTCTTCCCGCCAACCATTTGACCGGACGGCACAAACGTTGTGCTCTGTTGTTGTTGCGTCGTCAACACACCCGATTGGGGCGGCTGCTGTCCTGGTTTGATAACAACTTGTTGGTGTTGTTGTTGCTGTTGCAACGCTTGTTGAGAGTTAAGAACATGCGACTTCAAGGTATGCGGTTTGGCCGCGACAATAGGTTGCAGTTGTTGAGGTGATGATACAACCGTAGTCGGCTTGTTCGTTGTAAGCAACATTCCCGAAGCCGAAGACGTGGGCGATGAAACTGAACAAGGCACCGAAGCGATACGGTTCGGTGCTGTTGGCGAACTACTACTATTGCTCATCGGAACCGGTGACGAAGGAGATACATTGCCAGCCGACTTCAGCTGTTCCGCTGCTGCAGCAGCCGCAATCACCTTCTTCAGGGGCTGCGGTGCATTCGGCATCGGTACGTACTGGCCTTCCTTACTGTGGCGCACCACTGCCATCTCCCCCGTTACCGGATCGATCAGGGTGAGTGAGTTGGGTTGCGAAACGTTTCCAATTTCGGTAGGTGCCTTCGCCTCGTCCGTCGATTTCAGTTTTTCCGACTTTGCTTTATCCGCCAACGATGCTGTCTCGTTCGGACGTGAGACCTGCATGCTGGGCGTTACAGGCGTTGTGGCGGACAGTGAACCAACGACTTGCTTATCGTCCGACACCTTAGCATCCGCCTGGCTTAGCTTCATGCTAACCGTACTTCCCGCCATAGATGACGGTGCCACTTGCTGGGGCTTCTCGTCACTGCTATCCGTAGATGTTTCGGAAATTTTACGGTCCTTACCCTTACGAGTGCTGCGCGGTGATTTACGCATATCGGCTGACCCAGCTGTCGGTGCTGCAATGAAAGCAAAAGACAAATTTGAATACCATGCCCCGACGAAATCAGGCAGCAATATAAACTTACTATTCAAAGTCGTTGCATTCTGGCGAGTGGTGCGACGCGTCGTATGAACGCCTGGCTGCTGTTGATCGCCAATAGCACCTGCACCAACAATATGCTGCTGCTGCTGCTGTAGTACCACCTGTGGCTGTTGCTGCTGCACCAAACCGACCGCTTGGTTGGCCGTTAGAATGGTCGATGCCGGTTGCTGCTGATGTTGCAGGCCAAGCGGAGCCATGCTCTGTGGTTGTTGCGCATTCGGTACTAGTACGACGCCGGACTGGTTTGGTGGCGGCAGTGGCTGCTGTTGCAACCCAACGCCAGCACCAGCAACCTTCGGCGAAGGTCCGTTGCGAATCACATCTTCGATGATGTCGTCGATGGTGCTGCGTCCATCCTTCTCCAAAAGTCGCTTCGACTTCCTTGTATTCGCTGCCGCAGCTACTGCTGCCGCCGATAGAATACCGACCGCATTCACAGCCATCGAGGCCTGCTGCTCCTCCTTCGGTTCCTTGCCGACAACGTCCGTCGCGTTCGACAAACCGTGAGGTTCGTCGGAAGCTTGCGATAATTGCGGTGTTGGTTGTAAGGACTGCAGTTGCTGCTGCTGCTGCGATTGTTGCTGTGCTTGCAGATGCGGTTGTGGAGGTTGCTGCAGTTTTTGCGGTTTTTGTGCCAGCAAAGGCGCGTTTGTGGACATAGTTGCCTGCTGTTGTGCCACGGTGGAAGTGATCGTAGAGGAAGCGGATGGTTCCGTGTTTGCAGCCACACTGGTGTTGACTGTCGTGGCCACTACCGAAGGCGTTGCTGCAGGACTGCTAGAGCTAGTCGTGATCGCAGCAGTTGTAGCTATCACTGTTGCCGGAGCACTGCTAGTGACAACGGTTGGTGTTGCCGTTGTAACGGCAGCCTGATTTTTGATGGTCAAAATCAACCGTGGGCGAGCACCATCCGGTCCGGCGCCAGGCAACATCTTGTCCGAGCTGGAAACATCCTCCCCTGAATCATCGTGGAACTCATAGACATCGGACGACCCACCGCCCATATGCATTCCTGCCTTTGCTCCACCAACGGGCCGAGGTGTTCCTGGAGTCAGTGTTGTCGTCGTTAGCGGAGTGGTTACCGATTGTGATACATTTACCATTCCAGCTGTACCACCTCCACGCGCACCGCCACCCCGCCCACCACGACCACGTTTTCCGCCAGGAGCTTTTCCACCTCTGGTTCGAGTTTGAATGCCTGTTTCAAGCACCGTTTGGTCGGCCCCAACGAGACCGCCGGCTTTTTCACCACCAGCAACAGTGCTGTGACCGCTTTCCGATGTTTTACGTCCTCCGCGAGGTCGTCCACCACGCTTGCCAGTGCTGCTGCCACGGGCAACATTTTCCTTCTCCGATACTTCGCCGGTTGCTGCCTCGTCAGCTTCCTCATCCTCAGCCGCATGGGAACGTTGGTCTTCAGCTGAAACAACGGACTTCGCCGAAACCACGTCCGACGTCTTGTTGTATTCTCCTGCAGCATCTCCCTTGTCCACAGAATCGGCCTTAGAGTCTTCCTGATGAATCGATGGCGTTTTGAGGGTAATATCTTCGCCACCGCCTTTGGCCACCATCTCGATCGTGGAAGCCGCCGTATCGATAGCACCGGTATTGCTCACTGCTGCACCAACCGTAGCAATCGGTTGCGAAGAGGATGAATCATCTTCCGAGCACAGCGCGTCGACTTTCTTGATGACAGAATCGATGTTGATCTCCTTTGCAGACCAACAATCGCTGTCCTCCTTCGAATCGGTTTCCTGATCATCCACGTTAACAGCAGTTGCCACCAGCGCCGATGATGACGACGACGGTGGTTTCGAATCGTCCAAGGCTGGCATCGGGTCGCCGGATTTTTTCTCGTCCAAGCTCTCCTTCCTTTCCGACTCGAATTTGATTTGATCCGCCGAAAGTGTACTGATAGCTGCCGATCCTTTCAACAACTCATCGGAGGCGAACAACGATTTGGCGCTCGCCGGTTCCGACGTGATTGGTGTCATTGGTTGATGGTTAGGATTGGATGTTATTGTTGATATTGCATTATTGGCAGCTCCATACAACGGACTCGTTTTGATATCCGACGGTTTTCCCTTGGCCACCGTATTGCTGCTGGCCGTGCTTTGCTCTCCAAATGATTTTTGGTACGCTCCAGCAGTTGTTGCGGATTGAGCCTGTGCCGTACCTTTAGCTGCAGTGACAGTCATTGACGACTGCTGCCTAGTTTGCTGAGCAAGCGTTACTGATGTTATGTTTAGTGGCGGGTGTGTCACAACCGTGTTTGTCTTAATCGGTGTTCCGCCCAGCGTGGACGATGCCACAACTACCGTTGGCGTAGTTTTAGGCGAAGTGTCTATCGATTTGCCAGTCGTATGTGATATTGATGCCGTTGAGCTGATGCTCGTTGCGTTTACCACGATGTTGGATTTGGTAGGAGTGGAGTCTAATCCCACTGCGGACATGGCCGACGGAGAGCCTGGTGCTGCACTGGCCGTAATGATTCTTTGCATTGTTGTGCCAGGGCTACCACCACTGCCGAACTGTGCTTTGATCGGATGTTGCTCGATCGGTTTCGTCGATCCTCCTGCCATAGCTACGGTTTTCAGCTGTCCTCCTGCCGCTAAGGGCATTCGCGATCCCGGTGAGGAATGGTGCTGCAACAGATGATGATGTGGATACTGATGTCCAGCTCCTGGCACCGTCACCGGTGTTACCGATTTTTGAGATAGGAAACCTCCTTGTCCAATCGGCGAACCGCCCGGTACTTGGGAAGCATTAGGTGAATGTACTACCATGTGTCCACCATGGTGAATAATCATCGCCTGGGGACTGCTTCCCGACTGCATGATAGGACTAAGCTGCGGTGACTGACGGTTGCCACTATTTGCCGCTTGCCGCACTGCAGTCGGCGATGATGTGCGTGCAAATGGAGAGTGTGGAGCGATGTGCAGTTGTTTTGGCGATTGCACACTGCTACCACCGCTGTTCAATGTTGCTGCTGGTGGGCCGACTCCTCGAGGAGTAGCATCCGCGGATGTTGACGCGGGATGATAGATGACCGGTTGCTGCTCCGGAATAGTGATTGTCGGTGGCGTTTGCACAACGTACTGGTGGCGTAAGCTAGCTGCCGATGCAAGTCCAGTGACTGGGGATACTGATGGTTGAGATCCGGCACTGATCGACCGCGGACTTTGGGGAGTGGTTGGACTTGATGTGTGTAGTTTAATTGCCGACTGATTCGTTGACGATGGTACTGACACCGACGTGGTTGTTGTTGTCGTTGTTGTCGTTGAACTGGATTCAACACCAATGGCCTTAGATTTCGCATCCACTGTGTTCGAAACAGAGGACACGATTGATCGCTCCTTAGCACTCGGAGACGTCGATGTCGTCGTTGGTATAATGATTTTCTGATTTTGTAGATTGACCGAAAACACACCGTCAGGCACAACCGACTGTCCCTTGGAAGAAGCGCTTACTTTCGCTGATTCCAGTATGGGTGCTGATGTTCTTGATGTCGGAGGACGTGCACTGACGAGTTTGACCGCCGAAGGAGGAGCAGATGCTTCGTCCGAGCTGGCTTGCGATGGCGAATCACTAGCCATCGCCACATTCTTACCCGGCGTAGCGGGCATTTCCAACTTCCCACTCGAATCGTCCCTTTTCGTTGCATTGCTTCCAGCACTGTTGCTTTCCGCAGTCGCCGCAGCAGCAGCCGTCGTTGCCGTTGGGCTCTCGCCCACTTTACTCGGCTGCGAGCCTTCGATCAAAGGTTTGCCAATCTGACTCAAATCAACATCGGGTGTTTTTGGTGGATTATCGAACCGTAGCAAGCTGGACGCATGATCGTCCTCTAGGTTCGCGTCCTCAGTGTCGGTGTCAATCTGTAGATCATGCTCCGATTGCGGCGTGTCCGCCTGCTTCATGTCCAGCTCTTCCGCATTCAGGCTCATGATTGCCTTCTTCATCTCTTCGTCGTCCTCCTCCGGTATCTGGGGCGGCTCGTCTTCGACGTGCAACTGAGAAGACAACTGCTCTTCCTCAACCGGATCGCTGTACATGTCGGAGAAATCGGGCGTGTTGGAAGTGCCGAAACTCTCTCCCAGCAATGCCGCTACCGCATCTTCCGTTTCCTCCTGCGAGATCACTACGCGTGATTTTTCTTCGATGAGCAGCAACTTTGACTCGTCCGGTTTCTGCTTCTCGTGCGCGTGCTGCTTCAGCTCGACTTCCTTACCTTCCACCAGCGTACTTGCTTTATCCGATTTGCCTAGCTTATCGGTGAATTCGCCCGAAATAGACATTACTGCTTTTTCGTGCAATTGTTCGTCGAGGTCGTATCCGAATGGCGGTACTGGAAGTGGTTGTGTTTTACTATCCGCCTGTTCAAACTTGTGCTTAGTGCCGCCTACAAAAGAGCTCGATTTGTCGTCCGGCATGTCTTGTGATTTCTGGGCCACCGATGCCTTTTCCATCTCGTATGTTGGCGTAGAGCAAGTAGCTTCCCGCTTAGCCTCGGTAAGAACGGGCAAGGGCGAGGATGATGTTATTCGCTCATCGGAGCTTCCTGTGCCGGCGGTGGTCGTGGACTCGCGAGCATTCATTTGCGCTGTCAGCTGCTGTTTGTTGGACGGCGGTGGACTTTCGTCCAGCAGACAGGGCAAACTCGGCGACGGTTTGCTGAAGTTATGTTTCAAATCATCCTGCTGAGCAGAAATGATATCGAGCGACAGTTTGTTGATCGACGGCGTGACAGGTGTCGTTGTGGAAGGTTGTGGTTTGGAGTGACTGTTCGCTTGGTTGCCATTATTGCTACTTCCGAAGGTAGAGCTGTGAGACACGCTGCTACTTCCGTCAGCTAGCGGCGCTAGCGTAGACCCGCTGCTGTGTGCAATACTGTTACCCATTGCATTGCTTGCAGACGTATTAATGCCACTACCTAGCGAGCTGGAGCTATTGTGATGATGTTTGTGTTTGTCCTCTTTTCCGCGTTTCTTTTTCTTCTTCTTATCTTTGCGGTTGTGCTCCATTGACGAAGCTGATGCAACGTCCTTCTTTTCTCCGTACGATGCCGTCTCCATACTGTCATCGCCATCGCCATCCGTGTAACGAAAAACGTCCAACACATCGACCGAGGATCGCTTTCCGCTGAGAGAGGCGCTGGCAATAGTAGATGCCGGCGACACTTCTTCCACCTTCTGATCGGTATCACTCATCAGCTGCGCCTCCAGCGCTCTACCAGCTTCATCCAAATCAACACTGTTTTCGTCATCTTTAAGCATCGCCATCGAGACACGCAATTTTTCACGATCACGCCGTTTCTTCTCTTTGCTGCGCTTGCGCGCCTCCTTGTCAGTGAATGAATCAGCAGCTGATGTGGCGCCCGGTAGCGTCGAGGTAGAAGTTAACTCCTGCTTGCCACTACCGGTTTGTTGACTATCCGCGATGGTGCTGGAAAGCTCGCCCATCAACATTGGTAGCCCTCCGTCCGCTCCGACAGCTCCTCGGTCCTTATGTTCCGCCGTTTGGTGGAGTACATCCTCCTCCTTGGCCTCATCCGGTTCAACAGAACCTTGCTTACCGTGGGATGCTTCCGTTTCCACGGACGAGTGTTGCGACTCCTCGTCCGATATCGGGCCAAACAGTTCCATATCGAGGAATTTGCTGTTGGCGCTACCTGAACCATTCCCACCGACATTGCTAGGCACACCGCTGCCTCCAAGGGTAATAACACCGCCGCTTCCACCTTCCTTGTGGCGATTTTTCGATTTTTTCGAACGGCTCGACGAGGAGGATGTTGATTTCTCGTGATCTTCTTTCGACCGATCGCGGCGCTTCTCCTTCTTTCCACTGCTGTGCTTTTTCTTGTTGTACGAAGACGAGTGATGGTCTTCGCTCGCTGATTTCTTCGAATCTTCACTCGGTTGCGCCGGGATAGAGGTAGCAACGTTCGATGTTTGCTGCTGATGACTGATGCCGCCGCCAGCAGAGAGACCCATCAGTGAAACATTGCTACTACTGTTAAGACTATCAGCTCCAACTGCCGATGGTGTGGAGTTAAACTGAGCCATAGCAGTAGCCACAATCGTTTCGGTGTCACCACCACCACGCACGTCGGCGGTTTTGAGCGTTGCTGCTGCAGGCATTTCTTTCTCCAGCTGCTGCTCGTAACTTCCGCTTCCGTCCAGACCACCTTTGTTGCGCTTTTGCTTTTTCTTGTGTCTCTTCTTTGACTCGGTTTGGGTCGTGTCAGCTTTGGATGTCATTTGATGCATTAAGTCAGCACCATCCGAGCCGGATTGATCGCACAACTGTTGTTGGCGTTCCTGGGATGACTTGTACGAGTTCAAACCTTCGATCGGCTCGCGTTTGATCGATGAAATTAATGCGGTTGTAGGTGCTACTACTGGCAGGGACGAAATGGAGTTGTGTGGCGGATACTCCGATTTCACTACCGTTTTCACCAAATCATCGTCCGATATATCGCTGGCGATAAGAGCGAAAGAGGATGGTTTACGATCTTCGCCTACCATGGCTTGTTTCAAGCCATCGCCAAGATTTACAGCAGCCGGCAGCGATATTGGAACGTTGGTGCTGCCCCCCTTCTTGCTTCCACCATCCATTACGCACTCATCCTCGCTCTTAACTTCCTTTTTGATTTTAACGTCCTGTTCATTGGTTTCCGAACTGCTAGCAAACATTCGTCCAATGTTATCGTTGATGTGGTTGAACTCAGCATCCGAAATCATGCTACTCTCCAACCGACCGACGCCCGTCGATACCTTCATCTTGGATCTGTCACGCGATATCGCTTCATCGTCCGTTTCCGTGTCTGATTGTATACGCGTCGAACGAGAATTCTTGCGAGATGACTTCTTCTCTTCCCCGGAACTGCGCCGAGCATTCTTCTCGTGGTAATCCTGTTTCTGTTGCCGATGATCACGGTCACGGTTCACCTTATCGCGCCCATCACCACCTCCCACACTGTGGAGCATCAAATTTCCACCACCTTCGCTGCTCTCATCATCGCACAGATCGTTTAACCGATCGCGATTAAAGATCGCCGTGCGCTGATGGTTCGGATGGTCAGGACCGTCGTCCGAATCGGAAGCCAGCGACGAACCCTTGAAATTGCGTCGCGATCGGGGTGTCGTCGACGCGTGATCTTCGTCGTCGGTCGTTGTTACCATGCCACTCTTGTTAGGGTCCTTGTGATTGTACTTGCTGTTAATCGTCGTGTCGGAGTGCATCGCGTCGGAATCGGAATCGTCGCCTTCCTCCCAGCTTTTGGATCGGTTTTTACCCTCCCGCTTTGCTCTACATTGCTTAAGCTGGGAAAACTTGGCTTTGATTTTCTTTTCCTCCTCCTGTTTCTGCATATTTTTGCACGACCGAGCCTTCACTTTGTCGTACATGGATATATTCGGTCCGTCGTCGGGAATGTCGAAGATTGAATGCTTCTTCGGTTCATCCGAATCATCCGTATCAGAGCTGTTCGCCTTACGACTACTGTTCGATCGACATTTTTTCTTCTCCCGCCCCTCTTCGGCAGAAGATTCTGCCCGGCTTACGGGCTGTGAAGATTTGCGATCCACTCTGCCAGCACCGCTGCTACCGCAGTTTAGCTTATTGACAGCCAGCTTGTAGTCTATGCCATCCAGTCCAATGCCAGTGCTGCCACCGCCGGAACTATGATGGCGCTGTTTCGCAAACTCCTGTAACTCTTTCCGCTCCTTTTTGTAGCGTATCCTGCTCTGTTCTTCTTCGTCGCTGGTGGATCGATTTTCGCCATAGCTATCGGCAGGGAAGTTTGCATTCAGGGTGTTTTCCTTGTCACGAGAAGGATCGCGATTTTTCTTCGACTTGTGCTTATCGTGATACCGTTCCTTGCGCTTATGGTGATGGGATACACCGCCACTGCTGCCAATATTGCCAACGCCTGAACTAGCGATTGCTCCACCTGCAGCAGCAGCAGCAGCAGCAGCAGCAGCAGCACCAATCTGATGATGGTGATCTTCATTTGCTAGCATGATCTCTTTGCGACGCTCCTCCAGCAAGTAAGCCTGTTGTTTCTCGATCACATGATTTTCTGTGTGCTTAGCCGAAGGTCCTTTCTCCATGGAGCCAATATTGTTCACGGTTGTCGCAGGGACTGGTGCAACCGCAGTAACATTACCACCACTACTAGCTCCGCCGGATTTGGATGAGATCTTTTCTGAACGGTGGTTATGGCTACCTCCGCTAGCCGTGCCACCCCCCTCCACCGTTCGGCTACTACTTTTGTGATGATGGTATTTGCTGCTCTCCCGGCGGCTCTCTTTACCCGATTCTCGCCTTTCACTACTCTTCGATCCATTGCCACCGGACGAAAGCATCGGAACAGCGGAACTCCCTTCCTGCGTAGCGCTCGAACGTATCTTTTTTAGCGACGTTGCTTCCTCCAACGATGATTCTACGCTGTCCTGCGAACTAAGACGTCGTTTCGACGAGCTTCTTACTGGCGAACCGCTGCCAGTGGAGTTAACACGATCACGACGATCCTTATCCGACGACCGTTCTCGATGATGGTGATGATGGTGTGAAGATTCGTCCTGATGGTACTGCGAATGATTTTTGTGTGCCAATGATTCTTTCGATTGCTCGGAATCGTTGTTCGACATCCCGCTGCTTGCTTTCGCATTACGACGATCTTTCTCGTGTTCTTTGACGGTGTCATCCCCTCGCTTATGATGGTCTTTACGATCTTTTTCACCGCCAAAACGATCGCTGTCCTTTTCACGATGTTCCACATGCGCGCTGCCACCGTCTTCTTTCCCTTTTCGCGTCTCATCATCGTTGCTAGGTCGCTCCTCTCGATCTTTGTCCCTGCGCTTCACCGGTCCACCTGGTGTGTGACGATCAACATTGTTAGCTGCTGCTGCTGCTGCTGCTGCTGCAGCCGCTGAGGCCGCTTCCTGCTTCAGACGATCGAACTCATCTCTGTAGCTGCTGTTCGTGGCAGACAATCCACCGCCAGTAGCTGGGTGTTCATTGCCAGCAGACGCGTGATTACGGTCGTGGTCTTTGTAGGAGTGCTTCCCACTGTTACTACCACTGCTGCTGTTGCTGCTGATGCTATCACTGTGATGACGATGGTGGTGGTTATGGTGGCTACCACTACTTCGGTGACTATGCTCACCATGATGATGATGATGATGGTGGTGGCTGTGCGAGCTAGACTTGCTCGATTTGTTCGAATGTTTTGACGATGTCGAGGCAGTTGATGGTGCCGTCACTTCTTCCGGCTGCTCATCCGCTACATTCAAGCCACTGGCGGAACTAGCTGAGGCGGGATTCGGAGACGATACTACACTCGACGAAGATGTCGATGAGGTAGACGACGCGGTGGATAGTTTTCGTCGATCCTTGTGATGTTTGCTGCCGCTGCTGTTGGTAGTTTTGTTGCTAGAGGATTCCTCCCTCTGCGATCCACTATTACTACTGGAATGCATAGGCGGTACTACTTCATGGGATGGTGGTGCACTTCCATCACCATTGCCACTCGTGCCCAGCTTAATCGTACCAACGTTTGTACTTCCCGGTACGCTGTTCGCAACTGCATTAGTATTACTGCTACTGCTGCTGCTGCTACTGCTACTCTTCACAACCACATTATAGTTACTAGTAATGGACGACTCTGCTGCTGCTGCTGTTGATGATGACGACGACGACGACGACGAAGAAGAAGAGGTTGACGATGCTGACGACACAGAAGAGGACTGTTTCTGAGTCTGCGTTTGTGGTAGACTCGCAACGGTCGTTGCTGTTGCTGCTGACGACGATACAAGCGCAGTCGCCGAAGACGGATGGTTACCACTAGATCCAGTACCAGTGCTAGCGTTGCTACCACCGCTGCTGCTACTACTATTTAGATTATCACTATTGTTTATTAAATTATTATTGTTGTTACCGCTAGCGTTTGTACTTGTTTTTTCCGTTAAACTAATACTTTTATTTAAAACATTGGTCTTTGGTTTACTGGTTGACGACGACAACGAAGATAATGGTGACGACGACGACGACGACAATAGTGCAGTGGCGGCGGCAGCATTAGCAACTGTTGTGATAGCCACATTGTGATTATTATTAGTAGTAGCAATAGTCGATGAACCAGCTGCAACCATACCAGCAGCTGGAGTAGCGGCACTTCTACCATTTGTCGTACTGTTACTGCTATCTTTACTATTATTATTAACGGACGGGGATGACGTAACTGCTGTTGTTGAGTCGTTGTCGTTGCTGCTGGCGCAGCTGATGGAATCATTGCCAGCACTGTTCACTGCCACTGTGTTCGCCTCAGCCGTCGTTGTTGACTGCGAATCTTCCAGGGACGCTGTTACGCTCGTGGCGCTGTCACCACTGCTACTAGTGCTGGTTGTTGCTGTGGTCGTTGTGACAGCACTAGACCCAGATGACGGCGATAGCGCTTGCTGAGCCAACGGTGGATGACTGGGAAAAGGATACTGAAGGCCAGACTTTACAGACGGGTTGGGACTGTTGTACGGCTGGGGGCTGTTCATAGGTGATACTGAAGAGCTGCTGCCACCAACCCGTGGTATGGTGATGGGTGCTGTTGCAGATGCTGCAGCTGTAGCAGTTGCTGCTGTGGTTGTTGTTGTTGCTTCTGTAGCGGTTGTTGTCGCAGAAGTTGGAGCTGTTGTGTTTACTGCAGTTGAAACCGGCGCACCAGCAGCTGGATTTTGCTGTTGAGCGGTGGTTACCGTCGTTAATGCTGCTGCTGCTGCTGCTGCTGCTGATTTCATAGAATTCAGATGCACCGGAGATGCACTAGCCGAGGACGCAACACTGTTGACTATGACGGGTGAAACAGATCCCAGGGTCGCTCCTCCTTGCGGGGCGATTGCTGGAGCACCGATCGCAGCCGTGATGCTGTTGCCCAGGACAGTAGCGATCGAAGCAGCCGAAGCCAAAGTGGCACTGTTTTTCGAATAGTTGGAAAAGTCACGAGGCTCATATTTGTCGTCGATATTTTCTAACCGCTTGAGATCTTCGTCAAAGATCGATTTCTTCGAAAGAACGGACTTGACGATGTCCGAAGGGGGAAGTTCATGTACGTCGAGATCAAGAAACTTGTGCCGGTAAGACGACGAGCCCGTGGTCGCCAAGGAGGAGGAAGAGGTAGACGATGATCCAGCGGACAGTGGTGATTGCAGATGGTGAGCCGGTTGGTGATGCTGGTGGTGATGGTTCAGCAAACTGCTGCTTCCCGCAATATGATTGTTAAACGATTGTTGTTGCTGCTGCTGCTGCTGCTGTTGCTGATGGTGGTGATGGTGAAGAGAGGAGGAGGAATGATGATTCGAATATCCTTTGCTGCTCGCGGAATAGGGGTGGCGATCGTTTAGGAAGTGAAGATCATTCGAACTGCTACCACTGATACTGCCACTGCTATTTACGCCGCTTCCAGCAACGCTGGTATTACTGACGGCGACACTGTTGCCAACGGCTAGCCGACCAACAGAAGCCGCTTGTGTGCTACCGGACCACTTTTCGAACTTCTCATCCAATGTCTTGATGCGTTCGTCAAGCGAAAGGCCAAGATCACTCGAATCGCTGGAGGTGGAGCTAACAGAAGAAGCTCGTGGTGGTGGACTGGCTGGAACCATTTCGTTTGCCGCGTCCAACACCGAAAATCCACTGTTTCCGGCCATGCCAAAACTGCTACTCCCGGATGTCGTCCCTGCTGCATGCATGGTGTTAATTTGCAACGGCGTCGTCAGCTTGGATGATGCTATGCCAACAGGCGGTGGGCTGGACAGGGCGCTATTATTGCTCTGCAGACTAGAATTGGACGCAAACGATGATGGGTGATTCTGGTTCGCACTGGATAACGCTCCAGAAGCCGAAGAGCCAGTCGAGGATGAAGCGGCGGCGGCAGTGGCAGCATTGTTCCCACTTGCTGCCGTCTGCCGATCAACGGACGACGAAGATGAAGAGGATGAGGATGACGATGAGGACGACGAGGCAGACATTCCACCGCTGGCTGATGCTCCCGCAGACGAAGGTGTCTGCTGTTGCTGCTGTAAAGCGTGGAGCCGACTCTGCTGAAACACCTGCACCGCAAACCGGGGTAGCGGAAGTACGAGCGGTTCCTGATTGTACGATCGCCCCGTCGGAATACGGCGCGGTTCACTAGGCAACAGGTTCTCCGGCCGTTCGTCGCACAGCGGAGTGCCGGGTCGCGAACCGTCCGCACTCTCCCCTCCACTAGCCTCATGAGAATGTATCGAGTGTAGCTGGTGGCCACGACCCCGCGATGAATGGTGGTGCTCGTTCGACGTTGTCAAACTACTCGCTCCTCCGCTTCCTGCTGACGATCCTGCTCCTCCGCTGCTAGCATTGTTACTGTTGCCTGCACCACCACCACCGTTCGCTGTCGCACCGGATGATGCGGTGTGCAGGCCGCTGCTACCACCATCGACAGCAATCATTTTTCGCCGTTTGCTCAAGTGATGCGAGTATAGCGAGTGATTGCTGCTACCGCCCTCTAGGTGTGATTGTTGCGAAATGGAAGCACTGATACCGCTACTGCTACCGCTGCTACCGTGACGCTGGTGTAACGATGTGCTCTCGGTGGACGGTCTCCTGCTATGGCTACCACCAGCTCCTGCAATAGTCAACGCCGAGGACGATTGCTTCGATGTTTGCAGATTGCACTCGGACAGCCGACGTACTTCCATCGATTTCCGATGCGTCAGTGCGGACGATGACTGAATGCCACTGATGGAGGATCCGCCAATGCCGCCGCCTATACCTCCACCATCGCTGTTGTTGTTGCCGTGGTGGTGATGGTGATGGTGGTGGTGACTGTTATAGTGATGCAAGCTATTACTGCTACTACTGTTGCTGTTTAATGCAGTTAGGCCACCACCGACGCCACCCGCAACAGGTGTTCCAGGTGACGGATCACGAAGATCACGGTGATCGCGATGATGATCGCGATCTCGATCGGAATCACTGCCGTGATGATGGTGATGATGATGGTGATGATGGTGTCCGTCGGAATTGTATTTGATACGCTTCTTCGGGCTCACCAACTCATCGCCACTGGACGGGCATTCTTCTAGCTGTTCTAATATATGTACACGCTCCTTCTGCAGATAACGCATGTTGCTACTGTCGCCACCTGTAAATAAGGTAAAGAAGAAGGTAGAAACAACAGAAAATATTAGAAATCACGTCGTCATGCGTCTAAAAATCAATCTTCCAAATCAATCGGACCATATTGCCTGCCCTTACCTGTGCTTTTCTCGCTGCGTTTCCGTATACTACTACCGGTAGACGAAGGTGATAGATCAACGTCGCCACCTAGGCGGGATTGTATCGAGGATGACAAACAGCTACTTCCTGCTCCTGCACCCATAGTGCTACCACCGGGCAAGGGTGTAGCCGAAGAGGGTGGAGAGTCGGAAGATGATGAATTATGGTGGTGGTGATGATGGTGAGCTCCGGACAATCGATCGATGAGGCTACTACTCCGACTGTAGCCTGCGTTCGAGGATCCACCGTGCGCACTACTAGCGGTGGTACCGGCATTATTGTTGCCACCACTGCCGTTATTATGCTCGTGATGATCGTACCGCTCATCCTCGTGCGTCGAGCTGGTGGCCGATCCTTGACTGTATTCGTCGTAGCTACGAAACCTCCTATCACCACTACCACCACCACCACCACCTTCCGAATAGTAGTCTTCGCTCGAGTATCTCACGTTTCGTGATCGCGACGAACCACCAACACCACCTCCTAACGACCCACTGTTACCGCCCCGCGAACTAACACTACCGGCGCCAGCACCACCGCCGGCCGCTGCAGACGATGCGGCGGCGGCCACCGCTGCCGAAGCGGGCGACGCCAGTGTTAGTGGGTCAACGCGAGGCGAGGCGCCTCCACCGACGACGCTAGCATTCACAGCAGACCCGGTAGTGTCGCTCCCGCCTCTGCCACTAAGCGGATTGCCTGGACGGCTGAACGGCGCACCGGATCGGTTGCGGATCGAAATATTGCTGTTGCTATTGCTCCCACTGCTACTGCTACTGTTGTTGACGCTCGCACTGTTGGTGCCACCACCGGTGCCGCTGTTACTATTACTAACATTTCCACTAACACTACTATTATTACTAGCGCCTCCAGCGATTCCTGTAACGCCACCGAAGCGGGGCGATCCGAACGACGACGATATACTGCCCCCGGATTGTTGCTTATCTAACTTATCGAAAAACGCCTCCTGACACTCCCGAGATGCAAAGTCCACCTGCAGCTTGCGGCCGCGCAACATCACACCGCGCATCTCTTTCACTGCCGCCTGCGCCTGCTGCACTTGCTCGTAGTAAATAAGCGCTAGCTTGCGGTCCCGGTCCACGCTCACCTGCGACACCGTGCCGAAGTGATTGAACTGCGATGCCAGATAGTTCTCGCTTGCACTGTCCGAGACCCCATCCAGCCACACACAGTTAGTTGGCATCGATTTGCCGAACCCGAGCTTGATGCGATTGTTGCCAAGATGCTCACCGTCCATCTTCCGTATCGCTTTCACTACACTCACTATGTCCGAATATTGACAGAACGCGTACGCGCTCACACCCTGCTTCTTGATGTCTATCTCTATGATTTCACCAAAACACTCGAAATGTTTGCGCAACTCACTCCCGGTAATGTCCTTCTCGAGATTGCCGACAAACAGCGTCCGCGTCGACTTCGGATGATACTCGTCCAGCTCCGCCTCGTACGGCCGGAACTCGTTGTCGTCCACGTCGTAGTAGCCCGCGTACGGTGCCACCTCTATCTTGCAGCCGAAGAACAGCTTATCGTGGGACACTTCCAGCGCCTTGTCGACATCTTCCGGTTTCTTGAAGCAGACGAGCGCGTACCGGTCGGTGCTTTGGCCGACCACCTTCACCCAGGTCACTTTCCCGTGCTTCTTGTACTCGTGGAACAAGCCATCTTTGAGTGAGGTGTCGGACGAGCGGGCAGGCAAATTTCGGACGCAAATCGCCAGCGGACGGTTGTCGTCCGAATGACAATTGATCAAGCTCGCGCTCCCACCGACAGTGCTGCTCCCGTTACTGAGCACTGCTGCTGCTCCACTGCCTGTTCCTCCCGCACTTCCACCGCCACCTCCTCCGGCTCCTCCGCCGCCGCCGCCGCCGACTCCTCCACCGCCGCTACTGATTGGAGCTGCCGCAGATGCTGTTGCTGCTGCTGCTCCACCAGCGGTCGACGACGTCGTTGTGACGCTAGTGCTCGATGCACCCCCTCCGCCTCCACCACCGCCAACAGGTGCACCGCTAAAACTGTGTCTGGAACTGGTGCTACTGGAACTGCTGCTGCTGCTGCTACTGCTGCTGCTACTACTGCTTCTGCCTTGATTGCCTGAGCCGTTAGCTGCATTATTAGCGTTACCGCCGTCCGGGCCGTCGCCACAGCCGCTGTGGCTGCCGCTGCTCTCCAGGTGCGTTGCTGCTGGCAATGTTGTTGCTGCAGGCGCTGTTGTTGCGGCTGCTGCTGCTGCGGCGGCTGCTGCTGCTGCTGCGGCTACTGCAGCGGCCGTGGAAATGGCGGATTGTAGCAGAGTCCGTCCAACGCTTAGTGCTGCAGTTGTCGAAGGAGATGGTGGCGAGCAGTTTGCAGCAGTATCGCCGCGGCCATAGGGCGTCGGCAGCGAGGGCAGCAGTCCAACCGATGATGCTCCTCCGGTACCACTACTACTACCGCTGCCGCTGCCGCTGCCACTGCTGCGTCCCGAGAGGTTCGTCGTCGTGCCAGCTTCCCCAGAATGGTTCGGTGCCCCGCCGCCACTACTGTGCGTCGAGGAGGAACAAGAAGACGATCTACTGCTGGGCGAACGTGATCGCGAACGTGACGCGGACCGCTGATGCCGGTGGTTCTGATGGTGCTGCAGCTGCTGCTGGAGAAGATGTGCCCGATCACCACCGCTAGCACTGCTACTTCCACTACTATTCAGTAGATGGTGATGATTAGGCGACTGATAATGACCGTGCAATGTTGGATTGGAGGACAGCACTGGCGACGAATTCCGTGACAGTGGGTGATGATGATATTGCAGTTGATTGAGAGGGTGGTGGTTGTGGCTGCTGAGGTTGTTGGAGTGGTGGTGTGGGTGCGGATCGTTTAGCGATTCCGACTCCGAACCGGTTCGATGAGACTTCGGGAGTGATTGTTGCGACTTCTGCTGCTTTACAGCATATCCATCATAGTTGTTATTGTTGTTGTTGTTATTGATGCTGTTTACACTGTTGTTATGCCCGACTCCTATTCTAATGTCCTGCAACTGCGAGGGGGCTATCGAACCGGATGGATGCTGATGGGAGGAAGTTGGGCTCTTATCGTTGTTGTTGTTGGTCGTTCCCCCGTTGAACCAACCGCTACTTCCACTCCCAGACGATAACCGTGGATGGCTGCTGATCGTCGATCTATGAGATCAGAAATTTGAGTGAAAAGATTAATTAATTAGAAGCGTATGTAAAAGGAAAATATTTATAACTAGATGTTTTGTAGTAAAAATAACAAAGTCCTTCGACAATCAGTAAATCGATTCTTCATAACTGTTTTTGTGACTGGAGTGCACATTCCAGATATAACTCTAAGAACTTCACAATTCAAACAATCGAAAGCAATAAATTATATTCCCACGAAAACATAGCGCATGAAGCTGACAGATTTGATAACCGTTTGTGCATCGAGCATTGTTCATGTTAATACGCGCATGACACTTGGGTAAACATCGTAGATTCTTCACTAAATCAAAGTCCTTATAGCAAAAAGTTGTAGTTATATCATTTCGTACTGCAAGGCACTACTTTTTGCTGTAGTTCATACACAACAC
The DNA here is from genome assembly GCF_013141755.1 of Anopheles stephensi. Lineage (NCBI taxonomy): Eukaryota > Metazoa > Arthropoda > Insecta > Diptera > Culicidae > Anopheles > Anopheles stephensi. The sequence goes on from NC_050203.1 coordinate 47,704,160, forward strand.
AATTGTTTTTCCATCATTTTCATTGCTAATACAACATGATACAGGATCCGTTAGATAAAAGCACGTTCTTTGCGACGATAGGGGGGTTTGCAATTAAAACGACGGCAACGCAGGCGTTGATGGCGAAACGTATTGGAGGATTTGATGGTAGAATTTCAGGAAAGTGATAACTCATACACTCTTCTGACTCGGGGATTCTGCCGTATCTGATCTGTTGGTTAGAAGAAAAACGAGAGAGAAAAAAAGAAAAATAATATAAAATTTATAAACCACAAAACAAGAACTTATCTTGTAATTCAACTTATAGTAAAACAAAACAAAAAAACTAAAATAAATTAATTCACTCAAGTATTGCAAAGACGTTGAGTATTTAAGTATAAAAAATTAAAAAAAAAAAACGATAATAGAAAGTTAGTTGCGAGGAACACAAAAAGAAAAAAAAGGAAAAACTATACTAAAAATCGAAACATAAAAAAAAACATTATCAAATAAAAAGTAAAAGAAAAAACACAGTACAGTACAGTTAGTTTATTATCAGCGAATTGAGTTTTACACGCGGAAAGAACAAAACAGTCACTACATGAAACAATTAGACAAAGACAATTTGCCCAGAACCCATCACATAACAACTAAAATCCAAAAACTCAAAGATTAGACGTAGTTGGATATCGACACACATATATTCACAGGGGGAAATGTTGGGTGCCTTGGGTAAGGAGATAGTGTGTGTTCGTTGTGAGTCCTGCCAATATTCGACTTTGTCGGCCTTTGTACTAGGCTAGAGATCAAACTAATTTTGACTCGCGGGTCAGACTGCACACAAAAAGCTTTTGCGGAACACCCGAACAAAAAATATTACAATTGTCCTAAGCGTTGTCCTTGCCAAAAATTAAATAAAGTAATGATTGGCCGCCCACACTTTCCTTATTAATTGGAATGGGTTAATTGAATCTTGTATCGGTTTAGGCATTGTGTTTTAACAGCACATTGCACTGAATGTTGAATTCGCGTTTTGGGATGATAATTCTTAATGGTAATTTGGAAAGACGTCCTACCCTTTATAACTAAAATGTTTAAAGTTAAATTCAAGATCAAATTCAGATATCTGTCTTCATTCACACGAATGAGGAAATTTCTGCAGAAGCAAAAACTAGACCTATTGATAAATGCAATCAGCCGTGCATAGTTTGCCGGGCAAATTTACAATCCATGCACGTGATCTGCCCCCTTGGGAAGATTTTTCCAACTAGCTATAGGAATTCATGTACAGTGGCGATGCTTTGTCGTTCACTTTTTTGTTGTGAGATGGTAAAACTTGAACCATTCGAAAGAAGATATAAACACGAATTTACACAAACATTATCTATGGAACAACAAGTGCACAAATTATAGTTTCAGACCAGGGGAGAGAAGTATTCTATAAATTTCGTCTACGTGCGCCAAGATCTCGTCTCAATTTCCCCACCGGAACCTTAACCATCATAATATCTAAGCGTGTGTAACAAACACGCTACTTTCAAGGAGGCCTATGAGAATGACATAGATCTCTAATAAAATTTCAAAATACAGTACAGTGAACAGTTGTTCTGCAACATTATTGTCCTCAAACTAAACAATACATCAATTTAACCGTTTCATCATATATAAACACAACAGCCATTCGGGGTTCGTACGTTAGATGAATTCACATATCGATACCAGAAGTACCCAAATAGCAAACATTTCCTTGGAAAAAAAGCAGCAGTGCTCCACCGAACTATTCGTGAGCCCCTAAAATCTCTCTAGAACAGCACTCTGCGCATGTGCGACTGTGTCACTGCCCAAAGCCCTTTCATTACCCTGCGGGAGAGCTTTATTGCTCCATCGAAGTAAAATCCTACAGCTCCTCCACTATTGCCTCCTTCTCGCCATGTACACCGAGTCCTCTGAATGGCGCACTAAAGCATTTTTCGGACGTATACACAAAACCAATGTTTTCATAATCCGCCCAAGTCTGCCTCTCCCAGTACTGTCGCAACCGCCCTAATAATACCGTATCGCTGTAGTGGTGTGTAGAGCGCGCCACACAACGCCAACGTCGTCGGTAGTGTGGGAGAAAAGCTACCTCTCGCCGTTTAAGGGACGGTGCACTGGGCACAGCTGATAAGAGATAATTGTAACCCAGAGCACGCGCTCCGTTTCGTATATTTAGAACTCGCATATCCCTTACTGGCGCTGCTGTCAGTGTGTGTGTGTGTGCCAGTGTAGGTGGTTCCGTGTATACGACTGGAGCTCGGGGTCAGTGGTCCTGCGCAGTTGCAACAACCTCTTTTCGCCATCAACAAAACCTGGATAAGTCTGACGCTTTTTCCCATCGGCTCCTCGCTGCTGCTGCTGCTGGTTATAGCAGTAATGAGCAGCATCCTATCTACTGGAACCACACTTTTCTTCCCATCTGCAGTGCACACTACCGTACCATATATCCCACCCCCCTCGAATGTGGGGTAGATAAGTGAAGGAACTTGTCCACACGGAACTAGCGGAAGAAATGTGATAATATGACGTCAGCCAATCCAGGAGTAAACATCATGTTACCTCACAGAAGAACAAAATGTTCCAGTGAATTCGAATAGACTGTGTTAAAACAATATTCGTGTGCTAAATATTGTTAAAAGTGCGTTAAACTTGATTCGAAGTTCATATATTTTGAAAATGTTACCTCCAGATGAGTAAATTCGTAACTTTAATACCGAAGTTTTCCAACGAACGTGCCAAAGCTTATATTAGCATTCTTTCCGCAATATGCAATAAGTCTTACAAGAATAATCTCTTGAGGTTCTTTTCACGTTCAGTAAGGGTCTGCGAATTCTCTACATCTCATTTGTTATATCGCATAAGAGGAGATAGATCCGGAAGAACCTAAGCTGAAATAAACATATTCTAACAAACAACAATCCAATAATATTACGCTATCTAACAATGTGGTTCGTTTTACGAGATAAAGAAATGTCTGTAACATTGTCTAATTGCCGGAACAACACACAGCTACACTTAGATATACAGGAATATAGCTAGGTACGAAAAGCGAATCAAACGTCCTCTTATTGATCCTTTGGCAAACCCAAATACTACGGGATTACGGAAACCATCATGGGAAGTACCACCACCACCAACCCGGGGGAATGGTCGTTAAGAACCTTAAGGGAGCTTTGCCCGCATCCATTAAATCCTATTTTATGGGGCAGACCCCACCTTCGCAACGACATCAGAACACAACCGACCGAATCCGTCAGCAATACGACCCAAAGCCGGTGAGCCCCGGTGGGCAAGAATTTACTTAATTTAATACAAAAAAAGCTTGATTCGTGGTGTATGTTATACATCCTATAGCAGCAAACGTAATACAGTGTTGAGAATATAAGAGGCGAATGAAGTCTCAAAGACCCAAAGCCTCTATAAATAAACGAAAAAAAAAAGTGTTGAGAATATACAACTTTTTACCTTACAGTTGTTAGTTCAGAATATTATAGAATCCATTTAATTGATCAAACTGGCATATCAAACTAGCCCGTAACATAATTGGCAAAAGATAACCGACTGAATCGGAATCGTAATGATAATAATGATTGTAATGATCCGATTTGAAAATCGGAAACAGTAGACGCCCAATGTAATCTGCAGGGATAGATAAAACATGAGTTGCACTTTTTCGACTTGTATTACCCACACCCTGCAGGGCACCTCTTTCACTACTGCATTTTCCGTTTTGGCCAGCATTTTCATTGGAAATGTTTCAATCACAAACCGAAAAGTTACGACGCACTATTGTCATGGGCTTTAATGGGCACTTGCACATACCCTGAAACGCCAGGTCCTGTGGCACAAGGAGTACGAGAGCAAGTTGTGTTTGAAGCCGGGAACAACGAAACGATGGCCACAAAGAGAATATACAGCACGGGGGGGTTACCAGAGTAAAAGCTCCTGTAGCAGTCGTTCATCGTTTTGTACATAGCAGAACAAGTTGGGGAAGAGCCGTGGAACCAAAGTTACAAAACATTCGCCCACATACACACTCTTGCCTGCAGGCAACGATCTATTACATAGACGAAATCCTGAGAGAGCGAACGATCGGAGTTACGTCGTACAGCACAAACTAATCCTCCAGCACTCGCTCTGCAGAAGAGTTCCACTTTTTTGGTGTATTGCCTGAGGGTAATGCCTCCAAAATTGCGCATGCATACACACACACATAAATACAGAGAGCCAAAATGCTCACCAGCGGTAGCAGGCAGCATCCTTTTTGGAATCTCTACCGAGAGCTGGTGGTAGAGCATTATCCACACAGTGACATTACAGTACGGTCAACATGGGAGAGCATATCTGAGAGTTGTGAGAGAAGCATAAAATAACATTAAGAACGTCGGTGAGAAATATTGTTGTTGTGTGTAGAAAGTTTGAAATTTCCACACCCACACACATACACATGCAGAGGAAACATTTTTCCCGGGACGTAAATATTCGTGCTGGTAGAGCATTGCTAGCAGGAACCCATCAAAGTGCTGATTCTGCTATGTAGGCTTTGGGTTTTTTTGCAGTTAATAAATGGTTATTAAATAAAGAATGACATCTCGTCCTTAGTAATGGCATCAATAAACGCTTATAAAGGAAGAAGAGCTTCAACTCATTCAATAAAAACACCATCATTACGAAAGGCATCATAGGCGTTAGATGCAAAACCAGACATATTTTTACGATGACTGTATCTTCTTTCTTGGTCTAACGACCTGTTAGGTCATGCCTCATATTTCAGACTAACTAGACTTTAAGATGCCACGTATTTGGATAGTCAGTCCTAACTACGGGGGAACGATCCGGCTGGGGTTTGAACCCCGGGCCTACCCGCCTGAAAACCAGCTCCGATGTCGCTTCGGCCACCAGACCGCCATGAAGACTGTATATTCTGTTATTAAAATAAATTTTACTATGACACTTGTCAAACTAATACGCTCATGCATCCAACGTTAAATGTTTTTAAAACAAATATCTTAGTTTTTGTTCGCTCAAATCTTGATCACGTTTTAATATCGGGTTAGTTTATCAGGATTCAATGGAAACCCTCGAACACAAATTTGTAATTTATGGATTCATTGGAGCAAAAAAATAACCTTACCTAACTGTAGAGTCTTAATTGAGCTAATTTCATTTTTAGTGCTGCTAGTGGAACGCTTGAAACAAGATTCGTTATTTTTGTCCCGTCCTTGACTGCTCTACACAAACTAAACCACAATAGATTGTACACAACACCAACAGACGCGTCCAAAGACGTCGTGTGAAAAATCATTATCTATAAAGCAGAAGTTTGTGTCACACACAGAGTATGGGGTAGGTCCATGGACGTCGTCGTCAAACACCGTAAAATCCATTCACCGTGCAGTGCCAAGGTAAGCCACATCAATGGGGCGCATATGCGCTGCTGTGTATGAGAGTATGGCTCTCCATGGTTACAACCGATCGCAGAGCATTCAACAGTCCTCACACGAAAATGTGCTATTGGACAGCTGGGGTGCGCTACACGTCCTCTTGCAAAGAGGTAGACCCTGGCTAATAGCTTAAGGCTTTAGGTGGCGGTGAGTAACGTTTAGATATATACCACCACCCCCATTGCATCTCCTTTTCTTTCCTACAGACCCCCTACTCACCTATGCGATTTGATACCATCCATCCTAAAGTCTGTCAACAAAATGCGACAACACACCGCGCGTGGTCAGCTTAGAGTGGAGGATCGATCGAATGGAGCACCGCATGTTGTAACCTGTGTGCCCAGCCAGACGACTATTGTGGCACTGTGGGCCGCCGTTGCATAGCGGAGACCTGCGCTAGCCTCCTGCTATTCGCACAAAGTTCAATGCACTCGAAAGTTGTCCAAGGCCTTTAACGTCGTCGTGTGCTACCACCTATCGTCGCCCCTAACTATGACTACTGCCTGTGTGAGCTGTATACTAGGCGACCCCCCACACTAAGCAATTTATGTGTGTGTGGACGATGACATGCATTGTGTTGGTTGCAGGCTCGAGCCTGCATCATAATAAGTAGTGTAGGATGACTTAAAGTCAGCCATGTGAGAAAAAGCTGGCGAAGGAGACCTTTAACTAACCTATCGTCGCTACAGTGGTGAGCGGTGACGGTACCGTTTTGTTGTGACGGTGATGCGTGCCAAGCACGCGAATGGGGGTTGGTGAGTGATGGGTGCAGAATGAAGTGGAAAGAGTCGCCGAGAGACGAGGATATACAGAGAGTAACGATCGTTTGAGAATACTCTTAAGTGAATGATCTTTAATGACATGCTGCACCCAACACCAATAAAATCAACGCTGAAGTAACAATACATGCTCCGCACCGAGTGCATCACCACTATGATCGCCAGCCACAGCAGCTGTAGCATTTATTAGCAAAACAAACTTCTGGAGAACCTTTTCAACAGCTGTTGGTAAAATGGTCCCTTTTTAATTGTTTGAAGTGTTAGAAGCTCTGGTACATCGTATACCAATTAAAAATTTAATGTAAAATGGACAGATATAAATTAAGATCGGAGTTTAAAAAGTCGAGAATAAACAAATAATTGAAATACAATGCATCTTTTGAACCTTAAGAAGTTGTATGCTGATATGTTAAAAAGCACAAACAAATAAAAAAGATTCCCACTACTCAAACTAACTTTACCTACCGGTAGAACATCGCTTGACGCATACTGCAACAAGGTCCCTATTAGCAGTCAAGCGATTTTATCAACTGCATATTTTGAATCGGTAAACCATACTTCTTCTCCTCGAACGGTGGTCTCCCTTTAACATGCTAACTTTACTGCCACAGCACCACAAACGTGGAGGTGAAAAGCTAGATGAACTTTAACGAAGCCGAGGACACAGCAGTGCATACGACGACGTTCATGTTGCAGGTTGCAGACAAACGTACTCCATTGCACATACCAACGACTACTACTGCACTTTTCGTATAGCAGCTTTCCACACCCCTGCCGAAACAACTACGACTAATCCACCACAAACAACACATGCTCACGTACACAGAGTGAAGCATATGCACACCATGCATAGATGTAGAGGGAGAGCAGCAGGCGGCACCACACATTGTGCCGGTGCCGCATTACTTTTGGTTGGGGACACGCGAAAACGGCGTCTCGTGTTAAATCACGCGTCCTTCCCGTGGATGCATTTGCACTACGCGCGATCGGGAGAATTGGGCAACAAAACACGCGACTCGCAGACACGCGTTGGCGAAACATATAGAGCCCACCCCGCCTCCGTCAGAATCGTAGTTTGCGAAAGCGGCAAACGTCGTATTTTGTCTTCCTTTGGGAACGCGAACCAGTAACTCTTTTATTTAATTGATTTTTTAAAGAAAAACACAAACACACATACCAACCGGACAAAGAACCTCTGGCACATGGAGAGAGGACTAAAGCGAAACAGATGGAACGCTGATTGACTGATTGACAGTCGCTAGAATGTTCTCTCGATGGGGTAGAACGGTCGCGTTTGTTTTAATTCAAAAAGATCTCATCTCAATGCTATTCATTGGCCAGTGCTTGGTAGCTGAACAACTTAAAAAAAGGTATTGAAAGGACGCTTGAAGTCTCAAACATCATGTCCTCCACCACCAATGACTGAAACATACGAGAACGTATTCGGTACGGAAATTGAGATGATGATTTTGTATAATGATGCATCATCATCAGCTGTAGTCAGAAAATCTGCATTGCAAACGAAGCACACATATGTCCCGTTCGCAATCCAATGACAGCGTTCCCCGGTTTTACGACCGATTTCTACATGTGCATTTGCAGCTCAGCAGCGTGCAGCACAAACGCATTCGTTCCAACGGCCATGTGCAGCTAAATGTGATTTTTAAATGACTTCACCAGAAGAAGAACCAGCAAGGAGCGAAAAAATATATTAACCACACAACCCCACATCGGTTTCCGATCGGTTGCCAGATGATCCACAAGCATCGATACTGCACAGCCCGAGGCTGCCTGGCGTCTGTTTTATGACCCATTAATGCATATATACACACACAGAAGGTTTCAACAAGAAGAAAACGACCACCGCGTAGACCCCGTTGCTTTCCGTAGAACTCTACACGGAGGCGAGCTGCTGGGTTCCTTGCTCGCGTTTTCCGATCCATCTGAACACGGTGGTGCTGGTGTTACTGAATAACGGTGGGACGAAGTATCCCCGCGACCGAAGAAACTGTTCGGAACGACCATAAAAATAACATTTGCAACAACCGTTCAGCCGTTGAAAGGAACGTAATAAAACGAACACATAAACCCGCATTCTACAACCAAGTGAATATCTAGGCGCAAAAACTGAACACCTCAGGGAAGCGGCCCGGTAAAATGCATCTGTGTTTTGCACAATGCGTTACTTCTTCTTCCTGTTCTTCTTTCCGTCTGAGGAGGGATGCATATTGATGCACTTCAAAGGGCTGTGTGTTTATGTGTGAGCATAATTTAAATCCCATAAATCTTTACCAATACGATGCGCGCGGCTCTCCCTCAGGCAGTACTAGAGCGTGAACGTAATCTTTTATTGCAGTGCAAATCGACAGGCCAGACAGTTTACCCCGACGCTAAGCGTGAAAGTATAGCGGCCTTAGAACCCTACAATTTCTTAACAACACAAGGATTTATTGCTGTTATGGAAATTGCTTTCCAATGGAAATTACTTCATCTGACCCCTACACACCACAGGATCATTGAGCAGTTTGCTTCGCTTTTATATCCCGGCACTAACCAGCGAAGAAAGAACGAATTCTTTAAGTTTGTTGTCAGACAACTTCACAGATCGTATATGATCATTCAGGGTTCTCTAGGTTAAGTCACTAGATGTTTCATCTGAAGCAAATTGCAGTAATAAAACATGATGCAACGGTTATTGATGTCGTTAGCAATAACAAAAGAACGACTTATTTGAATCAGATGTTTCGCAATGGCATATCGCAAAGGGGATTTACACATGCTATTATGTTTAATCAAATATCAATGTTTTATTCTTGTCCGGTCCGATGGTTTCACACGGCAAGACCGGTGTTCAAATCCCATCCAGGCCGCCTCCCCGTACGTAGGGCTGACTACTTCACGACGATCTGGCGACGATCTTTACGCGAATAAATCGGTTTTCGAATGTAATCCGGACCGTTCCTCCATAGCCAGGACCAATTTTCCGGCTCATTTCATTAAGTGAAGTACGCCAAAAATGACAGCCATGACCCTTCTTCTTCTTCTTTGGCACTACAATCTTGAAAGGCATCTGTCTGTCAATCCTGGCTTTCCTTGACTTGATTTTAACCGTAGCTAGTATTGTGACTAGGGAGGTTATCTAGATGGGATCTGAACGGGGCCTCTCTGCCATGTGAAGACCGGCGCCACTATCGTACCCCACCTCATCGGAACATTAAGCCTAGGTAGAAAAAAAGACCGAAATAAAAATACATATGAACATAAAATTTTGGTTTTAATATAAACACTTCGAGCACTCTGAACTCTCAATTCAATACATGGCCTATGGTATCGAAAACATGTTTGAATATTCCACCACGCCAATCCTCGTTATAACAAGCGTTTTAATCTTAAAAACACAAACGAGATATTGAAGAAAAAAAGATTTTTCCTAGCTTAAATCTTTAGCCTTTCTTGAGAAACATAAATTCATAATAAAGATCAGACAAATGATACTTAATACAATTGTCTCTATATTAACAAATAATCTAATATTGGTCAAATGTAATTGACTATTACATCATGTGTAAAATAGCGCTCGTCTAACGTTTTTCTCGTAAGAATTTTAAGTCGTGAGCTTGGCTTTCAATTAAACGTAAGACCGGTATAGGCAAGGGTTGATACAAACTTGTTCCTCTATTAGCTTTTAGCTGTCACGCTCTCTAACATCAGTATTGACGGCAACCCACTAAACTAGTCTAGTGACCTTTTCGGTGCGCCTTTAGGAACAATCAACTGTAACCTACCTAAATGTACCCGCTACCGAACATCGTACCAAGATCAACACCTAAGATGGTTCAAGCCTTCGTAGGAGTAAATCTCACGAAGTTGCCTCGCCTCGACGACATTTGATCTTCTCATTGTTGCACACCGTTCTTGCTATGGTGGCACTGTAGCGCATGTTTGGACTGCAAGCTATAGTCATAAAGCTGCTACGACAAACTCCTGCAGCCACACGTGAAGATTCATGCAGCCACATGTCCGTCAACTATCCAGCACAACCTTTCCTTGTTGTTATCGGCGGACGTTCAGCATACAGCTTGTTAAATGTCAAAAGTGATCATAGCCAACAACACTCTGCTTTTTTCTGCTAAATTTGCTATTCTAACGAATGTATCTAACCAGTGTATTATAGCCACAGCCATTAGAAGTACTTTGGGCAAAGTTTTTCTGAAGCTACTGTGCGGGTATGGCGCGCGTCAATATGAGGCAATTTTTGCGACCATTGGCCAAAGATCGTGACCGTAACTTGCAGGCACATTCAACCGAAAGGTCAACCAACCCCATACGTGACCAAGAACGTGCTTGAATGACAATGCAGGTCAGTCATTTAACGAGTGAAACGTTGTGAAACCAAACAAATTTTCGATTTCAAACAAGAGATTCAAAAAGTATTTCAATCCATCGGACATTAGAATGTACTTAAACATTTGCGATTCATTTATGCATTAAGTAATTAATATGTGTTTTTGAAGATCAGGTTAGTACAGATAGGAATAATATTTACACATTACAAATGCAGTGTCAGAAAATTATGAAATTATTTTACTGAACCAAACAACAACGCCATAGTACAGTGGACTAAAGAAGTTACATGTTCAATGTGTCACATTATCCATTAGCTTTGCTCAATTTAGTGAAACATTACCTCTTATAAACTTTGAACGACACGCAATTACAAAATAGTTGAGAAACATAAATATACCTGCAACGAAAAGAAGAAACACAGCATATTAGTACAAATGGCGAACGCAAAGCTCAAGTTTATCTAGTTCTAATGTTTATTTTTTTAATTTTCTTTTTACTCAACATTAAATGAAATATAAACCATTAAGCGTATTATGGAGTAATAAAGCCCCATTATAATAATGATCATGTCACATGCATTGTTATACATGTTTAATCCTTATTTCGACACTAAAGTGTTTTTGAAGCGCTGATTTTTCCTGCCAAACCAAAGGTGTAATTTAAGGATATTTAGTTTTTTAAGGTCCAGGAATATTTTTCAAAAAATTGATAAACGCGTACTGCATCTTGAAGAAATTCTATAATTACATTTAATCGAAATTCTCCCGTTTACCATGAACACGGTCAACGAGTAGAGTAGATGGCTTCAAAATTTCTTAGAACTGTACAACCTGTTGTGTACTACATTACAAAAAATAAATATCAGCAACGAGTAACACCCAACTTCGCAGCCATTATTACATCACATTGCGACCCAAATTTACGGTCCCACAAACCGCTCTTATCGCGCGCGTGGTGGTGGTGTTGCTCAAACACGCTAAATATTGCTCGGATGCAAGTCACATAAGAAATACAACTTCATTCCAGCAATACTTACTCTGCAGGAACTGAATTACACGTTGCGACGTGGGTAGCCATCAGCCCCATCGCGAAGAGAAGGGAGCACGTGTTTGTGATGTCGCGATCGCGAGCATAGAAATGATAAACACCGTATGAGTGTGTATTCGCACGTCTCGCTGAGGTTCGCTGATTGTGGACGATTGCTTTGTGTTAACTACATACCCGGCAAAAGCAACGGGGACACCGCCATTGTCACTACCATCACCACCACCAACCTTCTCTTCGAAACCCCATAATCGGAGTCGTTATCAGGAAAGTGACTACGAATCGAACAGTTGCGGAAACAAGACACCAAAGCATGTTTTAGGGGTCATCTCGAGCTCGGTGCTTGACAACAACGTGATTCTTGAATAGTGGCACGTCACACGTTCTCCTCTAGTCTCTTTGATATGCTTTGCTATTCATTCAAAGTCAGTAAAAATGCCATTTTATCATGCGTCAGATGTACGATAATCTACAGTTCTACAAAAAAATGTCTAAAATTGATTTCTATAACTTAACCAAAAATTATGTAACCCAAACACGCCTTTTTTTCCACTTTAGCAATAATGATCATTAATGGAAGATAAACAATCCTCACTTTACTTTGTCAGAGCGCAGAGTTGATACCTAAGAAGCAACAACAGCTAATAAACTTATCATCAGGGCGAGCCCATATCTGGCGGATAGCAGATCTATATTTAGTTTGAATTGCTCATTTATTGGACAGAATGAGCTCATAACTCGTTCGGAATATTTTTATCTTGACAGGTGAATCGATTAGCTGACGAAGTGAAAACTGTGGAGAGTTCCGTAAATAGTGTTACGATTTTTAAGGAATGTCTAAAACATCATCATATGTTTTGGATATGGCGATCAACCCAGAAGTTTAATTCGTTTTAAAGCTTCTGCAGTATTACGAAACATTTGTCACGCAGAAACACGAAATTACAAGAGAAACAAAATACAGACAGCTCTGTGATTGGTCCCATATAGATATAGCACCTAAAATAGAAAATAAAATTGTTTATCAAACATTACAACTGCTTTACGAGATCATAACTGTCCGATGATATCGGTTAAAGGTGGTCATATATCAATATTTCATTTATTTTTTTCGGAAGGACACAATCACATCATGTAGAGCAGTTAATGTGCTCTGTGCATATGTGGATTCCTCGATTGAACTTAACAACCTGCTTCTTTTTTTAACACTTTGACTTTCCCAGGTCTCATTTCTGGCTTCCCCCAATTTGATTATACCCGTAGCTGGAGAGTCAGTCCTTGACATAAATTACCAGTAGCTGTAAATCTGGTTGTGATTGTCTATCTTTTTTTTCGAAATTCTACATTTCATCGATCATCTTCTACAAGTCAATTCAAACACTGGAATACCTTGTGGAAAAAGGTATCAAGGGTTTCAGGAGAGATGTAGCAAATGCACAAAAACCTTGCGCTAGTTGGAAGATGAATCTTAGTACAAAATAATCGCGATACCACCAACGGATCTGCTAATTTATAGTGTTGCACAAAATATTGATCCCACATTTCATTTCTTCCTCAACTTCATCCATGTTAGTTCAAGTGTTGCTTAGGTATTGAGATTCGCGCCAGAGTGCTGGTCAACATACTATACAACAAGCTGGGGAAAAATCTCTACGACGAATCTGGTACTTCATGGAACATCCATACACGACATTCACATAAGTGTTTAAGCTAAGGACTAATAATATAAATATATAAACATAATAAGTACAACGTTTACGATACATTTAATCAAGGAACGACAAGTTTAATTCATGTTGGCCATCGTGAAGAAACTATAAAAGAAGCCACACCAATGCAGGTTGGCTAACGATAATCTCTTTTCGTATTGCCTGCTAGCTAACAAAGGACATCCGCATACTGCAGCCAAACAAAAAACACAATCACGAACGCATTCATATGGCTGCGCAAGACTGCACTCGTTGATTTCGTGAGCGATGACACGTTGTTTCGATTATTCTTTACCATTTATCGCAAAGTGTTGTGGATGAAAAATTCCACAACTCATGCCACAATTAGCAATACTACTTATTTGTTGCTGAAACGACTGCATGAGTTCATCAGAAAATCATTTATTTAACCTCTTCCGACAGTAATCTTTTGAACAGCAGTTTGACCAGCATTGAAAAGTTTACAGACAAATAATCGCTTTAAAGGTCTGCACATGACGGCTTCTTCTCAGGCTAATGGTTGGCCAGTTTTCTTCAAGCGTACACACGCAATCTGTTACTGTCTAGTTTTCTGAGTCTCGTAAAGAATATGCAGGCTTTTAAGACAAAGCGTTTTGGGTGACTTTCTTAAAGGAGCTAACTCAAAAAACACACACACGGCTGTGACATCCGGAAACTTCTTCGAGCGGAAACACGACTCCCGCGCTGTAGGAATCCCTACAACGCACAAATAGAAAAGGGAAAAACAACCATTCATAGAATACAGGGAAAGAAATTATGTTAACCGAAAATTTGTTGCCAAAACAAGTAGGGAACCAAACATTTTGGGGAATATCTTTGACCATGACAAAATAAATTAGAAGCAACAATGTTTCCAACAGCAGGATTTAACCGTTGCAGTAACGATATAATTTTATCAATTAAACTTATACAAGCTGCATTTAAAATGGTTTTGATTAATCACTTTACTGAATTAGAATCGCAAACGTCTTCAGAAACATTTATTCCTTACACTTCACTCGTATTAACTTTGATAAAACGCAGGACACCTGAGTGAATATCCTGTTCGCGTCCGTGATAAAGAGTGCGTAAACCAATTCTCGCTCCAAATGTATTTTCGTTCGTTTGACACAGATGAAATTTCAAACCCAGCCCGTTATTGCCAACTCCAAAACAGCAATATACGATTCAAGATGGTAGTTGACTGAAATGTGTGCACTCGTTTTCCGGATTGGCTCGCCGAAAGCATGACTTACTATCCAGCTACGATTAAAATAAAGTCTAGGAACTAGAAGCCTTTTGAGGTTGTAGTGCCAAAGAAGAAATTTTTGATATAAAATAACGGAAATACATAATTTCGTAATAATCTTATTCAATTAACTAACTAATTTTAATCTAAAGACATTTTAGATTAGATATAACAAATATATGAATTTAACTTGAAATTTCAGGCAGTGGGTTCATGTGAGAGAAAGTGGGTCGATGTCTTCTTGCCAGATAGACGACCAAGGAAAAACGATTAAATATTCGGGCAAACAAGCAACCAATTGTCTACATCGAAGTGCCAAAAGAAGATGCAGTACAGAGAAACGCAAACGCCAACTACGGTTAATATAAATAACATTTGCACACGTTTTGTTTGTTTAAGGGCAAACGTGCAATATCCAAATCATCCTTTAAACTTTCGCAATCCAGGTATATATCTGTTCGGATAAGTAATGTCCTGTGACGATTGAAATAATTTCCTACTTGATCCAATGTTTCTTCCTGAGACTAAACTTTTTATGTTGAAGTCCTAATTCATTCGTAAATAAAACAATCGAATAGATTTTTTTTATCGTCCGCCATAAATCGACATACTGCTAGCTGAGAATAGCAAGAGATCTGGACGATTTCATTTTATAATACCGTCTTGAATTCTTTAAAAAATGTCATCGGTTATGCTACTCAGTTTCGCAATTCTCTTATATTTTACAACCTCTATTTTTTTATAAACCAGAAATAATTGTCTTTCCAATATTTTCAGCCATATAAACTAATTATCCTCCAAATAAGCAAAAAATTTTAGCATGAAGAAAGTCTTGGGAATTACTCCCAAAATCAGTCAGAAAATCAAGCAGTAACAGTGCGTCAACCTTGCCAAATAGACTTCCCTCCACTTTTAGCTCAACCACTAGAAGACCGCGATGAATCTCACCTAGAGTGAGGGTACACGAAGGTAAACATATGATGTTAAACAAACCATTCGACATCAACGTGACATTTGACAAACACATTCTCCTCTGGTGTTACTTTTAATAATTAAGGTGTCGCTTTTAACTGATTTCTTCTATAAATTCAAACTTCTTTTAAATAAGAAACGCGATAATTCAACGGAACACACAGCAATGTAGCTTTTCTTCAACTTGATTGTCACGAATAATGATTGTCCACAGTAACTATTCAAACATGACCATTGGGTGATACATGGCGTCACCCTCTTTTTCATCGCGGAATGGAGGTAGCAAACATTGTTAAGGTAAATACAACTTTCAGTACATTATCCACACCTAACGGAAAACAGTGGGCATTACCTGAAGGTGTAAAGTGAAACCTACGGAGCACAGCAAACACAATAGATTGACTTACAAAGGCACAAAATATGCTGCCATGTCTCATTTCAATTCTACAACTGCTACGTGCATCCAATCCATGCTTGTGTGGGCATTAGCTAGGTAATAGTGTTATCGCATAAAATGTGCAAAATAAGGGTATGTTAAATGTTTTGATTTATTGCGAAACGACTCCCACGCAAATGGATGACACTTGCGACCTGGCATGATTTTACTTCCAGCTTTTGCACTATGGATCATATAACAACTTTCTGGTCACATTTATAATATATGGCAAATTAAATTGCACTTGAAATATGGACTTAGGGAGACAGGACCGTGGATCAAATCCCATCCAGACCACCTCTCCGGATGGTCGAATATTCGATTAATATCAAATTCGGATGGAATAGAAAATCTGACAGAAATGGAAATACATATAAAACCCTTATATGTATAATGGGCTTTATATCGCAAAGTGATTCGGTAAACCCAGTAAAGGCTAGCTTCAATTCATAACATCAACAGGTCTCCAATCCTATTCCAGGATACTAGGTTCAGGAGCATCCGGTCTCCGACACATGAAACTCCACCTGATCCTTCCAATATGGTCCTCTATGCCTCTATGCAATATCAAAATAAGCTAATTTTCACGATTTTTTATTCGATAACCCGATGTCCTTTCGATACAAAGAAGGGTTTATCGTCAAACTACTATAATTTGAATATAACACGTTTTAGCGTAATAAATTGATTTGGAGCAACTATAGCATAAAAAAATCAGTCGAGGAATTGCAACTGTGACGGAAAACATATTATAATGTTCAATTTACAGTTGCTTCAAGTTTTATAACATCTTACAAATTCTGGAGAGACACTAAAACATTCGATCGGGGATAAATTCTGGTTTTCAAAGTGATCTGGTGGTTACCCAAATTGACAGGCCAAGATCTCTTAAGATTTTAAATGCTTGAAAGACTTGATGGCCTGAGTACTTGATTGAGGCGTGATAGTTTACCATCAGGGTCAAGAAATCCGTCTGAAACGATGGAGAACATCCAGGACAAGATGGATTCATTCGTTGCAAAAGAAATTATCCGGCATAATCATAACCATATCCAAATAATTTTAAAATAAAACTTGATAAGGCACACAAACAGTTCGATCCTGTCGGATGATTAGTAGCGCGTGCTAGTTTAATGCATTTATTCGTCATAAAACATGTGTACTATTCATTGTTGGAGCCTATGGCACACAACATGTCAAAAAGCACAACCAACGCTGCCAAAAGCCGAAATGATCAACGACAACCGTACAGCGGGAAGAAGCAAAAGAGCAACACGAAATCACGTACAGGACGGACGTAGAAAGACGGCATCAAACATCGCCACCAGCACCGGCACCACCAAACACTGCTCCTGCGACTTGACTTGCTGGGGCGTTGCTTTGGCCCCAGAGCCACGGGTGCGTCGATGTGTTTGTGTGCGGCTGGCTGGTTGGATGGCGATCAACAAATGGATTGGTGGACCTGCTTTCAAAGAGATAGTTATGAACGCGCGCACACCAAAATGGGGCCACTAGAAAATAAAACAACATAAAACACAAACCCACACACACAGACAGAGACCCCTTGCGCATTTCACTCTACCACACAAACAAGTCGATCTTTCGAATTATAGCACTTGGCGGCACGCGATAGGAAAACGAGGAAAACCAGGGGGAAGAAGAAAGGAATCAAAGCAGACGAACAAACAACAGAAAAAAAAAACGCTGAGCCGGAAAAAAATAATGCGAAAAATATAGACCGAAAGAAAGTAGGCGATAGATAGCAACACAAAGGATGGACAAAGAAAGCACAACGAACAGGAAACGTTAGAGTGATAGAGAGAGAAAGAGAGAAACACGCTCACACACGCACGCACGCACACTCTCAGGTGCATTCGGACCATTGAGCGAAACCGAATGGAAGCGGTGGAGTGGAAGGGGCCCACATAGAAAGAGGCCAGTCTGACGGAAGAGACAAAGAAAAAAAATAAATAAAACAAGTTCGTACAAGGTTCAGTGACCGCCGGCGACGCGCCGCACATATGACAAAGGAGAAGGCAAACAGTGTTTAATTATGCTAATATGAACAACATCAGCGAGAGAAAGGTGACGGTTGTATAGGTGCCAAAGAAAGACGCGAGATCAAACCAACAAATGTTGGGGAACAACAACCCAATAACCTCCCACCAGGTGACTTCAGCGCTATCCTCTAGATTTTTTTCAAACTTTTATAAAACAATATATTATTTTTCGCTGATATATTACTATTTTTTACACTTTTCACAAGTTCTAATCAAAATTTGAATTGTTGGTTTGTTTGATTATAGAGACTCTAAGTCATTGGTCTTAATTCGACTCTCTCTCGAAAATTTAAGTGCTTTGACAAAATGAAAACTGACTGTCTTTAAGGGTCTTACCCTTGCCGTTAAACAAACACCGAAACAAAACTCTCGAAAACTAATATTTGGACACAAAATACCAAAATTAGTTTGATCTTTGGTTGTCCATCAACTACGAGGAAATACCATGATCAAAGTTCTGTTATTTCATATCAGTTTAGTATACCAGGCACAAGAAGTATTCTTTATTTTAAGAATCTCTTTATTTCAATCTCCAGTAAAAATGAGAATTGAACATTATCCTACAGACGGTCCCAGATTGACCTGGTGGTAGTGGCGATAGTGCTACACATACCGAAACGGTTAGAGCAGGATATCGAATCCCATCTGGATCAATAACAGCAGCTCACTTATTATTCCTTATATCGATTAAAAAGTCTACTATCCAGTTGAATTAGGCGGAAATACTTTAGTAAATTGTGCATTGATCATACTTGAAATGAAACATAATATAATATCTCCTAGATATTTTAAAGGTCTTCTTAGTAGACTACTAAATAAGAAGTAACACTGTTTGGAACAAAAAAAAGTTTTTCAAAAAAACTTTGCCATCGTATAAGGGATCTTTATACGATATCAAAACAACTCCGGTGGCAGCAAACTGAGCAAAGAAAAAAAAAACTTCACGCAATCACTTGACTTCGATCGATCATCGAACGATCGAGCAAACGATGCAAAACATAAGAAACTAGTTTCTCCGCTCATCACATCACATTGCGTAATTCCTGAAATGCACAGACACTACGCCATATCCCCAACTACTACACGCACACTTCAGCAACACATATTGGTTTGCATTGGTTTGCATCAACTTTTATTTACAATGCTCTGCGCAGCTACGACTCGTGAACGAAACCACCGCCAGTTACCTATTTTCGGAACTGAACTGTGAATTGCATCGATCTTGCCCATTGGTACATAGCACGATGTTGCTCACTGTTACTCATCGATTGTCGAAGTGCGATCGATTGTTCTCATTCATAAAAATTATAAACCTATTAGCTAGTGTTATTCACAAATAGATAAAGAACATTATGTTCACAAACATTTTACCAGTACAGCAGTTTGCCAAACGTGGTTCGAATTGACATGGCTGTTCGACGGAGCAGCGCAACACATCAACATCGAAAAGAAAAGATGGATTGAAGAAGAATTAGATGCTCTAATTTATTAGCTTTTTAGTGCAATTCGGAGTACGAAACTTGATTTGGTACCCAGCACACTTGAACAACAACTTGGAACAACTCCCGGCGCCTGAGGTCGAAGAGAAAGGTGGCCGAACAACAGCAACGGAAAAGTAATGGAATAGAAAGAGCAGCAGTAGGTGTCTACCGCTAGAAAAAAAAGGTCAGTGATCTCTACGAAACAGCTGGTGCAGAGGAAGTATGGTGGTGTGAGTCACGAGCGTAGCACGATCTCACAAAATGGAAGGAAAGATGGAAGGAAAAACAATAGACTTGATTGAGATAGCGGCAGATCGTTTCATTTAAATTGGAACACCGATTTGCTGTTGGATTCGGTGAGCATAAGTCTCTTATACACTATCGTACACCTGCTACAGTGTCGATCAATCAATCATGTTGCAGGCTTTACATCTGAGCCGTTTGATGTCTGCAATATGGAACACATTGTGCTACTAGTAGAACTGGCAATACATCATTCATGCGTAAAACCCCCCTGTAAGGCAGGTATGCCATATAGCAAATATATATCCAAGAATTTTGAAATTTGGTCTAGGATAGCATGTTTTGATCTACTATTTTTTCCTTTTTTTTTTTTTTTTTATTCATAAAGAACGGCCTGGCCGTATTTTTTCCTTTGTTTAAATTACATTTGGTATGCGAATCTAGCAATACGACGAGAACGTTCTTGCTGCATACAATCATGAGACTATGAACGTTTAGAAGACTAAATATAAATGAAGCTAAGACAGATAAGAAGAAATTGGAATTTTCCTCAGGAGCCTAAATCAGTTCAAATAGAAAACAGAACTGATTTTTTAGATTTTTTTGAATTGCCAATCAAAGCTCTGCCTCAAATTGAAAAATTGTTATTTTTGGAGCCAATGAAACACTCATTCAGTCCGACTTCGTACATGTTATGTTAGACTGATATACCGTTCGCAGACAATAGTATGCAAGAGTTCAACAATCCGATAGGATACAGAAACAATTTCTGTGACAATAATACTTTTACAGCAGTTGCAAAAGATTTACTGATGAAAAATCTCTGTTTATACTTGCTTATTATTACCATCTGATGTCAATATGAATTAACTTCAATCCTTGACGAACAACAACGTCATTTTGGTCATCATTGTGTCTAAGTCATCTCTGGCAATGATTCAAGAATACCCATTTAAAAGATCGATATTGAAGTCATCTTGGGTAACAGTTTGCTGACTACAAAGAACGAATATCATGTTTATCTAGCAATATGATGCGCTTTACCAAATCCTGATTCCTGATAAGGAATGACTACGTGGTACAACGAAGTCTATAAAGTATCCTTCCAAGAAATATCCGCAACAATAGAAATAATAACCTCAAACTCACATTCAAGACGCACTCATATTGCAAAAAGTCATCAGTACATACCTATAAGGAAAGAAAGAGAAAAAATACATTAGCGATAATTAAAATAATTAAACGAAGTAAGACATTATAATTTGCAACAATACAACACACAGGGGAATATTTTGGGTGCGATTTCAAAAATTTTCCTAAGCATGCTAAGCAAATTGCATTTTGCTGCAGGTGGTGCTTTCCATTCATATGCTCTAATTTGTTTGGCAGATGTGTCTTTCAGACTTCTTATGCTACAAATTTAGAAACGCTATTTCCTAACATAACGGAACTGGTTTAAGATCCCCTACAAACCGTTCAACTTTGTATAAGACTAGTTAGCCGGTTACTGGTGTTTTGTGACCATCGCAGAAAATATACCCCTTTAAATTTTCTTCGGAGTTATTTTCCTGCAAAGCCAACGGACACACATTTTATTGAAGCCATAATTAACAACTGCAGCTGCCCAAAGTGCGAAAATTTACATCAAAATACACCAGAAGCCATCTGCAAGCAATAAATAGTTTCACGACTTGCTTTTATAACTCTTGCCTTGTTCTTCAATTTCTTGACAACAAGCAAAAAAAATGGAAGAATATCGAACGACCCCTGACGGCACATTGACCATGTTGTCAAAAATCCTCAGTCAACGAAGTCCTCAATTTCTGTCACTAGTGCATCTGCTAATCGTATATCTTTTACTTAAATTAACGAAGGAGACAGAGGAAATGAGTTAAAATTTAATTTAGGGTAAGTTTCTTGATGCATCGTTACTACATATCCCAAAACAAACAATGCAACAGGGTTAGTCAACTTCACTAATCCTAATGCAAGGCAGTAAAAGTTGCATAAGCAAAAGGATGCCAAACAACCCTCAACATAGGAGAACTTACAGGTCTACACTGTCCTCATCACTGTCAAATTTATCGTTAAGAAACACATACACACCACACTCACTTGTGGGTGTGTTTGTATCGTCATCACACGCGTGTCCTTCGCTCCTCGTAGTTATACCATATTAAAAATAAATCTATGCATAACTTAGAATGTTTCATCTCTTTGAAGCCGTCTGCGCCAAAAGCCTTGAGACTGGGGCAAACATACTAGCATAGTTACTCGAGTCGCGATGCATGTTACCGTGACTAAAAATATACCAGCAAATCCATACATCCATTTATCGGTGCTCGGAACAGGGTTAAAAGAGCAAGAAAACACATACTTTAGGAAATATAATAAGCTAAAAAACAAGGTGATCTCACTTTGTATAATAAGCGTTATTCGGATTATTTTGATTTTGAGTAACTTTTTAGAATTGGGATTGTTTAACTCTCCAGTTAAAGATCTTGAGTTATTCAATTTTCGGTATCCAAAGATTATCTCAAAGGTTTGAATTCAATCAAATTGACTGAACCCCAGGCAAACATACTTAGTTTATATTGATGAACTCCTACGACAAAAAACCGTGTTTTAATTGATGACAATTCTGAACACATTTTGGTGTTATTTCCCTCTCGAGCTCAGCAGCACTGTTCAGCATTTATGAATGTGTGTGAAACAGATGAACCTTAAACCGTTGACATGTGAGACACATGAGGCAGAAATAGAACAAATAGCTTATGACAGACAGAACACGTGACATAGCGCAGCACGCTTCATCGTCAAGACCGAGACATATTTAAACGCTTAGAGCTGCTGTAGCTGTAATGTGAATTTCTGTGTGAGTTGGAGTGTTGGATATGCGCAGACTTGTATGTACACGCAGAACAAATGTACAATAACGACACCGAAAAGAAAAAGCTACATTTCGATCTGTATTTGCACTGCAAATCGCGCCAACACAACAAACAAATTCGTAATTTGCACTCTTTTTTGAGCCAAAGTTTTTAAGTTTACTGCTCAGCAGCATATTGGATACACACGAATTGTAATGATGGTGTTTCCAATTCACTTGACCACCTTTGGCATAATTCCAAAAAAATGTAAAAAAAAGAATTCTCCGAACTAAAACCTGATACATTGTACTACTTTGTTGAATATTGAAATAAATTATACGTTAGCCTTTTTCGCTCTAACTATGACATATTAGCAAAAGAAATATTTCTTTTTATGTGATAGTAGATCATGTAGGCATCTGGCTCAGGCAGCCTCAATGTGAATAAAACCTGATCATGAAAATAATACCTGCGGTTGGGAACAACTTCAAATTGCTGAAAAATCAAAATTATTTCGCTTTAATGGCTTTGGCCCACCCGTACTCATTGTTGCCAGGCCACATTGCTAGCCCCACCAACGCCAAAACGCTGGACTAAGACGCACACGGGTAGTCCGTCTGCGGAGTCCACTTGACCGAAGGAAAGAGATTAGCATCTCGGCGAAGAAAGATATTTCAAGATGATCACACTTACATACGTAACTGCGTAAAAACGAAACAACCAACTACCAACGCTGCGTAACAAATATGTTACCGCCAACAACATTGTTGTTTGCAACTCTTTACAAGCTCACGCTTAGAAGTATGTGTGAATGCAGAGTATTTTCCCATCAACCTGACGGTTTAAGTTGAAAAGTTGAAAACGTCAACAGTATGGACCAGGCTGTGGACTAATCTCAGCTATTAGATCAACGTAACAATTATAATACGATCACTAGCAAAACGTCTTACAAAACTTCTGCTAAAATAAGCGAATATTCTTCATTGCTCTTAAAAATGTATTTGTAACGTTGTCGGCATTAGTTTTCTAAATAAACGATCATGAACGATACACATGATCGCAGATACACACACACACACACACACAAAATCAAAGCGATATGAGAGTACCTTCCCAGACAATAAGGCAGATTAGTTTGATGTTATCGCTACACTCGCCCCTGTCAGTAAAACCAATGACGCAGACGCAGCACACTCACTTCCCCGATAGTCATTGTTAGGAATTTTGCACCGCAAAAACATGCGCGATTGTTGATTTGGCCACTAATTTGCAATTGTGACGCAATCGCCATGAGATTTGGATGGTGTGAGTGAAGGGCACTACAGCACTGTTAGAAATGTTCGACCGTTTAAAAAAAAAAAAGACAAACACGTATTTCTCCAACGTTTTAGTCAAAGAACTAAACTTTAAATCGTAAATATTAGAAAAAACTTCATATAAAAATCATATCAAAACGCAGTTTGATCAAACCAAATTTCACGCTTCCCGTGGCCCTTTAGTAGTTTGTTGGAAACCCGGGGGTATGACTGCCAGAAAAATAATCGTAAGCATTATTTCAGCTCTTTCTTAGCCATGATGATCAGCCTGTACTTCGTCTGGCAACACAACGATTGCATATGTCCTAGCAAAAGAGTATCGCTAATATATTTGTCGCAGCAGAAACTCATTTGACCAGACGCCTTTTTTCAAAAACAAGAACAGTTTCTAACTCTAAGCACCAATGCCAGGGAGGAGTAAACATGACCTAGCCACTATTTTCTATTTATTTGCTCTAAGATTAAAAAATCGCGGGAAGGGCAATGAATCTAATAAAAAAATCTAGTTAACTATACGGCGTCTAGCCGTCATACTTTAATTGTAACTAAAATTTAAAAAATCTAGTTCTTCAACTGTTTTGGTTTTAGTTGCTCCAAATAAACTGATTTGACGCTATAAGATTTCGTCAGGACGAAGAAGATATAAGACATATTCATACATAGAAAACATAGTTCTTATACAAAGTTTTCGCCCCTCTGGTATGGAAAGACAACCCCAACCTCCGTCAGGGGAAACAATACAGCAATTGGGAAGATTTTCTTTTCGGTCAGATTCATAATTCCCAACAAAACCCTGAATCCGTGTGCATGTCCCACCGATATTCTTAGTTAGACAGTGCTGCCGTACAATAAAGATGAAAAGGTATGAACGAACACACATACAGAACGACGTTAAAAACATCCCGCATCCCGCAGTAATGCGAAAAAAAAAAGAAAATAAACGAGATTTCTTCGCATAAATATAATTGGCTCATTAGATCCGACAATAACCAACCTCGCGCTCTGCTCGTCTCGATCTCGTTCCGCGAGTTCCCTCCGGTCGATTCCTCTACCATAGCGATCCATCGCAATGTGCCTTTGCTTCTCTCTGTCACTCTTTCAAAACGTCATCATACAACAAAACAACACGGCGGCAGCGTCGTCATCAGCATCATCATCATCATCATCATAATCCTCATTGTACACCGGGGTGGTTCTCTCGGTCGTTTTCCCAGCTCGCGTTTCAATGTCGGCGATGGTTCATTCTTCTATTTATTTATTATTTTATCCACGGTACCGTTGCCGATCTCTTTCTTCATTTATGTGGCCCCCTCAGCCTCCCGGGCCCAGCCCACCAGATCTTGTGCCCTGTCTTCTGGAGTCCTCTCTGAGCCTTCATTCTTGCGCTCCCGTCCATCATGCAAGCCCTATTATCATCATCGCACTAGCTTGCAGAACGACGTAGTAACCAGACAAAAAGGAAACGCTGAACAGCACGATGAAGAAGATCGTCGTCGTCAACAGAACAGAACAGGGTGGTGTGAGTATGTATGGGGGAAACCACAGAAAAAAACAACCCTTCCCTGCTTAACTTTAGCGGAGAAAAACAGAGAACCAAGAACAAGAAACTACGCGTGTACGTAACAACGATCGTGGCATACGATGTGGATGAATGTGTGTGCGTACGTGTGCGTGCTCTTATAGAATAGCATCTTTCCTTCCGTGCAGAGTCACGGTTTTGTAGTGTTGTGTTTATATTGCCGATCAACTATAGGATGAGCGACTGTGATGCAAAAGGCAGAATACCTTCTCATCCAGCACACTAGAGCGACGCAGAAAAGCATCTCAGCACACACCACGGGCAAAACAAACAGTAGGCGATCGCGCGCGCTATTTCAACGGTACACTACCCCAGAGGCCGCCGCTCAGCGACGCGACGAGCGGATGAGACGGCACCAAACCTTTTTCCCATCGCAGTCACGCCTATGCCAAGACAGAAGAAGAGCAACAGCAGCAAAAAAAATCCCACTGCTACCCACAAAAACATTCAGCCAGACCTCCTCAACCAACTCTCGCACGACACGACTCGCAACACAACAGCGCCAAGTTTGGCAACAGCGCACACCCAGAGCGATGGATTGCCGTGTGGTGGTAGTGTACAACACAACACACTGCAGCATTCGTTGCTGCTGCTTGTGAAACGCGTGTTGTGTCTCTCTTTCCTGTTTGCGAAATACACAATGTACCACGGGGAAAACATACACACACCGGGCTACACAGGCCACATACAGGTTCCCCACCGGTTCGTACGCACTCGGCAAATGAGGTGAAGAAGCACGGGAAGAAACCGGGTGGAACGAAGCACGAGAGTGGCGCAGCACAACCCCACCTAATGGAACTCACAAGGCAGGCAGGCATGGCATGGTTTGCTGTTGTTGCCCGACGATAGCAAAACTTGGCAACAGTGCGCACTCTCGACCAACACACACCGCCGCTGTGGCACAGCTGGCTCACCGTCGTGGTCGTCGTCGTCGTCTTCGTCATCGATGTGGAGCGCTCAGCTCACACAGAGCCCAACCACGAGGGATTTTTGTTGCCTGTTCCGTTTCGAATCCCACCGCATCAATGCTGTAGGTAGGTAGGTAGGTAGACGCAATAGTCATCGCCATAGTTGGGTTGAAACAAACAGCCGGAACTTTACTCCTCTTCGGTGGCGCGTTTTAGAGCGAACGGTTTTCTACCGCAACATTCTTGAAACTAACTAAGTTTCACACAACACTACACCGGACGACTTGGGAGAGCCGAAAAAACATACGGAAATATGTTCCCGCAGTTCTTGTGCTTTGATGAAATTCTTTAATTCTAAGCGTGACTTCACTAGAGTTAGATGAATACTTAGCAATTTCAGTATCAATCTGCATTGAACGTATGTCTCTAAATATATAAGACTGGTGCTTATATGAGCTTATGATGTCGGTTATCAACAAATTGCCTTTTTTTGCAAAACATTAACGGAGATTTTTGGAAAACGATCAATCAAGAAACCGAGTCTCAGAATTTCATTTTGATATTCAAATGAATACTAGGCCATGACACATTGGACAATAAAATAAGGCCCTTCATCACATCCAAACAAAATTTTTTTTAGGTTTTTAAGCATCCTTTGTTATAGTTTTTCAACTTTAGCATGGTTTGATAGTTTTGATAGAGAAGATCTGATAAAATAAGTCAGAATCACCATCTCAGTAAACAAATAACAACAAAGATTGCAATAAAAATGTCTTCTTCAAGAGCAGCATGCATCACGCAACTTTCTGTGGATATCTCTACTTCTCTGTGCATGTGACCATCAAATCGCATCAAGTAGATGACAAACTTTAATCAAAACACGTGTTTCACGCAACGTCTACGGCGCACAATAATGCTCAATGTTTTCTTGTTATCAACCACTGTTCCCAACAGCAACGTATGCAACTAAGGAATGCTGTTATCAAGAATGTTAAACACCTTCAAGTGTAACATTGTTCAAACTGGTGCCATATGCTTCAGTCCCCTATAGTCAACTACGTGATATCAATATGCCTAGTAAACCATTAAACGATCGCTAACGCTAAATAACGACATAGCAGGTTATTTAGCCAAAAAGATGTTTTCACATTTTTCATTTTCTACGAAACTCTAACTTTTGGTTTGGAGATGCAATTTAGGAGCAACCAACCAAAGGCGGTTTTTAGGGTTACAGGAGAATCAGTTGAATATATGCTCTGCTGCTTTCAACTGATTATTGAGCATCCAAACACACCTGCCTGGCCTATTTACCTCCTTGATAAGATATCAGTAGCGTCGTAATATATAGACAGACAGTTCCTTTAGCCGTTGTAAGAGATTTACTTCGACGATTACCATTAGCTTCTCGTTTGCTGATGTCATCCTATCTGCGTTTTCTGACACGCTCAACGTGTATCAACTATTCAAATATCACAAGGTTGGCGTAAACTACGCAACTGTTTTACGAACTAGTATGAATGAAAATGATTTAGGCAAAATATTAAGGAAAACGTTCAACACAGGGTCCATAAATTCGATCATATCTTTGGATTAAATGTGTTTAAAATAGGGACTGAGTCGTGGCATTTTCAAACAACAAATAATAAATGCGTTTGGGACACACACAAGTACAGCAAACCGTCAAAAGAGAGGTAGTCCTGAGTATGCCACCTGCTATTTAATTAAATTGAACACGTTACACGTGCCCCTACTACCCAGCAGCCACGTTAACCACGCATCAGCTAGCATTATCACAGCACCGTGTGGTGTAGTGGATGGATATCACAATCATTCTCACCCCTGTTGCAATCAAGCGCTACTACAATGCTTATGACGATCGATAATAATGATGATGATGACGCTGCTGCTTAAAGGTGTTTGTGTTTGTCAGCAGATTCTGCTTCCTATTCGTTGGATGGAATGAATATTTGTGCGGTGTGGAAACTTTATTTGCTTTCAGTTCCGCATTTTCCTCGTGCAGTTCTATAAATTCTATCCGACCACCCGCAGCAACACCCTCGAATGCCGCAAACATAAAAACAATAGGCAGCAAATATGTGAAACGATTGCTCAGTGTGTCAGTAGGTTCCCAGTTGCGTTGAGGTTTGTTTGAGGAAAACTTGAGTGTTCCTGAAATCGCACAAAAATGCGAATTTTTTAAGTTTCAATATTTTGTTTAACTGATGTTAAAAGGATACTGAATTCCGCTCATAAGATCCACTCAGTAGCACAACAATTGCTTAGCATCAAAGGTTTCATTGCTTTGGTTTGGAGTAAGTGGGCAACCAACCAACAAACACAATTCCACTATCAATTGAAGCCCATCATCTCATGCTGATTTGCGGGCAGCCACAGTGTTACTTTGACGGAAGACGCCTACCACCCATAATATTCCGTGTCTCTTATCTAATGCCCTTCGCATTATTCTTGAATTCGCCACTTAGGAGCAAAATACGAAAAAGCCGGGCGGAGAGAACGTGCAGGAGCTACTACTGGAGGCGGCTTGAGGCCGGCTTGCTTTATCCCGAATTCATGCCGGTGTGTAGCTCTGTGGCGCGCGGACCGCACAAACATGATTTCGCAATTTGCAACTTTGTTGTCACTATGCCGCCACCGCCGTTCCACCCGAGAGAGGGAACACAAGCATAAATTGTTGTTCAGTTGCTGTTGCGATGCTGCGCTGCACAGTGTCCTGTGCTTCCTTTCGTAATTTCCGTTCCACGCCCGACCATCGACGATCATCATCATGATGATTTTTGCATTCGTGTAATGGAGGAGAGTGTATGCTCTTCCGCTGGACAACTTAAGTTTCAAGCGGATACTTTCTCACTCTAAAAACGAGCACTTAGTGGAGGTTGATGGTGGCACGAGAATGGAACCAAGGGAAATTATAGAACTATTTTGTTGTGTGTGCTGAAGAGAAACCTGCTGCATGGTTGGCGTTAAGGTCCCAAATATTAGTATTCAGCTATTTATATTAGACATTCCATTCAGAAGTATGATGTAAGTACAGAACTGTTGTTGATCCTCGTAAGCAGAAGTGATTTTCCATCCTTTCAAATAAGTAAATTAACGTCCTGAAAGCTATAAATGACATACCAAAATCTCTGGAGGCCATACTATCATAATTAAAATAAACACAATGCCATGTGGTGATCACCGAATAACTGATGAGCATTTGGAAACAAATATCCTCCGTTTTTCATACAATTGTTCTATATATGAAGAATATAAAATTTAAAACACAATTGAATAGAAGAATATAGAGATACAAATCTTTAAACTTGAGACGTTAACAATACTATATTAAATTCGTAGCTAATGCTGCAATATGACGAGATTTAGCAAATCCACATGATACAGCCTCAGGCCATTCTGAACTACTTCTGAAATGAATACACAGGGGGCCTACGTCAAACCCTGTAAAATCTTACTTATATTGAAAAAAGTTCCATCACCGCGCGTCTACAAAAGATCGACGCAGTGTCAAAAGTAATCTGATATGTAATTAGAAAGTCATAACAATAACCCACACAATACAGGTTTCATGCATACAGCACTAGAGCTGTTCGACTGTACGTTAACATTATCATCATCATCAACCACAGAAAACATGAAACAAGCAGAACATCATCATCATCATCATCTCTCATTTCACAACCTATGTTGGATAAAACAATAAAGCCTCGATAAGGAATGGCCCTGGGGCAATTGTTGTCAAGAGTATTATAAGCCTTTTTTCCAAGAACTTAACATATCCCTTGCATTCTGAGAAAACCGACCCCCTAAATGGACATTGCTTTTGTTTGATTACAGTTCATTGGAAATTGTATATTTATATTTATAATATAGCGAAGATGCAAGCTCGAACAACTCGGATCTCGAATCGAGTAGAAATGTACATTATAGAAGTAGAATAATCACTAGTCATTAAACTTACTATAATTATGAGAATGAAATAGTTGAAATACTTTCTCCCATTTAGGTCTTGAATGTGCTAAGTTAGAAAATTGATATTTTTGGCAGCCATCTGTCAAACATTCGCAAGAAGTCGTTTCGATGTAATTCATAACAGACAAATCGGTCTTTACTAAGTAGTCGCCTGGCAATAAGACCGTCCATATTGCCCTTATGTCCCTTATCAATAAAAAAAAGAAGTCGCTAAACACATAACAAACTACTAGTAATTACACCTGGTTCTTGGGCGCTTAAAACTCTGAATGTCTAGGCCAGGCCCAAGACTTCCTTGACTTGATTAACCCATAGCCAACCCTGTGCACGTGGTGTTGATGGTCTGGCCCTGGACTCTGGATACTGCAAATCTTTCGGTTAGTAGCATAATATGTAATAGAAAATGAGCAGCAATGCAGCTCCCACACGCGAAAACTGATACAGACGTCGGGTTAAAATCAACATCAAGTCCATTAACAAAGTTGATGAATTCTTCGATAAGAGGCTTCATTGTGGCTTTGGCCGAAGTCTTTAGTATTTTTTTTGAGTACTGAAGGAAATCATTTGAAAAGAAATTCTCTCCAAAACGAGGCTATTTAAGCATCCAATCGATAATATGACAAGTTGTATGCTTCTCATGATTCTTCTTCTTTTTCTTCCTTGGCACTACAACCTCGAGAGGTCACGGCCTGCCATTTCTGGCTTTCGGTGACTTAATTTTACCCGTAGTAAAGTAGTCAGCCTTACATAAGAGGAGGCGGTCTGGATGGGATTTGAACCCCGGCCCTGCCCCGTGTGAAGACCGGTGCCGCTGTCGCCCCGGCTATCGGACCGCCCTCTGTGATTCCAGCTGATTCTAAGAGCTGATATGATCACCATAACGAAATGATCACATGTCAAACTAATAAAAGAGTAATAAACTTTATTTTTATAATACAAATCAATAAAATCTCATGCATCTTCAACTCGAACAGTACAACCTGTTGATTTGCGATAATCGCATGGTTTGCACAGCGGCCACACACAAGCAACATTTCCTCTGCAGTGGCGTGTGTCCTATCAACGACATCAAAACGAACCACAGTAAACATCGGAAACGTCGTCGAAGAACGTCGTAAGGATCAATAAAACTATCATAAAAACTCACGATCATCGTCTGAATCGCCCTCCTAGCGGCGTTTGGGATGGGTTTGACTGGGTGGTTTGACTCACACATAATGCAAAATAAAATGGTAGCAACTTGCTTCCTTACCTGAAACGGAGAGAACGAGAAAGGAAACGAACGACCAACATAAATAAAGACGAATAGAGATTAGTTTTAAAAGATAAAGGTTAGCGCACAGAGACGGCTGCATGTGTAAGTAGTATTGGCGAATACGTTGAAAATGTGCAAAAGCCAAGCGGAACACACCACACCGTACCCTGCTGCAGGACAACAAACACGTGTAGCAGGGCGCACCGAGCTACGAAAGCGACGCAGAGCAAACAACAAAGCTACAAAGCCATTGCAGTATTCCCATTGAGCCCCAGCAGCATTGGTGGCAACTAGCACTACTGGGTGGGGGTGGGAGGTACTTCCCGCGGAAAGGATCATCGTTTAGTGAGGAGTTCAGGGCAGGGCCAGCGTGCGCCTGCCAGTCACGACTGAAACATATTTCACTCCGTACAGATAGATGTACTACGAAGATATATACCACCGCCCGTACGGCCCCCCTGGATGGCATCCCTATTTCTTCGTTTCATCTCTACACTGCCGGTCCCGTTTTGCTATAGTGATCTCAGAAAAGTCATCTCGCTTGCTAGCTGCTGCTGTGTTATGGGAGCTTCTGCACATATACAACGGGCCACGAGTTTTGTCACGTTTCCTGCTCGTGTATCTTCCTGCGCTTGTGTCTCTTTGCACAGACCTAGTCGCGTCTTACCGCTCGGTCTCACCCAACCGTTCCTTCTAACACGTAGGTAATGATATTTAAATGTCATCTCGTAGCAATAGCATAGGAAGTAAGCATAAAACAGACCGAACAGGCGAAAGACAAGACGTTTATTTCTAACGTGCCATTGGCATCGACCAAGTTTCTCCCAGACTGCCCGCCCGCTGCTGCTGCCTCTCTGAGTGTCATTCTAGCGACCTGATGGTTTAGAAAGCGCATGCAGAAAAATCAAATAGTAATTTCTTTTCGCGATTTACTTTTCAACGGCTGTCAATGGGCAATGGATGGTATTTATCAACATGATGTCACATGAATGTCGTTTCTTGTATGTGTCACGAATAATGGCATAGAATAAGCAGAAAGAGCACAATCCACGAAAACTTAGCAGTGAAACTTGGTGCATTCATTTATAGACTAGTTAATACTAGTACCATCATTGGCTTTTGATAATCTGAGATATTTGATGATCTTGAGATATTTTGTCCATCATTTTAAGCTTCAAAAATCTAATGCTACCAGAGTATTTTTTTTTGCTCAACAAAAATCTCTCCTATGAGTCAGTGGTTTATTTACCACCAGGGTTTCATTTTAGATTCGTGGAAAAGTTTGTAATCGGGTATGAATTAGAAGCTTATAAGCTTATAGCTTATGAAATCAAAAAGAACCTAAAAATGATTCAAATCTTTTATTTCTCTAAGCTTGTCTATGCCAATCTGCCAATAAGCTTGTCTAAGTACAGCTTGTCTATGCCAATCTTTTCCCGTCTCGTTTTTCAGTTAATCCATTACTACCCAAGTGTACAAAACCTTTATCCAAATGGTATGGAACGACACCTAGCTTTATCCTCAAATATGGGATTCGTTTACTAGGAATTTACGTTATCTAGGGGCAGATATGGTACCTCAAAAGGAAATCAAGGAGCGGTCCGGATGAGATTTTAACTCGGATCCTGCCGTGTGAACACCGGCGCCGCTGTCGCATCTACTACCGGGCCCCGCCCCGGTTGAAAATTATTATCACAGAATTTTGTAATTATTTTCTATTTTTACAATCCACAGGTAACGTTTTATACCAAATTAGTGGAATTTAGAACGAGTGATTATTAAGCTCATTCTGCTCTTCAAAAACATTATCTTTTGTGGTGTGAAATGTATCATGGTGAGCAATAATGGGTTAAAGAAACCGTTGTTGTTCTACAACATCGATTGTTCCTGTAAAGATGTTTAAAAAGTTGTTTTGACGAGAATATTAAAAAAGGTAACAATACATCATCTGTCCGTAGTAATCAATACATAAAATGAAATAAAAAAGGGAGGATTGTGCATCGTTGCTCATATCATGCATATATGTCCTCAGGCCAATCTTTACGAGGCAAACTGACTAAAAGAATGCAGCAGCAGCAAGCCAGTGTACCATGCAGCGTGAGGTACGATCAGGAAAAGGGTTCCAATCAAATCAATCGACCTCGTACTAGTACTCACACGCACACACACACAACCACATTCACATTAACACATCCACACCCTATCCGCAGCCATTACTGCTCATCGTACGCGTTTGACCATTTCAAGGACTTTCCACGGTCCAACCGGGCCAATGCAAACAACGCAAGCGCAAGTAAAAACGCACTACACAAACATCAGACAGAAGGCCTCAGCTCAAGGGTTGGGCCTGGGATAAGGGTGGACTTTCGAGTCCCGCCGTGGGCTGGCAGCGAGCAGGAAGTGCAACACATTCTCATCTACCCCTCATCTACCGCTCACTTATCTCCCCCCCTGTAGCTGCTGCGCCATCGTCATGGCACGTCTATTTCTCCAGTCTCGAGCATGCCCCCATGTTCAAAAGCAAAGTGTCACTCAGTCGGGCATGAAATTTAAATGCGTCACACTGCGACGCTATCAAGGGACGAACAAAAAAACACACACATTGCTTTCACCTGCTTGTTGTAGGCAGCACAACACTTTACGGCACACACACACCCCAATGGCCGTGGAGGCCGTTTTTATTTCGTATTTTGTTATAAGGAATCTAACGGCCGTGTGCTTTTAAAAAGTACTTGCAAACAATATATTGCTGCTCTCAGTCCCGGGTGTCAACAAATTCGAATAAAATAGGGACTGTGTCTGTCGTAGGCTATAGTATAAAAGAAGGCTAATATAAGCGTGGTTCTGCCTTTATTAACTATGTCTACGGAGCTGCATGGAGAGCAAGAACAAATCCTGTTGGTGTGGGCGAACTGGAGTTAGCAAGTGGCGCCTTTTTCGTGATTCAGAGGTGTTAAAAAAGCACGCTCCATCTAAGCCGACCAAGAAACCAGTTACAAGC
Source organism: Anopheles stephensi (assembly GCF_013141755.1). Lineage (NCBI taxonomy): Eukaryota > Metazoa > Arthropoda > Insecta > Diptera > Culicidae > Anopheles > Anopheles stephensi. The sequence goes on from NC_050203.1 coordinate 47,738,858, forward strand.
TAAACTAGTTACCGGTTTGACCTAATAAAGAAATAAACTAGGTAAACTAAGCACCAACCAGCGCGGCGGCTGGTGTAATCATGGAATAACAACTACATCATCATCGACTAAAAATAGGTGCTTTTAATTTTTTCTTCTAAAGAGCGTCAAAATAAATAATCCCTTACTTCTCTATTTTTTTATCGCTTAACTCTTCTAATTGCCTTTAAAGGTGAGTTCAGCGAATTGGATTTGTTTTGTAATTCCCAACCTTAATTCCACATGAATCCCACATTTTAATAAAGTTTTCTTAATTTAAGAAGATGTTGAAATAGCCATGATGTGATGTAAGAGGGTTTTATAAGCTCCAATTCGCTCTTTTCGTTCTGAAATTATAAATCTGTTATACCAAAGATAGAGACAATAAAAAAAAGTGCATCGGTTACTTATTTACTATCCCAAACTTCAAGAAGAATCAGCGACTTCAGGAGTACTCCATCTCAATTTGGGCCTACCACGCTGGCTCTGTCTACCGCTGGTAGATGGAATGGTAAAAAATGCCTTCGCTTTATGCTTGATAGTCTAGATGAAGGACAGATCATCCGGAACCATTCTGATGATATGAAAAGGGGAGCCAAGTTCCACGCATTCTCCAATGTCCTGGGGTTCATATAAGGAATTGATTTTTGACAGAGGCTATCCATCAGAAACTTATGACGGCGTTCTTTATTGCCGTTTATAAGACCCAGCTTGGTTTATCGCCTTGGTCATGTTTTTAGTGGAGAACATTCCAATGTGTGAACCTTTGCCTCTATGTTGTTGATAGTGCTAACTGTTAACCAAAAATAATGTTTTAGATGACTTCGTAGGAGCAGTCACCTAACTGAAAATATCACTGCAGCGTATCAACCATTGTTACCAGGGTCGCTGGGCCTTGGTTTTGGCCGTATGATTCTCCGCTAGATCGGGAACACTGGTAAGCTTCTGCTACATACGAGAGCTTCAAATAAATGTGCTTATGTTGTTAGTGTGTGTCAGAATCTAGATTAACTTAGTTCCCGATGTTTCAAGCGTCATTGCTTTGCACCTAGTTTTTATTAAGCCCCGTTTCTCGGAACTTCTAACCATGTTGTTCTCATTGGCAGTTGACTCTTGTATGGCTTAAGATTCTCCCATAAAAAAATATCCAACACGTGATTTTGGACATTTTCATTCTAATAACAAAGCGAGGCTCGGCCAGGATTCTATCAATTCTAATAGTTTTATCATGGCTGTGCTGTACTTGAAATAGTCCGAGTATCATCGTTAATGCACTGTCATTTTCTCGAAGATTTGGCACGCATAGTGAAGCTCTTATGGTAGGCAGATTTTGCTCATCGTAATTCTCCACGATCCGCCAAATCGATCTTGTAAAATTAGTGAGAAAATCTTCAAGGTAATATTCAGCACAATAATACCCATTTGCTTGGTTAGATTATGTATGGATCCTAAAAGCTTGCGAACGACTCGCTATCCCAACCAGTGCTACCAGTTTTTATTAGTTCAGCTAGCACTTGGTCATGCTCAACGTGGATTAAACCAATTCAAAGATAGTCAGCCATTAAAGCAGACAAATCAAGACCCGCAAATGTAGTAGGACCAAATAAATAGATGATTACATCGAAAAGGAAACGCAGTCGACAGCAAATAGAAACTACGCCACATATTACACTCGGCAGTCGTTACAGTGTGTAATTGTCGCCCAGCCAACCAGCATACAGTCCATTTCCGTCAGTTCTTCGTGGTATATATAGCCGCCACCACATATCCATTATTGTCAACTCCGCGCACAGACCAAAAAAGAAGAGCACGATAGCACAAGCGTAAGTCCCAAAGCCAATAATAGTAATACCATTTAGGTGTAAATGGGAACCCCAAACGAGTAGTAACTATGGTACGAACAGCTCGTTACATAGACTTATGAGGATATGACACGGGGAGTACTACCTCAAGAACGGAAGCAGAATTAGCATATGTAAGAATAATTTCTAGAATTATTTCCCCCATCCTGGACATTAAAAAATTGTGGATTTCCTTAGAAATAGCAAGGGGTTTGGGGTGTTTCTTAGATACTTTCAAAACAATCGAAAATTACATTCTTCTTCTATTTTGGCTCTACAACCTCGAGACTTCGAAATTAACTGACTTCGTTAAATTAGTTTATCCGTTTAGCTAGATAGTCAGTCCCTTGTTTATGATTGCATTACTACAGAATTACATTTCCAAAATGATTTCAAGGTTGAAATCTCTTCAGGCCCAACCGTTACAACCATTTAGCTTGCGTACGTCAGCAACGAACCTATAAAACTACAGTATCTCCAGTTACAAGCCATGTTGCAGTTTTCGTGTTCAACCCCCTATTACCACCCCACAGCCCGCATTCTATTCTGGAATTATGGGCAAATGGAAGACCTAGCCAACCAAACCAACCACCACCCATCGACGAATTGGATCGGATGGTACGATATGGAAAATTACGACACAACACACATACGCGCCTTTTCCACACACACACACATTCTCTACCAAATATTAGTCAGCCCTGGCCATTCGAATCAAGATACGGTTCTGTTCATAGTAGTAGTAGTAGAAATGGTAGTAATATAGTTCCGTGTGCCCAGTGTGCTATGGATCGTATCGATTGGTCTCGGTCAAAGCGGGCGAAAAAAGTAATGCTCCCATCCTTACGAAATGGATGGGTGGGTAACATTGTTAGAGCGAGAGAGAGCGAGCATCAGGAACACCACTCTTCTGACAAGAGCGCTGCCTCTTCGCTAGGCCTGTGGTGTGTGGTGCGGCGTTATGCGTGTCTCATCATCAGCGATGACGGTTGAAGGGCGTTCATAAGACAAAACCGCGAGGAGACGCGCGCGCGTAGGGAAACAAACACACCGGGACCAGAGGTCCGACGATTCCGTCGTCCATCAGCCGAATCTAAAAGTAGAAGAAAAATAAAAGGCCGAAAGAAAACAGCGCTCTTAAAAAGATGAAGCTTATTTTCGCTCACTCCTTTCGCTGGTTTCTTTTGTCGCGCACATGGCGACTCATACAGGCATTCACACACGGTGTGGTACAAAGAAACACACGCGTAAAATATTGGCTGCGCTGTGCTCTTCAGGTCGGTGCGTCGTCGTCGTCATCGTCCATCAAATGTATGCTGTTGCCTCACATATATTGGAGTAAAGTAGAATACGTGCGCTTCTGATTGAAGGTAAAAAAAAAGCCCCCAAAACACCCTATCATGCACGCACACACATGGCGAGTGCTGCTGCTGCTGCTGATGTTGGCAAAAGAAGGCATCGAACGAAGTGCGCTATGATGTTGCTATTCATTTGCACTCGCAGGGCGTTTTTCTCATTCCGTCTCGCTTTGGCTCGCCCCTGTCTGGAGCAAAAGCGTAGCGGGTGAACACACCGATAAAATCCCAGGGATGACGACGGCGAGATTGTGTGTCTCTCGGGCCAGCGAGTCACTGTACGCACGAGAGCACACTCAGCTAGCTAGCCGCGCACACTGCACTGTTGGCCGAGTGGAGTGCTGGCTATGGAGAACCCCGCAGCCGAGCCGGGCCAAAACCAAATCAAACCAACACACACCATCCCAGTCGTTGGATCGTGTGGTTTGCCATCCGTGAGCCACACACCGAAATGTACATCTCGGTCAAATCCCTTTCTCAGTCTCTCTCACGTGCGTACAATGCCCGGCTGTGCGCAAGCGCTCGCACGCATGCCATCTCCCGTCTCGGTCGCGCTGCCGTGTTTGACAAGCGTCCAATTAAAATCAATATACTAACCCTACGGAAAACATTGGTCCACCGTAGAGCGTTTTTTCCCATTCCGTCCACCCCGTTTTGTCGGCCGATGTGTGCGCACTATCTATCTGTCCTTTTCTCTTTCACGCGCGCACACACACATACGTTACCTCTCTCTTATTCTCGAGCAGTGAGGCAATGAAACGCGGGCCAAAAAACAAGCACACTTTGCACAAGGAGGCTCAAAACTCCATTCTCTCTTTCTCTCTCTCTCTATCGCTTCTCCTTTTACCCACCCATCCTTTGCAATCCTTATGAATCGATCCAACCACTCCATACAGGCAGCAGCGGGAAGAAAAAGCACCACCACACCACATACCACTGTACTAATTCCACGGCCTTCTTTCCTTCTCTATTCACCCATGCACACATGCATACGCGCCATCTCAAATACACATTGTTTTGACGCTTTAGCTCAACTGCATGTACGATAACCCCGGAGCAGAAAAGCAGGCTGCCGAACAAGAAAGGCAATACAGATGATGCTCTCACGCTTGCTCTGCTGGTCTTCCATCAGCCGGCAAGCAATTCCGTCGTTGGACCACGCAAGCAAGCAAGGCTAGAGTGTAAAAAGCGCCTTCTCTATATATTCCCCCACGTTATGACGCAGATAACTGTTGGCCTGCCGAGCGCTCTCACACACACTCACGCACACATATAGCGCAGTAGAGTCGAATTTGAGGTCCTTCGAGAAACGGAATGATTCTCGCTCCGTTGGGTTGGCTCGGCTTTGGCTTTGGCCAGTATGAGCGCGCGCGTTACAGCGCGTTTCTTTTTTTTGTTGGCTCGGTTAATAATGTAAGGTAAATAGCCTTTTCTAGCATAAGCAGAAACTCCTGCTTGCTGTCTGATGGTGGTGTGGTGTTTCGCCAATCATAAAGATAGAAAGAGACGGAGGAAACCAGCACCGTACAAGGGTGGGAAGAGACAAGCACGAGTGAGTAGTGACGGGCAAAACGCATGACGAAGCGCATCCGGGAAGGTGTACATCACACGCACACATTCGCCAACTCACCGTCGTCATTGGAACGATGAGAAAAGATGTATCGCTTTGTGTGTGTGTGTTGTGTGCTGCTGGTGACGACGATCGAGGATTACGTTTTCTCTTCTGTCCTATTTACTCTTGCGAACAAAATGGCTGTCCATCGCATTTACTCTGCCAGCGAAATCCGTCCTTGTTGTGCTCTTCGTATAAAACCGTGAACAAAAACAACATCATAATACAATGGTCCGCTGGGGCGCGAACGGGTTATTCGCAGTGTTCCAACGTCTTTTTCTTATATTCAACTCTTCGGGGCCCGCAAGCCCAATCAACCATATCCAACAAGACCGGATTTCTACAGAAGCAGCAGCATCCGCCGCCGCCAACAACAACAACAACGACAGCAAAAACAACTCAATCGAGGACAACAACAAAAAAAGTGCACTACATTACATTTTCGATTCTTCAACGCACACCAAACCACAAGCGAATAAGTTTTTCGCTGTCATTGGCTGAAAGCAAAAGAAAGAAAATCCGATTTTTGTTTGCAATCCAATCTACTAGCGGTGACCGCTTTCACAGACGCGCGGGTCGCTGAAGAAGGAGATGTTTCCTTCCCTTTTATAAATGCGACTTGAATAAACAACACAAGAGTATGCGTGTCATCAATCCTTTTGCTGCCGTACAGCAGTGGTACCGTCGTTTGTCCGTGGCCAATCCACCACTACTGCTGAAATTTGATATTTTCTTACGGCTAGAGACTAGTAAGCTGCCTGCAAGCTCAATGTCCAATCAAGCTGAGTAGTGGAGGCGGACACATCTAACAAACTGGTAAGGCTATTTTCGAACCTGCTATAGCAATTACAAGTCGTTCCTGCAGAAACCGTTCTAGAAGACGTCGTTTTATCGCGTAGAACCTCACCAAAATATTAAACTAAGCTGACCAAGCTTAGTTATACTATACTAAGAGGTTTTTTGACGGCGTCCAGAAATTCGCCCGGGCAGAAAACCAGACTAATACCAACAACATGCCAAAATCAGCGTTCGATATCTTCCGCACAAGAGAACGTCATACTTATTTCCTACGTTCTTGTTCTTGTCATATTCTCAAACATTTTTAGACGCATATTACTGTCTTTACAAGGGAATTTCTTCTCTGCATTGGATTGCCCTCTGCGGAAGACATCAGCAAAAAACAAGTCTGTCCCCCATGAAAGATGAAAGGCAGTGCCATTCCTGATCTTTTCCCGGGACAACAAGCAGCATCATTTGTCTGGAATAAGAAAGTCTCGAGAGGCTTCTGCCATTCAAGTGTGTTTGAATAGCAAACACTTAAACCAGGCACACACAGCAACATCCTCCGGGTGGAAGATTCCTGATATGACGCAGTGCTTCCTCCACGGTAGTTTCATCTCGAACCGGACTACAGAAAATACGTATTCCGCGCAGAGAGAAGTTGTAGAATCACGTCATACGCTGCCTCTGCAATGGGAACAACACCCAAGCCCGGACAGTAACCACTACCCACTAAAAACCAACGAAATCTAGCGCAATCTGCCGAAAACCGAAATCTTGGACAAGCATGCTTCTGGCGGTGCTACTGCTCGTTGAGGTTTTCTTTTTGGACAAGTGTAAGATCGAACCATTTCTACTGCTCCAAAGTTCTGGGGGCTCATTTGAAACTAGCTCGCTCATATATAGCAGCGACTTATAATAGTTACTTCCAGCGCCAGTAAAAAAGCACAAGGGATTAGACAGTTGCTATGAAAAGATGCTTTTTACTGCCTGCTTCCAATTATTGCTCCATCGACCAAGAAGGGAACACGGGAAGCCACCAACGAGCAATACCCACATTAACAGGTGCAGCGTGAGAGTGAGCGAGTGAGCGCACGAAAAATTCTACCATTTGCTGGAAAGAGACACAAAAAGGAACCAACAAGCAAGGACTTTGTTCATACCTTCTTCTTGCTCCCCTAGCACCAGCTTGAGCAATATGGCGTGAGCGAACATCTGAGCTCGGGTATGTGTGTGTGTGTGTGTGTGTGTATTTAGAGCTATGGAACCAAACCGCCACCATGCGAAATGCGAAAACTGCCGGACCGGATGGATAATGATGATGATGGAAGACGAAAAAGGAAATCATACAAGAAGAGAACACATCATCCTGATGACGAAGAAATGTCCAAACTCTGGTATATTCCGCGCTAAACTTATTTTGCGGCTATAAGCAAGAGCGAGACGTGCCTTCTGGTTCCTAGAAAGGGCGTTCTCTCTCCCTCTCTCTTTCTTTCAACATTTCTTTTCCGAGCCAACTCTGGGCAAGCAGGCTTTGGTCCGACACCACCGTCATGGGAAGAGCATTAAATTGTGTGTTGGTGGAAGTGTATTTACTGCACCAATACTATCATAACGCATCACAGGTATCAGTTTCGGGGAGAACAATCCGAATATTCACAAATCATTCGAAAAATAGGAATAACCTAAATTATTACATGAAATAGTTGCTGACAAATATTTTCCCATACAATTGGGGGAAAAATTACACAGAATGGATTGCTTAGATGGATCATTCTTCACAAGCGATTCGTTCTTTCCCCGCAAACATTTCCCAAACCCCATATATTTCTGTGGTGCTAAATTTCTATTCGCGTGTGTTAGAGCGAGTCGCATCAAGAGTTACATGCTGTGCAATAGAAAGGAACAGCGAGTATCGACACGCATACAAATAGAGCATTTTCTGCAATGGCGCTTTACCAACGACGCGCATACACACACCCAACACATCCAGAGAGCAGGCATTCCTGGGCCACTCTTTCCTGCATATTTTTTTCTCTCTGTTTTCCGACCATACCAGGCTAGTAGTAAATTATTCCATTTCACAAGCCCTCTTCTCGCTTGCATGTTGTTCTTAACTGCGCGACTGCCTTTTGAGGCGCTTCCCATCGTTTTACTTGCTGCTGCTGGCGGTGATGTTTGCCTGCTGCCTTTGCTTCTTCTACCGCTATCTTATCTACTGGTAAATGCGAACATCGGTGCTCACACGCACACCACGAAACATGGTAGGGGCCGCCCGTGGAAAAACACTCGAAGCGCACGATGGACGACGAATGAACAAACGAACGGGCAAAGAACAAGACTACCAGGCAGGAATGAAGAGCAAAAACAGGCTTTGCCCTGTCGTCCGGACGCCACTCTACTGTGAACACATCTGTAATAATACACTTGTGCATGAATGTGTGTGCGTGTGTGTACGACGGCTTCACCGTGGTCTCATCTGTCTTGCTTTCATTCTGGCAAACATCCAATGTGCTACCCATCTTGCTTAAGCGCACGGGCGCAAGGGATTTTCTTGCTTGCCGCTCCGTGCGGTATTCGTATCACCTCACACAAACACACACGCACAGCACAGCACTAAACCAACAACACACACTGTGTGGCAAAACCGCTCCGCTGTCAAGCGAAGCGATGACTTGGCGCTGCCTTTGCGCTTGAGTGAACGAAAGAGCGACAGAAAACGAACGCGGCGGGCAGAGCGGGAGCGCGATAGAGCAGTCACCCCGAACGAACGAACGAACGAACGAATGAGAGTCTAGAGATAGTGAGATACAAATAAAATGTACTAACCCTACGGAAAACATCGGTTCATGCTATTACGTATGTGCTTTTTTCTCCACTCTTCATTCAATTATTTATCGATTTTCAACTCCAAAATTAGTAAAATTGTATAATTTCAATATTCTTTTGCACAAACCAACGTAAGAACACAACATCAGACTGCGTTAAAGCTTCAGGTAGCGTGTGCATAGGAAATCAATAGCGAAACTGCGGTGCCTAGAATAATACACCTCAAAACATCCTTTTGCTCCGTTGGCTTCAATGGTATTGGTCCAGTTACAGTAAGTTTACTCTAAAGAAACTGGGATGTAACTCTTACAAATCGGTAGTAATATTTTGAAAAAAAAAAATGTCTCCACTGTGAATATTAAGTTGAAATTAAAAAAAGGTTATACTTTGTATGGCTTGTCATCTGTAGGACAAGCCGCTAGTAGATAATGAAGAGAGATAATCTTTTTCCATAACGTTATACTATTGATAAACAAAATGGATGCACCACCAACTCTGCCTCCCGGATGCCAAATATGCCCAATACCGTTACACTTTTGTGGATTCATTTCCACACGTTGTGAAATTCAAAAGCCTAAAAATGGGAAAAATATGAAATGCAACTCTGGTACACTTCTTCCACTGTCTCGCTAATGGATTTTAAATATCGACAGGAGTACAGATATAAATACGACAATCATTTTATCACCGTCACCGGCAAATGTGGAACCATAGTTAATATAAACTTCGATTCAAAGTAGAACGAAATGAGATGACAAACGATGTGACGGTTGTTCGCAAGCATATTTTATTGATCCCCTCATAACAAGACTGACTGCTGGCTTTTTTTACAACCTCTACACTGTGAGCGGTAGATTGGATACGTGGATGCTACTGCTTACTATATTGCTATGCAATTTTCGAAGAATGCAACCGTCAATCCAAGAAGCTCCACAGCGAGCGCAGCAGCAATACCGGGCATGCATGCATGGCGATTTTATGTTTATTGATGCATCATGAGGGCGTATTTTTATTGGATGTTTGGGATGGTGGAATTGCATATCTCATTATCCACAACACTACACACTCTTGCCTGCCAATCATCCCACCAATTCGGTTGCATTTATTGGAGGGGCAATATTGCCGTTTTACAAACTAAGTATGCGCGCAAGAGCAATTACGCCGTATCGGAGGAGTGTACCGAAGAGATGAGTTGAGACAAAACATAAAAGACTGTCGATTACAGTCTGTGCGAACAGAACAGTATGGTAGCAAAAGCGGTGATAAAACAACGCAATTTTTTGGCAGACAATGTAGTCAACCGATACTAAATTCTGTTGGTACGCATATTTGCTAATACGCACATTTTCAGCTGTTTCTGAGTCTTGGCAATGAGTTGGCCAAAGAATATGCTTGAAAAATGCCCACTGATGGATGGGTCCGACCAAACAATTCGTTGTGAACGCTGTGTACCACAGATTTCTGGAATTTCCTTTTTAGTTTCTGCTGCATTTTAAGCGTCATACAACATGTCTCCGGAGGTGAGAACATGTTACAAAAGCCCTAGTAGCAATAGCTGACAGCCTGGATAATCTCCTCCGTAGCAGAGGCGGATCATGTTGTAAGCGAACTCAGCAGATGCCTGGGGGTCCCGAGATTTCAAGGTACTGCATTTGCTTCGACAGAAGCAGAACTTCCTTAAGCGGCATGGAGGGAGTCTCCATCATTTATATGGCCCCAAATTCCATAAGGAAGTGCTATTGGAAATCTACTATATTAGACCTAGCTGCTTCAAACAAACTGATAATGCTGTACTATCAGTACATAAAAGAATCGATATTGACGACGATGGATCGCAAGGAGAAAGAGTCATCAAATGAAAAATAGTTAACAACTGTCTTTGTCACGCGTTCTTGACCATGAAACTAACAAGCACGAATACAGTGAAAATGATTAACAGTTGATTCTTAACATTGTTTCATTTTTGCCAAGGCCCGACTGCGACAACCAGCAGGACCATTAATCTCATTAGGCACTCTTATTCAAGATGGATAAGTTTCCCCCAGGAGTTTTCATTTCAAGAGTCCTAGCAATGCTATGTGTAAAGGAGTTACCCTAAGGATTAACCATAGAAAAACTGAATTCCTTAGCAATACCTTCAAACAGAGGAGCTAGGTACAGCCACATAAACACAGCAGCTGCAAAACACACACACATTCGGGCAATCGATGCAAACTAGGACGACAAGGGTACGGCGGCGGTTAGCTATCTCATACAATCATCACCATAGCAACAACAATTCCACATATAGGTAGAGGATAAAGTGGGCCTACCTATGCATAGTTTTCAGGGACCAATGGAATCAAGACGTAGAGGACAATAGAATTGATATCATACACACATATAGACCTAAGCAACAGAAAACTAAATGACACTTACCTTTTAAAATGTTCCCTTAGCTTGTCCTCTCGTACCGTTTCGGGTAAGTTGCCAACCCACAGATGTCGAGTCTCGCGTACCATTTTCTAGCCTCTGATGCTTCATGGAGGCGGATCTCGTTTGGCGGTATGCTCAACGCGGAAGGACGAATCGATGAATGCGTTAGTATAGTGCCCCGCGAGCTGAGATCGCAACCAAATAAGCTAGTAAGCAAGGGCAGATATTTTGCTTCTTCCGCGTATGATGGTGGGATTTGAGAGGATTTTGGACTCCCTAATGTGATCTTACACCCTTGAGGATATCTTAGTCTTGAGTGGTAGGTTACCTTAGTGGGAAGGAAACAGAGATGAAAGAATGGAATGATGATCCGTTCTTGAAGGTGGGAGGGAAATATGCAAAGAAGTAAAAACGGTGTTGGCGATTTTGTAGTTTGGGAGTTTTGAGGGTATAAGGGATTCTCGCCTTCTTGGTTAGAGTAGTTTTGTTAGCTCACACACGCACTTCTACTGGCTATGTACGGTATTGTAGTATGAAGCTTAATCCTTCTCTCGCTGTAACGCCCAATGTTGTGCCTGAAGTTTTTTTTTCTTATGTTGGTAGAATTATGGACTGACACTGCTGGCGCTGAAACAATTCTTGTGCTGTTGATGCGAAAGCAGCATTCATCCTAGGGCAACCATGCCTCGTCGCCGGCGTCTTTTGGCCGACGATCGTGGTGGGACGCGATGATACACTCTGTCGATGATCCTTTTGCTTTTCAAGGCTCTCGACCGGCGCACACAGTACGAAGGGCACATTCTGCCTTCATCGTCGTCCCATTCGGTGCATTCCACCTTCGTCACGGATATCGATGTTGTCGCACGGTTGACTAAAACTGCAGCCGCAGCCCACCATCAAAGTGAGCCACGACGATGACGACGAAGATTGCTGAGCAATCAAAGCGACATTCGTCGGAAACACCATGCTCTAACGGCTTCACATTGAGACGCACCAAAACACTTTCAACGATCACACACACATGAAAGCTGATCACGCACAAGAGGAAGGATTAACTTTCAATTAACGAAGGACGTGGATTCTAGGGAATGCTCACCATCTCCCCCACCTCCTCCTGGCTCACGCTCACTCCTTTGGCTGCTTTTTTGCCTAACTTGGCTACAACTTGGCTTTCTTTTTCTTATTAGCTTTCACTACTTTGCTTTTAGTGTGGATCAGCAAAAAAATGCATTTTGCATTTGAAACATTTCAAAATACCACGCCACTACTTCTTCTTTTTCCCTTTTTACCATCACACACACCAGCGCGCACACACACGGGTACACTTTGCACCACCTACAAACCTTTTAGAGGAAAAAAACAACAACAACAATGTGAAAACATGAAAAATGCAGCTCAATCGATTTCGCGCACTTAGTATGCCACACCGAAAAGCGCCGCGCCGCGTTCACACTGGAAACGCACCGCACATATGCACATACACACACCACAGCAACGCACGCACACACTCGCTCACACAGCAGCAGTGCAGAGCCCCGGAGACGACGGTTGTGTTACCATGCCGATACACTTTCCCCCAGATGACGATGACGATGATGCGGTTGCGCTGGTATTGGTGAAGGACGAAATTGGAAAGGATATTTCTTGCGCGACACTTTTTTCCCGGATGTATGCAAAGCAGGCTACGCGACCGAAAACCGACCGACCCAACTTTTGACACTTTCGACAGCGCAGAAATACGAACGCGGAACGATTACTGTAATTGTGTGGTGATGGTGTTGATGTCAACGATGCATCCCCATCATCATCTTTACTAACGCTTCTGCCACCCGTGCGAGGAACATCGCCTTTTCCATTTTCCAGATAAAGCGCGACGATCACCCCGGACATACGCGCGACACGACGGAACTAGCAGCGCGGCGTTTTGCTTCCTTTTTTCTTTACTCCGTCTTCCATGTTGCCCTTGTATGCTGCTGCCGCTGATATAGGGGTTGCGGGCTGGATGGCTGTGGTGTGAAGGAACCGAGCTAATAAGCTCCTCGCCCCTCTCTCCCACCACCACTACTACTGCTGCTGCTACTGCTTAAGAATAAATATAACACACCCTTTTTCACGCCACTTCCGGGAAAAAAGGCTTCCTATCCTTTTTCTTTGCTTTTTTAAACTTTCGCAAACGCGTATGAGCCAACACAGGCAAGAATAAAAACCGGGAACTTAATAACACTTTTCTTACTTAACAAAATACCCTACAAAAACGCTTTACACACCACTTTACTGCACAAACACACAATCACTTTGCTTTACCTTTAGATTCTCGCGTCGAATTTGCGTCGATGATTCTCAGCCCTGGCTGGGGCTGCGGCTTGGCTTGCTTTGCAATTTCTTTCTTTTCACTTTGGGTTACAATTTACACTTTTCTACTTCTCGCACTTTAACTCTCTTTCTCTCTCTCTCTCTCTCTCTCGCTGGTTCGAGGTATTTTCCGGCCAGATAAAGCAACGAAGAGAAGCGCTTTTCCTTCCCAGCTGCTTATTCGTGGCCAGAAGTAACATTCACACATTCACATACTACTAGGATGATATTCTCCTATGCACAGAATGAACACATTTACATCTGCTAAAATCACACGAAAGGTACAGAACATTAGCAAAATACAAATCATATATAAACATACGATAAACTGGATATTAGAAAGATCTAGACTGTAGAAATAGTAATGTTCGACGTCATGTGATATAGCAATGTTGTAATTCAATATTTTTTATATTGATGACCCCTTGAGGTGTCTCTTTCAGTAGGCACATTTGAGAGCTATCGCGGAAGTAGCGTTCTGAAAAAGAGAGAAAACACGCATTTAACCTATTAGATAAATTATGGCATCAGGTCCTCAAGGAATAAAAAAATAGATAAATTATATTTAAAAAGACGAGGCTTTTAATATTCAAAAAATATGGTAGTATATGGATGGGAAAAACTGTTATGTGTAATTAAATAGCAAATTTTGTTATTTAATTTTCAAATTTAAGGTAATTTTGTTTTAACTTTCTTCTAATTCTTCCCTTTTCAGGGCCTCAATTTCATTTGTGTTACATCCCTCAGGATCGCTTAACCGAGCCAGAAAGAAAACTGTTTAAATGAAATTGTTGTAAAATTACAAACAAACTTTCCAATAAAAAAACTTACCAGCGCATGAGGCGGGGACAATATTAATAAGGCACATCTTTTTTTTATGTTACTTCAATTCTTCGTTACATGCCTTCTCTTGTTCTTTTTTCTAAAAACCTGCACAAACACACACACGTTCGGTTGTTTTTCCATTTCGCGCACACACAGATACGCTTTTCGTTCGTCAAACTACTTTGTATGGTAGCTTCATTTCTTCTTCTACCTCATACGCGCCTTTGCTCTCCTTTTCTAGCGTTACGCGGAATTTAACATCATAAACGCAGTAGGCAACGTATTGTAAAATCTCACAGAAACTCGATTGCTTGGTTTTTGCTTCAGAGGAAGTTGCTGGAGGACGAACGGTGGCGCGATTAAGCCAAATTCGTAGTTTCCGTGATACATCTCTGTGAAAAACGTCTGGCACTACGTTTTCGCACAGTTACCGTGCGGAACCTCCTCATACACGATTGTTCGCAGCGATAGGCAAGCACACCACCAGCAAATCAGTAGCACACACGTACGCTATCTCTCTTTCTTTTCGATCTGTGCCGCGCTGTGCTACGCCGTGCACACGGCTTCCCGAACGCACACACGCATCTTCACATACACACACGCTTTGCACGCACCAAACGCACGTACGTGAAATGCTTATCTTTTCCAATACACATTCTCGGCTAAAGTGACACGCGTATGCACATGGCAATAGTAATATGAAGCACTTTTCACCTTCAATCAATGCACTGGAACACACTAGATGGTAAATTTTCTCTTTTTTAACTGTATTTCAAACTTCACGCGAGCGAACGACACAGCGCCTCCCTGCTGCCATGTGAACGCAAGAATAACAGTGAAACCTCGTTTATCCGTCGTGCCTCCGTTCAGCCACGAATAATCGGGAATCGGGTGCGTGGAATGATTCCGCCGTCTGGTCCTGCAATACCAAGTTTTGACGTTTAGTCTTATGACATTAGGGCACCAGCTGTCAAATTCAGCGTAAGGAGTATTTTATTGCAGTTTATGGCGGTTTGGTTTTTATGAAATTATTTTACTAATTTGAATCAATTTTGAGGACTTTGATTTTTTTGTTTCTGTGTAAAGGCGTTAATCTGGAAGAATTCATTCGGATAGAATGTAACAGTCAAAAAATTAGTTAAAAATGCTCTAATCTGCCAATCTTCGTTAAATAACCGAACATAATTTCATAAATCATCCGAAACAGCAGAATGCTTTAGTTTTATTTGCAACAATTTTATTAACATAGCTCTTTGGGCGGCGGTACAGTTGGTATACGACCCAGTTGAAATTGTTCAGACTTAAAGGCAGCTAAATGTTCAGGCGTTACTGCTTCCATGTTACTGTACATTGTAGCCGATATGCTAGGACCGAGAGGTGCTGCACCGAATGCACTAGAACTCATCGATGCACTAAACGGCGAAGCCGTAGGTGTGGACAGGAACACATTTTGTGACGCTGGAGCATTAGCTGCAGGCGCTGCTTGCATCGGGGAGCCAAACGTTCCGAAGCTTGTACTTGCTGGGGCACTGGTGCCGAAGGAAGCGGAGTTAAATAAACCAGCGCCCTGCTGGGGTTGCGATGCAATTGTTCCAAAACCACCAGCTGCGGGCGCACCGGATGCTGCATTGTTGCCAAATATACTCCCACCGCCAAAAACGGAACCGGCTGGTGCCGCTGGTTGGGCAAAGGCGTTGCTAGTGGCATTTGAAAATATGTTTCCACCGGCAACCGGGTTCGTTGGCGCTGTACCACCACCGAACATGGGTGCCGCGGGTTGTGTCGGTTGCTGAACGCTACCGAACAGTCCTCCACCCATCACTGCAGGACCTCCGAAGACGCTGTTTGTCGGTTGCGCCATTCCGAAGATGTTGCCAGAAGCTACTTGCTGTGCAGGTTTAGCGAATATGTTGTTCGTCGTGGACGCAGCCGATCCAAAGATGTTTCCGGCCGGTTGTGCCGTTTGGCCGGTAATTGAACCACCACCAAATATGCTACCGACAGTGCCAGCAGTACCACCTGTGGCACTTGCTCCAAACCCAGAACCGAACGTATTGCCACTGTTGCCAGCTCCGAAAATATTGGATGCTGTGGTGTTGGCCCCGACGGACCCTATCGATGCAAACGGGTTCGATGAAGTGTTGGCCGGTTTCGCGGTGCTGCTTTCCTGCTGATTATAGATTTCCACCAAAGTGGTCAAGATGTCTCTGTTCATCGCCGTGAGACATTGCATCTTCGTCTTGGCATCGTTTATCATCTGCGCAAGCTGCATCTGGTGGGCTGGTATGTTGTTCTGCATTTTCGCTTCCAGGTACATCATACGAATTTCCTCGAAGCTTTGATCCTCGATAAAGTTGGGAATGCAGTTCCGCTCCTTGAACGGACCGAAGCAAGAAAGTGGCCATTGATTTCCTTTCAGTGTCGCGTCGGCTTCATTCTTCACCATGGACCTTCAAGAGGGAGAGCACACATCGTTACAGATTGGACGGCACTGTGCTTTGGGTTACCTGCTTACCCGATGTCTATATGCTCGTTATTGCATCTCGAACCAAATCGGCAATTATTATTCAGAAAGTACATGCACAGAACCATTTTGTTTGCTTTATTCTGCAGAGTTGTTGATCACAAATAAACCCACCGCAGCTGTTTTGTTGATTGTTTTTTTTTGTTGAGAAATTGACTGTTCGTTTTCGCCCGATTTTCGCCCCGCCGCCCGAAGCACCCGTAGTTTGACAGCTGGAAGAATGACATTTCTGCCGACATTGGAATTGTTTTGATTTATCTGGAAGAAAAATAGCCGCAACATGTCGAACTTTGTTGTAAATGGTAAATTAAATTAAACAATTCAGTGTCTTTATTATCAATTTCAATGATTTTATATACAACGCACTATCTTCTTGTAGGACTTTTGCAGTCGCGCAACCCGCTGCTCACATTTCGCCGGTTCCGCGGAAAGATCAACATCCAGCGCCCGCGACCACCGCATTACGAAAGAGCTCGCGTGCTCGAAATCATTAAACCGTACTACAAAAAGCCCGAATTTAACGCTCCATGCATCGAAGCGGAACAGACGCTGAAAAGCAAAAGGGTGGACAACCCGTACGAAACAATCATTGCCCGGGAGGCCCGGAACTGGTTCGAGCACAGCCAGCTCGTAGCACTGCTGCACGTGAACTCGATAAGACAGGAAGACATGTTTAAGGTGCAGGTGGCACTCCATCGACACAATGTATCGGTGAAGGTGTACGGTAAATCAATTATGCGTAAAGCGGTCGCAGATACGAGATTCGAAGCGATAATGCCACTGTTCGAAGCAAAAACGGCGATCCTATTTAGCCCGGAAGCGGCAAAGATAAAGCAGGTGTTGAGCGTGTTGAAGAAAACGCCCCAGCTCGTCCTAATGGGTGGCATAGTGGAAGGGAAACTTTTAAGTAAGAACGAGTTCACGGCTTACGCTACCATGCCCGATATTACCACGGTACGGGCACAGTTTGCTGCGGTATTGGATAGTGCCGGGGGAAAGATCGTCAGTGATCTACAGTGTCACCAAAGCCAGCTAGTAAACATGTTGGATGCGTACGCTAAGATCGATTCGCGAACGGAAGAGACCGGCTCTGTTAGTGATGCTGCTGGTGAAAAAGTGGACAGTTGAGTGGTGACGCATTTTGGTGAGGAAAACTAAATGGTAGCGCATTAAAGGCAGTCATGTAACATAATGTGTTAGCTTTGTCTTTGAGTTTTTTAAATCACATTTTATGAAAAGAGATGAGCATGTAATTCTACTTTTGGATGAGCCTTATGAAACCACCAGAAACGCGAAAGGCGGTTCGAGGGGCTTCTAATACCTGTCTGGACCTCCAGGATCGAATCCTTTTCGGACGGTGTTCCCTTAGCCCCCGGTATAGTCAAGTCTAGGCAGCCAGACAATATTAGAAAAAGTTCCATAGGTTTATTAATTTTTGCTCTGGACTGTGGCTTACGAAGCAGCTAGCTTCAACGTTCTCATTGTTTTTCCCATCGGTTTGGATTAAAGATCAATGAGACCAAGATCACGTCCCTGCTGGCTGGAGGTGCCTATCGTGATAGTTGATGCAGAGTAGCTGTTGTCGGCGACGATTTCGAGGTGATAGATGTGTTCCGCTTCCTTGGTACAATCGTAGCTTCGGATAGCAACGTTATAAGCGAGGTCCGCAATCGCTTTGTGCAAGGGAATCGGCCCTAGTGTGGGTTCCAAAAAAAGTCCTGCAATCCAATGAGTAGTCGATACTGTTGGAGAACGTCTGTGAGAAATTCCGATGGTTTGAATCAGCTTCCGAATATCTCTCGATGTTGGATAGTCGTTTTCTTTCCCTAAATAACCGTTACAGTCCAGCCAAGTCGCATGTTCTGCTGGCGATCGCCAGCACTATACAGCATCTTTTATTGTTCGAACACGTACCACATCTCATTCGCTACAGCTGCTGCATTAAGTTAAGGAATGCGCTGATATAAAGTAATCTTTTGCACGTTTTTGGCTAGGTGGAAAATTTCGTTCGAAAATTGTTGGCTAGCCTCGTTAAGGCTTCCGCTGCGTCCAGTTCATCCTTCTGGTGTTCGAGTAAACCAGCAACGGGTTGTACTGGCTCGCCATCAAATGGCCTTCCCTCGTCACCGGCATCGGCAGTGGCACAATAATAATTGCTTCCAGAATCACACCGCTTCTTCGTAGACGATTGTTTTCTAGTGTGAGAGCAAGCGGACACAATTAGGCACACGGTTTGTACGGACCTTCAGTAGTCGTTCGACCTACCCAGAACATTCCCAATCGATGTAGTTGTGTTTGGACGGCGTAAACTTGGCAGCACTTTCCAGCCACTTCGATAGTGACGGTGGCCCCCGTATGACGGTCGTGTCATAGCCCATCGTCGTTTGCGCTTGCAGTTCGTGGTTACGCACGTGGCCAAAGTGTTTCTGCTGGAAGGGTAGGGTAGCCATCAGCACCGGCATCATGGTGGGCGCGGCAGATCCATCCATCGCTGCCTCATCCGACGGTTCCAGTTCGCCCAGATCGCGTAGATATTTCTCCATGATGCTGCTTTTGTACTTACTCGATCTTGATCTACCGCCGCTGGCGATGGGCGGGGTGGCGGCAGGCGAAAGGGTAGTCGTTGGCGTGAGGTACAGTGTCCCACCATTCGCAACGTCTTTCGCTGCGAAAGGACGTCCGTAGTGGGCAGTGGGTGTGGCAGTTAGGATGAGTGGTTCCAGTGTTGCCCCACTCGCTGGATCGTAGCTCCCATCGAATTGTGTGACCTGGCGGGTAAGGATAAGGAGTAAACTGAGCATGGGAACTATGATGCACCATATCCGGATGCGCACCTTATAACATCTCGTTTCTTCCGGTATACCAAAGACGGTCTCGTAGTTTCGTGGAGTATAGCAGTGATCAATCCGGAAAGCCGTCGGTGGATAGCTATCTCGCAGGTCTTCACCGCTAGGACAATCCTCTGTCAATCGCACATAATCGGAGTACAACCTGCACTCTACATTATTATTGGGGCACGATTCACTGTTATTGTTATCGTTCCCTCTACCATCCGCATCTCTGTACGGTTGGTACGGTTCGCCAGCACTCCTCTGGCCATACTTTCCACCGAAAGCAGTATGGCCGTTCGGAGGATGCTGCTGGCCGTACCTGTAATGGCGATGGTTTGGCCGATGTTGTAGATGATGATGGTAGGCCGGTTCGCCCGAGGAAGACGTCCGCGAACCTTGCGAGTCTTCTCCCCCGTTCTCACCCCAAATGCTATCGTTCGAGCAGATGCTAAACTGCTCCACGTTTCCACGGGCGTTGGTGTTGTAGTTCTTGATCAGATTACCCCACGTCTTGCGGATCGGATCGTTGCCGGAGTTCTTCAGCTTTCGGCGCCAGTTCGCGAACCAGTTGCATATTTGCGTGTACGTCAAACCCGTCTCGGTGGCCAGCAGCTTCTTTTCCTCCCGGTTTGGGTATGGGTTTTCGCGGCGCCTTACCAGCCAATCCTTGAGCATACGCTTAATTTCCGGTGTGAACAGCCGCTTCACCGGTCGGTGGCTATCTCCCGGGGGCCATGCTCGTCTGAAAGAAATATTGCAACGATACGCATTAGCGTTTTGGGCGTCTTAGTGCTCAATAGAAAAGCACTCGAAAGATTTGTTCGCGCTTGTATGATGGTAAAGCTTCAGCACGTTGTTAATATGCTGCACTGAATGAGGAAAATGGACATGCAGTGTGTGTTGCGCATATTACGTACACGCGTTTGTGGGGCTTTTTTTGATTTTGCTTCAGTCACGTGGTGACGAAAAAATCAACTAGGAACGATGCAATGTACACAATTCACTGACTGTGCCGTGACATTCCTGAAGGCTGCGTGATCGTTAGTGAGTGAGACTAAAATAACAGGGGGGTTTGCTGGGATGATGTGAGATCGCACCCCCCAGGATACAGATCTTCTGTTTAACAAGCTTCTTCACCCAGATAAATGATGATGTCGCGATGGCGTTATACTATGCTTGGTGGGGACCGGATGGAAGGACAACTTTCTCTCACTCTCACTCTAGCTTATCACTCGTACCACACACACACACACACACAAACAGGCGTGCGCGAAAGCGCGGTCACACGCTAGAAATTCGTCACGAACCTACTGCGCTTACGATTTCGCACCGGGCGCGACGGTTTGTCCATTCGTTTTCAATACAATCTGTGTCTGTGAGATTCTGTTGTTGTTTCTTCTACTTTGGACGCGCCCCGCTGATGATCGTCAATACGATCGTGTTTCGATCTTGTACGGCGTTCTTCCGCTGGCTCACACGGTAGTGTATTGGTATTTTGTAAATCCTTTTTTGGGTAGACGATAGATAGAAAAGAAAAAAACACAGTGGAAAGAAAAAAGGCGTAAGAAGCTTTGTAATAACAGGACCCAGTTCCAGAGGATGGTTTTGCGATCAATCGTAACGCAGCGTGTACTGTTCTCAGCCCAGCTGCCACGGGGAAGAGCGCTGCCCTTGCTTGTTTTTTTGTTTTTCGAAACAAATTCACTGCCAAATGGTATTTTTAGATAAATAGAAAAATAGTTGTCTCGTGCAATGGGAGGAGATGTAGCTATGTTTTTCTCATGCCCTATTGATTTGGACAATACGCGAACTTTACTCGGGCTGAGCCCGTTACATACTCATTTGAGTCCTAAGAAATTGAAGCAATGGGTCCGGTCCGGTGACTGGACCGTCTCTCTGTACTTAGAGCTTATTAATACCGCTATGGGGAAGACTTAGAGACCTTTCGAGGTTTTGGTAGTTGTTAGGAAAGATAGGATGACAGTAGAGTGACGGATGACAGTAGGATAACGGATGACAGTAGGATACCGGATGACCGAAATGTCAGCTGTAACGGTCAGGGAAAAAAAGGAAGAAGAAGGGGTGCGTCAACCAGTAGCCTGGGAAAGGACAAGGAAGTGACACCGTTTTACAGTTTTTCTTCCTTCAGTGGAAAATATAATACTGTGGAAAATATAAACTAAAACTACACTTCACTGCGTCTGCTACTCAACCGGAATCGTGGTAACACTAAAAGCCTTTAAAACGGTTCAAAGATGGAAATGGATGGAAAGGATTGCTGCCAGGCATGCAGCGATTCCGTGGCGGACAAATTGTATGTGGCCTGTGACGCTTGCAACACATGGTGGCACTTCTCGTGTGTCGGGATAACAGAATCACAGGAGACGATGAATAATAGGAAGTGGTTTTGCGTCGCTTGTACGGGTGGCACTGGAGCGGTAAAGCGGACGCCGACCAGGCACATGGAGCCACAAAAGGACGCCGAAAACCGTAACCTCAAAACGGTTGAGGTTAGGAAGCAACTCACGGAAGGCCCTCGTCCACGGCACACGAGCGACAGCGTGGCGGCAACACATAACCTCACTCTTGCTGACGATAGGGATAGTTTGGCTAACCGGCTCGCCATAATGAAACGCCGGCAAGAGGCGGAGAGGAAACGGGTGGAGCTAGAACTACAGCTGAAATTCGTGAAGGAGGAAGAGGACTTGCTAGCCGAGGAGTTGGGGATAAAAGACAATCCGGAAACATCAACTTTGTTACCCTCCCATGCGGCGGATTATATGGTGCAGCACTCACAGCGGAAGGAGCGTGAACAAATCCAGCGTGAATGCGCGCATCGTGGTACACCTACCGAATTGCCCGTGTTTGCCGGTGACCCGGCGGACTGGCCGCTATTCATAACGTTTTACGAACACACCACGGAAAAGTGCGGTCTTTCCAATTGGGAAAACATGCTACGACTGCAGAAGGCGCTGAAGGGTCCCGCGCTAGAAGCAGTGCGAAGCAGGTTGCTGTTGCCGGAGGTGGTGCCGCAAGTGATAGCGACGCTACGATCACGGTATGGGCGATCAACACATCTCATCTCGGCGTTGATCGATAAGGTGCATAGAACCCCTGCACCGTGTTTGGAGAAGCCGGAAACTGTGGTTGCTTTCGGCGAGGCAGTGCAAAGCATGGTGGACCACATGAAGGCTGCTGGACGACAGGCGCATCTGACCAACCCCCTGCTACTGAAGGAGATCGTGGAGAAGCTGCCGATAAGTGAGCAGTACAATTGGACGCGGTTTGTAAGCCACATCGAGGAGCCGGATCTTCTGATGTTCCGGGAGTATATGGCCGAGTTGCAGAGCACCGCGGAAGTGTTAAGCAGCCGGGAGTCACCATCGTTGAAACAAGCGGAGCGCAAGAAACCCAGCACGAGAGGCTACGTGCACACGCACGTGGAGACGCAGGGAGCGACGCCATCCGGAACGAATCACTTTAAGGTAGGAAAATCTTGTCTAATTTGCAACAACAGAGGACACGAGGTGGATAAGTGTTTCGTGTTTGGTGCGATGGCGGTGAAGGAGCGCTGGATGAAGGCGCGTGCACTTTCCTTATGCTTCGGCTGTCTGGGGAAGCACAATTGGCGGACGTGCCACAACAGACCAGTATGCGGCAGGGAGGGGTGTACGTACCGGCATCATGCGTTGTTGCACGGCGCAGATGAGGAGCGTGGGGTCAGTAACGGGACCAGTGCTTCGGTATCGGTTCGAGATGGCGGAAACAACGGAGGTGCTGTAGCGGAAAGTAATCACCACCAGCACGCGTTATCTTCTTCGAATATGCTCTTTCGCATTGTACCCATCACTGTGTATGGCCCGACGTCCACGGTGACAACGTTCGCCTTTTTAGATGAAGGTTCGTCCATGACGTTAGTGGACGAGGATTTAGCGGAAGAATTGGGTGTCGAAGGGGAGGTGGAACCTCTCTGCATCCGTTGGACCGGAGACACTACCAGGGTTGAGGCTGGTTCCAGGCGCGTAAATTTCAAGGTGGGACCCGTCGGTTCCGCAAAGAGTTTCGCGATCAACTCGGTACGGACGGTTCCTAAGCTGAATCTACCTCGTCAATCCTTCGTACCGGACGAAGGAAGGTGGAAACATCTAAAACGCCTACCGGTAAGGGAATATCATGATGCGGAACCCAAGGTGCTAATCGGGTTGGACAACCTGCGATTGATGGTCCCTCTCCGGACAATAGAAGGAGCGGCTGGTGACCCCATCGCGGTAAAGACGCGATTAGGTTGGTGCATTTATGGGAAGCCGATGAAGGTGGAATGTGAACGGCTGTTGCACATTTGCGAATGCAACAACCAGGCAGAGATTCTCGAAACGATGCGCAAGTTCTATGACTTAGAACAGGTGGGAGTTGTTCGCGTTGTCGAATTAGATCCGGATGTACGACGTGCGCAACACCTTTTGGAAACAACTACCGTTCGTATCGGCAAGCGTTTTGAATCGGGTCTCTTGTGGAAGGCGGACGATATACAGCTTCCTTCTAGTATCGGTATGGCAAGTCGCAGGTTCGATTGCCTGGAGAAAAGGATGGAACGAGATGGGCAGCTCAAGCTGCAAGTACGCCGCCAGATTCACGATCTTTTGGAAAAGCAATACATACACAAGGCTACGGCGCAAGAACTGGCGGAGGCTGACCCGAAACGGATTTGGTACTTGCCAATAGGATTGGTGACGAACCCAAACAAACCGGGAAAGGTTCGTTTGATTTGGGATGCGGCGGCTAAGGCACAGGGTATTTCGCTGAACGACGTGCTGCTCAAGGGACCGGATGAGGTTATGTCTCTACCTGGCGTACTTTTCCGCTTTCGTCTGTATGCAGTGGCGACGTGTGCAGACGTGAAGGAAATGTTTTTGCAAATTAGGTTGCGAAAAGCAGACAAGCATGCACAGCGCTTCTTATGGCGGGATGATCCTGCACACGAGTTGGAAACCTACATCGTGGACGTCGTGACGTTTGGGTCTACGTGTTCACCGGCTACAGCACAGTACGTCAAAAATCGAAACGCAAAGGAGCACATCGAACAATTTCCACGAGCGGTAGAGAGCATCCTTGAGAGTACCTACGTGGACGATTTCTTGGACAGTTTCGGGACGGTAGAAGAGGCGTGTCAGGTAGCCAAGGAGGTAAGGGAGATATTCCGCAACGGTGGGTTTGAACTCAGGAACTGGAGCTCAAATGATTTGATGGTTACAAAATCTCTCGGCGAGTCAGATGGCGGTACCATCAAATGCTTATCATCTACGGGAGATGATACGGAACGCGTGTTGGGGATGCGTTGGAATCCTGCATCCGATGAATTAGGATTCTGCACTCGGGCGTGCACGGCGGTATCAGGCGTTCTAACTGCAGAGCGGATTCCCACGAAGAGAGAGGTATTACGGTGCGTTATGTCGTTGTACGATCCCCTTGGACTGCTGGCGATGTTCGTAATACACGGGAAGATTTTAATACAAGATCTATGGCGAACCGGCACGCAGTGGGATGAGGAGATTAGTAGCAACCAATACAGAGACTGGCGCAGATGGGTGGATCTTTTCCAAACGATTGCCGATATACGCATACCTCGATGTTACTTCACGGAAGCCTGTATGAAGACGTACGAGAACAGCGAATGGCATTTGTTCGTCGACGCCAGTCAACACGCATACGCATGCGTATTGTACCTCCGCATTGTCGACGACACGGGTGAGGCGCAATGTACTCTTGTGGGAGGAAAGGCTAAGGTTGCGCCATTGAAGCCACTCACCATACCGAAGCTAGAGCTTCAGGCGTGCGTTTTGGGTGCGCGATTTCTGTTATACACGCAGGAACATCATCCAATCAAGGCTAAACGACGAGTGCTTTGGTCGGACAGTACCGTCGCCTTGTCATGGATAAGAGCAGATCCCCGAAACTACAAACCTTTCGTGGCCCATAGAGTGGTCGAGCTTTTGGAGAGCACCTCGGCGAATGAATGGCGATGGGTGCCGACTGACCACAATCCGGCGGATGAAGCGACGAAGTGGAAAGGAAGATCGAACTTCAGTTACGACAGCACGTGGTTTCAAGGACCATGGTTCTTGCAGGAAAAGGAAGACAGCTGGCCGAAACAGAGGGCGGTTGATACCGGCACAGCGGACGAGGAACGACGAGTAAATTTGCATGTCGAAGCCACCGACACAGGATTGTTACCAATTCCTTACGAGAGGTTTAGTAAACTAGAGAGGCTGCAGAGGACGATTGGGTGGATCGTAAGATATGTGGGCAATCTAGGCAGGAAGGTGAAAGATGAACCAGCGCTAGGAGGGAACCTCAGGCACGAAGAACTCTGCAAGGCAAACGTTGTTTTGTGGAAGCAGACACAGCGTGAGTTCTTTCCGGAAGAAATTCTTATCCTGAACAGCGAGAATGGCGGCGATGGATCTAAAGGAAAAACGGTATCTAAGCGAAGTCGTATTTACCAACTGCTACCATTTTTGGATGAAGAAAACGTGTTACGCATGCGTGGAAGAATAGGGGCGGCGGCGGAAGTTCCGTACTGCGCAAGGTATCCTGTGATTCTTCCAAACAACTGTAAACTGGCGGAGCTGATAGTGGATCGGTACCATCGAGTCTATCGTCATGCTAACAACGAAACGGTGGTGAACGAGTTGCGTCAACAATTCCAGATTCCTAAGTTGCGAGTATTGGTGATGAAGGTAGCGAAGAGTTGTGCATTTTGCACAATACGGCGGTCGCTACCACAAATTCCACCAATGGCACCTTTACCTAAGGAGAGGTTGGCAGCTTTCGTCAGGGCATTTACCTTCGTTGGACTGGATTACTTTGGACCGGTGTTGGTAAAGAGAGGAAGGTCAAACGAAAAACGGTGGGTAGCACTATTCACGTGTTTGACCATACGAGCCGTGCATCTGGAGGTGGTGCACAGTCTGTCAACGGAATCGTGTGTAATGGCGGTCAGGCGATTCGTGGCGCGGCGTGGTGCTCCTGTGGAAATCTTTAGCGACAACGGGACCAACTTCGTGGGTGCTAGCAGACAACTGCAGATGGAGATCCAGCAGCGCAATGACATCCTAGCGGCAACTTTCACCAACGAGCACACCCGTTGGACCTTTAACCCGCCTGGTGCTCCACATATGGGTGGAGTATGGGAACGTATGGTACGCTCAGTGAAGGCAGCGATTAGCACAGTGATGGAGGTGAAGAACACTCCTGATGATGAGACGTTCGCAACAGTTCTCTACGATGCTGAGGCTATGATCAATTCCAGACCGTTGACCTACGTTCCGTTAGATCCGGAGAACCAGGAGGCGATCACACCAAACCACTTCCTGTTAGGGAGTTCTTCGGGGATCAAACAACAACCAGCGTTACCGACGAACTATAGGGACAGTTTAAGAGGAAATTGGAAACTAGCACAGCATATCCTGGACGGTGTGTGGAAAAGGTGGATTAAGGAGTACCTGCCAGTTATCACGCGACAGTGTAAATGGTTTGAAAATGTCCGTGAGATTAGGTCAGGAGATTTGGTACTGGTGTTAGAAGGTACAATTAGGAACAATTGGAATAGAGGAATTGTTGAAGACGTTATAAGAGGAGTCGATGGCCATGTGCGGCAAGCATGGGTTCGGACAGCTACAGGGACACTAAGAAGACCAGTGGCGAAGCTAGCCTTACTTGACCTGAAGACTCAAGGTGACCATACGTAGTTGGTCACGGGCGGGGGGAATGTTAGGAAAGATAGGATGACAGTAGAGTGACGGATGACAGTAGGATAACGGATGACAGTAGGATACCGGATGACCGAAATGTCAGCTGTAACGGTCAGGGAAAAAAAGGAAGAAGAAGGGGTGCGTCAACCAGTAGCCTGGGAAAGGACAAGGAAGTGACACCGTTTTAAAGTTTTTCTTCCTTCAGTGGAAAATATAATACTGTGGAAAATATAAACTAAAACTACACTTCACTGCGTCTGCTACTCAACCGGAATCGTGGTAACAGTAGTTGCTATAAGAAGTAGACGATCCAGATGACCAAGCTGTACACAGCAAAACAATAGTGCTAAAATTAATCCCAAAAACTCGGAATGACGCGCACTCTATCGGACTTAGCGACGACACAAAACATGAAAACATTGGCCCGAAACACGACCACGGCGCTACTCTTAGCGGTGGTTAAATTTTCCGTGGATAAAGATAGATCTCACCACCACCACCATCACCAGTGGTGTTTTTTTTGCGAAAAAAAATAAGATCAACCCCCAGCTCAGATAGTCACAGGAGAGCAAACAAGACGCGACCTTTCTCTGCGGATTTGACCCATTAACCGTAACACATTGAACACTCTCCAAAGGAAAATCCATGCAGGGGGTGTGTAGTGGATTTCCCGCTGCTTATCGAAATTACAATTAGTGCACCGTGATTTGCGTGGCCACCTTCATTGTAAATTGTTTTCCCCGCGTTATGACACCAAAAAGCCAACCGTTGTTGATCCCAGGGTGGATCACGTTTGGGATCGGTTGGGAATGGGACGATGACGGGTTGCGGGATTTGTTATTTTTAGCACCATCTTGTGGCGCACACCATGCAACACAACTTTTCACCCTCAGCGATCACCCCAACGGCACGAAGAAGCACAGTGAAACGAAAAAAAAAACATGATCTTGTAAAAGGCCACCCTTCCTTGTGTGGAAGGATGCGCGCTTGTTTTGTTGTGTGTTTGGTTGGTTTGTTTGGTTCTCGCGAATAAAATCGCTCACACGCTCACCACTACACCCAGGCACGATTCTGCGACAACAGGTTACCCCCATTCAAGAAGCTGGGCGCACTCCTTAATGGGGGATCGCCCCATCAATATAGACTAGTAATTTAAATTTCTTCACCTCACTAGCAAAACATCCTCGGTAGGATCGAGTTGAAGCATTGGTGTTGCAGGTATTGGAAACGATTGAAGCTGGGCTAAAGCGGGTACACCAACACCTGTCCAAACTGAGCTACTGCGAGCGCGCACCGAGTGGCAAGGGCGATGAAGATCGAGATAAAAATAGTCCTTTTCCTCGCGTAATTGACCATTACCGAACCGAAACTTTGCTGGACTGGGTGGGGGGAGGGGTGGATAAGATTACGTGGAGTTTTCACGGCCGAACACTACGCATGGCGATCGAGATAAGTAATCACGCGACGACAGGCACAAAATCATGGGGCAAATTACACTTCCACTCGACACGTACAAACGCTACCTCAACTCTGAACCCTGGAACAGTATGCTATGGAAAACACCCCCCGCTCAAATTGGCGCAAACACAGCGCCAACAGCTGCTAAAGATCCTTACACTGGCTCAGGTGATCTGCACTAGCACACGACATCCACCTCGAGATCGGCAAAACATCTGACTGCACAGCACCAACTGTGCGCCGTTACCGATAGATATCTCGTAACGAGAGCTCATCTCACCGCAGATGAGATTTATCTCAACATTATCTCGGAGCTAGAGGAGTCTCCGAACGTGTGTTGGAGAGGAATCCCACTGGGTATCAGTATGGGTGACACAACTGCACGACCACCAGCAGCTTCTAATATCTGTCGGGCTGATCAGCACCGATGTGTGAATCGTATATTTTCGTATCATTTTTCGCGCACCACAACGCGACCGTCCAACAGCGGTGCGCGAGATGCTGTGAATGTACCATGTTTTCTGCACTTGTTTGACGATCGTTGGTAAGGCCAACGGATCTGTTCTTTCTTTGCCCATCCGTCGAACAACGCGATGGGTTTAGCAAACCAGCTGTGCGACGAACCACACCACGATCAACAGTTGTTTCGGCGTTGGAAGTGTGGTAAGCACCGAAGTCCTTAACGTGGTAGCGTGCACTTTGAACCCACCGGTGCGCTGTGTTCTGTTTTTTTGGGTGGGGTGTGTAGGAAAAGTCATCGTGAACGTCAGTGAACGTCAATTATTTATAAATGAAAATACAGCACGGGTGAAAGTGAGAGTTGGTAGTTCAGCGGCAGTAGACAACAACAAACCAATTTACGGCCTAACCGCGTTCTGTTTGGATTGGAATGCTGGTTTCTTGAACGTGCGACGCATCGGTAGCGTGGAAATTGTGATAATAACGTCACCAGTAAGTGCACATGCGCAAAAACGTGACGCCGGCGTGCTATGCGTGTTGGAGAAGATGTGAAAATACTGTAGAATGGCCGTTTTAGGGGTCGTTTTGTCATCTGTACTTGATTGGAGAACAAAAACTGGTAGCAGAAGTTTACCAACAGATGATTATTGATTAAAAAAGGCACATTTTTGAGATTGGTAGAGTGATCAGACCACATCCCTCGCAGGCCAAAAATCGAACAATTGCAAGCCAGCTGAAAACAAGACAAATTTTCCGACTCCAGGGGAGATGG
Organism: Anopheles stephensi; assembly: GCF_013141755.1. Lineage (NCBI taxonomy): Eukaryota > Metazoa > Arthropoda > Insecta > Diptera > Culicidae > Anopheles > Anopheles stephensi. The sequence continues at coordinate 47,768,680 of NC_050203.1, forward strand.
GTTTGCATGTGTTCCTTTCAATCTGTTGCTAGAGAGGGATATCCGAGACATATAGCCCTTGGGTTATAGACTTAAGGTCCGTCCCCTTGAACCTTGCGATCTTGGAGTGCATTTTGGTGATCATTTCACCGTTGTGCGAGATTCTGACTCCTCCGGGTCACCGTTGTTCAAACATTGAAAATACCGCCGGAGAACCCAAGCCGTTAAGCATTTCTAAGCCTATGGCTATCAGAGAAGCCATACTTACTAATCGCTTCGCGGTCTTGGCCTGCTGCAACAATCCGCCATACCACTCACGATATAGCGCCGTCATCTGCCAACCCGTAATGCCGGCCTCCATCTCAATTTGGGCCTACCACGGCCTCCTCTGTGTGGACGATCTTCTCATGACCGTCATGATTCTCATGACAGCCCACCGGAGCTAGGCGAGTCTAACTCGCTGCACGATGGTGAGATCATGATACAGCTCGTAGAACTCGTCATTGTAGCGGCAACTCCATTGTCCTTCCACACATACGGGGCCAAAAATCCTTCTGAGCATCTTCCTCTCGAACGCGGCTACGCGGGTCTCGTCAGTTTTGGACAGAGTCCATGTCTGAGAGGCGTATGTGAGTACTGGGACTATACATGTTCTGTACAGTGTACAGCTGGTGGTGCCACCATCATTTTGGTTTTCACCTCGTTAATATCAAACCTGAGGTTTAGTGCCCCTCGCACAAATCTTGGATAAGCTTCTGCTACATAGGAGAGCCTCAAACCAATGATGTCTATGTCATCAGCGTATGCCAGGATCTGGTTTGACCTATAGCAGATGGGCCCCCAAGTTTCCATTTCCGAGTCGCGGATGGCTCTGTCTAGCGCCAGATTGAAACGAGACAGGCGAGCCCATCTCCTTGGCGCAGGCTCTTGGTGGTAGCAAAGGGACCTGAGAGTTTTCCATCCACCTTCACCTGGCATGTGATGTTGGCCATTGTCATTCGTACAAGCCTGGTAAGCTTGGCCGGGATTCCAGAAGAGCTCATTGCGTCGTATAGTTTTACCCTGGCATCAGAGAAAGCATAGTAAACCTTAATCAAGATGGAGGAAACCATACATGTGTCCGTCAGACAGGTGTGGACAATGGATTGTTAGACAAAGGCGCTAGATCGTTAACGACGTCGTGGTTTTCTGCAGCAGGTCGAGCAGGGAAAGCATTTCAAGTTCGCTACGAATAATTTGTTATTCTTTTATATTTTAATGCCGAGTATGTTAAAGAAGGCGTTGTGGTTCAGAAATTTGTTTACGGTTGTGTATGAATTTCACGTAAAACGATTGTATACTACGTACAATGTAAACCTAGCAATAGGGCCAGGTCCTTCTTTTAGAATAAAAAAATGAAAATCTCCTTTAAATTTCGGAGAGTATAATCAATATTTTGTAATTTATATGATATTATCATAAAAAAGGGAAGGATCAATAATACGTCGTCTTTAAAACACGAATCAAAAAGCGAGTGAATTTTGCATTTTGATACAATATAATTAAATTGATTGAATAAAATTATTGATTATTGATTAAAAAAATTATTTACAGTATTGAAAACTGTTTTATTTTTTTAAAATTCAAAATCCTTTTTATTGAGATACAAAATAGTTAATTCACAATTTAACCCACCTAACCTAGCAAGCAAAACCTTTGCTAAGCACTGTACGTTTGGTTATCAACAAACATCATGGAACAAACACCACTGCAACCGTCGAAAAGTATCGCCCGCACCATGCCGGCATTCGGTGGTTAGCTCTCGCAAGTGTCGCACAGTTCCAGTACGCGGTGTGGAAAAAGTAGTCGTACGGCAATGACTAAGAATCTGTCGAATCTGCCGATCGAGGAGAAGGAACGTTTCCTTGACTCGTTCGACATTGTCCAGACGGACTGTGATGGTAAGTGAGCTGTGCTGTGCAAAACATACCGACAGTACTAGTAGCGTTCCATTGGATGCTTTAAGGTGTGCTATGGCTTTTGGGAAATCCGTTCGATGGTGTGGAACGCGCCGTACGGGCACTGCGAACCAACGGCAAGCGGGTTATCTTTGTCTCGAACAACAGTGTCCGGCCGATGGAGGACTACCGGGCAAAGCTGGACAAGCTGACGGACCACACCGTGGACGATGACGACATCATTCATCCAGCGAAGATTGTGATCCAGTACTTGCGAGAGATAAAATTCGATGCCCTCTGCTATGTGATTGGCAGCACAAACTTTAAGAACTACCTGAAGGAAGCCGGCTTTCAAGTGCTTGATGGCGTGAGTCCCCTAACTTCATTTGTCCATGTTGCGAAAATCGGGGTTTTCAATTACATCATCCTTTTCTTTTCCGTATGTGCAGCCGAATGAACCAGTCCAGGAATCGGCCAGAGCGGTGATGGCAAGCATTAGCGATGGGCAAGCCGTGAAAGCGGTGATAGTGGACTTTGACTACAACATGAACAACGTGAAGCTGCTTCGTGCACAGCTGTACCTGCAACACGACGCCCTGTTCATTGCCGGCGCCATGGACACGGTTCTGCCGCTTGGCCCCCGGATGCGACTGATCGGTCCGGGATGTTACGTGGAGGTGCTGCAAAACATTGCCGACCGCAAACCGATCGTGCTCGGCAAGCCGGGCCTGCAAATGAGCAAAATGCTGAAGCGGATGTACTCGATCGAAGATCCGCGCCGGGTGCTGTTCGTTGGTGATCAGCCCGAAATGGACGTAAAGTTTGGACACATTTCCAACTATCAAACGCTGCTGGTCGGTACGGGCGGTGTTAAGGAGGAACAGTTGAAGAAGTTTTCCGACAAGCCGGATATAACGCCCGACTACTACATCGAGTCGTTTGCCGCGCTGGAACAGATCGTGCGGGAGGTGGTGGTGTACAAGGCACGCAATGGAGACAAATCTGGCCCCTAACGAAATGCCAAAGATGATGTGATTTTCTTTTTTTTTATCTATATTTATATTTTATTTGTTGTAACATACAGTTTGGGGTTAACTACGGGGTATCTAGTGGCATAGGACAAAGGCTAGATGAAGGTGGGCTTGTTTGAATAAATACATCTTAATAACAAAACGGGCCTGTGCTTTATGATGCTAACTAGCCCTTAGCTTTCTAGCGCACCACGGTTTTGTTTGGTTTGGTGGTGAGTAATTTTGCGATTTTGCGATACGCACGAGGAAGTTGCAGCACACCCACTGGCGATGGTTTGCTATCGTTGGCAATGCGCGCGTACAGTGGCGGCCTATCTTATCGCCACTTGGATTTTACCTGGTTAGCGTCTTCTACAGAAACAACGTGTGCACAACGTCGTCATCGTAACGCGTTTGGGATTTGCGTCAGATGGAGCGTTTCTTGGTTCCAATGCAGAACAACCTCAGAGGTCAATTAAATTAGAACAAGCATCAGAACGGTTTATCTAACTTATCCTTGCCTGTTCAGTAGAGTCTTTTGAACCTATGGATTTATCTTGGGAGAATTAATAAAAACTGTTTAAGAGTTAACTATTGTGCCAAATACAAATATTTATCTTGAATCGCCATATTGCAGTGATATCTTCAAATATCACCAAAAGCACCCACAGCTTGATAGTGGAGCTACGCGAACCTACTCAGCGGGCTGACGCCCTACGCTTGGTGTGCTTGTGGCGCACAATGGCACAATTGAATGTATCTCAAACAATTCGAACGTGTGTGACTTGGTGAGCAGAGAAAGAGCGAAAATGTTACGCCATCAACAACGAGTCACCAAAGAACGGGAGCCGATGTTCGGCGGAGGTACCACGGCTCGGTGATGCACGGACCGTCGCGGTGCCGTGTTGCCGTACTTTTCGCGGTAAATCCAACCCCAGCGCACGTGGTGCTCTCGGCAAAGTCGCGCTACACCCGTACAACGCAGGCAGGATTCGAGTAGAAAAAGTACGCGGGTGTCAGCAATCGCAGCAGGGACCAGCATCCGCGCAGCAACGGTTCGCGCCAATTTTGCCATCCATTTCCGACCGTCCGTGGGCACTGCTGGCCGCGTTGCCAGTGGGGAATCATTTAGGCCGATTAATTTATTTTTTAATATCGGGGTTTTTGCGTCCTTTCGGGCGATTTTTATTTAAAAAAAATGTTTTTTTGTTATGATATGGGAACCTCACAGTACTTTATGATTTTGATACGATACGGTTAAATTTTTCGGAAAAAAGGTATCTCGACCACGGCTGGCAACCGCGCACGATTGCGATCTACCCGTAGCGGCCGGGCGAGAGAGCTTCGCAGCTATCGAGCCGAGATTGTACCGTTCTAGGTTCCTTTTATTGCCAGGAACGCAGCCATCTCGGCAGGTAGCGCCGTAGTCTATTTACCCTGGACGACGAAGAAAGCGTTTTTGCACCGGCCGGTGCACGTTCGCGGTCAATTCTGGATTGATCAATTTCAATTTCGCGCTCGAACAGGAGAGCATCGCAGCAGGCGGTGCGCGAGCATCATACCGCGCATGCGCCTGGTTACATGCTATCTTCCGCGCTGAACGCTACAAAAAACTGCCAGCTACACACACACGGACACATACGCACACAGAAGGGGGGAAAAAGTTGGCAGGGGGTTTTCAGCGCAACAGCCAGCTTGTTGCGGAAGTTCCGCAAACGTGCTCGCGTGGTACTTTCAAAACTTTTCCTTTATCACCAAGGGCGCAGACGCGGCGAAGGTCACTGTACGTTGGGCGGTGCAGAGGAACCGGGACCTATGGCGGATATGGCTTTGTTTGGTTCGCTGTTCGGACGAAACAAACCACCACACGACAGACAACAACGCGCGCCATTGTGGTCGGATGGTGTGCCTTTTCTGATCAGATTCTTTTTATCGCTACCAGCTTCGCATGCTGCGGGAGGTCTTTCTAGAGTTGCACGCGGCGAGTGTTCAGACTGTTACAATGGGAACGGTGTGTGATCGGGGGGTCAAAATTTTGCATTACCCGATTAAATTTTGTACTTCGTGTAATCTGTTCAAAACAGTGTTCAGTTTGATGTTAATTATGTGGATTTAGCAGTAATAATTGAGGCTTCAAGGTAATACAAGGAAAACTTAAATCAAAAGGTGCGCTTGTCGACGCGTTGCTACTTTCAATGGCGATATATTTTGACCGACCGTTCCCTGCATCGTCGCTCACTGTTCACTACGAGGCGAATCGAATAGACAGAGAGGGAAGACGCGAACGATACGATACGTTGCCATAACAACGGCGGCTCGACAGCGCTCAAGCGAAATGGGCGGGAAAACGGGCGCCTGGTAGCTCCTGGTACGCGTGGACCAACCAATCATCAGCAACGCTGCTTTGTGGCGGTTTGAGCGCGCTCGGCCGTGCGTCGTCGGCGTATCAATAATGGCAACACTTTTTTTGCATTTCAATCAGGTGCACAGGAAACGAAGCTAGTCGTGGCATTGGCCGAACCTAGCCCGCCACGGACGAGTTCGAGTTCTCTCTCTATTTCGATGACGATGATCCACGTAGTCGGAAAATGGTTTCGATTATCGATCAGGCGCACAGGCTACGAAGAGGCATCGGTTGGCCTCGTTGCGAGTGTTGCGTTGCCATCGAGCACTCGTTTCCGCAGCGATGGTACGGTGCGCGTACACCAGAGCGAGTCACCGCGGTGTGCGACCGACCGCGGCGTTATGTTTTCGACTGCTGGTCCTCGAATTGGTGCACTGACCGAGATCGAGAGAGCGGCAGGGCACGTCGTTTGCCGGTTGTCGTCGTCGTGGTCGTCGTGGTCGGACGCTGTTCGACAGGATTGCTTCAGAGGCCGTCAAAATCGGGACAATGGGACGAATTGTATGCGGAGCTCAGCATCGCAGATGGTGGATCTTCGATGGGAAAAGACGTTTAGGGCACTGCGTTTGCGCGCGCTTGGTGATGCGTACGGTCTTTTCTTCGCGTAACGCCAGCAAAAGGCACGGCACGGTATTATGGGTCACCCACTGGAACTGGGCGATGGTGTGAGAAAGGTGTGGTTTGTTTGATAATTATTTTTATTACACAGTGCGTATGATGGTTTCTTTGTCTAAAGCGTAGCGTTTTGAAATATCTTGATAAATAAATGTTCGTTTGTAACGCGAAAGAAAATATTTTAATTACGTATTAAATGTGTTTATTATTTATCTTTGGCGCTGGTACATATATTGGCCATTATATTAACTTTTATTTATCTGAGTAAGATAACATTTTTCTATTTATTTGACACAGTAGAATTGCATGGTATATTTTTAAATTTGTTTTGTTTTCATAAATTCAGTGTAGGATTTATTTCTGTTCGGATTGGGAAATGTTAATAAACAAATAAATTAAAAAATATTTATTTCGAAGATCGTCGCAACGGTGTGTTCAAACTGTGCCAAATCGTTCACAGAAACCAACCGCATCCGTTCCGAATTCGCTCAGCACAGACAGGATTCGGACACAAAATTAACCAGGAGCGCACGCGAATGAGGAACCGCTGGGGATTGGGAACTGAGCACACAAATAAATCCGTGGTCGGTTAACAGATTGCAGGCAATGTGCAGATGGATAGTAAGATGGATGGCATTCGTTTCCTGAATCAATGCTTGAAGGAGCATTGGTTAATCGGTAAATTGTTTGTAAAATTTTAAATTAAATTTCACTTATAAGGTTTGAGAAAATGTAGACAATTTTTACCATTTATTGTAAATGCTCGTCATTAGAAGAAATATTTATCATAAATTGTAATTTACGATTGTTTAACTCATTAAATGCAATGTTTCATACAACTTTCCAATTTTAATTGAATTGTTTTGTAGTCATTTCTACAGATTAACACATTAATGTATTTTATTTATGAAGGATAAAAGAAGACCATGTTGCTAACATATTTTAATCTGTATAAAAAACGCTAACCGAGCATGTCCGGGATAAGGCAAAATAATAGACAGGAAATGCATTGTTAGTTTTTTGTTAATTTTTGTTATTTTGAGAATTTTTATTCGTCAGCGCATGCCGAACTTCCCTTCAAGATTATAATATAAGTAAAAAATGTCTCATTTAAATAACAATATACATATTTAGTTTTTATATTGCTAATAGATACAAGTTAAGAGTAAAAAGCTGCACTAATAAAAACGGCAAAATAAAACAAAATTCAACTATTGAAAAAGATAAGAATGTAAAAGGTTGTCGTGTAGAGCATGCTGCAGCACTAAACTGCTCGAAGGAAGCAGTTTCGAGGTTATCGAACGAACGTAAAACAGTGCTGCCAAGTTTGCATGCAACACGTGGTTGGGCAGGGATTTAAATTTATTCGTTAAATGTTTAATTTTTTTTAATTTTAAATGTTTTGCTATGTATTTGAATTAATTAATAATATAAATTATCAATAGCTCAGAATGATTTTAAACAGTAAATACTTTCATTCCAATGTTTATATTGATTGGATAGTGCTGTTTGGTGTCCGAGGCGACAGCGGCGCCGGTATTCACACGGCAGTTCAAATCCCAAAAAAAAAAATCCGGGGTTCAAATCCCATCTAAAGCGCCTCCCCGTATGCAGGACTGACTACTTTGCTACGTATAAAACTAAGTCAATGGCAGGCTGAGACCTCTCGAGGCTGTAGTGCCAAAGAAGAAGATATTGGTTATTCATCAACATACTGCTTCAGTTAGATTTTAAAATACTTCTTAAGACTCCAAAATAAAATATTAAAAATAGACGTGAAAGCTCAAACAGAAATGCTTTCAAACATTAACTCATGTATTTAAGATGACCGCGATAGAATATACTGCCATGTCGGTTTACACTTATTAAACTATGTACTAATTTCCCGCAAGCTCACCATCGTCTTTCGTAGGATTTGTTTTTTTCTTAAATATTTTTTCATTAATTTAATGCAAATTATTATCTAAGGTCGTTCGTTTCCTTCCTGAGGGTTGAGATGTTTTATTCCCACTAGTGCCGAATGGTTTTAATCTTGATTTTACACCTTACACTTTTAACCTACAATCACTCACAAAAAATAGTGCACAGCAAAAAGTGCACAGCTCAGGATCAGCTGGAGAACTCCAACGGCAAGAAACAGGTAGCCGGTGAACGGATTACGGGCACCCATCCATGATGGAGAGCTAAGAATGATTGATTTCCGTCCATCGAACGCGGCCACCGGGTAGGTGTACTGAATGTGCAGCGCATACCGTCCGCTCGGTAACCCATCTTCGAAAGGTTCAATCGAATGGTCCACCCGGCGATGTCGCTTGCGGAAGCCGGGCATTGCGGCCGACCGCATCCAGTTAATGAGATCCTCATTCTGGAACCCATTGTTGGTGGGATTAAGTGCGTCCAGCTCCCACAGCTCCCGTGACCAAGACGGAGGTCGTGAGTAGTTTTGAAGCGCCGTGCGAAGGTCACCAGGTGGATTGCGAAACTTTAGTTCCTGCTCGTGTGGCCATACAGAGCCACCACCGATGAGCGGTACCGGGCGGTACGGTGCATGCTGCTGATACAGGTGAAACGTGTCGTTGAAGATAGCGTTGGCAATTAATCCACACGGCGCAATGGGTAGCGTTCGATTGTCACGGTTAGTGTAGTCTAGCGGATGGCATCTGCGTGAGGGAGCTTTTTCAATGTCTCCTCGCAGCTGACCATCGTCACGGGAAATCACAAACAGCCGGTGGTTCTGATGGAAGTTCTCCAGTGCGTAGTAGAAATAAACGTTTTTGGGAAAGTGTTCTGCTAGGGTGAAATTAACGACACACTTGCATGTGGAACCACGGTGTTCGCTGATGATGTCTGCACAACTCCTGTTCGAAGCGTCACCGTACGCCTGGCAGTACGTGTAATCGAGCGAGAATTCAGGTGTGCTGGACGCTACATGCTGCAGACCAAATCCGATCGAAAGGAATACCATTCCACCGGCGAACAGTACGGGCCAGAGGACTTTCGGCGTCATGTTCGGCGTCCATACTGCTAGATTCTGCTGGTAGAAAGCACTTTCCGTTGGTCTTCGCGATTTAATCGGCCTTATTAGACGACCATCCGCGTGGCTATGCGTAGCCATGGTCGAACACTGCTCTTAACGCAACAGAAACTCTTAAAGACGAACTAAGCAAAATGGCACATCACGTAGGTACAGCCGCGTCTGCCAGTGTCATTCCAAGCAAGGGTTGCTTGATTGTAAATTTATACTTCCATTTACACTGTGCGCGATGATGATTCACTGGACCAGAGAGACTGGAGAGACGCACACACGATTTACGCAAACATCCGCAGCCGTATGAGCTGACCAAAGTTTGGCGTTTGACTAACTTCAATGCATTTGCGCTAGACATTATCGCTGCTAGCTGGTTAGTTAGATGGTTCCAGTTGTTTGTATACGTGTGGCAGCGATTATCAGTGTCCAAAACTGGGTGCGTTATCATTTGCCGTTGTCGGTGTTGGTGTTTTTTGATCCGATCATCATGAGGGTGACGATTAGTCTTGCTGTTGAAAATTTGTTTCAGTATTGAGCTCTCGTGCCGCCTCTAAATGGTCGCGTTTGTTTGGTAAACAATTAAATAATCTAAATGTAGTCAATCAACACTGGCCTTATGCAACGTAATATATGACGATCAGCTGTGTTATTCGATATAGATTTAAAATAAAAAAAAAACTTAAAAAATTTAAGATTTGATATTGCGCTATCCATTCACTTTGGTGCCTTTTAGATAGATGCTTAGATTGAATATAATAAAAATAGGTCAGAATGGCAATTGCTCCGGTCTCCGAGAGCAATAGTTTTTGATTGCTGATAATTCCAAATTCTAATGCCAACGCACTGATATGAAACGGATGCAGTTATCTTTACGATATTTTTACTTTGATAATGTTTTTTTTAATAAACGTAGATTACTGGTGGCATCGAGGACGATTTTTTCTGAGAGCCTACAGAGTCGTTTTCGCATCTCACACTATTGCGCTATATTTAATGTCCCTTAGCGGGTCCAGTGGCCGAGGCGATAACGGCGCCGGTCTTCACACGGCAGGAACGGGGTTCATATCCAATCCAGACCGCTTCGCCATGCGTAGTGTTGTGACTATTTTGCTACGGGTAAAATTAAGTCACAGAAAGCAAAAAAAAGGCAAATCGAGAGCTCTCGAGGTTGTAGTGCCAACGAAAAAGAAGAAGAAGAAGGAGGCGACGTAGGGGCACATACCCAGTCCCCCGTAGGTAGGACTGACTAGCCAACCATGTGGTATAAATAAATCTAGTAAGGCAGAAATGGCAGACGTGACCTAAGAGGTCTTCAGGCAAAAAAAGAAAAAGACAAGGTGATTTTTATATGGCCTATTCCACCTGTACCAATCACACGGTAGGATCGGGGTTCATATCCCATTGATACCTCGCTGTGCGCTTTTGGGAATCGAGTTGCCGAACCAGCGAAATTGCAACGCCCAGCGATTATTTGTTGCGGGACTTTCGGACTACCGGTCCGATTCCCTACCACTACTCTCTGGGCTCAACATATACGTCCCAACCAGGCCAAGTATCCAACTACTACGGGGTTTCATTAATTCTAGTAAGTCAATACATGGCCGGCATCATCTCTCAGGTCGTTTATTTTTCATCAATTTATGAATCACGGTACGACCTCCCGATAAATTTGCCAGCTTTTACCCCAATTGTGGCCGTTCTTCTTTGGTATGGAACGAATATCCTACATCAGGCAAGTAAACCATTACGTGCCCAACAGGACCTATCATAACATATCGTCAAACCAAGAAGAAGTAGCGTTTGTGATTGAATCGTGTTAAATGAAATTACAAAAGTGATTAAAACAGGACAATCATTAAGATTTTTGCAATGATGTAGAATGGTGGCTTCAAAGTTCACACCAGCCGGGGCCACCATTCTTATGGTGATGCATGCACCCAATTCTTATCGAGTCACGGTTTTCACGGTGCTTACCATGCCGGAAACCGATCGTTACATTGTAGCTACAAAGTGGTGCAAGTGCACGCGGCTGGCCAGTCGAGCACCGGCTGCTCGATAAGGATTCGGAATGGTTCGGAACGGCACGGGAAGCATCCGGAACGGCATGTTCAACCAGACGGAACGCATCTGTTAGACGCTTTACATCCGGGCCCAATCGTCCCGCTCCCCGAAAGGCGAGCGCCGGGATGGAGATGGCAGTTCTGGTGAAATTGAATTTTCCGTCCGAACAATAAAACGAACCACAGGAAGCACCGGCACCTCGGTATAAGGTAGTGCACTGCACTGGCAGACGTTGTGGGGCTGGGTTCTACCGGGTGCGATACAGCTGCCCCCGGGGGCAATTATTCTCGTTCTTATTTACACATTGTGTCGATGCGCGTGGCATAGCACAGAGATTCTGCTGGGCGGCCCCAGTGTGATGTCGCCGCCGAGCCGAGCAACCGGTGCCGGTTCTTGGTGAAGTTCTTGGATGGACTGCTGGGCGGCGGTATGGGAACAAAAAATCAGCAACACAAGGGGAGGAAACAACAGCTCCAGTTGACGTTGACGAATGTCTAATGGCGCGCGAGGCAAAGTAAAGCACTTGGGGAAGCCCTATTAGCACTAGAACACAGGCAAAGGCAAGTGTTCGGATGCAACCTTACCATGGCTGCATTTATATTGTGTGTAATATCACACGGAAAGCACTGACTCTAAGAATTAATTGAGCTCAAATTTACCGTTCAACTCAACAATGTAAGCTGATTCATACAATGTGACACTTGGAGCTATGATTTTCCTTAAGTAAAACACGTTTTGAACTTTGTTAATTTTTTACTAGAAATTCTGCTGTTGGCAGGAAACCCTTTTCAGTTTTTGTAAAAAAAAAATAGTATCTTTTTTTACAACAAAATTGCTTTGAGAATTTTGGTAAGCTAGCTTCGTGTAACGAGTTGTTTTTCTGCAACAAGCCCCACTTAGCGATGTAGTAGTAGTAGTAATAGTAGTAGCAGTACTAGGTACACACGGCAGTAAAGTAAAGCTGCAAATTGCTTCGTCCTGCGCCCGCTTCGGGCATGACTCCCAAGACGACGGATGGTTTGGTCGTTCTAAAGCGTAGCAGCTACCGTCACTTCGCAAAGGGCAATAAAAAAGAAGCAGAAACAAAATAAAACCATAATGGAGCAGAAACGGTTGGCGAGCGTAACCACGGTTGTGGCCACGGCTACTGTACAACTAAGCCAGGCCGTTGATGAAGTGCACATCTGTTTCATTTGCATAAAGTAATAAGCCAGGAGAAATGGCCATATTAAAAGAACGTTAGCTTTTTTTTCTTCCTCTGTCCGTGGAACTCATTTCGTGTGGGGGTGTGGGTTGAGAGTAAGTGGTGGTGGCGGAAGAGCGGCAAATACTAGCTGAAATCATTTCGCGTCACCAACTCGTCCCACCACGATTCGCGGGGGATAGGATAGAAAGGAGAGGGTCTCTTTCTCTGTCAAGCTCTCGTAAATCTTGTCTTGAGTTGTGTGTGTGTTGATAAGTTCCTGGTGACGACAACATGAGGGAACAGTAGTAAATTACTCCATCGTGCATCCTATATTTCTTTTTCGTATTACTAGCAATAGAACATCTGATTCATTACATCACAGGAAGTTTTACTCAATTTCACAAAAAAATTAACACTTTTCCGAACAGTATCTACTGTTCTGTAGGGAAAAAGTCATTGTTTGCACGAAACGCTTCGGAAGCGTTGATCTTTAAGTACCGAATTCAGACATCTCTGTACTATCATTGTCACACATTTAAGCATTTAACATAAAACCACAGGTTATGGGTAAATGTTTCAACACTTACTTACTTATCAGGCATAATAACCTCTAAGTGGTCTTGGCTTGCTACAGAAGTCCACGATCGTCTGCAAATCTAATATCCTTTCTGACTGACACATCAACGCCATCACTCTATATGAGCTTCCTTCGACCACGCTTCTTCTATCCATGTGCAGGGCCTAAAAATACCTCTCGGGTTGGGTTGTCCGGTGCCATTCTCGTGACGAGATCAACCTACCATAACTTGGCGAGTCTAGTTTGCTTAAATCGTTTAATACATAAGTCCTTCCAAACCTACCGGGCCAATGAATCTTTCTTCCTTTCGTACGGTAAAGGAAAAAAGGATTTCGTCAGATTTTTACAGAGTCCATATCCAGGAGGAGATCTGAGGTCTCAGACTATAAATGTGCTTACAGTCCCACCTTTGTATGGCACGACTCGCGATAGGTATTTTAAGTGAAGTTCCCTTGGTCTGTAGTATGACTGGTTGGCAGGTAGAACCCTTGCACACGTCTCAACATCTATGTCGGTGCAAAACTTTTTGACCTCAGATAACTTATTTGGTTTTTGTTTATTGACTCAATCCAATAGCTACACCAAATATCGATACAGTTTGTGAAAATTGCATTAGATCTGCAGTATTCTTAACTAGTTATTATAAATTGTATATTCTAGAAAAGCTGAAAAGTTTTGGATTTCTTGAAAAGCATACACTTGCACAGTCAACTACTGGTGAAATCCGGAGTGGATGTATTTTTTTTTTAATTTTTAATAATACATTTTTTTTTGTTTTTGTTAAAAAAGAACTTACTGTTAAAAAAGAAACATGAATATATTTCAACTGTTCAACGCACGTCTTGTAATTTTTCAAACGAGCCCCAGTGACAAGGTTTTTGTTACGATTGAACTGAAGATGTATTGGTCCCGAGAGAGTATGCGCTAAATTGGGCCTTTCTTTCCGTAAAATTTGATGAACCGTATTTTTCTGGGAGGATTCCTGCCCTCTCAATATGTTCGTAGAATTTAAATGAAAAACGTTTGAAAGTCAGTGTGCCTCATTTCTGTTCATGGACATATGCCATCCAATGCATCATATTGCAGCTGCTGATCGTTGATCGAGGAAAATAGTGAATATTTTAAATGTTATTTGTTAAATTAGTTTTGGCGTTTTAGATGTGTTATTATACTGAAAGTGATACTCACACTTTTCCATGCGGCACTTATAGAATTTCCTCGAGGTGCCTCTGATTTCGATCTCCGCCAACCAGAACGCCCGTGGTTATGTTGCGTGGTTGCGTGTGAAGCTGTTGTCAGATGGTTTTGTTTGACTCTTTGCACCCCATGTGTCTGTGTGTGTGTGGTGACTGGGCAGGGTTGCGATTTTGTTTTTGGTCATTCTGGCTGAGATGCGACCGAAAACAAGAAAACAGGGTCATGCCAAACTGTCAAGCAAACTGATCCGCTGTTTATCGAAATAACTCTACCAGCGTGATTGCGCGTGTGTTGGCGACGTTGGACGCAGGGTGTTTTCCGCGGTCCGACATTCGTGCGAAAGTATGGTCACCTTACTCTGTGAATGGCCACTTGTTTCACCACTCGGAAGCTGATCCACATTGGAGTACCAGGAGCGTAGGTGTAGGTCGAGGAGAAAATAATTGGGTCAGCGTCAGTGTCGTACCGGGATATGGCATAAATACGTACGTATTTGTTGACCACCTTCGATGGGAAAAGTCGTTGGCAGAATTTGTGGAAACGTTTGATCCGATTAATTTAAAGTACGCAAACACACACAACACGGTTGGTGCAATCAATATGGTTGAGCGTTTCGACACCATCCAAGGAAAATCTTCGGGTCAAAGTGATACGTTCATGGTGGCGCAATTGGCGTGTTTTTCTGTCAACAACCGTTGTGCTCATTTAAAATGTTCTTTACGTTTGACTATTATTTTGAAATAAAATAAGTAAAGTAGCAGTAAGATAAAATTTGGTACATCTTCCTGTTTTCTAATTTTTATCTATGACCCAACATGACATTGGGTACCTGAAATCTTATCAGTGCCATCAGACAGTTGAATTGTTGTAAGTCAGCTGGCAGTGATGGGCTGGTAGCAACACTGTTCAAGATGGGGCTGGATATGCATGCCACGCATGGATTTGGAACAAGGAAAATCTACCGGACTATAACAAAAAGGGCGACAGGGTGAAATGTGCTAACCTGCGAGCCATCACAGTCCTGAATGCTGCCTACGAGATTCTGTCCCGAATACGCTTCTGCCGATTTGCACCCCTTGTTACAGATTTCGTCGGAAGCTACCAGGTTGGATTTTTTTATCCTCCCAACCAGTTGCTGGCGACTATCTGGAGGTGGTAGACGAATTCTCCTTATGGCGCATCGGTTACGGGAAATGTGCTAACTATGGTCTCGACAAACACCTCCACAAACAGGCTCCAACAACCCACAAAATAACAACTGATACGGTTGGTAATCCTCTACGGGCATGAGTCTTTGAATGTGCCTGCAGAAAACGTCGAGGGCGGGTGGAGAAGGGGAATGAACCATGAGCTAGCTGAGATAATTGGCGGTGCTAATTTCCTGGCGGTAGCCAAAGCCTGAACGATTGACGCCCTACTGACGCTCGTCAGCGACCTGCTCGGAACGAGGCGTAGAGGAGCACAGCGATTGATTTCAGCTCGTTGGCTGGATCAGAGCGATTCTAACTTTCGGAAATAGGATGCTGCCGTGCCACCGACGGCCGTCCTGGACCGAGTTTCCTGGAAACGGATTGACGACCTGGCCATGCCGTAAAGACGTGCTCTACTCTGAGCAGACCAAGAATGACGCAGAAGAAGATGACAAATTACCATATCCAGTTTGTGACAAACCATTTTTTGTTATCGCAGGAAAAAATAAGAGTTAATCTATAATATCGTCAACATTCTAAATTATTACTTACCAATGATAAAAGCGTCAACCAGCAATGAACATTCCTGCGGACAAGGTGCTGCTGCTGCTGCTTTATCGCACCTAATTGCAGTCTCCTCGCTCGGTATCGTATCTAAGCCCCGATTCTAAGGCACACCAAACGGTTCGATCGATTCCGCTGCATGCAGATAGCACGCTTTGCATTATTGGTCTTGGGTCAGTGTGTTCTGTTTTTTTTTCTTTGCGTGCGTGCGAGTGTAACCAATTTTACGGCAAGTGTCTTATTAGATGCGTTTTAGTTTTAGCAAGATGGTATCAACGTCGCACAAGCTGGTTCAGCAACAATTGCCGACTAAACGACCGGTGCAGCAAGTTCACCGACAGCAGCTGCGACACTAGCTGGACGTGCTAATGAAAATGAAAACTAAGACAAATTCCAAACAGCACACTCTTCCTCCTTCTTGCACTCTTCCCCCTGGATGGGACCCACTCACAACCTGCGGTACAATCGAACGCGCATTTTTTTCGTAAAAATAATTGCACACTGTGCGCCCGATGATGATCAGCAGAGGCGTGATCGGTGCGCACTTCAAGTGTCCAGCGTTTGATCAAATGCGCACCGTTTCGTCCCGGGGGCGCTTCACGCTGTCGCTGGGCTACCTGCATCGGTCACAGTCAAGCGTGATGCGAAAGTGGATCAAAAATTAGCAGCATGGTAGGGTGTGGGCAATTTGAGGCGTTTCATGAACACCCGGCCGTTTGGCGAGGAGTCGTCCCGGGATTCACCTCGGCGAATACGTCAAATGCATTTGGGGAGGGTATTGCAAACGATCGCTGGATAAAAGTGAATTTTTCCACATTACAAAATGTGGTGATGAGCAGGGCGGCCGTGCTCGTGCCCGTCTCGCAAGTGTCTGGCCAAAGAATGTGCACTTGAGCTCGCGTTCGTGCCCATCCGATGATGCAGCGATCTGGCCTCCTTTCGAGTGTTCTTTCCCTTTCGATAACCTAGTAATTACTCAGGATGGTCGATTTGTTAAGGCTGGCAGTGGTATCTGCTGAACGAGTGATGATGCACCAGAACCGTTCCAGTACACGTCACGCCTCGTTGCACTGCACCGTTTTCCCCAGGCAAAGTAATTGGTACATATCAGAATGGAAACGGACGACAAAGAATGCTTGATCCTTGTTGATCCTCCACGGCCACGGCTAGCAGCAGACCATACGGGGGTTACATTTGCAAAAGGCGAGAGCTGCAAACATTAGCGCACGAGTTGCATTATCTTTGCGTGTTACGGTGCATTCGTCTAATGATGCACAGCGTGCGCAAGGACGTTTCGGGTTTTGATCGTAAGGCAATTGAAACGTACCACCTTGAAATAATTGCATTTGCGTCAGGAGCGCACCTTACGCTTCGTGCCGTTCTACCCGCAGGAGCACGTGTGTGGGTTTTGGGTAGAAACATTGGACGTAGGTTTAGATAGGGGCAATTCAACCAGCCACATGCTCACGGGTACTCCCCGAGATAGTTTGTATGTGGCGTTAGATACAACCGGTCATCGGTAGGGTGATAGAGGTCCCTGCTGGACCGTGGCGTGGGGTGAGTAATTTGTTAACAGATAATGATAATGGTTACCTTCGATCGATCGAACCATCGGGGATGGCCAGCGGCATGCGCTTTCCCGCATGGCCAAGACCGGTCAAACACAACACACCACGCACTTAACTTACGATACACATTTTGCTACAAAAACGGGTGCAATTTCCACCGAAAACCACTCGCATTGCGGCGCGGTTGCTAAGGTTAAGTGTTTTTAATGAGATGCCCCGTCATTAACGAAACAGGTGAAGCGCTTTTCCATGGGGCGTCCTTGCGTTTGGGTGTGAGTGTGTGTGTTTTGGGGCATTTTATGTCGTTACAGGGCGGGAAAAGCGGTTTTGAGGAAGAGCTGCCAATTTGAAGTAAAATTGATATGCATCGTAAAACGCATCTGGGAAACTGTAACGCCGGCGACAGGACTGTTGGGTCGTTGTACATGCCCGCTGCCACTGCCGTCTAATGACGATCGTGGACAATTAAAAGAAACGACTTACGGCTTACAACGCCAGCCGGTGCTTGTTTTATTAGTGTCACATGTTCATGAAGCTGTGGCTGGGAGGTTGCAGCCATGGGCAAAAGACCAAACCGGGGGAATTATGTACCTTTAGTGATTATGAAGGCCATTGCAATAGTAATTTAAGGTGCAAGTGGTACATGGTACATTTAGAAGAAATTTAAACACGGTACAGAGAGCTATTCGAAGATGCTGTAGTACTTCATGGCAGTACTATTCGTGATGATCAACTACCTTTCGATTTTAATAAGTCTTCTGGGACTCTAAGATTTGAAGACTTTTTAACTACTTTAAAATAATTCTTTAAATAACATGCAATGCAACGAGAGAGAATTATTATCAATCGCGGATGTTTAACTGAGATTACAGAACCAACCGACTAACAACAACTTTAGCAGTGACGCGTGTTGTGACCCACATTTCCACACCGGCGACCTTCTACGCAATCGTCTCGGTGTAATGTTACCTTGTGCCGGAATGTGTCCATCGATTGGCCACTTTCACTGCCCATTCCCGTGGCTGACCTGTTCTGTCATCGGGGTCATCACGTCGATGCGACGGGAGTACGGGAAATGAAATGCACTGACAGGAACTGGTGAACTGGCCGGCAAATGTTAACGGTTCGTTTGGTGGGCTGAAATGGTCCACCTAACCCGTGGTGGCTCACACACATTTTGCTTGATTTAAATACGTCCCCGGTGCGAGGGAACGTGTGTAATTCGCCGCTTGGTCGCAGTGAAGTTTCGCAACTGACGCCGCGAATGGCAGGAAGCGGAAAAATGAAGCAAAACACCACCACGCACCACCAAGACGTCCGCCGGCCACGTTTCGATGGGTCAAGTCTCGGCCAGGATCGTTCGTCGCGATCGAGACAGCAAGAATACGTGCGATGACAGTTCCCCGTTGTCACATCTTTGCCTTGTGTCTGGGCTTGGCTTGGTGAACGTTCCGCGGAGACGGTTTGCGGGCCGGGTGACAATGACACGCAATATTGTGGGGCTGACGATAGTAGTAACGGGGGAGCAACAGTAAGAAGGGGGGAAAAAACTCCCACTCATACGTATCTTCCTGAACACTGATGAGTGAGACCTAAGAGAGAGGAACGCGGGTGTAGGTGGGGTGATAACCCCCCTCCCCCCCTCCCGGCATGGGCTAAACCGCAACGGGCCATGATTCAGTAAATTAAATTTTCATTTGAAACGAAAATAAAATTTTTCACAGATGTTTAACGGCACGGTAAGTCAGCTGCGGCACATGTTTAACGACGGCCGATGCGTAAGTTCCGCGGAATGGCGCGACTTTCGCTGCAGATGCTGACAGGTTGGCAAGCCAGTATGCGCTTCGTGACGAATGGTGTATCAGGGTACGTAGTGCCATGTTACTAATTGTAGAGAAAATTTAAGAAGCGAGTCAATTTATATCTGCTTACATATAAACACATGTTAGGTAGGGTATAACAGATATGGAAAATCGGTAAAAATTATCAATTCCATTATAAATGATTAAAGAAGTATGAATTGTTTTTGTTTATTTCTTTAAAATTATGAAAGTTTCGTGTAATTGAAAATATATAAATTGAGAGAACAAAATGCGAATTTTAGCAACCTAAAATGTGTGAAAACTTAATGAAAATACTAGTTCAACACTTAAAAAAGGAGTCAAATCATCAGTGAAAAGGATATAAGACAAGCAATACATTCAGGACATGTTAAAAAGGAAGTATAATAAAATCTTAAATTTTGCTCTAGCTCTAATAAGTAAATACCTACAATAAAAAAATTAAAGCAAAGCAAAAACTTCAAAGTAGATAATAAATTTGGCAAAACAGAAGTATTTATTTACTTCTGACGGACGGACGAATAAAGTAACATCTTATTCAAAAAACGGCCCCATAATATGGAGTAAATACTAATGAATTATAATGTTGTGATGTCTTTTTGCAGTAAAATATTGTAAATACCATTGTGAAACATGCAGTGCTGTGGTTGTGTGTGTGTGTGATTTGAATGATATTTTTATATTAAACCGATGACTTTCAGATGAAACTTGACATGTGCTTTACGTGAGGCAAGTTCAACCGCTTCCTACCCAAAAATCCGCCCGGCATTACAGCACTGGAAACGAGTACGAATAAATTTAGCAGATAATTTGTCAGCACCCGGGCCTGGGCCGTTGGAACCTGGCGCACTTGGAGGGCCACGGCATCGAAAACCGGCACGGTACGGTCGTCTAGCGCCTCATCAGATTCACAAACATTGCATGGTGGCGTGCGTGGTGAAAATCGTTTTGTTATTTGCACAATGTATCCGCCACTTCACTTCACGGCTCGACGGTTTCGTAAGTAGGCTAATAAGAGCAGTGAAAAGCCATTAAAGCGTCGCGGGTGCATCGTCTGGGCGACTGTCGCGTATCCTTACAGAACACCTTCTGCGCCACTCCCGAGGACGATGCTCGCGAGCAGAAGGTTGGGTGGGTGTCCGCGCTGCACGTCCGCGGTTCGTTTGCATTATTGCAGTGCTTATGTGCAGCGTGTGTCTGGGTTTCCCGGTTCGCGGTGGCCAAAACACACACACACAGCCACATCCCACGGACGGTGGTCGTGGATGCGTGGAAAGCGTGCATGCGGGATGCTTCAAATTCCCAAAAACGTCAACGAACCGGGTCGGGTGGGTTCGGGCGACAGCCACAACGGCAAAGAAAAGAAATGTCAATGATGCGTCGCAAATGTTGTAAAATAAACATACTAATTTAAATTTGGCCCGTTCCCGCCCCGATTCGGCAGCCACGTCATCGGAATCAACGCCGTCGCGGCCGTTGTCACTTTCATTAAACATGGGGTTTTGGGTGGGACAAATTTTTAACTGCTGCAGCAACAACAACAACTGCTGCTGCTCCTGTGTCTGGGGCACCACGATACGCTTTATCTTTGGCCTGCTGGTCGTCCGCACAGGTTACTGACTTTTGGGAAGATTTTTCCCTCGCAGCACTCAACTTCTTGGGCAACCTCTTGGTTGTGTGGTTCTGCCCTCTCGCCTCCCGGGTATTTAAATTGTCTTCGGGCATCGGATGGATCATTATTTTTCCGTTTTGATAAATTAAGTGAATTTTAATCACCGCCGACAGGATGAGTTATGGCGATCGTAAAGCTGTGTACACGAGCTGTAGTACAAATTGGCCACGGAAGCACCAGAACCTACGCTTCGCTAGAGCAGAGCGTAGCGCAATCCAAAAGGGGGCCACTTTTGGATTATCGTTGGACAGTCTGAGTCTGGGTCTTTATTGTGTCATTTTTTTTTCTATTGGGAACACCGGGACATCCTCCCATGTCTGTAGGCGAATTTGATTTACTTTTGAAATGCGGTGAACGAAAGTCAAGGTTAAGCGAGCTTATCCCAGCATTTTGCGGCCCAGAAGGTTACCCATAAATTATGCTGTGTATGTGTGTGTGTGTGTGTGTGTGTGTATTTCAGCTAATCATTTAATTGCAGTGATCGTGCGTGTGTGTGAGTGTCTTTTTGAGTAAATATAGAATATTCCAACACGTGGTATGTCCACTGGTTGGTTAAGCAATAATAAAGCTATTTAAATACCATAAAGCGTTCTCAACAGCTTCGCGAGATCGCGATTAAATTATGTGGAAAGTACGGTGGGACTGCCTGTATGCTTCTTTACTTGCAGCTAAAGTTGAAAACAAAAAAGAATATTTCTTTAAAGAATGTCAGGGCATAAAAACCTCCTCTCTGCATTGCAGTCAATAGATCCATGTCCATGACAAAAAGCAACACCATTACGCGGATGTAATTTATTCCCTTTTCACCTTCTTCCAGAATTCCAGAAGGCCTTCTCGTAATCCGGAAGCCAGGATACAATAGCAGCAGCAGCAGCAGAAAAAGGTGCCTCCGGTACGGCGAAGCGAGCCGTAAATCATGCAATGGTTGGTTACATTAATTTTTACAACTCCAGACTCCAGAACCGGAACCGGAAACAATGTCTTAATCTGACTGCTACTGTCGTTACTACGCCAGCGACGTTCTGTCTGTGATGGAAGAGACAATATATATGTAAGATGCCCATTTTTTTTTTCTTTTGGCTCTTACCTTTGTCTAGTGTGGAAAGAGTGCGTATAAAGAACGTCGAGTGTAGCTAAAGGAGGCGCAAAAAAGGGAACGAAATGCAATTGAAATGGGCGGGCTATGTATAGCAGCCGAGCGCTATCCATTACTTTTTATATCTTTCCCCTGGTGCATTTTACGATGCATTCTTCTGTGCGTGTGGTTTGGCTGCGCGGCGTGCATTGCTCACTCTATCGCTTTCTCTATCATTCCGGGTGTCAACATTTCAATCGACAGCTCGAGAACCCACCAAATGGGTCCCATCGGAACAGGTCCACCGCGTGGAACAGGCGTGTTCCGGTGGAGGGAATCTTTCGTTTTTTGTTTTCTCTCTTTGGCCGTGCACGGTAGGGAGGAACCGAACCGTTGCACCGATCGTGCACTTGTGCTTGTAGTTGGAGCGGCGTGTGTGTGTGGGGTGGCACCAGGCACCCTGTTCCTGGGTAGATCGGTATGGGTATATAAATATATTTCGGTCGTTACATTTATTACACAACCTATTACCGATGTTCTCGAATTCTAAACGATTTTTCCTTCACTTCCACCGCTTTCCAACCCTGTGTGTGTGTGTGTTCTTCGCCCTCGACAGATCATCATGGATCATCGATCCGGTGCCACACGAGCGGAAGTGTGCACCGTTTGTGGTTCGTCCGTTTTGTCACTCCGTTCGGTTCGTATGACTGTTGAGGAACACGTGCCAGGATCTTGCTGATCGTGTGTCTAGGCCATCGTGCTACAGCGCTGACGACGCAGACCTCGCTTCATTCAGATCTTCTTCAAGAACTTCGGCTGCTGCCGGTGCACCACCGGGTCCTTAGCAATCTGGTCTGACCGCCAACTAGAACCCTTGTCGTACGGCTGGTTGAAGCACCGTGTCGAGCGGTGTTTGGAAATATCCATCATCAAGGTACGCGCGCTGCCGAGACATGCCGGGTATGCGCCAGTGCACAGACATTTCCTGGCGTTGGTTTTATATTTAACCACCAAATAAGGCACTAGAAGTCTGGGCGGTCTTGGCTGGCCCACGACGACGACGACGACCCGGCGGCACCATGTGACGGATGTTAGGGCCAGGGAGAGCGAGAGTTCGCAGCAGTTGCGGCACAGCCACATCTTGTGGTTTTCGTCAACTGGCTTGTGGGCCAGTTGTCGGGGACCGATACACACACACATACACGCACACATGCATGCAAACACGCTTGGGCATGTTATTCATTAAAATCTATTAAAAGTCACCACCGAATTCAACCACACGCCACACGCATTAAAACCAGAAACGGTTGCTTGTTTGACGCCAATTTTAGAAGTTCAAGATCTACTACTATCTTCACGCTGGAACTGGATTTTGGCTGAATGAATTATGTTTCGCACCGCGATCCACCTATGAGGATGAAGGTAGCTGTCGGTATCGGGTACGGTGAAAAACCCTGATACTTGAACGGTGTTTGTACTTAAATTATCGAATACTTTATCCTTCCCGAGTGATCCTAACTTTATTACAGTATTTTGCTTCAACTAGTATAATAATAGCATTCACTCGAGTAGCACACAGTTTCCATTCTTTGGCGGAGTTTTACCAACTCACTCTCGTGACAGGAAGTCGTGTCTGAGTGTTTTCCTTCCTCAGTCTGCTCACCAACGTCAGTTCGACGCTTCCTCAAGCCTCCCGCCACTCCCGAGTGGAACTGCTTTCTAATGCGTCACATTATCTTGCGTGACGATCATAATCACAAGTCTGGCACCGATGGTGGTTTGCACAGTTCCTTCCTTCAACCTTCGGTTCCGAGATTCTGATGGTTTCTATTTGTTTTACCGACGTGATGAGCCCCCCCCACCCCCCTCCCGGAACAGCTTCCAGCATCCACACACCAGTTCCACGATTACGTTTGATTGAGAAACCTTTGCAGACCTCCCCACACCCCCCTCCAAAAATGGAGAACATTATTTACCAACCCGTGACGACTAAAACATGACACATATGTTGATCCTATCATTGCGGAGCGTCATCCGGAGAAGGAGTATAAAGAGAACCCTTTTTTTTCGAAAAAAGGGCCACCGGAGAGACGACCTGAGCGGAAAGAAATCTGTTTCGAAACACTGCGTTTGCCATTAAAAATAGTATGGGTTCGTGTAAGTGCCGGCCTGCCTGGATGAGCACCCGGGATGAGCGGCCGGGCGGTGAAATGTTTAACAGATGTTTCCCGTACTCTTCGATCAAGTCGTCTTTGCGATCGATCGGCCGGCCCCGATCGCTAGTGTGTGAAGCACGTGGAAAAGTTGGAAAAGGGTGCGTCAGATTGCTCAGCCCGGCAGGCAAGCGGAAAAGTTTTAGTGGAAAGTGTTTTTCTTCCTCAAATCGGCTGCCGCCACACACCACATGGCGGCTGGCGCAGCTTGCTGCGATGTCTCGTAGGATCGATTACCCCATTCATCAGAATTTTCAACGGATGGTTTCGCTTTCGCCCCGCAAGGCGGAAAAACTCTTCCCTGTGAATTCTACTGCTCGAGCGACCGGGGAGGAGATCGCTTTTCTCGGTTCATTTTTCATCTCACGGCACTCGGACGGGCGGCGGCTGCCAGTTTTCCATCCAGTGTTCGCTCCTGCATTATCTCCTCCGTTTAAAGGGGCGTTAATTGGTATGTAATAAAGCGTCTAGAATGTGTAAGAAGCTGGTAGGTGCAAGATGTCTTCCTTTTTTACACGGAACCCTAGCACCGGACCGATTGCACAGCCGTGCCGTGCGGTCGCGATGATGTTAGACAACGGTGATGAATGAATTCCAATTACTGCTTGTAAACTTGTGTAAACGCTGTGGACGGTGTACTGTTTTTCGGTGTGATTTTGGTCGTGCCGTACCGATGCCGAGGGACGACTTTTATTTAAGTTGCCTCGCCCCCTAGTCTTTAGCTGACTTATTACAAAAAAATCAGTTTCATATTTATCTCCACTTCCACGGACTGAACGGCGGCTGAAGTTACCGAGCAGATGTGTTTTCTCTCGCGCGAAGCGACAAGACAACCAAAGCTGAGGACCCTCACACTTCTCACGCAAGAGCCACGCAACGTTGCATCTGTTTGGGTGCACGTTTTTATCAGCCCTTAAAATACGTTCATAACAAGAGCAAGAAGCACGTGTTTAGTGATCGGCCGATAATTAGTAATGCAAATCAGGATCCTCCCTCAGGAGGTTTTGCAAGTGGTCGCATTGATTTAAGGAGGTATGGGCAGAGAAGCTAAAGCACATTAATAACTTTTCAGCATATAAATCATGCTACGGCCGCATTCCATTACACGCTCTCAAAATTGATTTTTCACTACGACAAAGAATTAATTTTGAAGGTGCACCCTTATTGATTTTAATTGGCGCTAATGAGCCTCATGCTGGGCTGCCAGACACCATGTGTTTTCTGTTCAGTTTTGCATTCCATCTCATACTAAGCACGGTGAGCATGCGAGAAAACTGTGGAAAACCCCCAAAGCGAAGCCCAATCACCTCTTTCCGTGTCCGCATATTCTAATCACTCCATTGCGAGGCCATTTTCATCCGAGCGACCGGCAACGGCTTGCACCTTGCGGCAATAAAACCGTACGATGCAAGTGTTTTGACCGAAACAAACGCTAAACGATAGGCAGAAGATGCCTCCTTGTTTTGGCCGGTAATCGATGCCCGGGTTGCGAGTTTCATATTCATCAACTAATTTGATGCCCGAAATAGAGACTGGCGATCGTAAAACTTTTGATAATAAATTCCGGCAAGTTGTCCGGCAAGATGTGCGCTCGTACCCATTTGTGGCCCTAAACTGAGGCTGTTCATCTCAATTTTATGACGTTGGGTATGAGGCGTTCGAGGAAGGGCCACAAAAGTAAAGCATTAGTAGTTGGCCTCAGAACGATGATACACTTATGGGTGCCTGGGTTGTCATTTTTTGTTGCTCACCATTCGCTTCGTGCTTATCCGCACAGTGCGCGGAAGAAGCAGAAGAAGAAGAGGGACTCATCCCAGCTGGAACTTGCCTGTCGTGTGGGCCTTCTAGCAGGTTGCGGACGACCAAACGTCCACCGGCGCTGGACAGGTTGATCACGAAATTAAATATCTTGTGCAGTGTGCTAAAAGTTAGCAACGATCGATCAGCCAACGTTGGGTGTTGAGGTACGCCCAGCACACAATGAAGAGCGAAGCAACAGAAAATGGCAAACGAAAAACTTGCCTCCCCAAAAAAAAACGAGAAGCATCATGGTACAGATGACCAACCGGGCCGGTACATAAAAAAGATCGAACGATGTACGTTTTTATGGTTATTATTGCGTGGCGTAAAAATGTTTACGCGTCCAGGCATATAATCGACGTCCGGTGGCTGCTGGCGACGATGACTGAACGATTGGTTCGCTTTATCGTTTCGGGGGTCTTTTTTTCGGGGATTGTCATCGTGCATCGGAGCCATGCTGGAGTCCGGGCGCAGCTACGGGAGGAAAGGGTCGAGAGGTGCACGTGAGACGCGCCTATCCGGAACTAACCTTTAGGACGTGGTCATCTACACGCGCGGTAATCGTAAGGAATGCACAGGGGACGTCAGTCCGGAATTTATCGACGAGTTGATGAGGAAGATGTATCGTTGCTGTTGGCGATGGGTGGAACGTGTGCGCGAAACGAGCGCTAGCAAGCGTACCGAGACATACCACGGGAAAGGTTAGGCATCTGGTTCGGCTGCATTAGGCCCTGATCATCATCGCAATTGCAAACCATCTTTCAAATCGTCCTCCCGTGGTCAGGCTACAATTAGAGCGCAGAGAACCAGCTCTGGGAACGGTGAGCAACGGAAGCGTAAAGAATTCGAAACGGAAGTGTAACGCTATAACGTACTTGGCGACGCCGTATGATTGCTTGTATGATGCACCCTGATCAGCTGGCTGGCTGATGAGCAGATGAAAGACATCAAATTTTGCGCCAACTTGATCCAGCTGCGACCACAGCGTGTGGGTAAAGCGTATCCAAAGTTGCGCTTTCGCCGTCCGTCTGGGTTTTGGCAGAGCGGCCAAAGTTTTTTTTTTGGTTTGCAATTCTGTTCTGTTTTATCAGGGGTGTCTGAGCTCTCATTCGATCCATGAAGTTTGGTTATTGTTCCGGAGGAGTCATAGCTTACGCGGCACAGTCGTAATTAATGTTGGCTTTTCGAAACACGTACGGGTGGTACATCCCAAAAAACAGTCCCAAATTATAGACCTCGCCTTTCACCGTGTCAATTTTTAGTTTTATCTGTGTGCGACTCCAAGCTGTGAGGCATACGGACTTCAAGCTCAACTTGTTAGCACGATTTTTAATTGCTTTGCCAAAGTTGTTTTGTTTGTTTGAATTTAAGGACAACCGGTGATCGTGCCAGATAGGAAGCTGTTTGTTTGCGCCACCGTGTTTTTCTTCGTATTTTTAAACCATACCCAAACATTAACCAATCCCCGTAGACAAGAATCATTTCGAGGAAACGTCACTAAAAACGGTACTCCCATGTACGGTGCAAATATTGAAACATATTTTTACCCCCTTCCACCAGCCCCCCCCCCCCCCCTTTCCAAAAATCTTCATGAAATTCCTAGAAAGGGCTTTGAAGTGGCGAATGTGTTGTGCCAACTGTACAAACGATCGTGCAACATTTCGCCCAAATCTGTCTACCCTCTACGGAGGCGGCAGGCAGGCAGTGAAAACACCTTCTGCTTGCTGTCCAAGGATGTGCGCCGTTGAAATATGGACGCGCGGGTGTGTAGTTTTTTTTCGGCTTCTTCGGTTTCCTCTAGTGGATGGGCAGTGTTGCCTTACCTTCCTGTGTTTATTTTTACAGCTGGATCTTGGCAAAGTCTCAGACAATATACAATCTTTCGATGTGATTCGGCGGTAGCGATAGAATTTTCCTTTTTGGAGTAGCTGAGCTTCTGGCAAACCGAACCATCCCCGAAACCCCGAGTGTAACAGGCCCCGAGAGCATTAAAAACAAAATTAGTAGCACCAGCAAAGCGCACGCTGCTTTCGCGGGAAGTAAGTATGCAGCTGTAGCGGCCGATCATAACCAGTAGAACCCATTCATGTGCGTTCACAAAATCTCAGTCCAGGCCCACCTCCGTGCTCATGTATGGCAAATTTCCACACCCCATAGAACATATTTTCCCAATTGCAGTGAGGGCGACAGGGGCGGGGGGGAAAGGGTTGTTCTTTCCCCGGTGCTTCCGACTGCCGCGGCATAAAGGAGGGAAGGAAAACACACGGGTCGGGGCATATGGAAACGATTTTCACATGTGTACACGAAACGATGAGTGGTGCTCTCTGGGAAAGAGATCAGAAGCCAATCGCGTGAAACACCAATTAATCAAACTAGATCAAACAAACACCCGGTCGCGTTGCCTGGCCTACGCGGCGGGTCGGGTTACGCTGGAGCGCTGAATAAACAGAATGCCCCGTGCCCGGTGCAGCGAAAAACAGCGATCGGGCGGAAGTAGGTGTTGTGCGAGTTGCGATCAGTAACAACCCTTTTGCCTCGTTCACAAATCATATTTTAAGCGCTTTCCCTTCTGCGACCGCATGGCAGGAGGTCAAACATTACGAACGAGTAACGCTGTGGGAAAGAAGGTCAGATATCGATTCGGTTCGAAAACTTCAAAGATTATTTTCTTACTTTTTAAGTACAACGAAAATGAAATATGGTTAATCAATAAATTGTACAAAATTGGTTTTGGTTGAGGGAATATTATAAGCTTTTCCACGTATAAATTTAGTTGGAAAGAAAATATTGCGAGGTGGAAATGCTTTTTGAAAGAATAAATTTTACTTTATTTATTTATTTATTGATTGTTACAGACAGAAGCGCCGTATCTTACTTTACTTTTTAATTATTTTTATCAGGCGTTGCAATCGTTAGACCAGCTGCTCCAGATGATCAAGTTCACGATCGAGTGTTATCGTCACCGTCTCTATCTTAATTTAGGCATACGTCTTCTCTGGCCATGAGAACGTCCTCAAAACGCCTTTACGGACTTGGGTTGTCTTGTTTGTCTTACTCATGGCGTGAGTACATTGAATCCTGCTTCTTCTAAGCCTAAGGACATATTAGGTCATGCCTGCAAGTTTTGGCTTATTAAACTGAATAATGGGGGCGATCCTATCCGGTGGCCGAGGCGACAACAGCGCCGGTCTTCACACGGCAGGACCGGGGTTCAAATCCCATTCAGACCCGCCTCCCCGTACGTAGGCATGACTACTTTACTATGGGTAAAATTAAGTCACAAAAAGCCATAAACGGCAGGCCGAGGTCTCTCGAGACTGTAGTGCTAAGGAAGAAGAAGAAACTCAATGATACCTATAAAGTTGAATAGTCAACCTTCACTACGGGGGGAACGGTCCGTTTGTGAGTTGAATGCTGGTCCTGTCACCTATACCAACGTTTACAGAGGAACCTGGTAAGTCTAATTCGCTTTATAGGCAAAACAGTACTACTGATCCGGATACAATAATACGGTTATTGTATATCTCATAAAGTTATTCATTGCATCGGTTATCTTTTCGCATTATTCTTTCGCACATCAAGAACCAGCCATAAATTCTTTTTAACATTTTCATCTGGACGGAGTTGAGAATTCTTCAGGTTTGAACAGGATAGCATGTCACAGACGCTTTTGTGACACTGCAAAGTAGTCTTCTGCAAAACTTCGGAGAAGTTTTGACTTGTGACATGGAAGGACAACCTATAAATCAACCCTGTTATGAATGTATTAAGCACCTTAAGGGCCATTAGGGTCATAAGGCCGATGAAGATGCCTAGAGCCTTGTACTGATAACGTCTATGTTATCAATGCTTTCCAGAGATCAAGAATTATTAATAAAATATAGTCCCAAAGATTCAAAGTACCCAAGCACCGAGACCCGAATGTCCCGCAACCATTAACTTCTTTTACCTAAAAAATTGCAAGAAATGGAATTATTGTCTATTCGTCAAATGTTGGAATACTTCCGTTTTTCACTATGAAATTTTATACAATAAAAATGGACACGGTTATGTGAGTCTTTCAACTTCTACGTTCGACTAGTGATTGTTGTAGATACTAATCTCGACAACCGTCGGGCAACAAGCGATCGTTGACGTCAACAACGGAGTCCAATAGTGGGCGAAATAGAAATCCGCTCAAACCAGTAGACAAGAAATTGCGGCACGCACCACAATTAATGGCTACAACATCCTTTTATTCTGTATAGGTAACCTACGAAGCGAGGCACATAGTCATCATCATCATTTTCATCACCATCATCACTGTCATGATGCCCTTGACACAGGTGCTTCGGCGGTAACATCTCAGCCGTATGTCCTGTTCTGAGAAAATGGATTTGTTAAACAGTGCGACCGACAACCGGTGACACAGAGCAGACAGTGCAGCAGTACATATGGATTAAACAGCTGTGTTTGTTACAATTCACCAAACGGGATTCCGCACTCAGAAACGGTTAATTGGCGATGCGAGACGAGACACGTTCGAAACAGGGATCTGCGTTGCAATGCATGGTCTATCCTTGGCGTGGATTGCAACACCGGCCACCGACAACAATGACAACGCAAAAGATGGTAAACAATCTCGCAAACAAGCATCACCGCAGCTCTCCGATTTTAATGGGTGTGATTGTTTTGTCCTTCTCCCTAGCAGAAGCAGATGCACATCGCTTGGGGATGGTAAACATATTAAAATGTTTTTGCATATTTCAAAAACCTATATTTAAATCGTATAATAATTTGAAAACTCGCCTCTGAAAATATGCCACAGCCTATGATAAAATGTGTAAGTCAATAAAAAAAGGCTCGCTGACGGAACGTAAAGTGAAGGAACAGACTTATGCCTGGCAAAGAGAAAAATGAAGCAAAACACATTACAAAGAACGTGTTACTCGAACACGACACGTTAGAAATGGCTGTGGAGGGTTAGAAGCAGTCAGTTTAGCCCCGGTTGGCTGGCTGGCTGGTTAGCGCTATATTTATATGAACAGGTGTTAGCTAGCCATTCAGTTTCTTTGGGAACAATCGATTGTTTGATTGCATGTTTGGCCGTGTCGCTGCACGGTGCTCGTATGAGAAAAACGATCTATTTTCTTCGCCCAGCGCCTCATCCACTACAAAACGATCCATACAATAACGGTACGGCGCGGGCTGTCCGCAGCCGGAGGACATACGCAAATGCTAAATTTAGCGTAACGCTGTGTCGGGGATGTTGGGCGCTGCTTCTGGAACAGCTGGACAAACAGGACGGTGTTGGGTTGTTTTTGCGAAAATACGAAAGCGTTTCAAATCGCTACAGTGTCTCGACTAACAGCGGTGTTGGATGCGACGGGATGACTGCTTAGGAGGAATATTTAGCAGAACAAATAAAGCACTCGGCGTACAGAGGCATACAAAATGGGAAGCGATTAGCGGCAGAACAGGGCTGTTTAAGTTGCTATTTGTTGGGTGAGACGCATTTCAGATAATTGCCTTTCAACGCAATTATTAATACTCTAATCAAACGTAAATTTGGATATTGAACGCATAGAAAACATGGGAAGTAAAGTAAATTGATTATTGTAGGAAATTCGTTATTCGTACGATGAGGTTATCTGGATGGGATGTTATTCTCGCTCTGGCCGCCTGAAGACCGGCGCCGTTATCGTTTTAACCACTGTTCCACTTCGGAGTATATGGTATGATCATTTCCTCTCTATTTTTTGATACTATGAATAGTATCCCAGATCTCAGAAATCTTGCTATTGATTCCGATTGTCCAAGAAACTGTTCACTAGACTAACTTCAAGAACTGGATTAACTAAGCAGCTTTAAGATAGCCTTCCACTCGGGGCCTCCAAATATCTTGACTCACCACTGGGTATAATCCAGTCAAGGCTGCTAGAAAACTACATCGAAACTTCTCGAAGCATTATCAATCAAGAACATAGACAGAAGAATAGTGGCCTTTTAAGATAATAAAAAGCAAGCCAAAGAAAAGGTTTTTCATCCATTCTGCTTACTTGAAGATTTTTAAACTTTGGATGTCTTAAACTTTTTCGTCCATCTCATCAAACTTCCATTTTCGTACTGATCTTTTACTGAAGCTCGAAAGTCTCTAATCCAAAGGTGAGGAAATATTTGTTTTGGGGAATTTATTTTCTCTAATATTGGGTAAAACTTTAATTGGTCATGAACGGAAAAGACCCAAAAACAGCTTTTATCTGTATTGATACTGTGATCCATGTAGCAGATTCATGTTTGTAATATTTTTGAGCAGAACTTTTTAAGCAAATCATTAACAGCAAACGTTGTTTTAGTTACGTAAAGAATTTGGAAAACCGTTTGAAGTTAATATTTCCATCATTACATTAACTCCTTTTGCTCTGTATTGCACTTGTGTTTTTAACCCGCGGCAACATTTACAGGGATACAAAATCACGCTCACCGCTCGTGGAACAAAGATTGTTTTCCCGGGCACCGTGAAACGCCATGTTTTTCATTAGTGCCGCCATACCGCTGGGTCCATCCTGAGCCAACCAAGATGCAAACCAAAACAAAAAAAAAAAAAACAAAAATGTGGTAGAAAAACGCATCTCCTTCCAGCAAATCCCGCACATCGAAGCCGGGGAAGACAGCAGAATGCGCTTGAGGGTGTCACGATGATTTATCGCTCGGTTCGGTTTTATCTTCACCTTCGCCTTACAAAAACAGCACGCACGGCACGGCGTTTGGCATCGAGATTACCTTTCCGGCAAAGCTCTGGCAAAAGGGGACTCGGTTTCAAATTTGCACTACTGCGCCGTTGCGCTTCATTGCGTATCGGCAATGGTTGGTTCCCACCGTCGTCGTCATCGCTCGCACAGTCCAGTTGTGCAATTTTAATAATCGTTTTCGGGGCTCGATGAGCTGAACCATCCCAGTTCCCAGCTGGAGAAATTTAGCGTGTCTCATCAGCACTTGTGGCGGTTTGCAGCTTGGGGAAGGCAGCGAGGGTCACTGGGAGACTCACGGGAAGACAAGTATAAAGACTCCCCCGCTGGCGATTTCCGAAGATGGGGAACATGAACCGAAGAGATTCTTGGTGCTCCATTGCATCAACACCGGGTCCGTCGTTGGTTTCGCATAATGTATGCAGATCCTGTCCGATTTTGTTGAGTAGCTTGAGATGGAGAGGCCGGGCTGTATGCGGACGGGAAGTAGGAAAGATTAAAACACAACCACCGATGCCTCACCGATTGATGATTAAGATAATTGCCCGATGGCGGCATGGCGAAGCATGATAACTCATTATTGGTGCTTTTTATTTGTCTTGATTGGTCTGCATGGTGCGTTTCCTTCGGCTGGGGATCCTTTTCTTTTACGACCATCGAGATCGAGAAAACCAAAACGCCAGCTCCAACGAAACCAATAATACCAAATGCTCCAAATGAAGCCGATAGCGTTGGGGAGATGTGTTGGCAGGAGTTGGTACCTATTTGGTAGATGTGGCCATAAAGACGGGCGTCGCGAAGACGAGAGAAATCGATGTGAACTGGCTGGCTGGCCTAATCCGACCACACCTGACCTGGTGGCTCTCGTCGCGGTGGGAACGGTGCCCAATTTTTTCGCTCAAATCCTAAACGAAGCGCATAAATCAATGTACAGACGGCTCTGGGATGACGACGTTGGCTGGCGCTCGACTGAATGTTGTTCGATTTATGATGCTGTTGGGGAACGGTGGATGCTTATGGGGCTCGTCTTTCCGGAACGGTATGAGATCGATTTCCGCCTTTGTGATCGGCTCCGTATGGCGAAGTGTGTGGCGGCTTTGGTGGCCGCGGATGGTCACGTCGGTATCGTACAATCAAAGGCGCCTCGGACTGCGAGGCCCGCACAACCGGAAAGTCGTTAACTGTGCGAGCCTTCAGGTTGCGGGTAGTTCGCTTCTAATTTGGCGGCTAATGAAGTAGTAAAGCGCGGATGAGTATGTATGTGTGTGTTTGGTAGTGTACAGTCGATGGCCCGACACACAATCGGTAGTCAATGGACAGATTGGTTTATCAGTGAAAGGAATGTTTTGAAACGTTGGTGTTGGTTTTTTTTACGATAGAGAGTCAGAGATTAAATAGTTCGAACGGTAGCCGATAGACGCCATAAAGCGGTGGTTGATTCATGGATATTGCATCCTAATGAATGGAGAACCATTGGATGGGTAACAAAGGACTGTGAACAAAACAAGAACAAGAGAGCTTTGCGTGTGGTTGCACTGCACTTGTTAAAATAAGAAAAATTGATACTCTGTGTTCTTAAACAGTATTTTTTATTTATTTAATGCACGAGTTTATACTTGCCAAGAAGATCAAGAAAGCACCATTGTAAAGAGCGATAAAGTCCCAGATTAACGAGAAACATCGATCACTATTTTAATAAACATGTTTTCCCAACAATCATCAGCAACCATCATCGAACGTTTAAAGCTACAAATTTAACTGATTAGTCAAGATTAAATAAATAATTGGAAATCACCCGATCAGGCTCGGTTCTCGGCGACGGTAGGTTCTTCAAAGCCCTGCAACATTCAATTATATACGCCAAAAGTCATTCATTTGCCGCATTAACGTCGTCGGTTTAGGCACCCATTCATTCGCATTGGTTCGTTTCGTGTTGATTCAGCGTCGCTTATTAGCTGAATTGTTCCCGCCGACTCGATCGCGCAGGATCGATCCGCATAAATCGAATAAACGATTCCCGGTGCCGGTGGGCTCCCGGTAGCTGTCCTCGCCCAAATTGCTTTCCATTCATTAAACCGATGTTTTCACATTATCGTTTTTCGGACAGGCCGCTAATAATGGGTACCCAAGTACGCGCTCCGTTCCGTTCTGATCCCTTTTTGCGAGGTTGCTCGGAAGAACGGATTTTAATTCCCGCCGGTGAATTCTACGAAGTGGGAGGAATTGTAGAATGTTTTCTGTTTTGTTTTTATTGGGACGAAATTTGGACTTAGCGTAGCGCTGCAGACGTTCTGCTAAGGCCGCTGAAAGGATATCATAATTTAATACGATTTAAATTACAGTGCGCAGTTTCAGTCGGGATGGGCGGACATTCGGTAGGCACGTTTCGCTTTGGGGTACCGGCTGGCCAAAGGATTCGCCATATCTCGAATCGCACGTCGAGTTTCGCTAATTTAACACACAACCGCCTCCCACAAACCCTGTGCGCCATTAGTGTTGGATGATTAGCGATCGCACCGTCCGAAGAGCGAAGATGCACGATACATGGAGACGATTTAAAAGTTAATCAAAGCGAAAGACTTAAATAAGACTATTTTCAAAGTTAATTACGGCTCTAGCTTCACGGCAGGGGGTATTCGCAAGCGCCGAGTTGCCGATAGGTGCGTTGGCCGGTGCAATAGACATGAGATCGACATTCTCACTCACTAATTAATTCCATCTTAATCGTCTGTTTTCGATTCCGCTTCGAATCGGAGGAGTTGCAATATTTAGGGTACAAAATGTGCTGCACCAGACAGGCCTTATTATAGCCTCCATCCAGTGGGTGCATCATTGTGAAATGAAATGCAGTAGCAGGCAGTCGTTTTGGTCGGACAGGAGAGTGCCGCTCCCAGATCGACACGGTCACGAGTTCCCGTGGGCGATCTAGTTCGACATCGTTGCGTAGTCGTCGCCAGGGCTGCTGCTGTCTGCCGATCCAGTCGAGTACAGTGATTCGCGGTGGCCGTTGTTTGTGATCTTCTTTCGCTGAAGAATGAAGTGGCCAAATTGGCCTTTGATTGTGGGAAGATGGAATGGTGCACCTCCGTGACGTTCCAGCTTGGGGAACCATTTGCCTAAAGGATTCTATTTCGCTAGCTTGCTTGCAAAGCAATCAGCCAAAGTTCGCTAGGAAATTGCATGTTTGCGTGTGGACGGCTGCAGTGGATTATGTATATTGCACGGTGCACGGTGCACGGTGGGAATTTTTCGGACAACCATTCCGCATCTGAAGCGTTTGCTGGAAGGCATCTCGAACATCTGAATTAGGGTCTGGGCCCCGTCACTCGATTAGGCTGCTGTTGTGGGGAAAGAACCTGACGCATAGTTTCAAAGTGGTTCGGTGCATCTTACGTCGCATGATTAGCAATCGTCTTTGAAAAATTCCTTCCAACAGAAAGAACACAAGAGTTCGGCCATCTCGGAAGTCGGATTTGGGGATATGGCTCCAGCCGGAGTATGCCTCGTGTGATGATGATACGAAGGTTGGCTGCACGTGACGGTTTTGCGGTTAGGTTCTTCAATCCATCGAGTTCTGGTGACGATGGCGTAACAGAAACGTCCCGAACGATGAGGACCCAAGGTGCACCTAATAATCGTCAGCAGCGCGGCTACTGCTTTCCAACAGGAAGCACAATAATTTAACACCGGCAATCCGCTTGCAGGCAAGCAGATGTTTTTTGTCCTTTAGCGTCCTCTAGCGCTGGGGAACATTTTTGCATACATTTTAGCTACATTTAAAGTACGATTAGATAGTCACAGTTGCACCTTCTTTGAAGCGACACTCGCTGGTCAGAAACGAAAACAACAAAACATGACAAGATCAGGCAGAAGGCTTAAAATGATAGAAATTAGCCGACGTGTAAAGCAGAAAAAATATGCACTAATGATGAACAGTCACGAACGATTGTTGTTTGAAGCTGAACAGTTTGCTCCGTTGGTTGGTTTAGCGAAGGAAGTTAGATTCATCATGCCACCGTGGCAGAAGGACATTTGCATTGAATTATATGGTTTTGATTTGGATCCGTGTTTTTTCCTGACAAGAGATTTGAATATATGGTGATATAATTGCATTGCATCTGTCAGTGGATGGATCGGGACATTATGATAATATCATTGAGAGATTGATTGGAAGAATTTCGTAAGATTTCTGTGAAATATTTGCTGCATTCATTGATGCTTTCTGCGTGTCTGGAAATATGATTTGAATTTTGGTTTCAGGATTCGTTCGCATCGGAACGATAGAACGGTTCCGTGAAGACGGATTCATACCGATTCTGGTTTAATATCAATCAATGGCGAGGGCCTTCAAATTATCTTGATCAATATTATATAGCATCGTATTGCTGACATCCATTTAGAGAGCAGCATTTTTCTGCAAGATGATGATTAGCAAGAACTAGTGAGGTAAGGCTGAGGAAGAAAATAAACGATCGCTGAGCTTGCTGCACACTCCACGCCAGTTCTACGCATTGTCTTTAACACATCAGAAGAAGCCTGCAAATAAGTATAGGAGAAAAACTTCTACAATAAAATGCTGTCTCGTCTTGCGTCCCGTTAGATAATCGAAGCGTTTAGGATGTGTTTTCCTTTTCTTTTGTATTAATGTATAGTATTAGGGATGTTGGTTTGTCTTCTAACGGTATTGCTTAGCCTTAGAGCCGATGCTTCCCACACAGAGCCATAAGTGATCGATGCAGCCCGATCATCCCACGTTTACCTCGAGGCAACGGTTTGGGCTTTTTGGACGCCAAATTACACGTTGGCTGGTCCGAAACTGCATTCCAGCGAAAGGATTGCAAAATACTGGTAGCTAAACATGTTTTCTAATTTTATCTCCACCATGCTGTTGCAATGTTCCTGAGGGTCCACCGGTTAGAGTGAGCCATCCTGCTGCTTGCTCTCAAAATCCAAACCAAATTCTGCAACCTGTGGTGCGGAGCACATTGGAAGCAGGATGTTTTTTTGTTCTTTTAAATCCTTCGGGCAATCCGATAGCGGATGGCAGCAAACCGGAATGTAGCTAGAAGGTTCGTTAATGGACGAACAGGCGCACCCGACCTGAGCGCAGGGAAATGAGCTCTAAAACGTTTGTTGTTTGATCATTCAGGTTAAAACTTAACCATCGTCCCTGGCGTGTGTATCATTTATGGTTTTGCGAACCACAATGTCCCAATGCTAACGCTGCTCGGAGACTATCCCATTGCATTTGACTTCCTTTCCTGCCGCTTGTTTACGACAAAGTTCAGCAGGTTTAGCAAGAAGGCAGTGCCGGGAAAGAGCAAACCAGGAAAATCATTTGGCGCCGAAGCAATTTAGCCAATCAGGGTCCCGTCTGCCGGCCCTGGGGGAGTTTTCCGAAGGTCATCCTGCCGTTTGCGGGCTGCGGGTTTGCAAACGCTCAACGTTTCCTCCATTTGTTTTACTTTGCCTAGTCACTCCCGATCGGCTTTCCACAGGTTTTCGCGTACCTGACACCTTGAAGCCTTGCGGCGTTGCCTCTGCTTCGGTATCCTACTGGGTCACCTTATTTTTTGTTTTTTGCTTGCTTGGCTGCGTCTTCCGTTATGTGGATGTGTGGTTCGTGCATCGGATGCACCTTTTCGCTTTTCCTTCTCCTCGTTGCGCCTGTTGCAATCTAATAAGTAGGTTAAAAAGTTAAGTGGCGATTTCTTCTAGGCTTAGGGTGCCTTTCATTGTCCTTTTTTTTGGCCGTTGGTTACCTTAGCGCTCGTTCTTCCAGGTTGAGCATGATAACATTTGGCTGAAGTGATGTTGAAGCGGGCTGATGATTCGAGCAAGATAGAGCGCATGTTGATGACTAGGGTCAACCTGTTTGGCTTGGGACAGCCGGTGCAGTGCAGTGGAGTGCTTGTGCCTGTGGATGATTCGGGTGCGGACGTGCGATTCCCGCTCGACCGGTGTCCGTCCGATCTAACGGACCGAATCGGTATCATCTGGATTTAGTAGTTCACAACCACAAGTACAAAACCGCTGCCGGACTCGCACAACAGCTGGCGGATGAGGATAGGGAAGTGTCCTTTTTTGTAGGATGGACGAAATTCCGGCACGGATGACAGAAACTCGCCCAATGCAGAACGGGCTCATGTTTCATGCAGGAAGGTTAATCATCCAATGTTCTTTTCAATTAGACACTTTTTTTGTGAGGTCGTGAGAAGATAAATAGCAACACTATGACTAATGTTCGTTTGAGAGGTGAAGGTAGGCTCAAACCACTTGAAAGGTGGTGAAAGTTGAAATGAAATACTTTAAATGGCTGATGCCCATTAGGGATTTTTTTGCTTAAAATTTTGATTTTAAGAAAGCAATTTTGAAAGCAAAACATCAGTTCTAAAAACAAGATTGAAATACTTTTGGAATCTGTATTGTTTATTGGGTATGGTTAGATTGCTGTTTAATTGCTCTTTGGTACATTGGGATTTTTTTTATGTTTTATTTAATAAGGACGACCTTGTCGCTGAAGAATAAAATTTTTTGAATAATAAAAAAAAAAACAGTTGCATTCTTTGTATGACGGATATGTAAAGGATTCGGTACGGCACAACCGAAACACAGGTTCACCAATTGAAGCACTTGGCAGACAAGTTAGCATGACGAGACCTGGAGGCCCCACTTAGAGGTTTAAGCTAACGGCATAATCAATTCCTTCTCCAAGCCGTGAAAGGGTACCGTATCCCGGGTGAGCTCGGCTGATCCGTTAATTGTGATTCCGTCATCAATATCGTGATCCTGTTGATTGCGAGGGTCTGTATCGTGTGTGAACATCTCACCCTGTCACTGTTTGGGACATGTCTTAACGAGTTTTTAGAGACATTTCATCCAGACAGTTAAAACCGAGAAAAATTTTGCGAACTGAATTCAGATCTATAACACATAGCACTGGTGATCTCAAAACTCAAATGACAGTTGTATACAATGTAAAAAGTATTTTTTTTCTAGTGAAACGGCCTGACCATAGTGTATTGATAGGTAGTTTAGTGTAATATGAATATGACGATTAACTGGGGTAAAGTAAGTTTAAGTCAGTTGATCAAATAATATAAAATATGCAAAGTCAAAGTCAATATACCCTCTTGACAGTTTCGAGGAAAATTGTCTCGCAACTAAAGTTCTTCTTCTTGGCCTAACAACCTCTTAAGATCATGCCTGCAACATCTGGTTTACTAGTCTTATTCATACCAGGTAGTTGGATAGTCAGCTCTAACTAAGGTGAAAGGGCCAGGATAAAATTGGAACACAGGTCCTGCCGGGTTTCACCGGGCTGCCCACTAAATCCAGTGAAAGATTTATTATTAATTTTTGGCCCGGCCGTTCTTTTTATAAAAAGAATAAAAGAAATAACATTCTTTTCATTTTTATGCATAAATATTTGAGACTCGGACCATTTACTCGGCAGATTCTGATACCTAATCCCAATTGGTAGGATTCCCCAGCTCAGGTGATAATCTAGTAAGCCGTTATATGGCCTAAGTCAAACAAAATTGGATTCTGAAGTTGTCCTTGTCGCATGATCGTCATGAGTTGTTATTTAAAGTTTGATCTAGATCAGACCTAATAAGATTGATAAATATTTCAAAATAGTAATGTTTTCTTAAGCAATAATCCCAATTTGTTTTCTTACCTAATATCGTCGTCTTACAACACTTTCTGATTTTATTTATTAATGTAAAACGTGCTAACTTATTTTGATTGACTGTTCAAATTATATACCCAAGAGAGATGGCAAGGAATGGCCATGCAGCGAAGAAAAAACATTCTTGAAGAACGCTTGACAGTTATTACGATTCCAGCCCCTCATGCAGAATAACAGTACAGGTATGTAAATGAACCATGATTCAGGGTGTATTCCTTAAGACATTGGCCAGCAATTGACTTTATGTCGTTTCATCCTTGTACGTTTTTTTCATGCTAGGTGGTGTAAATCCGGAGAAGCCACTGAAATAACTGCAACACGATCCGGACCCGAGCCATTCTCGATGCCTCAGATCATTTCAAATCGTGCCCTCACCAAACGGGTAAAGCGCCAACCCTAGATCATGACAATGGCCTTAGGGCTGCCATAAAAAGGAACCAAAATCGGGTGCTGAGAATTTTCAAACCCCATAAATCAATCGTTTCGTTCGTATTCGTTCAAGGGCTGCCTTCTGGGTTCGGGCCTGGGCTTTCGGACACGGAGATACGACCGACAGCAAATTCCTCCACCCGCGGTGTCACTGGCGCCAAAATCAATTCCGATAACCAAATGAACCGTCTGGGTTTTAGTCTCAATTTTGTGTGTGTGTGTGTGCACTTTTTCACTTTTAACCTGCCCCACCGGTCGACACCGGGAGAGATGTCCCTAGTCCCAAGAGAGAACGTGGACTGCAATTCGCAGACAGCATCGTTTCCCGTACTTCCTTAACCTTCGCTGCTCCTTGCTTCTTTCGACGTCGTTTCTTTGGGACATCGTCGCACACGCTTCGAGGCCATTTGTACTGTGATGCGTTTCTCGCATCCTATGGGCTACCGATGTGTGATAGGAAATCTCACGATCTTTCGCCCGGTTGGTGGAAGGTGAAAGAATGCCACGGCACCGGGACTGTCAATGCTGGGCACTACCATAAACGTAAGTAAAACAAATTTCTTTACAACGTACCCCTTTGCAAACGACCGTTCCGTGCTGCATTGCACATCTCGATCGATCAGATGTAATGAGCCAGCGAGAAGGACCAGCAGAGCGAGCAAAAAAGAGAGCGAGGGAGAGAGAGAGCGAGACAGTCCGGAGGAATCAAGTTCAATTTTGACTGCAGGCCCAAACCCGAAACCTCACAGAAAGGAAGCTTGAAAATAAATTGCTCTGTTCTTTTTCGCCTTTGTCCTTCTTTGGGATGCGCCAGGTTTTTGAAATCGTTCATGGACCTTAACGCCACCATCGCCAGTCACCAACACTTTGCCTGCCAATGTCCTGCATGACACCCGCTGGGGGACGGGTGCTCCTCGAAAGGTCCTTGGAGTGGTCGCTTGGTCTGCAACTACATCATTGGGATGCCGACTGGAAGATTGGCATCACGGCGTGGAAGAAACACCAAACTGTGGTCATAAATGGCAACAGCCTAAAATCCCCGCACTAAAGGATCCGTATACAGCAGCGGTGGATGCGGGACAGTGAAGATGCGTACAAAGTCTTCGGCAAATGCAACGTTTGGTACGGCGAATCTTCTTTCGGTTCTGCGTTTTGGGGGTGGTTTACTTTCACGTTACATGTTTGTTGTTGCTATCAATTTCGTACATACGAGTGGGCTCCAAAATGCACACTATTCCAGCACAAGATGGTTTCGAGAAAGCAGCCGGCACAACGACAAGGTCACAGACAGTTCACGCACTGGATGAATCCCACGTTGGTTGTTTCCTGCGAATTGTACGTATAAACATTGAAACAATTCTCGCGACTGGCGCACTGGTCGCGTTGGCTGGAAGGTTTAAGATCCATTTCCAGCAGTGGCCGCTGGTTACGGTGGGGGTAACAAACCCTTGCACATATGTTTTCTTCTTCCCGGGAATAAAATCACCAAATACAGCACCATCTGTTGCAATAGAGTAAGAGCGGATTTTCTCACAACTCTTGTCCTAAACATACCGACCGACCGTCTGGCCGACCTTCAGCCTGAGTCTGAAGGATGAGAAATGTGTTCAACAAATGGTACAGCGTTCACCAATTGTCATCAAGATGTGTCGAATGGGGTTTTTAGTGCTGCGCATACGATTTAGAAGTGGCGCAGGGTAAATGTGGCAATATTCTGTATGTATGTACGCAACAATGTTAAGCATTGAAAGGAATCGTGTGAAAACTATAAGTTAAACGATCGTAAAATCGTATCGTTAAAATAAATTAAAAATTGTTAAATTGTGCATGAACGATAAGTAGTACGTCTTGGGTAGGATAACCCATAATACATTGTTAAGAAGCTCCCATTTGGTTCAAGACTTAGGATTGAGAACAATAAACTGGAAAGATTTTTATGTCTGGAGAGACTTAGTTGATTTTCGATAATTACTCTATCCTGCCATGGAAATTTGTCCTTTTACATTGTAGTCAACATGAAAGTAAATAGGAAACGAATGTTGATTCAAACACGAATTACGTCTAAGTTTTCTTGAGAAAACTTTAGGGCATGAATATGAGATTAATTGTCTTCTTCTTCTTCTTCTTCTTCTTCTTCTTCTTCTTAATGTCATTTCCTGCCATTTCTGGCTTACTAGGCTTATTGATACGACATAGTTAAATTGCCAGTCCTTATTATGGGGGAACGACTCAGAAAAGATTTTATCCCCGGTCCTGCCGTGTGAAGATCGGTGCCACTGTCCATCCCTATACTTTGTACAGTGCGTAACAGAACAATAAAGCCATTATTTTTGTTGTGGATTACTTAAATTTATATATCTTGACACGCACGATGCAATTAAAGCAAATTTATATCGCAAAATTTATGTCCTGCACTTGTTACAGGTACTGTGGCATACAGTTTCAGACAATAGAATAAGGTCATTTTTATAAACGATTTTTAAATATTGATTTCGATACGTCTTTAAAGTGTTATATTACACTTCAATGGCAAAATCATTATCAACATATAAACTTTCTAATGCCTTGTAAACTTTGTAAATTTGTAATCGTCAGCACGTGCGGTGTTGACAATACGGTGGCAAGCCGTCTTAATTTAATAAATAAATAAAATAAACGAAAATAATATAAATATTCTTTATTGATTTTGTTCTCGTTCATAAATTAATCCAAACTTTTGTAGATCTCAAAAAAAAGTTTTTTTAATCATTAAAGCTGGACTGTGCTGAAGCTGTAATATAGGAAGAAGTGTCACTCAAAACTGTAAAATGTTTTT
Source organism: Anopheles stephensi (assembly GCF_013141755.1). NCBI lineage: Eukaryota > Metazoa > Arthropoda > Insecta > Diptera > Culicidae > Anopheles > Anopheles stephensi. Next base: position 47,812,262 of record NC_050203.1, read on the forward strand.
TTGTTTTTTAATTTTAAGCTTGATGAAAAGTCTAATTTTATTATAGCAATAGCCGGTTTTCACACATAGGATCAGTGTTCAAATCCAATCCAGACCGGCTCCCCGTGCGGAGGATCGGGTAAAATCAAGTCACGGAAAGCCAAAAATAGCAGGCTTTGAGGTTGTATTGCTTAGGAAAAAAATACAGTCAGGCCGTTAGTCACGAATGAAAAAATTTAAACCTTAGGTCCAATGGATTTATATAAAAAAGACCAACAAAAATAATAATAATAATAAATAAATAATAAATAATTACAAGCCAACAGTCACTAAAAAAAATGTCTATAAATATTGTACCATTGTTTGGGAGCGTATCTACCTTTCATTTTTATATGTTAGTTTTGTTTGATGTATTTTTAAATGCATGTTTTGCATAAAAAACTATGGATATCCGTAAGTTAATATGTATGATGCTTGAAGCAATTTTCAATCCAGTGAAAAAATATGTATTGGAATACGTAAAAATATACAAAACACATGGAAACCTGTATTTCTAATTCTACTCTACTTTAAGAAACATCACTTATGCCTATGTCTATCGATCTTCAACTTTAAAAGTTATTCTAAAAAACTAGTGCCCTTGTTGTTTTCTTACGCGCTGGAGAACAGTGTATTTGGTTTGATGATACTTTAGTCACTAATTGACCTATCGAATCAACACAAGTATATACTGTAATATACTGTAAAAAAGTTATTTCTAATAAGGAATACCGTTCAAATAACAAAAAAATCCTTCAATTTAGTGCTTAGCCCACAATGTCCTATAAATTCTCGCCCATGAAGTGAACCAAAGGGACATCATTCAAAGAGCCATCTGTCTTTGAGCTAATGAGCTGGCATCTGGCATGGATAGGCGAAAGGATGTGCCGCAGTAAGAACATCAGCAAAGCGAAAAAAAAAAAACCATCGTGCGTACTCACACTTTCAAGAGGCTCAAATTTTACCGTGGCTCAAAAGACGGATACCACTTTCTTCAAACCCCCCCCCCCCCCCCACTCTCCGTCTCGTGCTCGACTGTAAACCATCTAAGATCGACGAGGCGGACTACTTAATTCGTAATTTAACTTAATGCCAACCTCCATCTGGTTAGAAGCACGTCAACTGTAGCATCCTTGCTGGGGTGTTCTGTGAACGGGGCACGATACTGCTCGGCGCAAACCACATCTGGCTTGGCAGTGCAGGAAACACGGTTGTCTGACAAGCTGCCCCTTAAGACGATTTGTCGCCTTCGTCACCCCCAGAAGCCGTCAAGTGTGCGAAGAGATGTATAAAAAAAATGAGTAATGTAGTCATTACGCAGCGGTTCGAAAACAAGGCACCCAAGCAAGGATGTGGACGCGCCCAAAGGACGACCGATGGAACCAGTTGCCGAAAGTGCCGTTACTTAGCATTACCGTAAACGAGCACGAGCATTTTACATTGTTGGCGATCTTCCGGGACCTAGCACGTCGTGGCACAGGGTGTCTTGGAGATGTTGAAGTCCTGCTTTTTTGTTTTGTGTGGCGAAACCATTAAGGACACTTGTGTTTAAATACTGCACATAGTTGAATGAATTGGCCGTATCAATGACACTTTGAAAAATGTGTCGAGAACGGGACGTCCAGCGTTGGCTGGATCCTGTTTACCAGGTAACGGTTACTTTATCCACAACTGGCACTGGTACATTCTGTTCACAGGAAGCGGTTTGTAACGAATGTTGGGAAGCACAATTTATGCAGTTTTAATTTACCAACCACAATGTTACGATTGTGTGAATGCAGTTACGGTTTTCGTTTGCAACGCGCTTGCCACTTGAAGTTATACGCTGAGCACGTGTTTTGGTCCTTGTTTTTTGTTTGTGTGCAACGCTACACGTTGGGTAGCTACAGTGGGTTCGATTTCCATGAAAAATTTACCGATACCCCTCCAGAAAAGAGCGTATCATACAAACCGCTTCTTTTCGCTTGGACTAGCAGGTAGCAACAGGTTAAGCGTTCGATTGGAATTTATCGGCCGCGGGCCTTCGGCTTCGCACAACCGTTGACGAGCAAACTGGCTTCGCTAGTCAATCTTTTTAAGGTCGATCCATCATCAACCACAGCCGCGAGGAGATTGCATTAAAAGGGGTTTGTTGGCAAAAATTTGGCAAATATACACATCCAACCCGGGGCAACGATGTGGCAGCAGCTGTTCGCACACGGCTGATGGCTAATGGCTCAGGGCCACCGTGCCGTCAAACGGGAATCTCTGGCTGGCGCACTGCACCGAATGTGGGGGAAGGGGGGGGACTCACACCACATTTTTATTAGCCACTAATGCGAGCTGCTAACGGTCACAAACGCAATATCATAATTAAAGACGCTAAACCGCCGGCACAGCCGGCAGCATCAAACCTACAATTAACTAGAGTTCTGATGGTGGCGATGGTCTGATCGCGCACATGGACATGGCCTAATGAACCGTCACATAAATGGTGCATCCGCTCGCTACAGTTCGACCAAAGTGGACGAATTCGTGCACGAATTGGTTGGTGTTGGGCTGAGATGCATCAGATGCATCCTAGGCAGCTAGTTAGCAGGTGCTTGGCTACCTGTTGCGGCCAGTTGACCTTTTCGGCAAATGTTGGCGAGGTCTAGGGGAACAGTTGGGAGATTTCGGCGGGGGGCTCGTTTAGTCGGATTCCAATTATGCACAGCTCGTTGGGGTAAGTGATTCATTCCATTTGCTACGGGTAGCGAAACGGTAAAAAAAAGATGCGCCAATAGATGCGCCCCGTGAGGCCTGGAACTATTCCAACTACAGTGTGGAAGCATTAACGAATGGGAACAAATTGATCGATAGAAATTCTGTACGTTTGTCTGTGTTGTCAGACACAGTTTTGTGTTTTATTTTTAACCCCAGAAGTTTTGACGGTTTTGTTGGGCGAAATAGTGTGCAGTACTTTGAACGAAATCATTACAAGTGATATGGTAATATTCGTCAGACGGCACCCGCCTTTCATTAGTCCAAAGTGTTGATTTTATGAAACAGATGTTCTTTGCACAACAATCTCCCGCTCACAGTCAACATCTTACCAAGAATTGTTTGCTTCTCATCGTCGAGGCTAAACTGGTTCAACAAATGGTCGTGACCGAACCATCCTACTATCGTGCAATAGAAATGTGCCGTAGCGCAACACTTTACCACACAGTCATAAAGATGTACCACCTGCTAACCTGCTAATGCTTTTCGGATACTTTTGCCAGCCATGCGTCTTGTGTCCTTACCGCGCATAGCTTGCACCCGTTCGTTCGTTCATGGAGGTTATAGCCGAATAAAATGGGAAGAGAATAAACAACAGCAGAACAGCACTAATCGAAACCACTCGGAATTCGGCTTATCGGGTCACATAACACCACCGAAGCGGGTTGTTTCCTAGTTTCGGCGCAACATACCGGCGCATGTTGTCTGGTAACGATCAGCTTCCCTAATGATGCCATAAACCATTTGTCGATCCGGTGCGTTTTAGCGCGTGCGTTTGGCTGGGTGCTTTAAAACGCAGCCTAGATGCGTTTAGAGTGTACGACGCAACACGTGATGCTTTGAAGAATGGTTTGCAGGACCTGCACATTCCCGAACGGTGAGCAAGCGAACGGTGCAAAAGGTGCACAAATGAACGGCCGTTTCGCCGATGGTGCAGGAAACGTACCATCGCGTCCACACCTGATCGAGGGCGAAAGGTGGATCGAGTTTGGTGTGCTTTGAAGTTCGGTTCGTGTTGTGTAGCTGGTGGTAGCCGGTAGAGCAGATGACTGGGTTAGGATATGCAGTTGCCCGAAGGTCTCGTCGTTATTAGAAAATTGATTCATCTTGCCTAAGTGGGCCGGTGTTGAAAGATACGATTAAATATACAAGCGACTGCGGGAAACAGGCTGGTTGGTGTGTATGGATGTATGGTTACAAGGTTTTCGAACCATTTAAAGGAGCTATTGAATCACTCGGTGGAATGCTTTGACTGAATAGTGGAAAATTGCAATTGAGATAATTTGCAACTCAGCTTTGGAACTTTACTATCAGCTGTAGAATTACTGGCGAGAGTTTGGCTCAATTCTATTTCCAACTTGAAAATTGGAAAATGTCATTGAATTGTTAGTTTACGGCACCATAGCTCACCATGCACATTCGAACAGATTTTACGCAAAAATAACTTGAGTTTCAATTCTCATGGGTGAGTGGGCAAATTTCTCTTAACTGCTGACGTTGCACTGTTCTATCGTAGGGGTACGTACGTATCCTTGCTAAACAATTCATACCCAGTTCAATGTTGTTTTTTTTTTATTCTTGAAGGACGGCCTGGCCGTGTTGCTAGTTCATGGTTGGTATGTAGGATACCAACGTGAACGTGGTTTTATTTAACAAAATATTCGAAATAGGTTCATGTCTTCGCTATAATCGATTACTACTGATCGGAGAAGTTTGATCGTAAACCACACACGTTCACATCCAGTTGAAACATTGCACCGAATGATTCCAAAGTTCCATGATGTTTATTTGGTTGTAATATTAGAATAGATGCCCACTTATCAGATGCGAATCTCATTGAATAAAGTTTTGAATAAAATTTCGATTCACCAAACGATCAACAGAAAGAAATGCAAGCGATTATTGTTACATTTTGTCTTTGTTTCTTTTTGAATGAATTTTTATCAATAGAATGCATTATTGGCCTCATCTTTTTTTTGTTGAGATACATTTGTAAAACATTTTCCATTCTTTCTCTCATTCCCTTTTCCTTCCCGTTTAATTCTTTCTGCTTCTCCACTACATTTGCTAGCAGTTTGTTACAATTTGTAGATTGAGATACACCAGCCCAGCTGACGAAAGGAGAGCAACTCACCTGAAATGAACAGCCGGCCGACTGGCACGATGATGTAATGACTGATATCCTGTCAAACGTTATGCTTCGGCACCAGGCCACGATACACACACACACACACGCTTCCTGCATCATCAAACAAACTTCAAAAGGCGCAAGGCGAAAGTTTTCCTTTTTTTCTCCTGGCTAGCGGATGGTGTTGTGCGTCGTAAATATATATTTATACATTTATGCTCACGTTGCTGTCGCTAGGTGATAAATGCGGTTCATCGGCAAGTGGGGTCGCGACTGCTACGGTGCCTCGCAGGGTCAAACGGTTCGGGTAACGGAGGTGGATCGTATAAAAAAGTCACATATATAAATTAATAACGTTATGGACCCGAAAACAGATGTCGCTGATGGTGGGAGCGCGCGTGAACCGAAGCGGGAACTGTGCATCTCGATGTTAGGAGGAAACGGCTCTTCCGATTTCATTTCCGTACACGTGGATGAAGGTCGTGGAGGAGATCGTGGAATTGATCTTTTAGTTGGACGATGTGTCACGCTATGGTGACAGTATCACGAAGCTCTAGCTTTGTTAGTATAGTTTCTTTTGATGTGGATTTAGATGGACAGGTGCCGCAAACGCCGCTCAAGGGTCTCGATACAAAAGCAACTCAAGGAAAAACATCGCTAACTGCCGCAAGTATAACGTTTTTAGTTAATGATTGACGAACTGCCAAAATGCAAACATTTATCAGAAGTCATCCAGCCAAATAATACGTAAGTAGATAGGCGCTTTTTTTTAGGCAATAAATCTCCTTCCAACACACTTATAGCAGCAGAATAAACATATTTCCTTTTCAACAACTCAATCACTCAAAACTAATGAACAATTTTTAGCTAATTTTCAGCAACGAGCTGGCGTCTTGGATGGGGCCGTAGGGCTTCAGAACAGCTCGCAATGCATGACATTTCTTCCATCGCTACAGCTGGCGATCATGGACGGCGAATGAATGTGGAGCAAATGTTAAGATAAAACCGCCAATCCGCGGAGTACCCAAGAGTCTGATGCGCATTTGTTGCGATAATTAATTTTAACAGGCAGACGAAGCTTTGGGTCGTAACACACATTCGGCTGGAATTCTGCGGTCTGCCAAAGTCATTATCTCGTTGTGGTGCCGGTGTGCATTCGGGCGGGGGGGTTTTCCGCTGCACTTGTGGTCCAACTCCCCTCCGCACCGGATCGCTTATCCGCGCGACGTGTCCAATCCGATGTTTCCTAACGCTGAAAATAAATTTGCTACTTTCTGGGGTCTGCCCAAACCGGCAGGAGCGACCGTTGGACAGAAGTCTCTAACAATTCTGTCTGTGCTTGCAGATCTTTCACAATTTAGTGCATGGGTCTGTACGGCATGGTGCTGCTTGCGATTAACACCTGCGGCAGATTCTTCCAAAATTACCCAATCGAAGCAGCGCATCTGAAGAGGGAACGACAGAGGATGTCCGCTCGCTTGCTGCGCGATTCACCGTGAAGAAGGTGAAGACAAATGACGCTGAAGCTGGAACTTGACGCAGATGAGGATGAAGCGCCGGATACGGGAGTTGCGCTAAACTGTGGATACGTTGTGGAGATGCAGCATAGGAAGTGCATTAAAGATAATGCATTAGTTCGGTCGTCCGCTGCATTTGAAACTGGTTTGCGAGCGTGGAAGTGAAGGGATTGTGTAGTTTGGATTGAATTGCCGTCAAAAATTAGCCACTTTCGGGTGGCTGCTCATTCCAGGAGCCAGGTTTCGAGGCTGATGTGCCGCGTTCCTGGGCGCAATAAGGGGAACGAATAAGAAGGATGATTTGAAAATATTAAAACATCATTTGCATCTTGTAGCGACATGTAGCCTAAAGCGAGATAGCGGATGGCTTGCGGTTGTAGAGAAGAATTGAAGTTTTTTTTTATCAATTCAGGCGGTATTGTTTAGAAAATTTTATTAAAAATAAAGTTAACACAAAATATGTCTTAAAATTAGTCATATTGCAAATTTTATTCCTATGTGTAAAAATCTTGACACCTTAAATTTTGTTCTCATAACTCTCATTCCAACACCTCTAGGAAGATAGTACTCGCCTCGACTGACTAACAAAAAAGAACCCGCTTTTGCCCGTTCTAACGTAAGCGTTTTAGATTCCTTCGTAAATCATGCGACAAATGCAGATGCAGAAATTGATAATGACCGTTCTGGTGGCTGCTGCTGTCGCTGGGCTCCAGCCATTATCCAGTTGTCCGAGAGCCCATCCTCTTCGGTCGCTCGGCTTCATCTCTCGGCTGCCGCATTTGCAACGGTCATCAAAGATGGGCCAAAAATGATGGCGATGCATGTTGACGTTATAAAACCATTTTCTAATTACTTCCTCCGCCACCGAACAACCACAGCAGGGAAGAAGCAATATCGTTGGCATGCTATGAATTGGCGACGAAGGTCGGTATCCTTCTACTTCCTACTACTGTTCCTGCTGTCATTCGAGTTCTCGCCCCATGCTCCCTGCACCGAAGGAAGCTTCAGCTTAACGATGTGAAGCAAAAAGGTGGCTCCATGATGGTAGGCAAAAGATGGGATTAAAATCGGATCGAAAGCGAAAAGAGCAAGGCATTCAACACGTCACCTTCGCGGCTGCTCTGGTGGTTCTTTGCCCCAAAAAGGGAGCACAAAAATCCCCGAAACAAGCGGATGCAAATCGGTGGCAAAAAACCGAGCGGCTGAACTTGCCATTCCAAGGCGGCCGCCAAGAACGCAAACGCAAAAGGCAGATGTGGTTCCTAATAAATCATCGAATACGTTTCAATTTCCATCCGCGGGCGCTTGTCGTTCAAGGCTGCCGGGGGAAGCGCTTGCCATTTAGAACCGACCGGCAACCAAGTGTTAGAAAATGCTCCAGCAAGCGTGCAGATGAGCGTCTTTACGGAAGGACTCATCAGCCCGAAACGTACGCTTCTCCGGCGTCGTGAGGCAGCGCGTGAAGCCGAAATTGCGATTCCGTTAAAATGACTCATTAAGGGTTTTTGATGGTGAAAATAAAACGGAAACGGCCAACCAAACAGTCCAAATTAAGAGCTGATGGTTTCACTTTTGACGATGATGCCACGCTGTGTTTGACGTTGTCAAAGCGTTTGTTTGGCTTACCCCATTAAGGGATTCGCGCACAAACGGACAAACACTGGTGCACACGGGAGTGTTGATGAAGTTTTATTGCGTACAGCAATTTAGTAGTTTCGATTTTCTGTTCGACTGCTTAAAATGCTTGCCTCGTACGCCTATCCGCCGTTGTCTGGCCCGATCTCCAAAGGCCAAATGTGCATCTTCGCGGAATTAGGATCGTAAAGTGGAGGTTTGGAGCAGCAAACCCAGCGAACCCTGCAAACCCAACCTCGACGGAAGTGTTTAGTGCGCTTGGGGAGGCTATTTAAAAGTGAATTAAATTTTAATAACAGGCCCCATGTCTGGATGGCTTATTTAGAAACGCTTTGGGGTTCAAAATGCATTTATGCGCAGATGTATGAGATCTGCAGTATCGCTGCAATGGGATGTGAAATCGCACATCGATGTCGCTGAGGTAGACTAAGGAAATAATGGAATGATTTTATGTTAAATACAATGAGTAAGGAAATTACCTCAGCGTGTAAGTGTTTTATTGAGCAGATGTGGTTTTATCTACGTGAATGAATCATGCAGAATTTGCATGTAAACGTGATGTTGCATATCTTTTAATTATTGCATGTGGTATAAATACTTCCTGCACAAAAACCTTTTACCGTAATTATTCGACACTTAGTGCGGTTTTACTACACTTTATAATGGCTAATAGGCTATATTCAACTGTATATCTAATCTGATAATGAAAACGGCAATGAGGAAGTTATTGGAGATTTTATTGGGTAGTAATTGTATCCTATTGTCCATGAATTGATGAATTGAAATGTAATAAAAATGATTTTTGAGTACCATCTACGGGTTATTTACGCGCACGAGTCTTGGGTTATGAGGCTTAGTAAGGGTTCTAATGGTATCTAGGCTTTCATCTTTTCTGTCGAAGCTATAGCCATCCAACTTGCCGCCTATGAAGGACTTCGGACCGACATTACGAACGACAACTTCACCGACGATGCCAGTGATCTGTCCACCCTCGAACACGCCATTTCCAATGACCCTCAAATCCAGCTCCTTGACGACATCCGCTCATCATCTGCAATATGTTCCTCCTGTTGGAGTCCGGGGTTTTTCAGGTATTGACGGAAACAGCGAACCAACGAAGGTCGGCTCCGTGCAGCCGAACCACACAGCACACTTTCAGGCCGAGACGAGGATAGCGTTCCCTAATGCAAAAGTCACCCAACACTAGTACACCACTTGGCACAACCTAGACCTCTCCATAAAACTCCGCTCCATCAAGCACAACACCGCACAGTGGTACGAACCCGATGCCAGCCACATCCAACGAGTCCACACTCGTGTAACACACTCCTCGACAGATCCAGACCACCACTTTGCAGCTTCTGTAGCGTCGACATTACAGTCCGAAAAAACCTCACCGATTGTCATGGATACACTACACACCGAGCTGCCTGTCAACTTGATACCGATCCAGCCAAACAACCAGACAAACAACAGCAGAACCATCTCATTCGATTTCTCCACATCAGCAACCTGTACCGAGAGATATAAATTCATAGCACAATAGTGTTTACATTACACGAACCATAGTAGTTAAGCAACAGTTAAGCTATACACACAATAGTACTACCACACATGTAACAATAGACAGCACGGAGGCAATTGAGGTCTCAGAGACCCAAAGCCTCTATAAATGAACAATTAAAAAAAATCGAGCGGTCTGTTCTAAGGACTATCTTCGGCGATGTGTGCGAGGAAGGGTCTATAAGGCGTGTAGATATAGTAAATGCACCACGCGCTAGCTGAGCTGTTTGGCGGCGCTGATATCCTGGCGGTGGTCAAGGCCGGAAGGCTGGAGGATGTGATGAGGATGTCCAAACTAGAAAGGTGCTTGTCAGCGACATGTTCGGCACAGGGCGTAAAGGACCAGTGACCTTGTTGATTAAGAGCAGCCTTGGACAGCCTTGGACCTAGTTTCCTGGAAAAGGATTGGCGACATTGGCCAATCTTATAGACGTGCTCAATGGCGAGCAGGCCAAGCAGGGGAAGAAATTTCAGTTATAATACATATGGGGTGATCTGGTGGACCTGTTAAACGACAGGACTGGGGATCAAATCTCATTCAGACCGCCTTCCCGATACAAAATATCCTTCTATGGATAAAATCAAGTGAAGGAAAGCCTGAGTTGATAGACCGAGACCTTTTGAGGTTTTAGAGCATCAGCTTATACTGCTCTGTAAGTGGTGATGTGGCCTAATGAGAATAATAAGAATATTTAATTTAGAAAAAAGATTAATATAAATATTCATGCAGCTTTATGCAAGGAAACAGTTTTCCATAAATTCAATCATGTATCTTATTTCTCATGTCTGTTTAACCATTTGGAAGCTATAAAAATAGATCAATGTTTCACGTACGAAACGTCCCATGCCACATGTGCTGTGAGAGCATGGTTCATTGACATTGGAACTGACTCCACCCCTTTTTGCTCCCACAATCGATTCTTCCCTTTCGTTTCACGGTGGCAACGATTTGAAAAAATGTCACCACACATCGCGTTGTCTGAGGGTAAACTTCGGGCCCAATGGATGACAGCATGATTCATTGAAGCGGTGCCATTATTAGATAACCAGATGCGGTGACACATTCAGACGATATGGTCCCGCAGTAACGCGCAGCATCGAAACCATAACACTGCCCTGCTTTTGCCCGGCAGCGTAAACAAACATTCCCCACGCTATCAATTCACGGGCGAGCACGACGATGACGGCGGAACAGTGCTGGAATTAACCGGAACTAACAAACATCTCATCGCGCAAGGAAGCGCGCGAGGACAAGATTCTTAAGATGTAAGGTAAACTTCGGCCCCGGTTCCGTGGATGGAGAAGAGGCGAGATCCGTTCCACACTTCAACAGCGTGTTTCAGCTAGACGGTAACCGAAAGAAACCAGCAGCGAGTTGGCGTTGGGCCCCTGCTACCGAATGTTAGGAAACCTTTTTGGTTGTGTTTTGAACAGAAGTTTAGCGGCGGCTGAACGATTTGCGTAGCGGAGTAATTTTTCCACGCCCAGCTGGAGCTGTACGGAGTAGTGTTGTCTGGTGTGGTCCGCGTGCATTTCTGGTAAATATAGATATTCTGGCGGATCTGGCATCTTAGGTTATGTTAGACGTTTCCTGTGTCATTTACCCTTCCGGTGTGATGATGGCAGGCAGCAATCCACCAGACATGGACCAGCTGAAGGGAGTGGCTGCAGTACCAGCGTCAACTAGCAAGACTAGAATATCTGACAGCATTGTCGGGTCGCAAGTTAAATGGCAAGTCGGAGGTTATGGAATGAGGTTAAAAGGACTTCGTAAAACATGGACAAATTGTTGCTCATGTGGACACAATTTAGAACATTAAATATTCGTCCAGCATGGAATCGAATAAAAAATTTACTTTAGCGCATTTTTTAGAAACATAAAGGATATCAGCCAGCGCATAACATCTGAACATCATCGTGGGAGTTCTCTACGTTTCGGCAGTACACTGTTTGATAAACAAATAAAAACATGGCGGCCTGCGGAATCCTGCAATCCTAACAAGCGTTAACGACGCTCACAGCGGCAGGGTATGAATGAAGATTGTAAAGTATGTCTGTTCCGGATCTGCTAGGCGGAGGTTTCCTCTCCTTCGCTGCTTCCTAGCAGTAGGGACAATGTAAGAAGCGGGGAGAAGCGGCTTCGGAAACGGGTTCCATATGTTTCCAATGTTGCGGTAAAACAACGCAACCGGAAAACCCGAAAGCCCAAAGTGTACAGCAGCGCACCATGTGCACGTGTTTGGTTGCAAATATAATATCTTCTCGTTGAGCACCCAGACCCGTTGATGAGACGATGAAGTGTTTACGTTTGAAAAATTGAAGAATGGGGTCCATCACCGCCTGTTCGTTGCATAGTGTTGCAACCCTGGCTTTCTTTACGCTGCCATGATATGATTATGCGTTTCTGTTTGTGTATCGATTCTTGTGCTCGATCGTACTGGTGTTTTTTGGGCTAGTCCAGCTCAAGTTTATGAGGTTTGCGAACTTATGCGGGACTGTTAGCAGGGAGTAAATGAAGAGGTAAGATGGCGTTGCACACACATGTGTTACAGTTGTAAATATTGTTTGTCTTCTTGGCTTCACAACAGTAGTGATCGGTGTTGCTGCTGAAAATGACATGATCGCTGAGGAATGTACTGCATGCAGCTTCAACACATGTGGGCATGCACAAGATCCCAAAATTTGGCCACAGTCCGTGTAGTCGAGCCGGGGTAGTTGGTGCTGCCCAGCGATCGAGCAATATGAAGTGCTCACCAACCTGTGAATCGGAGCAGGAAAAGAGCGTGAGAAGTCATTCCGAAAGGCACTAAACCATCAACGCCGATCGAGTGGGACAAGCGGTTGATGCGTCAAATCGATGAAAGATCGCAAACGGCCCATGCCGTGGTTTTGTTGGTGCGTTAAGCAGTATTTTTCGGTGATAATTCTCAAGAAACCGACCACACATCTGAGTCCGCCGGAGCAGATCGCTCGGTGGAGGGGTAGCCACAGTTACGGGTACGCCACTTGAAGAATGCTTCAGCAAAACGAACGCTCAACACCAGCGGCATTTATCTATCAGCATATTTCGCCTCGGAGTACAGGCTGGCTTGTTCAGCCGACACACGCACGCACGCACGCTTGGAGAGCAATTATGGCGAAAGGCTTGCAATCCGCTGGTGGTGGGCTCGCCGAGGGTTCTTGGGTCTTCATTTTCGGGCAGGCGCAGGCGGTTGACAAGATTGGTGTTGATTTCTGGGGGCGACACAGCGTGCCCATGGTTGAAGTGGTGTGCGCCTCGGTGCGATTTAATTGTTATAAATTATTGGACCCGCCAGATTTTGAACGAGCAGTAACCATGTTTGGGCCATTGGAGACGTTTCAATGGGACAGTCTCGGCAATTATCAAGGAGGGAAGAGTAGTACCTCTGCAGTGGATCGTACCAAAGCTATGCACACCCAAGTGTGGCCACACTTGCTTTTGAAGATGGAAACGTTGTTCTTGAAGCTCATCTGAGAATTTCAGACGGATAGGACGATCGTTTGTGATGAAGTGTGGTGAGAACGGATTACGTCGCTGGACGACGAGGTCGCCAACTAGGTTCTGCTTTCGGTCCGCCGTAGAACCTAGTTTGTTGAAGTGGCCTCGAGCAAGAGGGCTTCGGTGGGTACTTGAAACATGTGCACGGTCTATGTTTCCCCATTTTCTCGCGAAGGCGTTGAAAGTGTTTGAGTGGAACGTGGTTGTGTAGATCGAACTGAGCAGACGTGCCCTCATGGTGGCGTGGTCATGATTCCCTGGAAAGAGCATAGTGAACTAATGTTGAGCTAGATTCCAGAAGCGTCAACATTTGAATGCGTGAAAATAGAAATAATGAAGATACATTTCTTCTAATTTGGAGTAATATCTATCAGTTGATAGAAGCAAACATCTTAATAGTTACACTCAGTGATATAGTTGAAACGTTGTAGCATTCTGTGACATTACAAAGCGAAACATTTTCCCGTGAGCCTGCGTAAAGGACGGTGCATGCCAGTTTCAGCACGAAAGTCGTTTGTAGACCACCATCACACCGTGCAATCTCGAGGACCTCCATAAACCATAATCCAGCTTACCATTCGACACACCTGGGCCGCCAGCTATTGTTAGCAAGGAAAGAGTTTTGTCAGCTGAAGGCGTTTCCTGTTCATTAAAAACACCCGCCCCCACTGCAGTGCCGCTTTCGATCTTCGTTGCCAAATTACCTTCCAACGAACGCTGCGCGACGATAAATATCTCATTTGCTTTGCCGGGTCCTTTCCCTACCCGTACCGAAGCGAGCCCAACCACGGCAGAGTGGGCTTGTTTCTTAGGAAAGGGAAGCAAAAAATATGTCAGTGCGAATGTTTATGATTTACAACTTTTCATTGGACCATAACCAGCACTTGTTACGCTTTTCCACCGCTTGATGTCTGTTGGCCATTGTTTTAGGAACGCCTTGCCGTTCGGTCGCTTCCTCCCCTTGTTTGTCACGGGGCCAAGCGAGTTGGGATATTCCTTTGTTCCCTAATCCTAAGCAGGCAAGGACAATCGTTAAAGGACGAGATTTCGGAGGCGCGCAAGCTACACGGGGGTTTGCTTCGAACACAATCCCCAGAATGGACAGTGAAACAGCTTGATTGTTCAACACGCACCCCCGGCCAAATTCTTGGCACTCTAACTTTTATCATCCCTCTTGAGTTCTTTTGTTGGTTCAAGTGGATATTATGATAGATTTAGGATTATGGCATACATGAGCAAACGGGTCAGCGAACGTACAAGGTTGGCCTGCCGGAGGATTATGAGGTGAGTTTGCGGCGTGTACCTGCTCGAATGCAACCAACTGCTCGTTTGCTGATGTCGTTTGAGGACAATCGTATGGATACATTTGAAGGAAGGAAAAAATCACATGAAAGTGATGAATTAGTGTAAGACATTAGTGAATAGTTGACGTTCTATACCATATGGATGCGCTGAGAATGATTTGAAATAATTTGTTTAATGAGACTTAAACAGTTTTGAAACGAGTTTTAGCAATTTGTCTTATGAGAAATTAGTCTAATGAGGCAATAATAGATAAGTAATTTGTTTGTTATTTGTTTAGTAATATATCATTTAGATTTCCAACGCGAGAACGAGTATAGCATCTTGATAAGTTTTTTTTCCGATTCTGAAGGAAGTTAATGAACTTTTTAATTTTCAACATGTAAAATACATAAAGGGGGCGGTCCAGTGACCGAGGAGACAGCGGCGCCAGTTTTCACACGGCAGGGCCGGGGTTCAAATCCCATCCAGACAGCCTCACCGTACGTCTACTGCTGACTACTTTACTACGGGCAAAATTAAGTTACAGAAAGCCAGAAAGGGCAGGCCGAGACCTCTCGAGGTTGTAGTGCCAAGGAAGAAGAAGAAGAAAATACATAAAGTCTCAGATCGCTTTAAACGATTTTATTTACTTTGATTACCCTGTTTCATGCTACTCACAAGAATCATAATCCTGGGTGAATCGGTACCAATCTGTCCTTCCCACAAGTCTTCGCTTCAACCGGAAAACATGTGTGAACTACACATGAGCTCTCGTTACCACTTGTCACTTTTCTTTCGTTGGTGCTTGAGATGAAGTTTTTAAAGCATTTACGAATGCACTCCAGTACGGAAATGCCAGCAGCGGTTATGGAAACTGTTGAATATTGCGCCACCGACCTCACTTGAAACGCTGTGTTGGGTGGGTCGCTCGGCTCACTCTCAACCGAGCACCCAAAAACCATGTGCAAGTGGTTGAGATTTTTGCTGTATTTGTTTCCCAAAAGCTTACACTTATCGCCCGAGGAGCAGTGGCGATGAGAAGCGGGCGAAAGTCGAGGAGCTGAACCAAATTCGGCTCACATATCCGGTGTCCGTGCGGGTTGGGTTGCTTTGGTGTAGCCGGTGGTGCACAAGTGTGCAATAAACCCACTGTTCCTTGGTGTATTAGAGCAAGTGTTTGGTTGGAACGAAAAGGCCAAAAAATCAATATTTGCTAGCTGAAACAGCAGCATCCAGCAGGGCTTTAGGGCGGTTTAGGTGCACCAACTATGCCTGACACTATGCCTACCAGCCAGAGCCCACAGCCCTTTGCGTGTGATAAATGACCGACCAACCAATCGCCCGACCGAGACAGACATTTTTCTGCTTCATGTAGAGTATTAAATATCAGACTAATGATGCCGAAGGCTGAGCTGGCTGGGCTGAGAAATAAGGCGGACGCGCTTCACGTCCTGGAAGAAAGACGAAAATTAGCTGCCAACAGTGCAATCTCCCTAACATCTGTACAATTCTTTCCTGGGGACTGCGTTCGTTGGAATGATGGTGGAATGGCTCGAAGAAGGTGACGTAAACGAGTTGTAAAAAAAAAACTCTCACAGACTATACACACGAGGCGGTGTCCCGATTCGCAAACCTCCGTTAAGATTTTCGACATGTTTTTTTCCCGCAGCATTATGCTGTAGAGTATTTGCTCCCAGCAGCATACGTGAAGGATTTCTTTTCGCTGAATTCTTTAACTTTAAGCGTGATGCCTTCCACGGAAACATATGCGTTGAGACTGGCTTGAGACTGCGTTATGAATGAAATACAGACCCATTCTCTGGGACTTCACTTCACGGTGAAGTACGTAACGTTAGCGATTCTTCTTCTCCGACCGATTCTAAGGATTGACTGAAGACGGTGTAGCAGTTTTTCTTAGCTGCTTCCAAGCTACAGGGCCGGCTTTGAATGAGGCTAAATGCTACATTAGAACGGCACCGCCAGCTGAAAAGGGAAAGTCAGCTCGCAAACGCACACATAACGTTCTACTTCCGATACCAGCTGGCAGTGTTAAGGAAGGGAAGACAGAAGAAAAAAAACAACTTAACACCGTACCGCAGTAAAAAGTCAGGTGTTTCAAGAACAGTCCTCATCGTAACCAATTTTAACCGACAGGATGCCGCCCAAAACATTCGTCCAAATGGCTCTGAAGCGTCTGGCAGTCGGCGAAAGTAAGGAGAAAACAAAACAATTCAACGGTTCCCTTTTTTTCGAGAAGGAAGTGTTTCGTAGATGTTAAACAAAAAAACAAGCGGCCCACCACACCACCGGTAGCGGATGATAACGGGGATGGTGTTGCATAGGAATGCCATTCGGCAGGGTGGTTTCGTGCTCAGCGATCCGAGGCACGGCGTTCGTTTTCCATTGCATCTGGAGCACCTTGATGGTGAGGCACGCCTCGGTGGTGAAATTTGCTACCGCGGTGCAAATGGTAGAACAGGTGTGTCGCTGCCATAGCAGCGTGGAGGATCCTCGGAACTGTGGGTTCTACACCGTACTCGAGCGATCAACATTCTTCAACGAGAATCGTAGGGAGAGCGTAACGTTTGTGTCCCAGAGTTAATGATGAAATGTTGACCGATGAGGTGCAATGTGCAGGGACGATATGAATCGGAAGAAGCAAAAAAAGAAGAAGGTCGAAACAGTTCTGGGGAACCATCCAGTACCTACCGGTGGATTTCGGGGATTCCGTCAGGTGCTCGGTGGATGTCAACGGTCCAGCTGATGTGTGCATCAGGTGCAAGATCGGTTTCAGGGTAGTGTTTGCTAGAAGACACCTTTTATCATCGCACCTTTGAAATTCGGGGTAGACGATAAAGAGGTAGAACAAACAACAGCCTTCATAAACAGAATAACATCCTGTCGGTGTAGGGTATGCTGGTGAGGAGCATGAAGTTTGGGTAGCTTGCAGTCACCTCAAGTTGGTTGGAAAGCAACCAAAAGTTTGAATAGTTTTTAAAATAATCCTTTAGGACCCACCATTCCCTACTTCGGACGATTCAATTCAGAACTCTGGTGGGTTTTCCCCGGCAGAAATACATTGATAAGTAGGCGATGCTAGCTCCAGTCATAGCAAACAACATGGTTTACGATATATTTGTTTCTGTGCATGTGTCACAAACACTGCAGTTCGAAGTAGAAAGTGGGCATGAGACTTTCTTTCAATGAACCGTCAAATGGTTGCTTCACCCGAGCTACGATTGTTTGCGCATAGCAGATGAAATTGAACCCATCCAGCAGAAGAGCTGACACTTGTCCGTGGCAAAATATCGGAACGAAATGTGCACCATGTGTTGTACATTGCACGATTTCGGTGACATTCAAGAGCGCCGAAGTAGGACCGTACGAAGGCATCTTTCATGTGGACCGCACATTACTTTGCGCTGTGCAGGGATGAAGAAATTCTGATAGCCGAGATTAGGTCACGTCTCGGGTTACAGGCGCTGGCAGGGTAACTAGTGTCAGTTACCCTTGGCCTATCTCATTGATCCTTGAAAAGAATTCCTGGAACAGATGAGGAAAATTAACTCGTAAAGTCATGGTGAGTTTGGAAAGGAATCTAGCTATTTTTCATGGGGCTTTGTTCGTGTACCGGCGCAAGGTGCCGGAAGTGTCAATCGACAGGAACATATTTTTGTAAGGCGCAAAAAATTTTAATCGATCTTAATGAACATAATAGGTGCTGCAGTAAAGAAGTATGGGAATGGACTCGATTTAGGGACTTTGCTTTGGCTGGAATATTTCCACACGATGTAAGTTAGTTATGGCTGATCTAACAAGAGTCGAAGTGAGACGTCTGTCAAAGTTAATGTTCCAAATTTTGTCGCACACACCCGTTTGTGATCGTGCTGGGATGCTTATCGACTTCACTGATGAGTGAGTACTGCCTAAACAGTAAACAAGTCCACAATGTGTTTTGTAGAAACAAATGTTAAAAAAACATACACACACACGCTCGAACTGTGTATTTTATAAGCATATGCTCATAGAAGGATGCGATAACGCACATGCACGCACAAACACCTTGAAGCAGCAGGAACAGAACAGGACCAAACAAAAAATAAAACAGCCGTGCGGCAACTGCCGAAAAGCCTGATCGTGGCAGATGAAGAAATCGCTACGAACGAAGATCGAGTTCGGCGTTAGCGACAGCTAAAACGGCAGTTTGCTGCTGAAAACATCTGCCCTTGGGGTTCCGTCGAGGCAGCAAGCGCTAAGACAACTGGTGCCTAGCAGCGGTGGCAACGGATGCATCGCGTCTTACTCTTTTTTCTTCTAATGAAACCATTAGTGAAACTAATTTAAGACGCAAAAACCGCCATAAAACTGCATGTGATGGCCTTGCAGCGGTAGGACGTGTTAGGTTTCGGGCGTTGAATGTTTATCCTGCCGATGGTTGATAGTGACAGGACATGGTGCGAATTCGATGTCGAGCGTCAATCGAACGGCGGACGAAATATTGATGGATCTGTTATTGAACGATCGAGCTAAAATGATGGAGTTTTATATTGTAAAACATGCCGAGCGGGATATCACGCTACACGAAAAGTTACTTTAGAAAGCATCTGAATTGGAGCATTTTTGTTAAAAAGTAAAACCCATTTAAGCGTAATTAGACATTTGAAATGCTTTAGATCAAAAACATTGATTGATTGGACAATTTCAAAGCAGTTGCTTTTGTGAGATCGATCCTCTACATCGGTTGTTAAGTAAAGATCAGTTAGAACGCGGTTGGTTTCTTGCTTATGCTTTAGCTTGTTATCATCTGATGATCTTGTAAATTAGTTTGAACATCATATAAATTGAGCCAAAAAGCCTAACATGTACACCGTCTCATAAACTTTAAAAAAATGAGACTTGAGCTTTTTAATAAATGTATCTTAAAAAAGTTACCGAAAAAGGGTCTTGCCTACCTAACATTCATATTCATAAATGTTGTACCAAACACAAATAATTTCATATAATTGAGTTGTAAAAATACTAGAACGCTTAAAATAAAAATATATCACAAAACACGTGAATAACAACAAAATCATTCCCCTTTACCAATTCGGTTTTCAATGAGGACCTCCAAAAAAGTCTCATTATCTGCATAAATTCATACTGCATCATAACAATCTCAATCCTTATAGGGATTCGAATCTTCGAATCCGAATCTCAATCCGAGCTTTGCAGTGCTCTTCTTGCAAAAAAACTTCTCACTATAAACAATAAACCAAATAATATTACTACTCAAACCAAGACATCCTTACCCAATCACTATTTAATTCCATCAAATCGAATCGCAATCGAATCCCAATCGAATCCAAATTTAAACCAAATTAAATCTCTATCAAATTGCAATTGAATTCCAATCGAATCCAATCAAATCCTACTTTAATCCCATTCAAATCCTAATCAAATCTCAATCGAATCCTAGTTAAATCCCAATCGAATCCCAATCTAATCCCAGTCTAATTCTAAACGAATCCCAATCAAATCCCAGTGAAATCGCAACTGAATCGCAACAGGGCAATCTCATTCGAATCATAATCAAATCCTTATTGATACCCAATCAAATTCAAATACGTGATTTCTGAATTATTACGTGAATCTTTCTATAAGTTGGATCTTCGAATGTCTCCGAGTCCGGCATCTCCTAACACTAAAACAAACTATACTGCGGTAAAATGTGCTTTTGATCCGATCACTGCTATACCATCAAAAGTACAAGTTAAGCATACGCATTCAAACCTTATTATACGACACTGTCGTAAGACCTGTTGTTCTATATCCAACACTCCTTCTTGGCAGATTGCACAGCGGCACGTAAGAAGAAAGACCAAGTTCTATAAAACAAATACTAAATTAAGTTTAATTTTTTTTGTTAATTTTTTTTAAGTTAAAGCGACTAACTATTACTTCAAATAGTTACTAAAAAAGATTTGGTTTTTTTCGGAAAATTTCCCCCACGCACTATCTCACAATCAAAAGTTCATAATTCAAATATTTCCGGGAAAATGCAAATTAATGCAAAATATCTAAGTAAGTAAGTACTCCGTACGCCACATATTTGTTCCACAACAGGTTCGTCCGGTGTAAGCCAACAATTGATTTGCATATCATCACACACCGAATGGTGGTATATCACGTTCCGGGCAAACCCGAAAATATCACATTGACCAATCAAACCCCGAATCCATTCGCTGTTTGTGTGTGTGTGTTGGTTGGAATTCTCCACATTCCGTGCTAGTGCAGCGTAATTACCAATTAGATAGCGTAAACTGTTCCCTTTCCAGTGTGTGATAATTGCCAATCGACACCCTATAATCACCGTCCTTGTAAACGCTGCTAAATGGTTTCGTTTCGATTTATTCAATTACACTTTGCCCCACGAAAACGGTACAGCATCTGGCCGCACGCGGTAGATTGTGGCCGGGCACGAATTCCGCTTTCGAAGTCGAACGAATTCTTGTTTGCCCAACGGGAAAGATCGATTCCATCCAACCGATCATCAACCAAATTCAAGACACCGTAATTACCATACCCGGGCCCGGCTCTCCAGCGCGAATGTGTGTGTGTATGTCCGCTTTGTCCGTTTTCCCATGTCCAAAATTGTGCTGAGCTCCGTCGGGCCCAACAGACAAGTGGTCTGCGAAAAAAAAAATCAACCAATGCCGCATATTAACACGCTCGTCAGTTGCCGTACGCGTTCGGTCTGGTACACCCGCACCGCAATCAAACCACAAATATCATCTTTAATAACAACCTTTCCGAAAGCGTCTGATCGACACCACCGGCTGGGGTGATCGTTTTGTTGGTGCGATGTTTATGGGTACGCGTACGCTGCATCCCATCGCTTTGTGTCCCGGGGAAGTGTTTGGGAAGAATTCTCGCCCTGCCCATGCGTATACCGTTCCGAAGCGTGTTTGCATCAACCATACAGCAAACTCCATCAGTATCGCCCCCCCCAAAAAACGATGAGGCGCGTTTGGCTCGTCTGTCGACTCCGAATTTCAAAATCCTGAAAGTGATTGGTCATTAAAGCTTGATCGGGAATTGACGGCGGGGAGTAACCGGGCACAAGATGCCCCATGCACACATGCCCGAGGAAGATGTAAACGTTTTGAAGGATTAGATGATCCCGATCGATGGCGAAGGCGGCTGGAAGGAAGCAACGCAATTTCAACTCCTTCGCAATCCATTTTCGTTCCACCTTTTTGGTTCATTCCTTAAAAAAAAGACAGGGTTTGAGAACGAGAATGTTTCGCAATTCTACGACGATGATCATGTTTCATTCGCATGACGAGCGACCGGAGAATCTGAGAGATGATTTTGGCGCACGAGAAAGATCCAAATTCCATTCCAATCCATCTCGATTCTGCAAACGCCCGACGATTGCTTTAGTTGGGGAGCAGTAAAAATTTTAATGCTGAATACAGCTCCCTGGTACCTCAGGAAATTATATTAAGAGTTTCGTAGCTTTTAGGCCGATGAACTTGGGCACTGGGCACAGTTGAAGTGTAAATGTGGTGCAATAAAACACAAACCCATTTTTACTATCTTCACAGCTATTCTCGCTCCCGTCAGCAAGTGCCAACAGCGACGTTTACCAAAAGCTTCGCCTCAGCGTGGCAGATGTCCAGCCCGGTTGCTGCGGTACGACGATTATGACGGACCGTCCGACCGGCCGAGATTGTGTCAAACGGTGAGCCGAGAAAAAGGATGGATGGTCAATACATAAAACGCCCTCTCGGGCAAGTCGCAACGCAGCATCGTGGTGTGCGTGGAGTGGATGCGGATTGAAGAGGTTAAGTACACCGAAGGTGTTTTCAATCGACCTCCTACGGGCCCGTCGGCGCCATAAACCCAAAGTTCGGAGGGAATAGAGCACGGTTTTGTGCACTTTGCGTCGTCATGGTCGGTTGTCGGTGTAGCTTAAAGCAAAAAAAAATTAACCCGGTACCTCTCCCAGGCACAGACTGTCCGATGCCCCGATAAAAGGTACACCGAACATTGAACGGCACCCGGCATCAGCCGCCAAACCTATATGGACACTTCACACTTGCGTCGGTCGACACCTGAGCAAAGGTTGTATTCCCGACAGGACCGGTACCGGCGATAGTGTTCAGAATCTTCACTGCGATGCTGCCGGTAAGATCACGGAGGTTCAGAACTAGACCTCGTACGTCCGTTTCTTGATGATTGCACCCGTGACATCACACATTTATTTTTCTCGACTCGACTGTTGAACACCTGCACCTTCAGCCAGCAAGAGCAGGAACGACGTTCTAGGTAACCGGGAACTCATTGACTCGATGACTGACAGGATGTGCGTAGATCGGGTTAAAATTAGATTCAACAAAACACAACCCAGCCGAACAACGTGCTGTTCAAGTCACGTGTGCTTGAGAAGTGTTATTTTAAGTGATATTTTATTGGTCTAAGATTTCCCCTAAAGTGTCCCCTAATCTTGCCAGATTGTTGAATTGAGCAACCCATTGTCGATTGGCGGAAGCCATACTTCATGCGAGAAAGATTCGCCAGTGCTTTACGCCTAATGAAATGTGATCAAATACGTGCTGCTGCTGCTTCGTCCGTCATTCTCAATATGTCTGTACGACATTTCGCTAATTAGCATGTTCCTCGGCCCAACGCACCAGTCTCATTGAACAGGAGCAATTTGTAACACTCTTCTTAATTATACTTGACCGCCGCCGTATCGAGTTTCACCTGTCCCAGTGTCATGTGTGTGCGTGTGTGTGTGCCATGGTTTTGTTGGCGTTGTCGGTTTGTCATATGTTGGGATGCTGTGTTGTGTGTCCACATCCTAATTTTATCGCCCATCATCGCCCAAAAAGTCCTTCAGTGGGGAACGAAGATTTCGGGAAGGCCCCACGAAACCACGAAAATAGCACACACAGAAATGCGAGACACTGACGTCGCCTGTGCGGTTAGAGATGGGAGGTTTTTTGGGGAATGGATGCCGGAAATAAGCACACAACGGGCAAGTCGCTCTCCACACCTCGACAACCGGCCTTTTGGGCCACTTTTGAGCACACATTCTTGCGAAGCATAAGTTCGGCCAAGACGTACACTGTCTTGCTTGCTGCCGCACTCGTGTGACTTCGACACGTACAAGTGACAAAACTGACACGTTCTTGCGTGCCAGATGGAAAAAGTGGACGCATTTCGAAGCGATGGGCGGGCAGGGCCGCCCAGCAAGGTATGGTTGCAACAGACGTCGAAGTTTGGAGTTGTCGTCTAATTCGAGACGCGTTCCGGCAGATTCTCCGCCGATGCGCGCGCTGCGGTGGCAACAGTTCGAGTTCGAGGGGGAAACGTGTGAATCGAAGATATTTCATACCAATTATCTTCACCAGCCATCGGCCGAAGAAGCATTGTGTGTTTGCTCTGGATCTCGTGGTTCATTCGAGCTCCGGTTTGTCATTCCATATTCAGTTTTTGTTTTGCGCTACTTGGGCCCCGCAAAGCTCATTGCGGTATCGCATGCTGTCGATCGCGGCCCTGTCAACTGGTGGGCTTTTGTGGCCGAAAATCGTGCTGGTACAGCTGCGACCAACGCACCAGCCCGCTGATTGAAGTAGAACTCATTTTGACTTTTATGTAGGTTTGCACTTTTTTTCGAGTGGCTTGCTCTTTCTTGGCGTTTTTGGCTGACCAGCTACATCTTTTCCTCGGTTAGGTGGAATCTTCCTCATTCCGAGGTAAGCCAAAGCGAGCGAGCGACCAGGCGTGAACGCACCATTTTCGTCGCCGAAACGTCACATTCCGGAACGTATTTGAACGGTGTTAAAATGCGACCGGAACGTGTGAAACAAAAACGCCAACCTGCGCGCACCAGCGCACTACATAAGCATCGTTTCGGTCAGGAAGAGAGTCCTGAAAAATCACAGATCGCGCAATCGAACAGCTTTCAGTGCTCAGCGGTCAGGCTCGGTGAGACGTGCAGCAGACGAAGAAAAAAGGACATTTCGATCGAGATCATAGCCGGTGGACGCTGTTGCTGCATTCGATGCATTTGTCGATCGTGCTTTATAAAATTGTTCACATTGTTTGCGTTTGGCCTGGCTGAAGGTGTTGCAAAAAGATTGTTCAGAATGTGCGGTATGCAGCAGGGATGAGAGTATGAGTAGGAAGATGGCTGCGTCGGGAATATTGTTCTTGAATGCTTATCGACAGTTTTGATGCACGGCGAGCACAGTTTTGAAGGTCAATTGTGACAATTGTCAAGCATTTGGGAAAAACAATCTTTTTGACACACTTTGTTGTAGTCTTAATAAAGAAAGCCCATTATGACTAGCTGATGTGAAAGCATTCAAATGTGACAGACTATGAGTGTGAGTATTGGATGCATTGGGAATTAATTAATGCAATTCTGACACTGTGGGTTGAATTTAAATTTTGTCCCAACGAAGAATAGGCTGAGTAATGAGTCATATCGTACGTGGCACACCTAGATGAAGTCATCGTCAGATCCAACAGATTGAGAGCGCCCAGATGCATCCTTACCCTGCATCGATCCATGAGACCATGAGAGATCAGTCCTCCGTCGAATCTATTTGTTCCATTCCGTCCGAAATCGGCGTAAATCCGAGCATCCGACTGCAGCTGTTAAACGTTGTTTGAACTAGTACATCTAGTGGCGTGCTCTTCCCGATAAGTAGTAAATGATTGTTGCTGTTGGAGGTGTTAACTGAGAATAGCACAGCTCAGCCGTTTGTGTTTAGAACCATGTGGAGACACGCCTGCCCGACGCGATCCGGTGCAGATCGCACGGAAAACGGAAACAATTTTCACGGAAGCAATAAACGCGCTGTTTATGAAGCGGTTCGCCCGATTGCTGACAGCCAGTCAACACTCATCAAATGAATGCCGCGGATGGTAGGAAAGATAAATACTGCCCGGGGACGGGATTCCTGGTGCCTGACTTTCCGTATGGCAGGTTGAAAGCAATCGAACACTTTTACGATGCACGCAGCTCTCGGCACTCGGTACGAACGTCTTGCGGGCAGGTTCGAGCAGACCGAACGTTGGAAGATGGGTGCGACAGCGACTGCCACGACAAAGCAGATCAATTCGACCCCGAAATGGCCGGTTAATGCACGCATGTATGAACATGTGTTTTTCATAAAGGATATTAAGCCATAAAAAGAGCCGGTTCCGTTCGGCGTAGGTTTGCCCAGTGCAAGTTCCTGCCTAGCTTTTTTTCTTCCCCTTTCGCTCACGCTTCCTAGCACATCGAAAGGAATCGTTTCATGTAAGGAGTCATATTTTTGGCCATTTTGTTTTCCCTAAACGAGATTGAGCACCGTGCTGCGCAATGTGTTGGCAATGTGTTGTGAGTTCTGCAACGGGTTTGCCGTTTTCGGTGCATACGGAAGTTTCTATTTATTTGCCCTGCGGTAGCTGTGAATCGAAGAGTGAAGAGTTTGCTTTGCTTTTCCATTCCAGGAGCCTAGTAGCGGTGGCAGGGCCGTTTGCTAAGGGTTTATGCGCTCTTCTTGGAAACGGATCGAGGAAACCAAGAACACACACATGTGGTCGGAGCTTCTTTGCCGATCAAATATTGGACGACTTTGTATGCGCTACAGATGCATTTTTGGGGTAGAATTACACGGCGTTGTTTAAACACAGTGTTACACAAGTGTTTGGTTAGATATGCTGGTAGCATTTGTGAGTCAATAAGAATGTCTCATAAAAATTACGTTTTGAAATACACACACATTCTTCGATTAAACACCTGCACTGGACTCGATCTGCCGTTAGGCTGTAGGTGCGCAGGTAAGCAATGGAATTTGCATACGTCATCAAGTAGTATTCTCCTACGTGACGCAAGATCTTCAATCGCCTTACCCGATTGAAATCTCTAGAGTTTTGTCAACTTGTTTCAATCGTGTGACTCACTATCACGCAGAAACGGGATTTACTCCACTGAATGGGGACTTTCCCTGTGAGTCGCTACAATCTCGGCAAGATTTGTGTCAGAGAGTAGCCCTGCCCTGATGATAGGCTTAATCTTCCAACTTTCTTCTGGACTGGAATCAAATTATGATAAATTTTGTTGTTTTCAACTGGAACGGTCAGATTGTATATCATGCTTAAATTGAGCTTTTAACTGGGGATTAATTGCTTACTCACATTGAACCTTGGGGCGTTCCGGTGGCCGAGGCAAAAGCGGCGCCGGTCTTCACACGACAGGATCGGGGTTCAAACCCCATCCCATTAAGAACATCACGGAATATGAAAACTGATCATGTTTTCTTATTACTCTCAGAAATCTAGTACCCTTATTGTTCTGGAACGCACTGTACAAGAACTAATGCTATAGACGATGGAAGCAAGACAACTTTGACATTATTTGTAGCTATCTCTTTTTTATTCTTCTATTTTTGGAAAACTTGAAAAATTTACAAGCATTAGTATGATGTGAATTATTTCAAACTAAAAAAGGAAACGAAGCTTAACTATGGTATCCTTCTGGTTAACTCAACTTGCATATTCTTAGCCCGAAATCATATGGTCGATGTACCAAAGTGGAAATGCAACAATGTTTGTATAATTTTCTTTGCCTCCCAGCGCCCGCATCCCACCGATGCCGTGCCGTGCCCTCACATGTGCCAGCTGTTCACACTCTCGCTCTCTTTCCAAGTGTCCATCATTAGGATCCTGCCACTTCCCATCAACAGTTTCACCGAATCGGCCGTCTGCTAAGCCACCCCGTCGGCTTTTGCTTGCATGTCGGACGAGGAAATTGGCCGTTCGGGAAGCGGGAACGGTAAAAGGCTGACGCATTCGCATCCGTTTCCTTCTATGATTTGTTGAACAACAGCGCACATCACCCAAACACCCCAAACAAGTCGATCGTCCGAGCCATGGTTAATGCTCGAACGGCAATCGGCGAAGGTTCGTCTGTATTTTTACTTCCGAAACGTGGCAATACTTTAGATGAGCCATTTTTGCCTGTGTTGCTTCACTTCGGGCGTTCTGCGACGTTCGGTCAACACATGTGGCCATGCGGTGAGAGTTTATGAGTTTCTGCATGAGTACCGTTTGTGTTTGGTTTGCATACGAACAAGGCAAGGGATTGAAGGTGGTACAGAATCTGGGTGTTGCAAGGAACGGACCAGCAATGTAAACCGGTTAGTATGAACGGTTTTGGCGCATCTAGGTACAGGAGAACACATGTAGAACACATTACGCAAAAAGCGTTGGTGAGGTCTTGTGAGTGTCCTTTCGGAGCCTTGTTTGAGGTGGTTTAGTCAAGCAAACATATTGCAAAGACAAGGCAAAGATGTGTTGATCACTCTAACAACATTGTTCTGTCAAGCAGGACGATATTTATGGCCTTAGTTATTTTCCATGAAGCTGGACCACAAACCCTATTACATTGCACAGCTTTCCAACCAATACTATCTTTACGCTTTTCCCGGCCACGTTTCTGCACTGATTACGAGTGTGAAATCAGGAAAAATTTTAAGGTCCGCAGAATATATCGTTTATTTATAGAGGCTCGAAGTCTCGGAGACCTCATTCGCCTCTTGCGAAAGGTCTGCAGAAGCTTTCCGTACTCAAACATAAGACACAGCGAAGCATTATGCCTATCAATATGTTCAAACAGTGTAGTTCACGTTTCGGAACACTCGCCAGACGTTTGTTTGCCGTCTGGCCGAGATAGCGTGACAAATAATTGCAGAACGCAAATTTTGGTTCCGTTTTTGGGCAATTGTCGCACGAAGGTGTTAACCAATCTCAGAGACGCGCGATGGAAAAATACCGGAGCTTGGATTAAGGAATTTTCCACAGCATTAGCAATGTTGGGGGAAGTGTTTATCTGTTTGCTTAGTTGGGAACAAACGTTCGTTTGGCGCGATCAGCGGCTGACCACGCAAAGTAGACGTTAGTGAATGAGGCTTATATCGTCTGTAGTTTCCGATAACAAGGGTCACGCTTGGGATCTTAGCCCAATCGATCACAACACGAACGCAAACATCGGTTCTGTCAACAACGGTCCTGTCTAAAAATAGTCTCCGTTCATGTCCTATTTTTAACGTTGGAATATTTTCGGCCCCCAGGTGCTAATCGCACGAGCGAACTATGTGTGCCATTCAAAAGGAGCCGTTCACGTTTTTTTCCCTTGTGCGTGCTTATGTGATTAATTGTTGATTTATTGTGAACCGCGTTTCAGTCTTCAACACTGTCAATTCACGTATTGAATTTAACAATCACAAGACCGTGCTGCACACACAGCGTTCCGTACGTTAACACACACATGCACTCATCTCCTCACGCACCGTGAGTCAACGCATCGCAACGCCAACGTCCGCACGTGTAGACATTAGGTGGAAGCGGCGAAAAGGAAGCGGACAGCATAAAAATTATGTTCTCTCACACCCCTTGCTGTGCATGCTGATGGCGCTCTGCTGCACCTGAGCTGCTGTGCCGGTCCGCCGGCGAGACAAGGGGGAGAGTTTTTCCCGAACCGGCGAATGTGCGGCCACAAACAAAGTAGCAAGTGCAGGCAAGCGTCGAGTACGAATGAGCGAGCTAAGGACGTGCGAATGCACCCGGCAAGTGCAAGTGAACTCTCCGAATCGAGCCGGGGAGAGCGAGAGAGAGCGAGAACTGTTGTTGCGTTAAGAGAGCCGCAGCGGTGCTGTGAGTAATCGGTTTCTCTCTTGCAGGGTTGGTAGGATCATCATCAAACTAGGGAGGATTTTTTGTGCGTAAAATTTTATCTATCCAGCTACGGGTAAAATCAAGTCACCGAAAGCCAGAAATGGCAGGTTGACACTTTTTGAGGTTGTAGTGCCAAAGAAGAAAATTGTGTTTCCGTTTTAGGTTTCTGAACATATATCACAACCTTAAATAATTCTTTCTCTGCATTTTCAACATAAACTAATATTATCTATATGCTGAAATCTGCTTCTTCTTCTTTTTCTTCTTAGCCTAAAGACCTCACTATGGGAGAGTTTGGATGAGATTAGAAACGCGAACCTGCAGTTTCCCGGCAAGACCAGCACTACTGTCACCACTACCACCAGGCCTCCCAGACGGAAAAATGTAGCACATATTATATTTTTATAGCAAGTACTAAAAACAAACAATAAAAAATAAACAATTAAATAATGTCAAAAGATTTTTCGTTGTATAGAGCATATAGAATATAAAAACAAAGCAATGTTGAAATGGCATAATACTTATCATCATATGTTTACGCTCTAGAGCCTCGAGAAATGGTCTTGGCTTGCCATTAATGGCTTGCTTTATATCATCAAACGCGTAGCTGGATATCCATTCCTTCGCATGAAGAGACGATTTTGCCAGGATTCGAGCTGTCGAGAGAAAATCCGCAATCAACGCTTATATCATTCTCGTGTCTTATTAATTATATAAATCTCTTTAAGTACTGAATAAATGACACATAACTTCAACAACGTACCATATTAATTTTATATTGTGCTTATTGCGTCCTGTAATATTAATTAATATTATAGTACTGAATAATAGATTGTACCTGGTAATATTGATAAATTAAGCAAAAAAATATAAAAAAATGTGAATACGCGCCAATCCACTATGGTTGGCCATGCGAACCCTGCACTTGAAAATATCCCGCAGCATCTCAACGCTAGCTCGTACCCATTCACAATGTTGTTGATGTTGCAGTTCAATTTATGCTTTCGTGTCGGCCGGTCGCAAGCGCAGGAACGTGCTTGGTCGCTAACGATTTAGAGAAAGATAGTACGCGATAGTTCGTCCGTGGGTCATGTGAGAATCGTTCTGATCGTGAGTTGTACTTAGGAGTATTTAGCTGTTTAGTGGAAAAAGAACACCGGAACAGCACTTCCCATCGAAAAACGGAAACGTACGAAACAAGTTACGGATGTGCACGAACCGCAGATATTGTGTACGCTAGTCGTCGTTATTTCTGTGAATGTATCTTCGTGAAGTTATTCGTTATTTGAACGCAGAAACGAAAAGAGTTGAGTGTTAAGTGTGCATTTCCTGCTGACGATCAACATTACCCATCGCCGATCGTCTTTCGAACGGATATAAAGGATAGTTAGTGTGAGCGGAACATCACGAAACGGTGAAAGGATATCTGCCATTAGCAACACAAACCTCTCGTGCCTTTTTATGGGCAAAAGCGTAAAACAACCCGTATAAAGTGTTTGCTACTCTGAATCATCCCTCATGCTGTAAGAACGTGCCGGTGCGTTTCTTACTTGACTTACTTTGTGAGTGCGGGAGTGCATTGTGGAAGATTTTGTCGACCGCTCATACTTCCGGTAGGAATTGGGCAAAAGCAAAAAATCGGTGCAAAAGTAGTTGTTGGTGATCCATGGTGACTTGCCTTACGTTTTATGGGCATCAAACCTGTTCCCTCTCCGGGTATGTGTGTGTGTATGTTTGTGAATATGTGAGCCGGAGTTTTTGAGCGGGAAGGAAGAAGAATAAGCGATACAGCTCAGCCAAGGGAAGAAGGAGAAGAGATAAAAATAAAGCAGGCGATAAGCAAACAACGACAGATAGCTAGCTAAGGAAAAATCTAACGACGTCAACGGAACCAACATCGACGCTATCGCGCTGCTCAAGTGCTGTGACATAAGGGAATTGACGGGGATCGTTTGAAGGCGAAAAAAAAGCATCGCACCAGCTACGAGGGCGGGATAGATAGTGAAGGAACCAAGCCACGGGAAAGGGGAAGTTTTCGCAGCAAGAGCAACGGCGGTGCAACATAGTTGCACGGAAGAAGTGACCATCAGTAGGTGGCACAGAACAGTCAAGGGCAGCTGCCATAGCCAGGCGAGCGCGGTGAAACTTCTTACGCTTCAAATGTGGTCCGACGCGATGAGCACCTTGGCGAAGATGTATCCAAAGTTAAGTGCAGTCGAACTGTCAGCGATCCTTATGAAAGGTAAGTTGGAAGATCATCGATCTTGAAGCTGGAAATCAACTAACGGGAAGAGTATTCTATTCTTTGCTTGGATGGTGGTGGCTTCAATGTCCACCTCTCGTTTTGGGGCAGAGCGACAACGCAATGGGTGCCTTTATTTATCTGTGGCCGGATTGAGCGGAAGCAATTAAACGCCTGCTCACGACAGCTGCCACAAGTTTCACTCATCTTGCGCTCCTTTTCCCCGGCGTCAAATTCTACACTGAGAGCGAGAGAGAGATTCATTTGAGGGAGTCATCAGAGGGAGGACATAAGTAACCAATGTCCTACACCCCATTCACAGTTCCCGCCCCCTGATGGTTAGTAATTGCCACCCTAAAGGCAGCGTTGGAGACGGCGCAGCACTGGCTACTGGCGGGAGAACCGAGCTGTACGTTGTAATTATGTCATTTATTAGTGGCGCCTTTTGCGCTCGGAGATTTTAATTGGAGAACCACATTCGCCCGCAACTCCAGTGAAATTGAACGGTGGCGGGTGTGAGTGCTCGTTGCGTTGGGAAGGAAGGAAGGATTAGGGCAGACGCAGTACTTTGGAATGTTGGAAAAGTGCGGCTCGCGTGTGTCCACACCTCACGCAGGCTCATTCATAAATCACTCAATCCGCGCAAATCGCTTGCAGCTGGACCGAAGTTTGCCTCGTCCGACAATTGATGGCGACGAAGGAAGCTACCGGTCTCCCCGGAGTACACACTGGGAAGCGCGAACGCGCAACCTATACGTGTCTGTGGTGATGGAGAAGAAATCTGTTCATCAAGATGACAAGCGAGTGTATGACATTTGATGATCATGCGCCAGCACGATCGTGGACGTGGCGGTTGCATTTAATTAGAGTCGGTAGAAGCTGCCCGATGCCCGGTGCCCTAAGCTGAAGGTGTTAGTGTCGGCTGTCTAAGCCGACAGGACAACACCGGATGCGTACATCAAAGAGTAATTAGTTTTGCAGTAACATTGGGAAGGGTTGCTGTTTATCAACCCTTTTGGCAATTGTGCTTTGGGTGAGAGTGCGTGTGTGGGTCTCGTGTAATTAGTAATGTGGCAATACTGTTCTCCGTACAGACGCCCCTAGTTGCGTGAGGGTACATCCATCCCCAAAAGTGTGTTTATATATATCTATAGACCGGATGTTGGCGGCTGCACTGCGCGCGTAATTAATTTGGTTTGCGTCCGCCGATTCCGAGAACGAATCCCATCAAGAACACATCCTGATTTGATGCTTTGTGTGTATATGCTTTTTATCCTTCCGAGTTAGCCGCCCGCCGCATGGGGATGACCCTCGGAACCGTTCTGATCGAAACGATTTAGCTGGAGATGATGGAAAGCTGGGCGATGGGTAGGGCAGTATTCTTGGAAGGTGCAACACCAGTCGCAGTTGACTAGAAACGCCATTCTTATGAATGGGTGGCACACATCAGACAGTGCTGAACGTGTGTGTGTGTGTGTTAGTGTGCAAATCCGAGACGACGGTATATAATTAGAGACCCGGGGGTTACGTCCCGAAATATGGGCCGGTCGGCAAAGGGCGGCTTATGATCTAGACCGCGGACACACAGATGTGAAATGGAGAGTGCCAAAATGGAACTGCTAATAAGAAGCAGAGAGCGTGGATCGGGTGTCTTGAGTTTTTATACTGAAAACGTTGCAGTTAGGAGCTATAAATGAAATTATGGGTTGGTTGCTGTTTTGAAGCATCCTTCCACAGAACTCGGGAGAATGGGAATGGCTCATCCAAGATGAATGGTATGTCTCGGTGGGATGATCGTTCTGGACAAGCATCGAAATAAGGAAATACACTTTTTCTCACGCCCAGTTAAACGAAGTTTTTAAGCATATAACGAACCGTAAAGGTACGGGCATTAGGGCTGCGCTAATTTGTGTGCACATATAAGTCATTTCGGTGGTTTGTTTACCCAAGATCTATGTAAGTTAACGACACGAAGTTTCCGATGGTTCCTAAAAATATCCTCAAGGTGTTCGATTTCGTGGAACTGTCGCCTGCAATGTTAAATCACACAATAACCAGTCTACGTGTAGCGAGCTTATATTGCGACCCGACGGCTGTTTAATTCCATCGATGCCGTCGATGTCGATGTAACCATTTCAGACGCACATACACAAAAAAAAACACCTCCCGTTGTCACACTACCCATGCGTCCGTAAGTGACCTTCTATGCACACGTGCTTCATCCGCTCGATCCCGTCCAGATGTTCAAACAACGCTGGTTCGCTTATCATTTGTTTGCACATTTCCCAGCACTGAGCCACTTCGTCGGAACACTCTCCTTCTCGCCGTTCGCAATGCCCCTAGGGGAGCGCGCGCGCTGGACGGACTGGACTACGATTCGCACACGATAATCCCTCCTTTGCATGGAGAGTATGCGATGGACGGGAACCGGCGGTTGTCATCGTCGCCATCTGGACGTGAGATGGATGAGTTGCTGTTCGCCCATCCGGGTGGGATTCTAATTCCCGAGACAAAGCGTACGCGTTGTGTGTTACGCTGCGAGATGGCATCCGGTGCGATCTTTTCTGGAAGTTGGAGCACAACGGCGAATCAACAAGAAAAAATCCAAAGCAGAAAACGATACATATCAATAGCGCGACTGACGTCACGCTGGAAGTGGTTTTCTAAGTAGTCGAATGGATGGAATGTAATGCTTGATCGGAATAAGCTCAGGGGTGATGAAGCTTTGACCTAGTGTTCCGATAACAAGTAAGACATTGTGGCTGTTTTGGATGATTCTGATGAGAAGCCTTATTTGGGTTTGGCTTAGTTGTCTAAATAATTAACTACTCACTTAATCCATGGTGGATGACAGCTCTTCACTGTTGAAAGTAGAAGCTAACCAAGAATGTGGAGCAAGTCCCAAAGAATGTCGTTCTGCATCATAAGATCAGTCTTCCGACGGAGGATGAAAGATCGCGTCTCAATACGCCAGGGCGCCAACGCTGACCCAAGCTGTTGCTCCTCCAGAGCCGGTGTATAAATCAAAAACGATTATCTAAACCTGGGTTAGGTAATAGCGTTCGGCATGTTTGCCTCTGTCAGAGGGCAAACCTTAACGAATCAAAAGATTTTGGCCACATACTTTCCTTTCCAATCCGGAGGCCGTGCGGGTGTAGTAACCGTGTCCGGGCTTGTACGATCCACCGTCGACTACAATTTGTCATTATGTCACCAGCAAAGTTTCCTCGAATTGTATAGATCTGGTCACGAGGGATTTATTTGCCCATCCGGACGATGAAGATGTCGCCACTACCGAAAGGAACTTGTCACCGATGGCTTTGTTTATAAACTCTTCAACACGGCACACCCCGGGTGCCCGAGATGTGCCGCGAACAGTTTCGGCGTGGAATTAAATCACATGTTTGATAGTGATCCTTAGTGCGGTCGTGTTAGGGGGGGGGAAAACCGCTTGATGGATCGTCCTCAGGAACGCCATCTGTCAAGTGGGACAACTCTCCGAATGTTCGTAGGTGTAGGGCGGATTTTCCTACTCGATCCACTAGTTTTGACAACGTTGGAATGTCCACCGACAATCGGACACCGAGGGTCGTGTTGTTTGAGTTTTCCGGTGAAAATATTTCTCCCCTCGCGCTACCATCGCTGCTCCATGCACCCTGCGCTGGACCCAGCGCTGTGACAGGAGCGTCTTAGAGAATGAGAGATTTTATTGCCGCGTTTGTTCGTGCACCGAAATGTTTTCGAACGCCAAAGTCACATGAGTGGGAGAAAATGGCCCCCATACCGAAGCAGTCTATCCATCTTTCGTAGAAATGTTTTGATAGTCTTACCAGCCTGAATGGTATTCCTCCCGAATGAAAGCATTCACCTCTGCAGCCGGCAGCCGGCGCTCAAGATGGATGATAAATAAGTTCATCTAATTTGCTTGCGCCTTACTACAGGAAACCCAACCAACCGACTCGGCGCGAGATTTGAGGTGTGGGGTCGGTCTTGGTTTTCCATTTATACCATTCGATCGTGTCCCGTGCACATGTGCATTTTATGGCTAGAATGTCGTCAGGCGCCGACATAATAATCGCCGACAGAGACCAGAACGGTTCCGTCACAGGAACAGATGCGTAAAGTGTTTGTTAACGAAACCTCGTAAGCCGTGGTGCGGTGCGCAGGTGGCACAATTCTATACGCGGACATAATTTATGGTGTGTCGCGGCGTGAGTGTTTGCAAGACGTTCCGGTTCGTCTTCTTTTACCAGCGCGAGGGTTAATTAGAATATGGCCTGAAGGGGACTGAGATTCGCTCACGAAATCTTCTTCTCTCGTTGGCCGTTGGAGTAAAGGTGGAGCGAATGTCGTCTGTAAGATTGTTCGTTGTGGAAAACGGGCCACTGATTACCTTCGAAGCTATTAAAACCTTTACGACTCCATTATGGATCATGGGTTTGGTTTTGCAAAAACGCTAGCAAAAGGGTTTGCAGCGAAAACCGAAACGCTGCATGTTTTTTACGATCGACCCTAAATCTTCTCTGAAGCAGGATGATTATTTGATTCGCCAGTAAATGTTATATCTCCCACAGCTACCACGCGTGTACCCATTTTCCATTTACTGTGGTTAATTGTTTGTTCCACATCGTTTGTCCGTGTTAAATTAGACGGAAGTGGTGAAGGTGTTCTATTTGCGAGATACTCGTTGCAGGGATTTGAGTAAAAATCGATAAAGTGTTTGAAGATAGGTGAGGTTGTCTGGGTGAGAAGTTTTCCAGATGTGATGCTCATGAGATCATTAGAGCACCACATTGTTGCACATGAAAATGGCCTGAATTGAGTCGGTGGAGCAATGTTTGACCGCAGCGAATTAATAACAACTGAAGCAGAGACCGAAATTTACGCCATACTTTAAACCCCAAGCCGGAAGGATGTTGTAAAGGGTCGATTTTTTGTCTGCTCAATGCGATCCATGGCTGAACCAAACTGCATCCTTTTTCGGTGCCGGTTTTAAGGCGCCAATCTTCTCCCCGGGTCGGCAAAACAGTAAGATAAAAGCTAGCGATAGCAGTTTTCGGTAGAATCGTCGAGCGGCGTGGAGCTGCCTAAGGGATGCTTCTTTATTTTCGGTCAGGTTCGACCGTTTCCCCTGGGGAGATCACTACAGGACAACGAAGATGCGTCGCCAAAAGCCACAGAATGCAAAAGGTGAGCAAAATAAGAAGAAAAAAACCGCCAAAACCAGGAGTGTAGACACTTTGCCATTTTCGGGACCACAAGCTGGTCGCGGTCAGCAGTGGTTCAGGTTTTACTGTGCCCTTTTTGTGTCTTCCCCATTTTCGGAAACGGCAGGGTGAAATCGTCGTGTGTGTGTGTGTGTGTGTGTGTGTGCTTTTGGGAGCTTTCGAGTTCCTCTGCAAACTACTCCGGAACGTAATCAATCGCACATATAGATCTGCATTCGAATGAGTGTAGCACGGTTCCGCAAATTAAATTTAACCCCTACAATAGTGTGGATACCAGCAGGGAAGGTTCACTGGTGCCAACAAGCAAGCCAAAGCCCAACAGCAGATCTGGATAGATCGGAACAGAACAGAACAGAAGGAAACCCGAAAAAACCCAAGGCGTCTTCAAGACACGGTCCTTCGGCGTCGCATCCTTTCGGTGTCCTGAGGAGCGAACGAACCGGCATCTTCCGAGAAGTAACGGGTCAGCACGAGCAGCGCATCGAAATCGCAATCACGGTTCTGGAAATAGGATTTTAGGGAGGGATATCATCGGTATCGTCGTTTCCTCATCGCTCACGTTTCGTGTGTAAATCGCTCGCCCAGCGTCGGTTGTTGGGAGCGCTGGCTCCACGAAACGACAGCACAGATGGCGCCAGAGCATCGCGACGTAATGTTTCCATCTAGATTCCCTCGTCTCGCACTGCCATCCCTTCCCATAGTGCCCGGTGGAAGGGAACCAGGGAGTAAGCGCACAGTTCAATGTAACGAATGTTGAACCGAAACCTTCCCACCAGTACCGTTTACCCAGCAAATCGTTTGCGTACACATTGGCTGCTGTGCAGCACTCGCTCGGCTCGCCTGTCTCCCCGGTCGCCTGTCAACGGGCAATCTTTTTCCGGCTTGCACTTGCACAGGGTCCGCGAGCCTTCTCCTTCCCGCGGTACCCTGGCCCAACTGCAGTAACATATGGCGTCTCGTGCACGTTCGATGGGATCGATCGGAATGGGAAACGGGGCGTTAAGTTACAATTTATTTTCTCAGTTGCCACACTCCCTTTCCGTGCTGCTCGTTCCCTTTGGCGGTCGGTGCAATGATCCTGCAATCCAATACGCTACCCTCCTTCTGCCTTATTACATCTTTCGCTGCAAACTTCAACGGCTTGCTCTCCGGCACGCAGGAAGCCGATTAAGTAAATATAAATACGCAAACAAATTGGCAGTTTATTTAGCCTACTGGAACTGGAAACTGACCGGCCAGCATAATGGCCAAGAGTGTTATGCGTGCTGATGATACACGGTAGGTAGTGTTTGCCCACTGCTTCGGGCCTCGATTAGCCAAATTTAGTGACCGTGCGCGAATTTGATCTGATCGATGAAAATGCAGCAATATATTGATCGTTTACATCGCTTGCTATAGCGTACGAGCGCGATGATGGGCTCGATGTGCTTTGTTTGACATAATGATCATCCCCTGTTTCGTGCCTGTAGAAGAGGCGCCCCGCTAGCATCACACTCCGAAGCAATAAACAATAACACGCGCAGCTCGGTGGAGAGGCAGAATTCTTTAAGCGAGAGTGGATTAACTTGAATATGCTAAGCGTCCACGGAGAGGCGCCAAACAATCGGAGCCTTGTTTACTGACGACTAAATACTCGGCTCGGCCGTATTTCAACGTCGGGATTTTCTGCCGTCCCATTTGGATGGATCGAGTGCAAGAGAGATGTTGTTAGAATTGAAGCTCGAACATGATGTGTAACGCCACCGGACCACCATTAAAATCGAGCTGGTTCGCTGAAATGGTAAGCGCCTCCCCGGCAAGGGTTTTGGTACACATGGCATCATTGGAGTGCAATTTGCATTGTAAAACAAACACCCCGTACCCCTGTTGCTCGGTAAAGATCGTGCTGGCAGGTTTTGCTACTCTCGTTTGCTTTTGTGTTTCCTTCTCCTGGACGAAACATACCAATCACACACACACTCACACATGAAACCGATTTGAACCGACTCCGAACCATTTCCAATTCCGTTATTGCACATTGCACCGGGCGTACGCAAAAATATACGCTTTACAGCACAACGCACGGTCCGGTCGAGCGAAGGGTGCGCGGAATAAATTACTGTCAATTTATTAACATGATGCAATTTTCACCCGTAATTGCTTGAGACTTGCCGGGCCGGGAACGAGGTCGTGGCGACGTGACCTACTGCGTTTCGGTGCAGATCGCGGTGTTCAAACGGGAAGGATGAACCGCGCCGTAACGTGCGGCGTTATGTGCGTTACGCGATAGTGTGTCGATCGTGTTGATCGATATGCAGTGCTTCCGGGGTTTCCTGCACGACCCATCGGTGTCGCCGCCCTCGAACACCTATTGCATAACGAGGCACGTGCATCGGAGCTGAGCCGGGGAGAGGGAGAGGCTAATTGTGCAAAACAATCAAAGGGATGAAATTGAATATTTACTGATCAAGACAACATCGCAACAGGGGGAGAAAAACATTGTTCGAACGCGAATCGAGAGCGATTTACGAAAGCGCTCATCACTGTTTCTCATCAAATCAAATCGACAACGGTCGGTAAACGTCACACCCCATGATGCTTGTACCATGTTCCGAACGAGAACATGCCAGATGTTCTCGGGGCGTCAAGAGAGTTGGGTACGAATCGTTAGGCAACAACACCGGGATGAGATGGAATGTTCACGCCGTTAGCCCTTTCGTGTAGGTTTGCCATGCTTTTCAAAACCAGACCGAGACAACGCTGACTGAGAGCCCCTTTATGTTCCCGTGACGGAGGGAACTTAGTGGCAGCTAATTAGGAACCGGAAGGAATTAATGGAATCAACTAGCAGAGGACATTCGGATCACAGCGAGATTCAACGGTCGCTGGTCAATACTTCTTCTAGTCTGTTCACTCCTATAGGGACGATGATTGCTGCCCTCGTCGCATCGCCATTTTCTAATTAATAGGAGGTGAAGGGTGGAGAAATGTGTGACAACGAGTGATCTAGTGCTTGGTAATGGATTTGACAGTACCACGAGAAGGAAGCGCCACATAAAAATGGCGTAAAAATGCGACACAAATGGCTTTCCCCGCGTTCTATCAACTCTATCCACGTCTGATGTCCTCGTATAGTATACGCCTTTTTTAATGTTAAATGTATATATTTTTTATATGGTGCTCAGTCTTCGAGTCCTCGGGTGGACCAAAGGACGATGCCGGGTAAAGCAACACATTCTTTCTTTTCATTTCTACCCAGTGTGTTTTTTTGGTTGGCACCAACATCGCTGAGCTGATTTTTTGGTGTGGCAAAATTTTTGAGTTCTCCTTCCGTACTGGCATGGGAAGAAGTTTGAGCGTTGGCTGCATGCGTTTCGGTTTTTAATACAATAACGAACGAGCAGAAAGGTTGCGATGCAAACGTACGAAAGTGTTGATCATTATCTAGACGACGACGACGACCGGAGGATGACGACGACCGAGAATGAATGCAAAATAAGTGCAGTCGCCGGTTTCCAGGCGCTGATTTGGTGCGATGGTGACGAGTGGGCATCCGCGGTTGGGTCCACTGCAACGCGACGGGAAAGCCATTGTAGCAGACGACAACATTCGGCGATTATTTATGAACTCCGAAATCCGACCCGACCCACCGTGCCGCCGGGGCGACGGACGGGAGAAATGGGGCCGGTTTGGGGCAGGGACCGAAGGAACCGCTCGCTTGATTCGGGGGATGAGTTTTTATTTTTCGGTGGGTGTCACGGAATGTTTGGCGAAAAGTGGGCGACTGCAGCATTTGCAGTCATTTTCAAGTTCAGACGCGCCATACACTGGCAAAGTTTTGCAAAAGTTTCGCATTTTGCAGATGCTTTTTTGTGATAATAGGTACTTCGCTCTTCGCCCGCTAGTTCGTTCGGTCGCGAAACCCTGGAACGCCCCCGGTCCTTTTAAGGGAGGGCACGACAACGAAACCATCGAACAGCGTGCATCCAGCGTGTGTCGCCATGGTAACGCCACTGCCAAGCGCCAGATGGTTCGATTGTCTTTTGGCAAACTAATGGCAAGAATAATCCACCACCACACGCCGGCCGGAACGCGAACCGTGCGAGACAATCCCGGCACAATCTGGCGCCGGTCGGTTAGCGCGATATAGAACAATAACTTTTGCCGCAAAATGATACACGGGCGACCGGCGACCGGAGATTTTGGGGGGTTTTTGGGGTGAGCGGAATTTTATATTCCTTGCAGACTGCTCTCCCCGCTGAGGACGTTGCCTTCTAAGGAGTATTCGATGACCACGGTGCAAGGAGGCTGTTGGATGTGTAAGGGAGTGCCGGATTTGTGTATATGAGGATGGACTCTTGCCGTAGACAGAACGGTGGAATCCGGTTGACAGCATGCACGTACAGAAATTATAAACTAAGCGCCACAACCCAGTCCACGAGTTCTTGGCTGACCAGGCAAAGACTGTCGTTGTCGGCTGATGTGTGTGATTTGCTGTAGAGTTGATTATTCTAGTTTACGCAAGAAAGTAACAACGCCACTGCATCATATACATCACATTTGGAATGCTGATAGTAATCCGCGGAGTAGGGCTTTCCGAGATTGTTCATACATCAGATGGCTTCCGACTGGATCGCGTCGGGTCACTACGGAGATTGGCCAGGTGATCCCACCCTGCTTGTTTATATAATGATTAACATTCACAAGTTAATTTACAGCAAACTGCTGTAAAGCCCCACACCGCCGTTCAGCACACACGCGAACCAAAAGCAATGCAATGGAGCAGTGTCAAAGGGCAGACGGAAGGCGAATGCAATTTATTCGCGTACGCTACAAAAGGGATTTACTCCTTTAAGTGGACACCTCCCCGGCGATGATGTGTCATCGTTGCAGTGCCGGGTGGGGGTTTGTATTGTGCCGCGAAGCCTCAAGTGGTCTCTGCGCCGTGAAGCCCGGCCAGCTGTTAATAGCGGTGGCCACACAACAACTCCGTAAACACACAGCGACACGCGGTATGTGTGACAGCCGGTGCTGTTTGTTGTTTAAGCCCGAGGGTAATTTATATGCACTCGTGTAAACGTCGTCCTCCCAAACGCGCAGATTGCAATTTGGACTGTATGCGATACGCGTTCCGATGGCGTTCCCCGTGATGGTGGTGGTGCATGGCGCATTGGTGGCGCTGCGACTGCGCCTCGGCTGTCTCGACCGTGTCTTATTAATAACTTC
The DNA here is from genome assembly GCF_013141755.1 of Anopheles stephensi. NCBI lineage: Eukaryota > Metazoa > Arthropoda > Insecta > Diptera > Culicidae > Anopheles > Anopheles stephensi. Next base: position 47,854,062 of record NC_050203.1, read on the forward strand.
ATCGTGCGACGAGGTGTTGGCGTTGGCTGGCATGACTATCAGATGTGGTTACTGATGAAAATTAATTACTTACACATAATTCAATCGAAGCGGCAGTCCCCCCGGGTTTGCCCTTGCCTCGTCTCGTCTCGCCTCGAATTGTACGTGAACAGGAAGGAAGTGGCCTTTGTGGGAAATCGAAGACTCGGCTCAGTACGGGTACGAGTAATGGAGGCAATGCTTAAAGAATGATGTGTTCAGCGAAAATACAGCTGGTCCGGTATCTTGATGGGTTCTCAAGATTACGAACGAGTTCCCGTACCACCGTTTGATCGTTTGATGATGATGCGTCTGCGGTTTTTATTCAACGAATTTGTCATCAACCGGCCATATGGATCGTTGTTGGTATGCGTGCGTTATGATTGGTTTCGCTTATCTCCGGCCAACGATCTTCACGAGACTGCATTCCTGGCGATCGTTTGGCGTTTGTTGGCTTCGGCCACAAAGAGAGGCGTCTTTTTCTCGCCGATCTACTGTTGTTGGTGGTGGCTTCATTTGCATAAATTTGCGTGACGCCATCTTGCTTCCTCCCATTGTCCCGTTCCTTGCCCGTCGTTCTCGCGCAGGTGAACCGAAACGGATGCTTTGCGCTGTGTTTTGCGTGTGTCGCCGCCGCGAACGATATCGTCGAAATTTCATGCTGTGTCTTTTATGGCGCTTTGGTGCGAATGACAATTTCTAGCTCCATTGACAGCTGTGCGCCTAAAACAATATGCCCTGGCTTGGCTGCGGTGCGGGACGCGAGGTGTTGGAACCGGACGGTTGAAGCGGCCGGCTATAAAGAAAACATAAACAAACATAAATTATACTTAGAAGCTAACGTTGCAGCACCCGGAGCGGACTTCCACCGCTTGACCGCACAGCACAGCCGGACGGCGCTCGCTGTCGCACCGACTTAAAAGACTAATTAGAGATGGGTAGCGCCGGTGATGGTGAAACGCCGTATTGCTTGCGCATTGGCGCTTAACACTCTGGCCTTAACTGTTTGGCGCATCGGATCCGCCTCAGATTAGGACCGAATCGGTCTGGACAAGCTTAAATCTTGGCTAGTTGTTTTTTTTCTTTTGCTGTTCACCATATGACCATGGCGATTTTTCAGAGCTAATCTGTTTAATAGGTGATGGGCTATTTTTTTGGGCTAAACTTTCTAAGATGCTCGTGCGAAAAAAATGTGTCATCAGTTTAATTAATTTTTGGCGCCGTTTGTGGATAGGGGCGCGTGTGTTTGGAAAATGGAAATGGGGGTAAAAGTAAAATCATCCACAATCAAACGGCTGGATACGATCGATAAATCTTACCGCGTGTGTGTGTCTTTAAAAAACGATTCCCACAACGATAACTCTCCGGAAATAATGCTTGCGGATCTGTTTTTGTCACCACCAACAGGCTGTCATAAATTTAGAGTTAAATACCAGAATCCATCGAACACATTTCGTACAACAGTAGCGCTTGGAACCAAGGAATTTGGAAGTGATTACTTTGTCTTGACTCATATTCTGCCCGTTGAATGGTGAAGGTTCGCTAACCTGTACACGTGCTTAATGGCGCAATTATACCCTCCGGACATGAACGAGTTGCTGTGCGGTACCGCGATCGTGAATGGATAAACGGTATTGCTCACAACAACTTCCGGTTGGCTCTTAAAACACTCGGTGTGGTGGTTATTTTTATCGCACCATGGCAGCTCACCTGTGCTATCCCGTTCGCAACGTCCGTTCACATTTGGGAAGTTTGTTTGGATATGAAATGTGGTGCTGTTAGCGAAGAGCTGGTAGCCGAATAAGCACACCTGTGTGAGATGTTCTTAAATAGACACTACTAACCTTGCATTCACAAAGAGATGTTGGTTCAACAAAGTAGCTAAATCTTTCCCTTCTTCTTGTCTATTTTTCTCGCTTTCTCCAGGAGCCGCCATGTCCGCATCGCTCGAACGAGACTCTGGATTCAACTCGGGCAGTTCGGAGCACGAGGATGATCTGAAGTCGTTGGATCAGAGCTCGCGCGATGGATTGATCAGTCCCGAAAACAGTTCCGAAGACTCGGTCCCCGAAGCAAAGCTTGCATCATCAACCGCAATAACGACGCAGGCTTCCTCGTTGGTTAAGAACAAGCGTAAGAGCACGGAACCGCTGCGTGTGGTGGCGGAGACGGAGCTGTTGGCACCGTTGAAGAAGCGCAAACGGTACGACGAAGAACGGCAGCACGCCGAAGATCTACTCCAGCAGCAACACCATCACGAGCAGGATCACGAAGAGCTCGATGCCGCCACCTCACCGGTTTCATCATGCCGCACCGCCACCAGCCCATTTCGTCCCTGGGCGCCTTCATCGATGACACTGGAAGGATCCACTGTGGTTCCCCTTCCAGCACCCTTTGTGCCTCCGTTTCCCAACCCGGCCGATCTGCTTGTGCGTCATCCCGCCGTCACGACATTGCACCGGGCCGTCAGTATCAAACCACTCGAACAGCTGCAACCGTTGGCCCTGGTGGCTAAAAAGAGTGCCTCTTCGTCATCCTCCTCAAAAAATCAATCCCCACGACCAAACCCCCGAGCGTCATCCCGTTCACCACAGCGTACTCCCGACTGGAAGGAGCTGCAGGAGCAACATGGACACCTTCACAGCCATGCACCATCAGGCACTCTATTTGTGCAGCCGCGTGCACCTCCTTCGCTCGATGACACCAACGATTCGATCACGGATCATGAGTCATCGATTCCTTCCGGTGGTGGACATGGCAAGTCTTCCGGTGGTGGTGCCGGTTCGCAAACGCGCAACTACAAAAACATGACGCGCGAAAGGCGAATCGAGGCGAATGCACGCGAGCGAACCCGGGTGCACACGATCTCGGCCGCGTACGAGAAGCTCCGGCGAGCTATACCGGCCTACTCGAACGCACAGAAACTCTCGAAGCTGTCGATCCTGCGTATCGCGTGCTCGTACATCCTAACGCTCAGCCGGATGGCGGGAGAAGATTACAGCGAGGACGGTTCCGAGCCATCGATCGCCGACTGTGTCGAGATGGTGACGAAAACGATCCAAACCGAGGGTAAGATACGCAAGAAGAAGGATGAATGAGAGGAGCCGGTTGCACAGGGCGATCGGTGCTTCGGGGGGATTGAGATGGTTCCAGTGCAAAGCAGTTGGATGTCTCGTCCGGGTTCTGAGCGACATTTAGGTTTGTTATGTGTTTTTGTGTCTGCATTTGTCGGTGCCGTCGGTGCTTTTGAACGGATAGTTCAAACTCTCAGGTCGACGATTCATCGGCGTCAATTCGCGTAAGCGTAGATGGTGTGTCATTGTCTTTCGTTTCACTTTTGTTTTAAACTAAATATTAAACTCGGTACTGATTGTGCATTGACTGATTTGCAAGGAAAAGGAATTCTTAATGCACAGCAAAATAGTTGCGAGATGAACGTGTAAGCGTGTAAACACTGGAGTACAAATGTAGGTTTGAAGTATTGAAACTTCAAGCAAGATCTTTCACAACTACAAAAAAGGTGCCACAATTTTGCTGAAACTCACCAAATGACAATAAATGATTGCAGGGAAAGAAGAGTCAAGAATAGCCAGCAAACAAACAAACAAACGAAAAATACATCAAAACCAAACCAAGCGCATCCTCATGCTTTCGGATGGCAGCCAAACGTAAAAGTGCCATACAATGTAATAACGCGCAAGTGGCAAACACGGTCAACAAGGAGCAGGTCTACAGTGGTGATATCTTGTAGGAGAATAGAGGACACCATTGCCAAACAAAGGTAGGACAGAGCTAGGGTGGCAAACCATGCAACGCACTCACATACAGTTACAGCTGGTTCCGCGTTCCTAGGCGTGTTGTCGTTGGCGAGTCAAAGTCCACTGGACGACAGTATAAGCACGAGGAGTGTCATATTCGTGCTAGTAGCTTAGCGCCAGTCCCGAAAATAAAGTAGTCCATAACGCCTCCCGTTTAGCGTCTCAGTCGTTATTATCACGTTCGAGGTGCAGCAGCATCAACGGTAACTCCCTGAGCCAGGGGGCCCGCGGGAGAAAGTTTTGTTGCGAAAAATCTCGTCCGTACAGTTTTGTTTTCTTAAATAGTTGACGGTTTCCGGCCACTTCACCACCACCAACACAGCCATATTAAGTCGTAAGTGGGTCCGAAGAATGATCCGTGAGTCATGCTGGGTGGCGCTGCATTAAGTCATGCTCGAGTCAAAAGGGCTCGGCCACTATAGGTTAGATTGCTCGCACCGGTTAAATGCAGGCAACAATGGCGACCTAGTTTTTTGTACATACATATTTGCTGATTGTTTTCGAAAAACACAACGCATCGGATTTAGCGGTAACAAAGTGGACATTAAGCATAGCGATGTAAGCGCGTCTTGTTTTGTAATACTTACAAAATCGACTAGGTACCTTAGGAGTGTTAAGGTTAAACTATATACAAATATTGTGATTGAGCGGTACGAGCGATGAGAACAGAACGATGATCTACGAAACAACTACAAGTTTGTGAGATACTGGAAAAAAGGAAAACAAAAAAGGTGACAAAAGAAAAAAAAAGCAAATAAAATATTTTTGTATGAAATAATGAAACGAAGCATGATGTGTGTGCGTGTTTTTCTTTTGCACTGCAGAAATACGATTGATTGATGACAAATGACAAGCGTATAATCCTAATTACCCTGCTCGATTGTTTGAGCAAGGGCCTTTCAAATCAAGCAATCGGTATCTTGGTGGGGTAAATTGACTTTTCGCAAAGAGCTTTCACTCTTTGGGGCATTACGGGTGTCAAAAAAAACTTCTACCATCAATCCGGGGTTGCGGAAAAGATGTCTTAAGTTATATGTTATATACCAATTTATTTGGACAAGTATGGCTATTGTAAAACTTGTTATCTCAAACAAATCTTAACCGTCAGCGCTGGTAGTCTTTTTGAGTGGTACTTTCCTCTCCTTTCTTGGCACTACAACCTTGAAGGTCACGGCCTGGCATTTCTGTCTTTCCATGGCTTGATTTTACCTGTAGTAAGGTAGTCAGCCCTGCGTCGGAGGGGACGCGATCTGGATGGGATTTTAATCCCGGTCCGGTCGCATGAAGACCGTCGCCGCAATCGTTTCGGTCACCGGACCGCCCCAATAGACCAGACCAGCCAGTTTTAAACGATTCTTAGGAAAGTTCTTATGTAAAAGAGTAGAAAGAGTTTTACTAAACAAGGAAACTGTTTTTTTAGGTAACGACATGAATTGTATAACGTGGTGATTGATTACTTGTTATTCGTAGGAATAACACAAACCTTCTTCTTCTTTCACACTACATCATCGAAAGGTCTCGGCCTGCTATTTTTGGCTTCCTTCAGTTGATTTTAACCTCCAGCCGGATAGTCATTTATCGGCTAACTGCTAGCAACAGCCGGGGTTCGATTCCTATTCAGACCGCCTTCCCGTATGAAAGCGCTGACTACTTTACTACGGGTAAAATCAAGTCACAGGAAGCCAGATATGGCAGGCCGAGACCTCTCGAGGTTGTAGAGCCAAGCCAAGTTTCATATTTAACTACGAGTTGAATTAAATCGTTTGAAGCTGAATTGCTTTTGCTTACCCTTGCATAATCGGATCAAAGTCTGAATTCCAGCTGCCTGAGTCCAGCTAGAAATTATCAAGTCATTTACGAACGTTCTCAAAATTGTTTAAAATTGTCATCCGTTGATAATGACACAGATGCGCGAGATGAAGATACGTCTCGGAAAGGAGATGTGGAGTGTTATCGCTCCTTTTTTCCAAGAAACAGGTCAACCAGCTGACAGTTGATAGCTTGAAGAATGACAAATTCGTTATTGATGGCATGATTGTTACAGTGTCAGAAAGGATCTCTCGAGAGCAATGGCACGTTCGAGATGTCTGCGGCTGGTAGATTGAAGTTCCACACTTTTTTCCCAGCCAGTCAACTTACGCTGAGATCTTTCGGCTAATGGTTTCTATGTTTCATCGATCATCAATCGAACGCTACTGATCCAAGGGCGTTAGGGTAGGGTAGATGAAGTGGATGCATTATCGTCGAAGGCTCGTCGTCGTACCGAATGAGAAAGACATCGCGTAAACATTGCAAACAACAAATGTTCACATTCGCAACAGTGCGATAAGCGGAGTAGTGGTGGTTCGGCGTTGTCTATGCTATGCTGCTCGCCGTATCAGTGCCAACCCTTATCGCTGGTGATTTGGAGTGGCTTTGAAAACACCTGTTCGTGCGAGGATTTTTTGTTGCTGTTGCAGTTCATCGGGCTCGTGGCTTCGGTGTTGCATCTCCAAGTGGATTGCACTTGCCGAGCCGAGACGTTTAATATTGTAGTTGGGAAGAGCAGTACACACAAGCGGCGTTAGGTTCTTGTTCTAATTAAATTCCACTGCTCAATGGGAGAGAGAAGTATACCCCGTGGTTGGAATCGATTGACTTGAAGGGTCTTTCCCATCGCAAACCATCTGGCAGCGGCGACACGATGAGCCCTTAATCATCATTGCTTTATCAGACACGCTGAGGGGGGTTTTAGAGACGAGAGAGTGGGCTGTGGTATCAAGAGGTGCAAGCGACTGAAGAAAAAACAAAACATCCACAAACAGCAGCGAGCGAACCAGTTGCCCCAGAGTGAACGGTCGGATATCGCACAGGTGTGATAAGTCGCGTAAACTCTGCCAAGTGTCGATTTTTGGACAGCACGAAGAGAAGCCACACTAAACCTGGGGGGTTGATAAGCAAAGCAAATTAGCCCTGCTGGCCGGCCAGGAGTGAAACACTTGTGTGTTATCGCGTTCGTGCTCGCTGCTCCGAATGTGTTACTGCTCGAGTGCGTATGTCCCTGCGTTCGGCGTGCAGGTGTACTGCCGCGAGTGCAGACATACCGATTCTTCCCGGGGTGCGTATAACCTCCGGAGCATAGTGTTTTTAGTGGAATATTGCTTTTGAAGATAGAAGGCACGATCATTTGCAGCTAGCTAAACTTTGTACGAGCAAACTCCCAGGATGCAGAGCTGGTGGGCAGCATTGTTGCAGTTGTAGGAAACTGTTCACCTGTCGCTCATGAATGTCCGTCCGAGTGCACTGATAGTTTACAGCTTAATGTAATGAGGTGTCCGGTTTACAGCACCACGTTCACGCTCAGGCTCGGGCAGCGTGAAACAGCAATCAAAAATATCTTACGCTAATTGACGAACACATCGTCTCTTGGCAATAGCATTGCCGCCAGACGGTATTGCACAAGAGCTGGTGCAAAGATAAAATCCTTGCATTTTCGCTGACTGACAGCCGTGTCCCAGTATGTACGCCCTGCGAGGTGCCCGAAACCGAAACTAAAGTGAGCCGAAAAACGAGTGCAAATGAAGATGAAACTTGCCCGAAAAGTGCATCTATGTGATTGCACTTAGTGTCGTATGATGATGACGATGGCTAAGGCTTTGTTGACTAGTTTGTTGGCGGGCCGTTTGACATGCAACAGATGATGCTATTTTTCACCACTTGCAATTATGTTCGGGCAGTGGAAATGGGCGCAAAAAATGTCCGCACTGGCACATGGAAGCCGTTGACTCACCTGTTTACAAGACGTTAGTGACTCGCCCGGCACTGTTGCCTTCGAGCTTTGTGTTATGGCCATCGTATCTGTGTTCAGTGTCTTGCTCGAGCACTTTGAATACAAAGTAGTAGCAAGGAGAGTGGAATAAGGATACTCAAGAGGAAGAGGAATTGTTTAGAATGTGATTTATACTATATTTGTAAGACGGTAAAAAAGGTATTTAAAGGAAAAAAGATATTGGATGTACCAAAAAAGGTTAAGATTGGATTAGAAAGGCGGCCGGTCTTAACACGACAGGGCCGGGGTTCATATCCCATCCAGACCGCCTTCCCGTACGTAGGGCTGACTATCCAGATATCCTGAAAATTAAGTCACAGAAAGCCAGAAATGTCTGGCCGTGACCACTCCAGGTTGTAGTGCCAAGGAAGAAGAAGAATAATTATATTTTTATTCCATAGGAACGTCCAGGCTGTATTGTTAGTAACTGCTAATTTCTTGTTAAAAAATGTAAAGAACAGAATTTACTTAGCAGACAGCCATGGTATTGGTGAGATGCAGAAGTCCACGGTAGCATTCACTTTATATCGCAGTCATTTGCCACAATATCCTAGCCATTTTGGTGGACTCTTCTGTCCCAGTGAACTGCCTAAAGGTACTTTGCGGGTTGGGTCGTCCAGTGCTATTTTCATTACAGCGAGTTTAATTCGCTGCACGATGTTTGTACATCGTTCTTCCACACATACTTTACTTACTTACTTATCCGGCGCTGCAACCGCTCCACAGTCTTAGCCTGCTGCAACAATCCTCGATATCACTCACAGCCCAGCGCCTTCGTCTGCCAAACGATTATCACGGCCTTTCTGGCGGACGCATCAACGCCATTACACCATCACAGTTTGGACCAACCACGCCTCCTCTGTCCGTGTGGACGGCCTAAAAGGACTTTACGGGCTGTGTCGTCCGGTGTCATTCTCATGACGTGACCAGCCCACCGGAGCCTGGCTAGTCTAATTCGCTGCAAGATGGTGAGATCATCGTACAGCTCGTAGAGCTCGTCATTGTTGCGGCTCCTCCATTGTCCTTCCACACATACGGCCAAAAATCCTTCTGAGTATCTTACAGTCCAATGAGGCTAAGATAAATTCGTTGGTTCTGGATAGAGGCTTAGATATCTCTGAGGAAGCTTCAAGAAGGATTATAAATGTTCAATTAAGTCCCAGCTTCGTCAGTCACTACATTTATGTTGAATAGAGAAGATTTCTCACACCGTAGTATGACCGGTAGGCGGTTCGACATCCTTGCGCGTATCTCAACATCATAAACGACAAACGTAGTTCAAGATTGAAAAAATGAGAACAAATTCTTCGTCTTCTTCTTCTTCCTTGGCACTACAAACTTGAGAGGTCTTGGCCTGCCATTTCTGGTTTACTATGACTTGATATTACCCGTAGTAAAGTAGTCAGCCCTACGTACTGGGAGGCAGTCTGGATGGGATTTTAACCTCGGTCCTGCCGTGTGAAGACCGGCGCCGCTGTCGCCTCTGCCACCGGACCCAACCCAAGGAGAGCAACAGGTTATAAAATGCAATAAAAAAACAAACTGAGACCTATGTAAATGGGGTGGGTCGAGCAAAATATAGTTTATTATGAGTTATTCAAACAAATAAATGTTCAAGGTCGTCCAGCTTTCTGGATCATATAGCATACCAAAATACCACTTATTCTGAATAAAGAGGCATTTGATATGCAGAATATACGGCATAATTTTATAGTTCAGTATAATTTTTATTTTGTTTTAAAAGAGTAAACATGTTCGTCAGTAAACTAGATTATTGAAACTTTAAAAACCTAAATACAGCAGTACTTTAGAACGTTATTCACTGAAGTAAATAGTTTCATCATTGCTTACTCAATACCCAATGCGTGGTTAAAATTTCGGAATTAGTTTTGGGAAAATCCCAAGACAATTCACATTACCACCGGGGAATAAATGGATTCTTCAACTCCACGTTTGGCTGACCGACTGATTCCGCTCATTGAAATGCGACTGGGAAGCATGCTCTCTTTCCGTACCGCGATCGCGGGACAGCGGAAAGCGACGGGCAAGCCTGTCTGGCACGGTAATGAAATCATCTTTCCGGTCCGGTTGATGATTCACTTTACGCGCGCCACACCGAGAGTCGGTGCTGCATTTCATGGTGGCGAAAGGTTTACATATTCAAGCCGGGTGCACACTTGCCGTTTTCATGGCGAATGCTCAGAGCAGTCGGAATAGGGGTTCTTGTGCAAAAAGGGGGTTGTGCAGAGATGGTGTAGTGTGGTGAAGAAGCGTTTGATTGTAAAATAAATAAAAATCAATATATCGAAAAAAGGGCAGACGAATCGAACAAAACAGTTCCAGCTCTTCTTTTGTCGATGGAAGGGCCTTTTGCCAAGTGATTCGTTCCAGCAAAGAGAAGAGCTTTAACAGGGCGAAGAAAATATATTAGCAACAGCTCTGTGAGAAAAAACACACAAAAACCCAAAGGCACACACAATTCCGACAATCAATTCGAAAAATTATCGCCGTTTATGATCGCAACTTATGCTCTCACTCGCCCGTGCGTCGAAGTTCGATCTTTACGATCGAAAACAATCGGGCCGGGTGGGAGCCGTTTCTCACCTCATCCTCGGGCGTTCGGCGGGCCGCGAACGTGGCCGCTAAATAAAGACGAATCGGTAGCGAGTGCGCGATCGACAAGGATTTCACCGCGTCATGCGTAAGAGCGGTTGTTACCGATCGAATGTGAGATGAGATTGATTGGTTTTTATCTGCCGTCCTAAATCAGCAACCGGTTTCCCACCCCGGCGACCGGCGAACCAACCAACGCCCGGCTGGACCAACGCTCGTTTTCATTTTCGATTGGCCCGCCGGGCAGAAGAACGGCAAAAACGCCTCACCGGAAAATCGTGTTTGTATCGAAATGCATCAGTAATGTCAGCAGCACAGCTCACATTCGACCGATCGCCGGCCGATCGGTTGGAGTTGATCTTTTTCGATCATATGCGCTCGAGGACACACACATACACAGGCGTACCGAAGCAAAAAAAACGACCATTTTTTTCTGGCCGATTCTGACTGATTGCCCGGACCCGTACCCGATGGATCGATCGTACGGAAGGATGAGCTGGAAAGGAGGAGGCCGAAGGAATGCAGGTTGTGCTGCGCTAAACCACTGTCGCCAGCAGCCAAGGACCGGCAGAGGTATAAAAGGATCACTAAAATATGTATCGCGGAACCATCCGTTCGATTGGCGATCGGAGATCGTTGATAAAGCGAGTCGCTGGCGGAAGTCGTACGGTAACGAATGGCCGCACGGAGGACCGAAAATCATCGAGATCGTTATCGGGTCGGGCATTGAAGATTTCTCTGTGTGGTTTTTTGTTTTTGTTTTTGGAAGGAGATTTCGGTTTTTCTTGTCCCTGATTTTGTTGTGACTTGGACGAGGAGCTCCTTGCGACGTTACGGTAGCTGCCAAATGGGGCTGTCGGTTTATTTTGAAATATTTGTGGTTTCAGAGCGAGAGAGAGAGAGGTTGAGTAATTTAGGGCATCTTTCAAGCGATGTGTCACATTTGTTTGTGCTTTTTACTACTTTTCGTACAAAGTTAAGGCTTTAAAGTAGGAGCTAGTTTCCGGTTAGCTACAGTTTTGTTATCATTCTGGAATCAAAGCGAGTCCGTTACAATATTGCGAACGAGTTTCGAGAACTTTAAGCGCTTAGACAAATCAATGCGATGTGCCTACGATTTCAATTTAATAACCACCATACCATACCAAGAACACGACCTGTATTAATTACTTTCAGTGTCGCCACTGTCCCACATCAGTGGACCCTCGCTGGTCGTCGGTAATGTCGGCGCACCTGAGCCGGGAGTCGGAGCATTAAAAAGAAACGATCGATAATCGAATACATTCAAAGTAACGGCTTACAATCATTTCTCCATCATGAAGCAGCGCACTAATCGGACCCAAAGCCGGTGATAAATGCAGCATCAAACGATCGCCGGACCACCATGCTAGCAGCCGGGCCGGGCAACTGTCATAAGTTTAAGGATTTCGATCCTGGAAGGTTCGAACTGCACAAAGGTGGCATCGGCATGAGCTTGGTCGATAATTAATGTTTTTTTGGAAGCTAACCGTCGAACTGTTGGATAATGGTTGCCATGTCGGTGATCAGAAGGGGGGAAGAAATGCTTCCTTAACCTATATGCAGGGATAAAGATGAATGATTTAACTACCCGTAGAATCGATTGACGCTCTCATCCGTTGTAGCCAAACAAGCAGATCGCGTGAGATATGTGTGTGTGTGTGCTCGCGCATTCTTTCCGGGTTTCCGATCCTTAAAAGGGTTTCCTTAAACACGCCGTGATCTAATTTACTCTTCGGAGGTCAGACTATAATTTAGCGTATTAATTTGTTGTTCTCGCTCGCCCCGGTACAGCATCGAAAAGCAAACCCCCACCTCCCCTTCCAATACGGCAATGGGACAGCGTTAGCGCATCAAACGAGTTCGGATGCGGAGTCGATTTCCGGCTGGCTCGGTCCGCGCATGAGCTCGGAGTGGGCTCAAATGCGATGCGCGGGACACAACAACGCGACGCAACCTCCATAAATTCGTATTAATGTTGTCGATTTTAATTAGCACCATTCATCGCCCCTGCTACGAGCCGCCAGCGTTCGCCAGCCGGGAGCCATATTTTTGGGACTAATTTTCGTATTATGCGCAAGATTAGCATCATCTTGCCGCTCGGTTTCAGGGTCAGGTTTCGGGTTGTGGGGTGGGGCAGCAGAAGGTACACTGCTTTGCCCAGGTGGATACGATCAACTGTGAGGACAACACTTGCACTGGTTTGTGGAGCTGATGTAGGGGTAAGCGAAACAGAGTAGCTTAAAAGTTGACAATGTAGATCGAATGGCTGTCACAGAGACAAACACCAACGTCGAGGAATATCGAAACTTGTAGAGTGCGTGAAATATTTGACAGCGGTGTGGTAGCTCATGTATGCAAAACGGACACAAAAGGGGTTTTAAACGTAATATTTCGTAAGTATCGATAAGTTGATGTTAATCCACTCTTTCTATTTGAGTTTTGATAAGTATATTGGACCATTTAACATAGTGATTCCGCATTGTTTTAGAGCTAATCATTAGTCCTCGTTAGTATAGTCGTTACGAACATCTGATGACAAGAGACAACTCCTTGAATCCTTCCAAAGACTTGCACTCCATCAAGGATTGAGAACGGCGACGCAAACTTCATTTGAGAAATGTCACCGTCTACACCTGCGATAGCAAGATGACTCTTCCCTGCGCGAAACAGACACTTGTCAATACGGCATCTTGAAACCAACGAAGCTGTTCGCTTCCCATTCGATTTCGCCCAAGGCAAAATTCCTCCCTCATACGATTAAATAATTTACTACCATTCGTTAGCCATAATCACGTAAACCACAGCGCTTTAATGTGCTCGACGATGCGCAACCGTCGACCGGCCGGTTCGTCAGCCGGCTGGCGTCAACTGAACATGATGATCGAGGGGGTTGCGGGAAGAGCAACCCCACACGGCCCCGAGCCAGAGATTTATGGTTCACGCATTAGAGATGCCGCGTGTGTGTGTATTTTTTTCCTGCCTTCTTGTTGTTTCGTTTCCACTGGGCGACAAATTAATGCTAAACAAATGCATCTATTTTCGTTCGTTCGACGGCTTCGATCGGTGTAACGCTGGCGGACAGGGCGTAGCTGTGTACGGGAGGAGGCAGTTAGTGCTGGCACTCGTTTGCTAAAGTGCAGCTGCAAAGATGCACCGATGTGCTTGATCGTCCCCCGGTGCATCGAGCGAGCGCGCGCGCGCTCCCGAGCGTGTGGGTGTAGTGCAGCCATGTGTCTGTTGATTCCTTCTTTTTTTTTCTTTGCTCCATCCGACATTCGCAACTGAGTCGACGTGCTCGGGCAAACGATGAGAGAGCTGCCGCGTCGGGTCGGAAGGTATGGTAGGGAAGCACTTGTACCGGCGGAGGAAATGCAGTGTGAAAACAGATGCGCCACATTGGTAGCGATCGGCCCGGTTCAGGGATGCTTATGCCGGTGCCGGTTTGGCGCAAACAAACCGTGCAAAGTAGCACCCGGGACCGGTCAACGTGAGCCCGTTTTCCGAGCGTCAAGTGGACAGCCAACAATTACCGGCAATAAAAATCGTATTTGCTCTTGCCCTCCGCTGGCCACTCGGCGTGCGGTGAGTGCGGAAGTGCCGCAGGTGAGAACTTGGCAAACAACTGCTACCGATCGGTGGTCGGTCCTTGTCGTCCACCATCAATAGGCGACGTTGACTATTGACGTCGTCATCTGGAGCGAAATTTCACAGGTCCGAGCGGCGATGCACCTTGCACCTTTGCGCCGTGGATATCGGAAACAATCTTCAAAACGTGACACTATCAGAAGCTAGTTCCTACACCTAACGTTACCTACCTCGCAAACGTTCCTAGGTGCTAAACGAACCATAAGGCGAAGTGGGGAAATTGGTTCTTCTGGTAGAGAGTGGCAGGTAAGGGCGATAGCGATATTTGTTTCTTTCGATACCTTCTTTGGTATCGGCCACACCATCTTCCGCCCGTGTGTGTTTCAGCCCTCCGCCTCAAACCGCCTCCCATTTCTAGTCGTGGGCGTTGGACATATACATTGTTTGCGCTTAACTCAAGACACTAGCTTTAAAATACTTCCTCCCTGTTTGAGGGCGTGCAACAGCTGTAAACATTAGCATTAGTGGTAGGCAGGTGATTGCTCGGTGCCAAGAAATAGGGTTTAGAAGCGTGGCGTCCTCGTTGCGAGGTTTGTTTGGCTGTTGTTTGTCCAACCGGCTTCCAGGTGGAGTTGTGCCAAGCAATTAATATACAGTCGATCGACACATGGAGCTTCTAGTCCAATTGAAATGCTTCCAGCGGGTGAAATGTGAACCGAAGAGACAATCGTTGGTTGTTTGATAGGTAGGTTGTGCTGTTTGCACAGTTTTGTGGACATTGAGGCATTGTTCTGCAAAAATAGAAAAGTAATGGGCTATAGAGTTTTTAAGAATTGAAATAGGTTCCATACAATTTGGGTTGGATGGGGTTGAAGTGCTAGAAGACGTAGAACTGACTATGCAACTTCGTAGTATCAATAAACCTATTAAGCCAGAAATTTCATGCAAGACCTAAGACATAAAGGTCTCATTTGACTCTCAAATCTTGGTCTGATATTTGTGGGTTTTCGTGACTTGATCTTACTCGTAATCAAGATGGTTGGTCAGTCCTGCGTACGGGGAGATGGTCTGGAAGGGATTTGATCCTCGGTGACCAGAAGATACCATGAAGGATTAATGGAGGATTGCAGGCTTGCTTCAAGCCTGAGAACGCCAAAGACGCAACGAGATTAAATGTCTATTATCCCGGATTCTTGATGGCCTAGAATCTAGTTTCACTTGAAACGTTTTATGTTATAAAATTTCACTTGAAACATTTTTCATATTAATAAGTATGCAAAAAAGCTAAACCCTTGGCTACTTTAAAGAATTCCTTACAAAGTGACGTCTAATATATTAATCTTGTTTTCCTTATCTGAGAACCATGACCGGGCCCGAGAAAGTCTATTTTAAGTGCAAATGTGACCAACCTCTGTGCACCAGCCAGTGCAACTTTGGAGTATTCAAATTTTAACTGCCTCGCTAAGTGAATGTTGATAATAGCAGAAACCAGTTACCGACTGCAGTACCGTGCATCTGCGAGGTTGTTTTATGAGATGCTAAACGATATTGGGTGGAGCAATAGCTCTGCGGTTCACCCACAGAACTGTCCAGCCGTTAAGTTTATGTGTGTGGGCTCGTTTTTTTTTTTTTGCCCTCGAGGAAGTGCCCATCGAAAGGAACGGAAAAGTAGTACCATTCGTAGTGAGGCAGGAATGTTGACAGTCCGAGGGCCGGCCCGCTTGCCAACGCCCCGTGTCACACTGCGGTGGACAATGGGGCAGCTCGGTGATATATTCGTAACGCGTGACATGCATCAAGTACGACACCCTTCCTGCGGTGGCGTCGTACCTCGTGACTAGTACTGCCCGGTGTTGGGGAGAAATTTGATTAGAATCTAGTAACAGCCACAGCCGCTCCTGAGTGCTTGCAGTCCGTACAGATGTTCGACGCGTGGTGTAAGGTGCGAATTGATAAGGATCAGGAAATAGTAATACATTAATGGGGGAGATAAAAAGTTGGAGATTTCAGAGTTCAGGGCAAAATGTTTGATGGCCACCAATTACCGATGCTATATTTATAAGGCCTTTTCTCTGTAGAATACCATACATAATCCACGATGCCTCTAGCCAAGTGCAATCCTTGATCGTTTACATCGATTGACATTTCCATCGTAACGTCCTAGACAACTGTTGCCCGTCCGCGCAACTTATCAACTCTTGCGGCAAAAATCGATGCAGATGGTCAGTACGTGCCGTTGTCTAGCCGTTATTTTCCTTCGTGCCGACTTCAGCCGACAGCGGTCACCCAACCAGCGGCCGGTACTGGGCGATGTCGCGCCCCGTGTCCTCGCCCATCGGACGGCGTGGTGTGCCTGCTAAATTAATAAATGATATTTTATGCTAATCGAAATCGTACTAATCGCCATAAAGCTTCTGCAGCCACCCGGTCGGTGGGTTAACACGATCCGAAGCGACACAGGAAGCTTGCCGTACCGTGCGGACATTGGGTTGGGTTAGCTGGACTGGTCGAAGCCGTAGCAGCAGTACGCGGGGTGTCGCAGTACGACGGTAAAGGAAACTTTGTAATTGACACCGTTCGAGGCTGCAATGTTGTTGCCGGCACGAGGAACAGGCCGCCGCGCCGGTACTGTTGGCGCTACTTCGCGCCCAAGGTTACCGCAACCGCGCCACCTAGACGTGTGGCCCTCCCGTTGTTTGATGGACTACAAATTTATTGTCTAGTCCACTAACACCGATTTCACGGCGCTGCACTTCCTGAAGCCATGACCCGTGCATGCCGGGCTGGCCGGTTCTTGCCGAACGGCTAGAGTTCGGGCTTGCTCGCAGTGCAGAAAGCGATGACAAATTATTCAACCGCTAGTTCCATTGAAGCGTTAGTGAGATTGATTAGCTTCGTACACGAAGCAAAGTGACACTGAAACAAGCGAATCAAACTGCTTGCGGAGAAAAGGATGCGCAACAACAGAAAACAGAAATAAAACGATGACGGTAGACAAAACGATTTGAAACATCCTTGCGAGATGAAAATAAATTGTTGCTCATGAGGCGATAAAGATGTGTGCATAAATTATCATCTTACGGCGTACGCGGATAGGACACGCAGGTGCTAGCAAAACTGTTCGATGCTTCGGTCGGAATCGACGGTTTATAAGGTGCTCACTACATTAAAACCATCCCTAATGGTCATGAATATGGAAAGGTTATGTTTTTGTTGATGAAAATTATTAATTGTGAAGGATACATCCGTTATCGGGTTTGTTAGTCGGAATATTTAATATGGTGAAACGATGCATAAACAGAATCCAATAAAATGTTGTCAAAACAAACGGAGAAGCAAGCATAATATTGGGTAGTAACTAACAAATTTCAAAAGGAACAGAATGAATCATCATCTTTTGTGATCTTAAAACAGTTGTTGTCTTAAACTGTCTATGCCGGAGTTGGTTTTGTTGCAAATGTTAAACATGTTGAAGAAAACAGTTTTTCAGAAATTTAAGGATTTCCAAACTACAAAGCGTTAGGTAAAAATAAAAGTAAAAAATTATAAGCAATCTAACTAATCTAACTGCCAGATTTTTGTTGGAAAATAGAAACATGGGATTCTCAAAATAAAAATTAGGCGAGGCTAGCCAACATGGGCTATGGAATAAATTTAGGGATTTCTTTGTATTATTCTTATATTTTTATTCGTGTAGTTGTATTGTTTTTCAGTAATGCTTAACTTTTTTTAAGCCAGATTTTCGATTTTCTATATCCATGTAAATAAAGAAAATGTAATATTTGACAGATTTTCTCTACGCATATCAATTCCTTTCACTGAGTATGAGCATGTTTAAGCTTATTAAATTGCCTTACATAAAAAAAATGAACATATATGATACTAAAATACAAAAATTCCAAATATTATAATAAACGAATTTTTGGCACGAAGCTAATTAATGACACGATTTGAAAGTATATTTATGTTATAAATAATTTCCCATGCCACTTTAAACGATTTATAAATCAGTTACCATAGCGGACAAAAAGGCAACAAAAGAAAAAAAAAAAAGGGATGAGTAGCTTACCATACTCTTTATTCTAATCATTGGAAATAGCCACATTCTGCCTCCATAGCGGCCTAGATCCGGAACGGAACATGGCATGTCTTCCTGGACAAAACCACAAAAACCGATAATGTTTTCGTGTCTGTAGTTCTGGTGGATCCTCTATTGGGACCTATTTTAACTTCGGCTCTAACAAAATAATTCAAGAAGCTCAGGTCTAGTCCTAGTCAGGTCTAGGAGGCTTTATTCAGACAATTTCGTCATGAATACGTCGGCCGAACGCAATCTAATCGTCAGTTTGGCGTCCTTCTTTCTAAAAAAATCTCAAAACCTCCTCTCTGCAGTTTCCATCTTACTTCGATTTTATTTCACTTTGATCAAGAAAAAGTGCGTATCTTCGATTATCCAGCGCGAATCATCATTATACATGCTTACTTTTCTGCAATTCGGAAAGATTCCACTTGTTTGCTTCACGAGACACTTTTTTATGCTTAACTACGAAATTAGCTTTCGAATAAGATATTGCTTTATTTGATATGTAAAGCCAACTACGAGTTATAAACAACACAGTTGTTAAATTTGGCTTGCACAATCTTATTTATTCTGTACAACTTACTAGAAACCTTATATTGAATATCTCTTCTAGTTTTTCTTTTATTCTAAAAAATCAGGAGTATAGTTCTTTTAAGGACTTTTTTTTTAGTCAAGAGATACATGAGCTCAAATTGTACTAATAATAGTGTCCAGCTCCCGATCCTAATTATTCAACTTCGAAAATGTTAAAATAAACCCTCCCAATTAGCATTCATTCCAGCTAGAAGACCCTCTGCGCTGTGTGGTCTCCTAATATGCAATTGCTGGCCCTCATTACACGACGCTTGGGCGAGAGGATCAATAAACTGGCGAAAGAGCAAACAATAATAAATGCAACGCATTGCGATCATACCATAACCGGTGGAACGCAACGTGGTGGAATGTGTAAAACCAAACAATCCGCTACCGATGAACCTTAAAAGCTATTCTTCACCCAGACGCCCGTACCGAAAATGAACCAGAAAAAGACAAGCCCATACCGTACCGGCCAACCGCACTAGAGAGACGGTCTGCATCTCTCAATCACTTAATTGTGGTCGAATAATCGAATTGACAGTTTGTCAAACTAACTCGGTTTTAAGGGAGCGGGGGTGCCGAAGGAGATGTGCATTGTAAAATTTAGCACGCATGCTTGCACTGCCTATCGTGGCCAGAATTGTCATGCGTCTTAAGCAAGGACACGCAACACGCGCGCGCAGGGACGGACACCGATTGAAACGCGTCGATTTTGCCACCGGCACCGGCGGGAAGAAATGGTAACGTGCAGTGAAGGACAATGCATATGCAAGTGTTCAACGACTCAACGGCGAGCAGGCCGGGTACGAAGCGCCACCAGTGACGCCATTTAATGAAGAGCGCTCGGTGCATTAATTGCTTAGTTTTATCGCGTTCCATCGATTTATGATCATTAATGCAGAACGACGATTTTTGCCGGTTGGTTTGCGTTTACGTTTTTGTCCTACATCCATCGTTCTGGTATGGTCTGCGCAACGTTATTGTTCTCCCGTGCAGCGGCCCAGTGCAGCGTCCGGTTCCGATACAGATATGGTGCTGGATCGTCAGCAAGCTGGTCTGACGGCGTATTACTATATTTGTGATCTGTGGTTTCGTGGAGATTGTTTTTTCTTTTCCTTTCCAGTACATCCGACGAAGCATCAGGTCACAATGAGTTTCGGTCGATAATAATTGAAGGATTTGCCTGAAAAAAAAAAACGGAGACCAAGAATTAAAGCGATAACGATCGTATCCTGACGAAAATTGCCCATCAAATCAAGCACTGCACCGAAGACCTGTACAAACGTCGAGCAGACGAGACGAGAACGTTTTTGTTCCATTTGCGTTGGCGAAAGATAAACGAAAAACGAACCAAATCCAAGCAGAGTTCAAGCAGAGCACCGAGCGACCGGTACACGAACGGTTTGGAAATGCTAATATGCAATCAATCCAACTGATGTCACGTAACACGCCCAACCGACCGTCAACTGTCGCGGCGGTGGCCAACCGGTTACGAACTGGTGCAGCGAACAAATGCAACTCAACGCACGGGTGCAGTGCGCACCGTTTATTGCGTTTCGATTTTTTGACAGAATCACGGCAGATCTTGAAATGTGACTGTCAAAAGATAATTTTGGCAAAGTGAATCGAGCAGGGCGAGAGCCAGTGCGAGAGTAGGGCATGCAAGGGTGCGCGAGTTCACAGGCTTGATTGATAAGTGTTGCAGTTCGGGTTGGTAAATGGAGTTGGTTAAGGTTTTGGAGGGTTGTCGAAAAATAGGTTCACTAGCTAAGGACCTTAACACCCAGATGGGATCGTAGCGTTCTAACTCATAAAAACAGACAAAATATTACCATTTCTAGAAAATAAATCAAACTTTTCGCAAACATCGAACCACTCCGTGCGACTGTTCCGTGCGACATACGGGCGGCAAGCATAGACTTCCAATCTTTCCACCGACTCCGGTACGATCGCGGGAACAACGATCATTATCGAGGTGAAACAATGGACCATTATTATTGTAATTTAGTCCATACGCGACCATACGCAGGACAGGACGGGCCACAGTGCAAAGGAGAAGCTCGTGAACGAACCCAGCGCCGCGCAAGGATCGATCCGCGCGGTGCTCAGTGAGTTATCCCAGCTGCGGAAGGTGACCCGGGCAGAAGGATGACCATTTGGTTATGGCTCGCAAGCGCAATGGTCCCTCAAGCTCCTCTTTCACGTCCTGATCGCCGAAATGCAACAAAAGCGGTCGTCGCAATTCTTAACAACATCATTATGGACCTGTTAAGCGCTTAAATGAGCCGCCAAAGGAAAGAAGCGTACGAGCCGCGAATCCGGCGCAGGGCGCAATGGATTCGGGTGTGTTCCCGTTCCCGGGCGAATCGTGACGATCGTTCATAATTAAACATTCAGTCACCAATAAACCGATCGGTAAACCCTTGGGATGCGGAGGGTTTATGTATATGTGAGTTCTTCTGAAATAAATTCGGTAGCGGTCATGCTGAGTGTTTATTCATTTTCAACTAAGGGTTTATTCAAGCTTGAACCAGAGTTGGTCAACGAAGGTTGTGAAAAATCGGAAATTAAACACTGTCACTTGAATACGACTCATTGGAGAAACCAATTGTTTTGTGCTATTCCCTGTATCATCGGCATCTTTTAGTAATGTGACTCAACATCAGCAATATCACAACCGTCATGGTGGCCCTGCAACACCAAGCGATCATGCCCCCTCACCGCTGGCTGATTCTCTGTCGGCACGATTTAAAATTCGGCACATACGCTACGCTTTAATGATGGGTTATGAATGTAAAGTGTACTGCGCCACGGTGGACACGTTTGGTGCGACTGACCGCCGCGCCAGTGGCGCGATGGCGCACTGTCCCGAAAAGGCGAAATTCGTTCTACCATCGCGCCGTTATTGGACACCGGTGCACTTTTTCGCATCACCATCCGTCCTGTTCTCGGTTCCTGTGAAGCTGGACTGGTTGAAGGTTGCGTTCGGCTGGAGCTGACTCAGTATGAAGGTCAGTGTGGGATAGCCCTAGGCTGTCCTGATTGAAATACTGTTTCACTCTTCGCGGCTTCGGTGACGACACGCAATAACTACGCTCATAATGACATTTATTATTTTCTAATTAATGCTCACCTGTACGGCGGCGCTGGTCGTGCAAACCTGTCAGGAACTAGTCATCGCATCGAGTGAAGCATTAAGTTTTTCGCTGAAATGATTATGCTCATTTTCATTGCGCTGGCGATGTGTGTCAAGGATCTCCTGTTTGCAGCTGATGTGGAGCGTTTGTAGGATTGATTGGTAATGACATTAAACTTCGGAGCAGCATTACAGTTTGATGGAATGGACAAGTAAGACTATGGAAAGAAATATGATTTAAATCACTGTGAGAATATTTGAATCTTAAAGCTCTTTTGTTTACTCAATTGTTGGGTAAAACCTGGATAGCATTTAAAATGTTAGGTATTGATAACTTCAATTTCAACATTTTAAATTTCTGCACCCTCTGCACCCTACTTCTGATGAAAGACGACGGATCAGACCAAGGGACCTGTATGCAAAGCTTAATATGCCCGAGATATGATTGTGCAACTGAAGGTTAGTGTCCAGACAAACTCTCAAGTCTCGGATCAAGTCAACACGCCTAATCTGGCATCCATCGATCACAAAAGTGTTGAGATGTGAGGTCAGGAGGGAGCGAAAAAAGGAGATATAATAACATTTCACGATGCAAAGATTTAACAAATTATCTCAGCACCAGGAAGAGAGAGGGTTGATACAGTATTGGAGAGAAGTGCAGTCGCTACGACCACTGATAGGAGAGAAGATTTTGAGCAGGAGAAAGGTTGAAATCGGTTTCAACCGTCGTTGAAAAAAAAAGGTAAAAGATACTTTCTTTTCGCTGCAATTCTGTTAAAATTGGATGTTAATAACAAGTAAAATTCTTGACATTTGTTATCCTGTCCTATCCTGTATCCAAAAATTATCACAGCATATCAGAAAATAGGCAAGACACCATTGAGCAGGGCGCCATCATGAGGCATCTCAGAGAAGAATGAAGTCGAATATCTTGTGACAGGGAGCTTGGAGTGCTCCTTGAAGTTGAGTATATGAAACAATTTTGAGCACATCATCGCCACTGGCATGATGACCAGCTTATTAGCTTCAGGAACGGTTTCTAACTGCTCACACTTCCGTCAAAACGTTCTACTGCTCTGCTGCTTCTACATTTCTGGAGGACTTCCATGGAACCTCGGTCTAGCTATGCAGTAGGAGCGAGCACATAGCATGTAGAGATCCTTCAAAGCGGGGCTTTTGGACAGCGGGACTTATCGCCAGAGCTGCTCTCTGCGATTAATCTTTTAGTCTCGGGGAGAAGGCTCCGATCCTCGAATCCATTTTTACCTTCCATTTTTAACATTGTTGTGTATATTTTAATATTTAATACATCGTTTCAAAAACACCGCAAGGATAAGGAATAGCGATGGAGTGATGTCGGTGATAGCCCGGGAAATTGAATTGGCCGATGACGAGTCCAGATCTTGAGTGATAACGAGCATCCTAGCACTAAATATTTAAGTAGTTAAGGTCATTTTGGTTTTCGCCTCGTTAATCTCCTACCTGAGGTTCTGTGCCGCACGCTCGATCCTTTGATAAGCTTCTGCTATATAGGAGAGCCTCAAACCAATGATGTCTATGTCATCAGCGTATGCCAGGATCTGGATTGACTTATAGAAGATGGTCCCCGAAGTTTCCACCTCTGAGTCACGGATGGCTCTCTCTAGCGCCAGATTGAAGAGGAGACAGGCAAGCCCATCTCCCTGGCGCAAGCCCTTGGTGGTAGCAAAGGGCCCTGAGAGTTTTCCATCCACCTTCACCTGGCATGTGATGTTGGCCATTGTCATTCGTACAAGCCTGGTAAGCTTGGCCGGGATTCCAAAAGAGCTCATTGCGTCGTACAGTTTTACCCTGGCTATGCTGTCATAGGCGGCTTCAAAATCAATTAAGAGATGGTAGGAGTGGAGCTGTTGCTCCGCCATCTTCTCCAAGATTTGCAGCATCGTGAAGATCTGGTCAGTGGTTGATTTTCCGTTTCGGAATCCTCTCTGATAGTTTCCGACTATCTCTTCAACGAATGGGACAAGTCGATCTTGTAAGATTGGGGAGAAAATCTTGTAGGCGGTATTCAACGGCGGTATTCGATGGAAGAAGCTGGGACTGTACAGAACATTTATTGTCCCAGTATTCACATTCGCCTCTGAGACATGGACTCTGTCCAAAACTGATGACACCCGCTTAGTCGCGTTCGAGAGGAAGATGCTAAGAAGGATTTTTGGCCCCGTATGTGTGGAAGGACAATGGCGGAGCCGCTACAACGACGAGCTCTACGAGCTGTACGATGATCTCACTATCATACAGCGCATTAGACTCTGCAGGCTCCGGTGGGCTGGTCGTGTCATGAGAATGACAACGGACGACTCAGCCCGTAAAGGCGTGGTAGGCCTAAATTGAGATGGAGTGATGGCGTTGATGCGTCCGCCAGAACGTCCGGGATAATGGATTGGCAGACGACGGCGCTAAACCGTGAGCGGTATCGAGGATTGTTGCAGCAGGCCAAGACCGCAAAGCGGTTGTAGTGCCTGATAAGTAAGTAAGTAAGCTCCGAATGTAATATTCGGCTGATGTTTTAAGTGTCCCAATCCCCAAAAAACAATAAAATGCACTTACACTCCAAACACAGTTTAATTCGTAGCAATCAAAAGATTTGAAACTGCAATAACCTAGAAAAACACTACACGTGAGAGCGATTGTTTTGTAACGGTATTCTGTCTGCAACAGCACCTACCGCCATCATAACAATAACCTCACCGCTGATTACCTCCTCGGAGTAACGGCGACATTCGTCGGAGAAATTTCTAATTGACAGTTATTACTAATCAACCACTCAACATCTTGCGGGCGACAGTGTCCCATTCAATCACTCACATGCTCACACAATCCCGATCGTGGATCGCGAAACGGTTGAACAGCATCGTTAATTGTTACGGCTGCACCTCTGTCTGTCTGTACTCGCACACCTTGCGCAGCCGATCGGCAGCATCCGATCGGCAGGTTCCAGCTAATCCAAAGTGTCGGAGTGTCATTTCGCACAGGCTCCAGCGCTAGAGTCGCCTGGCTGCCAAATGTCGGACTCGGCTCGCAATCTCGTCGCCCAGCCGTCACCTAAGCGCGACACACCACTTGCGGGCCCGATGCAAACGAGCTGATTCGCCCGGGCCGGGCGCGACGCCAACGCGGTATTACCGTCCACAGTAGTTGACCATAATTAATGACTGCGATCAAATCAATTACGATCGTGTCTCGCGACACTTTGGGTGCGGTACGGTGTGAGTTTTCTTTTCGTTAGCCTTGGCTCGCCGTACGTTTGGGGTTCGTCGGGTCGCCAGACGCCAGGATATCCTACTGGATGCGGTGCAGTTAAGTTGTGATGCAGATCAAGTCAACCGTAAACCAGCCCTTCCTTCCCAATGACACCAGCACCGATTGGTGGCCATCTGTAATTAGTTGTGACAGTTTCGACGCCACTCGCCATCTTGTGCGCTGCTGATCGGCTGTGTGGGTCTGTTTTAGCGTCGAGGTAAGTTTGATCATTTCCACGGCAAACGACGATGAGCAGCCTTCAACCGATCAGCCACGCACCGAGCATCCGATGCAGGAAGGAAGTTCGCTGTAAAGGCTAGACGAGACCATCAACCGGCCGGCCGGTCCAAACCGTGAGGAATGCACATATTTTTAGATCCAATCGGTTCGGCTCGGCGTGGAACGGGAGCGAACGGACCGGACCGGAGGGAAAAGCCACACTATAAATAAAGTGATTGGTCGATAATGAGCTGCAATTGTAGGTAAAGCATGTCGTACGCTGCTGTACCGGTAGTCGTCCCCAATCGACTTGGGTTTATGTTTTCGCCTTGGGTGGTATCACCCAAGTAGAAGGAAAATAAAAAATCATTAAACGAGTGCACGTGCAGATAGCTGCTTAAAGTGAGTCGCATTTAAACAGTCTGTAAGTGGCACGCAAATGTCCCCGATGTATGATGCTTCCAGCAGTGGATGCTGAAACATTTTGATAACAATCTGATCCGTCCGTTGGCCTTATTCTTCCACTCTTGGCGATTTACGAAAGAAGCATCACAACTAGCGTGCCGGCTGGCGAAAACAACATCAGTCAAATCAGACCAACAATGATGCATATGCTTGCGGCTTATCACCGTAGAGCCGTAGATTGGGAAATGCAGATTTTTTGTACGCATCATAACATAATTTCTTGATCAGCTTGATCATAGCAATGCAAAGGGAACGTTCGGGAATCGTGTGTATGTGGTTTGGTACATCATTCTATGCGTCTGGTTTTTTTTTATGATCCATCATCCCTTGATAACGATCATCTCGTGATGGAAAGCTATTCTAGAAGATCACATGAATTACTCAACATTAGCACACTGCACGCCCAGGAACGATCGAGACGCTGCGAAACCCCGCAGCCGGCTGAAGACGCTTGATAAACTCAAGCAGGTCAGAGTTCGAACGTGTCCTCCCGGTGGAAATGATAAGGTTACTACAAACCGCTCCCAACAGCCTGCCCGTCACTCTTGATGATTGGAAGCACAGCGTGAAAAAAACATAACCCTCACTCTGGGGGAGATATTAAAAGGCCACACGATCGAAGCACGCATAATGACAACGTACAGCCGGGCCGGGAGGGCTGGGGTTCGCATCATGCAGAATATAGCAATCGTACGTGATAGCAAAAAGAGGTTATTTTTACCAATTCTCACAATCTTGATGAATGAAGACGAATGTTTGTGCTTAAGCAAACGTATTCCAGCGTACGCTTGTGCGCATTACCCGTCACGGGTGGACTCGTTTTGGTGGATGGTAGGAAAAAGTATTCGCTAGATTAACCGTGCTGCGGTGTCTTTGCATTCCTGCGGCATGGATTGCCATTTTCGCGCAAAAAAAAACCAGCACACGTAATCGATATTCTAGAGGAATCGATTCCCCCCTTTTTCACTGCCCTTTCCTCAATCAAACATAGAAACATGCGTTTTTCATGCTCTGTTTGTTATGGCACGAGCAATAAATTGTCAACCGATTGGCTGCGATGGGTGGTTAGATTCGTTGCCAGGGTAAGGCGATAAGAGCCATGGAAGAACCGGGCGAACAATCGTTCTAGACACTCCGGATCCGCGACCTCGGTAAACACCAGTATGATCAGCATCGTCCCCTTCCTCCCCAGGTGTTTCAGGTGCCGACTTCAAAATTAAGCCCAGCCAGATGTTTACGAGCGTATCGAATGCTAGCGACACCGGCTCCGCCTTCACACACTTCATGAACGGGGAAAAATATGCGCTCAGAGCAACAGCTTATATCATGCCCGGTCCCGGAATGGGCAAGATTGTGTTGCCGTGTGAGGAATGCAGTCGACTTAACACCCGCACCAGTTCATCGAACGGAGATGGGCGCTGGGCCGAGTTTCGTGGTAGCCCATTAGGATCACGTTTCGGGCACAGGATGGCAGCGGCACCTGCGAAAGCTCCGGAGTTGGTCCATTCCAGCCGAGAAAGCGAGGTCCACAGGTCCAGCGTAGAGTTCATAATGTCGTTTGATGGATGGATACGAGCGTGCCGGGTCGGGCAAGTTGCGCGAGATGCTGAACGAAACCCGCGAGCAACATCATGCTCTCGCTGCCCTGCGTTGCCGGCAGATACGGAGATTGGGGCGTCACGATACGATGCTTAATCAGGTGCGAATAGATGCAAATTTATGGAAATGTACACCCCGGATCCTAAAGCCATCTGAACTGAAAATTCGATCGCCGTCCGATAGGCGCTAGCTGATCGCCTAAGATTACGGATTCTCCCGCTGTGTATCAGCACATGACGATCTGCTCCTCGCAGCGTGTCTCCAGCCTAACGGACCGCTGGACGCAACTCCACGGTCCAGAACGGTGCAGGTGAGGCGGGGCCGGAATCCTTCCGTGATTTATGGTACACGGTGCGATTAGGAATGGGATTCCACGAACGATAATTATTGCCCGCCGATGGCTACCAGTGTGTGGCCCAATCAGTTGACATTTACGACGCGATAAAGATGTTCGGTCGCGATCTGATGCAAATGAGGTCACGTGCATTTTGAGCGAACGGTGCGAATACGCGCCGTAGGCCTGTGTCGGTACCGGCTGGCTGGGTTGAGCTATTCGCACAGAATGTCACGCGTACCTTGGCCACCGTCCAACTGCACCGATCGCGATCTCGATTTGAAGCGCATCGATCATGACTGGTTGGGTGTTGTCGGACGGGGAAGATAGCTCCCGGAGGGCTGTTTCAAGTTCAATCCCGTCCCTCGGTAATTCGCATGAACTCGGCACGTGCGTGGGTGTTTTGTATGTGTGCGCCGGTGTGTGTGTGTGAATGATGTTTTGCATCGAATTTCGTCCCTCCTTGATATCCATCGATTATCGTTTACAGATTCGTATTTCAACGCCAGATGAAAGTGTTGTGACATCTTCAAGTGGACGACGGCGATGAGGATCGTCTTCGTTGGCAGCTCTTGGCCGGTGCTCGGTTAAATTTATTCATAATGCAATCTGCTACGCCCTGCGATCGATATTCGTTCGCGCACCGAAACCGTCCCGCATCTGTAATTCCAATTGACGGCAGGAGCTGCCATTAGGACGATCGGTCCATGTAGGACACCCGATCGCTCGCTGGCTTAGTTCGCGGCGGAAAACTTTATCCGCCCGGTACGACACACATAACTTAAGTTCATCGATATGGTGCGCATCGCAATCCAACGCGTCGTCCGTCTGGCTGGACGACGTTGGCCACGGTTTTTCCGTCTCAGTTCGTGCGGGAGAACTATGGGCCGATGATGGCAGCCGGGAGCCGGGCAACAGCTTCCGATTGGCGGCGCTTTGGCGGTGGGTGGACAGCGGGTGTCAGACGTGAAATAATGATACGACGGTCCGGTACGATGTGGAGAGCGCGCATCGTTACATGGGAGAAAAATGTCTGTGCCCGTGTCAACGCGCCGGATCGCATCGATCCAACCACCGCCGGCCACGTCCAATATCATAAAATATTAATTAATGATATTTTACAAACTGCAAACTGGTCGATCGACGACAGGTTTCGAATAGTAACGCTGCGCCTGATCTGCTGCCTCTGCCGCCGCCGTCCCGGTGAGGGCTGGGAGTTTGGGTTGAATTTTGGTAAAATATGTCGAATAAAGTTATGACAAGAGCGGCCAACGAGCTCGTGGATCTCGTGTCGAGGGCCGGGTGCAGGCTGGGACGGACCGAATGCCATATCGAGTGTCATTCGAATCGGGAGTTTATTGTCGGATATTTTCGTTTTCCAATTTGTTTTCCAATTTTTTATTTTAATTTAAAGCTGTGGCCGTTTCTGTTCCCGTTCCCTGTCAGTTTTTTTTTTGTGTGTACACGGAGAGACATTAATTGGAACACAGCTTCTTTCAGCGAGATTTCACAATTTCTCCAAACTGACAAGCGTCCAAGCATCAACCTGTCCCGGTGCTTCGTACACTAATCCAGCGACGGTGGATAGAGTCTAGACTGGTGGAAAACATTTCTAGGTCACTCCTGTGGTAGTACAGCTGCACAAACAAACGCATCCACTGCAGCCAGACAGACGGTACGGCTACACTCTGGTACCGAGGATCAATTCCTCGAAATGTCTCACCTGTCTCATGTGTTCGGCTTTCATAATACAGCCAATTCGGCTAGCCAAACACTACACGGATGCTGTAGTTGAACGGTTGAAAACAATCAACACCGAAAAAGAAGAAACAAATACCATTCGCACCGGAGCATCGCCAGCCGCTGATATACTGAAGGTATCAGGGCAAGTCCTCCTCTTGGAAGCTGGTGCCGCAGTTGGCTTGAGAGTGTAATCCCCCATCACCAAATGTGCGTACAAGTTGCGTTAAATTTAGGCCCCAAGATGACCGTCAGTGTCATGGAGGTCATCGCACGGGCCTGCTGTTTTTTTTGTAGAACTGGTTCGAGCGAGTTAGCTGAAGATTCTCGAACTCTGCCCAGTCCAGCATAATCGCGACACCACATGGTGAAATAATCTTATCAGCCAGCTTTTTTCTTTTGCAGGCTGAAGCGAGAACATTGGCGAATGAAAGCACACCCAGCTTGAGACAGTAAAAATAGCGCTTCCGACAAGAAAGGAAGAAAGTATGCACGCCAACGTAAGTGATTTGCTGCTGCCTGCCTGTGTTATGATTTTGTGCAAATGAACCTAAGAGACGATGCTCGAAATGCGTGCAGGCGGCGCAAGGCAAAAAGAGGCAAAAAAGAGCTGCGTTTCTTACAAGCCAACTTCATGTTTTACAAGATGACAATGTTGAACAATCACTTGTTACGCCACATTTCATATGCGCCATCCATCGCCATCGCTCAGGGACAGCAAATGGTGGGAATCGGAACCAATTCTGCACGGTAGTGTAAGGGTGCGTAATTTATTATCAACAAATGGCAACAATAACTGGCAATGCGACAAAACATATCACCGGTGCGAGCAGGCTGGCTGGGCGGGCAGTGGACGGAAACGATTGCCGCAGAAGGACATCAGACATCATAACCTGTCCGGCGAAACATCCATCAGGAGGGCTATCGATTCCCGGTGCAGTCCAAAACTGCATTCCCGCCAACCGGGCAGGCGCATGTATCAAAAACTCGTCAAATGATAAATGGTTTTATTATGCTAAAAATTCCCCGTGCCTCGCGGAACCACTCGTGGAACCTGGTCGCAATTTTTTTTTTTCGGGGGCCTACGCCTTAGGACGCCCTGAGCCTGCCTGCCTGTACGGTGATCCTCGGTTTTGCGGAGATTTCATATTTGTTCCTATCACATACTTATCGCATCATTCCAGACGGTGTGGTGCAGAAGGTTCGGTTCGGTTTTTGGGGCAGGCCCAAAAGGGGTACCGATGCTGCATAAAAGCGCGTGCACAAAGTTCTCAAGGTGCAGCACACCGGGCTCGGACAGATTCGTGGTTCCCCCTTTGGGTGAAGTCTCGACGAAGTCGCTTCTCATCCGTCAGTGTCGCAGTTGCAGTCGCATCGAGCGAAACTTCACAAAAAGAGTGAAGCGCCGCCTCGAGCAGCCTCGAAGACGAACGCGAAATTATGTTTCATAAATTATATTATTGTCATATTTCCACTGGTGAGCACTGTGCGTCTTCACTAATCAACCGCAAGCCATCGTTCGCCGTGCTGGGAGTGCGTAATGCTGAGGTTCCTGTTTTTGCTCCCCCTGTTTGAGCCCGGTGTCCTGGATGGAGTGCTTCGGGATACGGGGCGAATGGGGGAGCAAATTTCTGTGTGGATGTGGTAAGTTGCATTGTCCTCGGTGGATTCACTCTTCACTTTGCCGGAGGAAACACTGCCAGACAAGGTGCGTCTTCGGCTCGGCGACTGGCGGGTTTGAGTGCGCAGGATAAATTCCTGCTCGGCGGAAGCTGATCAATTTTGGCAACGGAATGACGAGTGTTGGCCGAAATTTAAGATTCCACTGCAAGCGCACTGTCTCGGGTGGAAGCTTTGTGGTTGTTTTTGTTGGGCGCATTATAGGCATCATTCGTTGCGTGGAAGGTAAATCAATCCGGCTGGAAGTTGACTTGCTGACTAACTATTTTGTATCGCTTTAAGTATGATTGGAGAATGCTTTTTAGCTATTTTTGATGATTTTTTTTAAAATAAATTACATGATGCATTATGTTTGTAATTATAAATTTTAATAATATTTATAATTTTTACGATAATTGTAATTCGACAGTCGGTGTAGAACAAAAGGCTTCCGGAAATGAGTAGCTTGCGAGAATAACTACGTCGATCTTTTATGCCTGCTTGGCCCAGCAGTCGACACCGCACAGGATAATAAAGAAGGGCAGCACTAGGGTCGTTTAGGAAGCGGCTTGGGGCGATACGAGTTAGCTTCTGCCCTCAAGCACAACGGATCACAAGCCTCGAGCGCCATTCGGGTGATGTGGACCAAAATCTTTTTGGCGTGCTCGACAACCGAATTGAGATGAGGCTCCAAGAACTATTTGTCAACAATCCACTCACCAAGGTCTCTAACTAAAGCATCTCTCGAAAGAGGTCCAGATTTTTGTGTGGCCGCTTATCGAAGGAACGTCCAAACGAGATAATGCGAGATTTAGCTACT
This sequence comes from Anopheles stephensi, assembly GCF_013141755.1. Taxonomy (NCBI): domain Eukaryota; kingdom Metazoa; phylum Arthropoda; class Insecta; order Diptera; family Culicidae; genus Anopheles; species Anopheles stephensi. Next base: position 47,885,836 of record NC_050203.1, read on the forward strand.
CTCTGGAACGAGTCCTCTGGAAATTCACTAGCCTTCAAAAACATCAGCGTAGCTTTGAAGTGAGTGGAAGTCATGAGACGAGGACACAGGAAAACATAACTTGACAGCAGATATCAGACAGGAGGCAAGCTAGTGATGCAATCCCCAATGAAAGTAAAAACAATAAAGAACTCAAGATTCTTCTCGGACAAATCCCAGAGTTGCCATTGCTCGCATCGTAGAGATCCTCCTCAACCATCGCACTGTAAGAGAGGTCCTTTAGAAAGGAACAGAACCAGAAGCAAATTGGGGCCCGCCGTAACTCATGGGCTCGAGCTTGGAAAAATCATGGCACAAGCAGTCAAGCGCCTCCTGGAAGTCTGTGTATATGACATCAACCTGTTTACCCGAACCTGACATGTACAGGAGCACATCGGACATTAGATTCGATAGGGTGGATCTTCTAAGCATGAAACGATGTTTGGAAGAAGGGATAATAGGGGAGACAAGAGGAAAGATTGAGCTGTGGATAATATACTGAAGGTCTTTAGACGCAGCCCATATAGGATGAAGACACCTCGATAGTTGAGAAGAGTAGAATAGGAATGGATGGGAATCATCCAGCCTGATCTCCAAAGCGAAAGAAAAACTTCTAAGGTTACCAATCTGGACGGGTTAAAAATCGGGGCAAAGGACTCTTTGCCTCAATCAGCACAGAAGAGGAAATGCCATAAGGACCAAGAGAGCAAGAACGTTTTAACTGCAGTGCAGTGCAGTGCAGTACAAGTGCAGTCATTTTATGATGGTCATCGATTCGAACTGATCCCCAAAACAAAAAGAACCCCAAAGTGCAACGCGAACAACTAGGGATATTTGAACCTTTTTAGGCTACTGTTAATTTTAAACTATCGCTTAGGCCTTGAATATGGCTTGGATTGGAACATAGGCCTTGGATAGGAACAAACGGAAACCCATCTGTTTTGATAGACAGGTAAGCATTGAAAGCTTATCGAGTGTGTACTCATACTGTTGGGGATCAATAGACGACAAAATGTGGCTTTAAGTACAAGCTACTCTCCTCCTTCGCAAGCGCAAAAACAATCTACAATCCTTCTGCTAGACAGCGAACAACCTGCTCTGTTTGCATAACCTATTTCAAGAGCGCGTGCCTCGCCCGAAGTGCCGAAACTCACGCACCGCTATTGCGACTCAAGCCGGTGGTAGATGAAGACACGCCAGATTTATCTTGAATCATCACATTAGCACAAGCGCTACGTCACGGGTACGTAATTGGGTAAACGTTAGCAGACGGTGCAGACTGCGGTTTGGCACACGGTCGGCAGCATCCGACAGCTAAGCAAGCAGAGAGCAATTGTTAAACTGGATGGTCAGCGTGTCTGTGTAAACATGACGCCAGGAAGGATATCAGCAGCTTTACGATCGCTGTTGCTGTTGGACAATTGGACAGCGGCAGCACACACTCTCTGGTATGCTTGATGCCGAATAGCGGATGGTGGGTCTTACAGACCGGCACAGTACGACGGACTAACATCGGTGACGATTTGTGTACAATTGAAGCCTGTCACATGGATGCGAAAACGTAGCCAGCATCATGCTAATGACGTTTTGCTACCGGTGGCTGAAGAGTGTGTTTCAGAGCTTTATGAAGGCTGGGTAAACCTGCTCCATTGTAAACGAGATGCTGGCGTGAGGTTATAATATTAACGCCTCGATGTACTGCGATTTTTTTTTGGTCGGTGCTGTTCCGGACGCAGCCCGGACCGATCAGCAGCGATCATTTGCTACGGTGACACTTTCACAGCTGGAACGTGCGAAATTCGATCGATCAACTAGATTTTTCTTCGGGATGAGTTTTCAGGTGGAACGGGCATGGCAGCACGTCATGGTGCTAATAACGTGACGTCACACTGTTGACACACTGAAAATAGAGAGGGCATAGGCGCAGCGCAGGTGTAGTGCAAACTGTGTGTGTAATGCAAGAAGTTGAAGGAGTAGAGGCGAGACATGAAGTAAACGTCACGAGGCGTTAATTAAAAGTAGCTTAAACTGCCTGCCCACGGAGATAGATTCTTCATGTGTGTATAGTATCGCATCTTGATCGTGATCGATAGCTTGGTTGAGGTTACAGTTTCTGATTGTTTCCTTTTATCAGTTTTTTTAAATTACAGAAACCATTAAAATATATTTTTAATTTAAAGTTCTTCGTCTATGTTACTACAACATCTAGATATCTGGCTTTCTTTTCTTGAATTTCTTCTTCCCAAATTAGATGTAGAGTTATTGATGTTATGAAGGTGCAACTAGTAGAAAGTCTTAAGAATAATAAGTTAATTTTTAATGTACATTCGGGAGTTCAAGACAAACAGTTTTATATGATTGTCATGAATCCTGTGTGCAGTGTTAATGGAATCGAAACATTTGTGAGGCTTGAACTGTTATATCAATCATGACTCATGTACCGTATCGCAAGAACTGCATGGCAGTGCCTCTTAGAATCATCCTTCAATCTTTGAAACTTAGGAAAAGACAGTTCTCTCGAGCCAATTTTGTTCTATTTTCGACTGTGTGTGATGCGGAAGATTTCACGCTCTTTATGCATGATGGAATGTTTATAAACATCCCAATCACACCGATATCTTTGTCGTTATTTTGGATGTTTTTGTCTTGTTGAGATTTAATACGCTTTAATCTACTACCCAGTGCAGTGTTAAATTACGTACTAGCAAAATATAATTTATAGCCTCAGTACTCAGTAGAAGGACAATCGAAGATACGCCAATTGAAGCAATCTCACCATCGTACACAGATTTAAACTTATCAGACTCCGGTAGGCTGAAGATGTTATGAGAATGGAATCGAACGACCAATAACGTAAAGTCCTTTAAGATAGCCTCCATGGATAGAGGAGTAGTAGACTCAAACTGAGTAGAAAGTAATGGCGTTGTTGCGTCCACCAGAAAGGCATGAATTTGCAGAAGACGGCGCCGATATAAAGGATAATTGGGATATTTTATTTTATTTGCAAAAAAGATTCTTAGATACAGGAACAAGAGTTTTATAACTATAGATCTATTAGATGCTATAGGAATATTAATGAATAAATTTTCTTGATTATCCTGGTAATCCTGAACTTCTGGAGTTTAAGTACCGAATTGAGTAAAAATTTAGGAATAAAATGGATAACGCGCAATTTAAACGTTTTATGATTAGTGATTAATTATTTATTTATTTTAAAATTGTTTGCCACTGGGATTTAACGACATTTTATTAATTACTAAGGAAGGTGGTGGGGCGGTCCGGTGGCCGAGGCGATAACGGCGCCAGTCTTCACACGGTAGGACCGGGATTCAAATCCTATCCAGACTGCCTCCCCGTACTTAGGGCTGACCACTTTGCTATGGGTGAAAATCAAGTCAAAGAAAGCCATAAATGGCAGGCCGAGACGTCCCTAGGTTGTAGTGCCCAAGGAAGAAGGAAGAAGAAGAAGGAAGGTGGTGTGTACTTTGGAATAGGATTTAACAAAGGGGGGTTAAGAGCGGACTGAGTGGTTATGCGGAGGGCCCGGGCTCTTAAGGGACTGGAATTCACATAAAACCTGCCCTATAGTCAGCAAGTTTGTTGGAGCGGGATCCCTCAACATTCATTCGCCTTGAGTCCTCCAAGAATATCTTTACAGTGCTATTTTTATTGAAAAAATACTTGAGAAAATTGAGGCAAAAATTACTTAGCTTTGGTTTTCTTGAAAGGCATTGCACAAAATTATTGCACTCGTTAAATATTATAAAAACTTTTGAAACGTCGTTTTCATGATAAATTTACGGTTTTTTAGTCTAAATCGTGCATGAAACAAACCAATTCCAACTATTTAACTCCATCTAAACGATCATCCTCGAAAAATCAAACACGCTTCACAGGGATTCTTGGGATACATAAATGCAGAGTGCCCCTGCACCAAGCTGAGTGCACGGTGCACCGGGTCAGGTCAACTGTACTGCATGTCTTAGCTCCCGAAGTGTGAAACTTTGCAAGCCGAACCGAACCGTGCACGAAGTTTTATCTTCCGACGATATCGCTGCTACACCAAACTCAACACGTCCCCTTGAAGAAAGGCATCAAAATGACTCCAAAACCTACCGCCAGCTTTTCGGGCCCGCTTCCATACGTCCAGGTGTGGTGACACAATTGTTTCACAGTACGGCGCAGTTTTATGGCGGCTCGATGACATGGTCAAAACTGGCGTCAACGAGCATTCGTACACTGGCGGCCAAAGGGTACGCGTGTGTGTGTGCGCGCGAACCATCCAGGTGCCGGCCACCAAATTTGCCAACGAGCGTATAGCACACGAGAATATGGCGGGACCATATCAGCTGCGTTCTGCTCGCGGTGCGCCCAAGCGCTCGTACGCAAAAACGCAACGCGAACACGAACGTGGCATGTCGGATAGATTCGCGGCGCACCGCGGTGGCAGCAGGCAGCTGGATCAGCTAGGGATGGCGCAAGAGATGGCGGGTCTATTTTCGGGGCGAATGCGTTTCGTGTCTGCGCCGTTTCCTAGTGAAAGCGATCCCAAAAGGACGACATACGCACACACAAGTTTGCACATTCCACCGCATGTCACTGTCCGTTTTTTTTCCTTCATTTGGGGGGCTGTGAATGGTGGCCCGTTTTACTTCTGCTCGAGAGCCCGGCACTGCTCACCTGCAACCCCCCGACCTCACCCTAACCTCCCCCACTCCCACTCTGCGCGAGCGGCTGGCGACTAATGCCAAACATTACTTAACAACTGTCGCGACAGTTGGCGATAGTTGGCGATAGGCGACGCGTGAGAATGTATTTTCGGAACTGCGCGTCGGATTCGGATGTTCGACGATGGCTTGCAGACAGGCTCGCGACCATCCACCGCAATCTGTGATAAAATTGTTCGAATAGTCGGTATTGTCCTCTAATGGTGAAGCTATCGCGCCCGGCACCCACCGTTGGCTTACCTCAGGTCACAGGTTGTGCGAAGTCGTTGCCTCGACTGCATTCGAGCCGCTAGCTGAGAATAGTGCAAAAACAACAAACATCCATCCGGCCACCGCCGGTCCAAAGTTCGGCTGGCTGGTGTTGCGAGCTGCAGTGCAAAACACTCGCGTGAAGACATTAGAATATCACGCACCATTCACGAGCGCGCGAACAGTCAGTCAGTCAGTCGGTTGGGCCGCCAGCTGCCCCATCCGACACGGGGCGTAAGGTGCAAGTGCATTCACGCACACCGCTGAGAGCGAAGCGAAGATCCGCTGCCTTTGCTTTCACTGGCGCCGTTCTATTTGCAATCAATGAATAAACAAACGCTGCAGCTACGGGCAGCGCTATGGGACGGGTATCCCATTTCGCGAGCGATGTTGCGCCCCGGGCAGGATATTGCAGATCGAGTGCTGTCGACACAGGGACGAGCAAAGTTTGTTGTAATCCAGTTGGGTTGAGTGCTTTCCTTTTTGCAATGTAATGTTTCTTCGTCGCCGAACTCAAGCCAACAAACGTCGGCCCCTAAATATAGCCTCAATTCGGTGCTAGGTACGATCAAGAAGTGGCCTGCTTTCTCCTGTTGCCGAGGAAGGTTTGATTTCCCGATGGTTGTGTATCAGTCGATGGTCGTGTCGAGGGAACGCTTCTATTTCTCTGATAATTGTCGCTACATCTAACGGTTGTACACACCTTATCAGAGGTTGATGTGATGTAAAAGAAATTATCAGAATGGCGCTTTGTACCTTACACCCTTCCTTGTGCGATAATGATGAAACAAAGTATTGTGTTTTAGTGTAGGATAATGATAACACGCGCAAAGGCATCATTTGTTCCCTGATCATGTCTTTAAAAAAAGTTAATTCATGTCCTAAAAGAGTCCGATCTTCATGCGAGCCTGTTGGGTCTAAAATCCAACCTATTTGATACGAAACATGAAAGCGATACTTTTATACTTGAGAAATTATCATTGATGACTGTCGAAACAAGCTGACTTACCAGACTGCGCTCAGGCTCTTCAGCAATCCTCGATACTACCATGGTTTAGGGCCGTCGTCTATAAATCCATTAACCCGGTCGTTCTGGCACACGCATTAACTCCTGCACTTCATCTAAGTTTGGGCCTGCCAAGTATCCTGTGTCTATGTGGACGGCCTACTTTACGGGTTGGTCGTCCGGTGTCATCCTCTTGACATGACCAGCCCACCAGCCCACCAGAACAAGGCGAGTATAATTCGCTTATCGTGCAGTTCGTAGAGCTCTACATCATAACGGCTCATCGATTGTCCATCCAAGATCCTCGCGATCGCAGATAAGAGAGATTCGTCGGTTTTGGACAGAGTCCATATCTAGAGGCGTATGTTCGACACAGTCCAAGATTTGTCCTATTGAGACAACATTTTACAGCACATGTAAACTTTTATTCTTCTTCTTCTTCGGTGGCACTACAACCTCGAGAGGTCTCGGCCTGCCATTTCTGGCTTTCTGTGACTTGATTTTACCCGTAGCAAGGTAGTCAGTCAGCCCTACGTACGGGGAGACGGTCTGGATTGGTTTTGAACCCCAGTCCTGCCGTGTGAAGACCGGCGCCGTTGTCTCCTCTGCCACCGGATCGCCCCAACTTCTTTATTAACCAACGAAATAAAGTGACTGAAGTGAAAATCGTTCTTATGCTTAGACAAGCTTACTGCGATCCTTACTCCCTGACATGGTACAAAAGGATTCCCTCGATAGCAGGAGACACAGTGGTATCGGACCTTGATTGCACCGGTCAACATGTCCGTGGGTTGGTCGACAGTAATTTTGAGTACCTACAGCATCGTTTCCCCAGGCTGCAGTATGACCGTTTGGTAGTGCGTAACTCAACATCAATGTTGTTGTCGGTGCTGACGTTTAACCCCAGATAGGTGAAGTTTTGAAGGACTTCAAAGAAGCGGTCACCTATCTGTACATCACCCCTGCGTCAGTGATGCGTCAACAAATCAGTGTTTGTTTGCAGGACTAGGATTTATAAGTCCTCTTGTGGTCCCCAAAGTGTCCACCTCTGAATCATGAATGGCTTTTGAAGCCAGGCTGAATTGAAGATAGACAAACTCATTTTTCTAGCAAAGGCTTTTCGTGGTGGCAAAGGACCCTGAGAGTTTTTTTATCCAACTTCATCTGACATATGATGTTGGCCATTTACGTATGGTGAAGACCTGGTCAGTGGTTGATTCTAAGCACAAATAACCGATTAACCGATCGCATACTGCAGTAATTATTTGATGAATTAGATTTTTTATCAGTTCGTCTTTTATTTCGTAAGTGCCTGGTTCTTTCTTGTTCTTGAGATGTCGGATAGCCTTTAGTGTCTCATTGATGCTTGGTGGCTTTATTCAAAACTAGCATTATTGTTCAAATCGTGGGACTAGAAGTTAAGTAATAACTTGTACTGTCGATCACTACAGATGAATAGTTATAGTTATTGATCAGTAATCCAATTGAAAGACAGCTTGAAGTTTACCTGTTATCCATCATATTTATAGAACCACAGGCCAGTAATTTATTCTCCGCTATATTTTGAACGATTTATTTTTATTGTTTTAGCACCATTTAAATCTGTCATTTCGATGGCATCAAGCAGCTTAATTTATTCCTCTTTATAAAAGCGTTAGACCACTAAATATCCCGGCAAACGGTGATCACGAAAACAGTTCCCTGTTCGTATCCATCTCTCGGATGTCGTGATCGTTTACGACGAAAGCGGTGGGTCTAGAAAATGGTTTGTTGGCATCCTCGAAAAAAAAAACACTAACAATCTTCTCGTCGATTTGTGCGAATGGGATGAGTCGCGATCCCCACCATAATGAGTTGCGATCATCACAGCTGACCATTGCCTGCAGGCGCCACATGTCCTTCAGGCGAGTGGAACGCAAAGCCAAAGCAGGCAGCGTCGTACGTTTAGCACAAAGTTATCATAATCGTTAACCAATGCCGTGGTGGTGGCAAAAACGCCAAAATCCCATCAACCCAACGAAACCTGTCGGTTCTGGAACTCGAGTGCCGGTAGGTGACTATTTTCGGACCTGTTTCCCTACCATCCCCAACCACCAGCGGCGTTATGGGGCGATTTGTCCTGGTTTTGGACATTGGACAAACTGAACAAGACTGACTTCAAGCTGGGGACTGTGAATGATGCAAACCTCCACCCAAATCAGTGCCGATGTGTGCCTTCGCCACTAAGAAGAACTGACGCGTCGAGTCCGGACAGCAGACGCCGGCAACCTTGCCGGAGCGAAATGTGTATCGCTTCTATATAAATAACCATAAATATAAAAATTCATAACGAGATCTGCGCATCGTAAAAAGCGAATCGAAAGCTCACATAAAAACGACCGCCAAAATGCCACTTAGTTTGAACCCCCGGATCGTGCATGTGTGCAGCACACCTCTTCCGCACACGTTCGATTCGGCCTGTGCCATTTCTGCATTTCTGCACACTTTTCTTTACCTTACCTTTACCTTTACCTTTACCACCTCGGGGACCACTGCCCCGGGACAGTTCGTTTGCAGCGGACAAAACAAAAGAACCTTTGTTTTGTGCGATGAAATAGATTGATGGCACATCAGGAGCGGACTGCTCGAAGATTCCCCGGTCGTGGAGTGGAGAAAAACAGGGAGTCAGTCGTGTGAGTTAGGACGGGGTGAGCTGAAAGGGGGGAGGGAAAGTGCCGGACTAGGAGCATAAAACATAACAAACAACCCGCCATGTTCCGCGCATATCATCGTGTTACGATCGGTGGCAAAGGAACAACATTCGTTACAAATGTTTTGGAGCCACCAGCACCAACGGCACCCCGTTCCTTTGGTGGACAGGAAATTGGACACAGTCAAGAAGGACACTCACTTTTTTGTTGTCTCCTGCGGATGATGCGGACGGTGCTGCGATGCCAGCCGGAGAGGAAGTGATTTCGCTGTTATTGATTTCGATTTGATTGAAAGTTGTTACGGGTACCGGCAAGAAACTCAACCCCCAAAACCGGACGTCTGGGAAACTTGAGAAGGTCTTCTCCCTGACCGATGCCTGTGCATCTGATGCATCGACGCAGCACCTTCGTCAGCAGCATTTCGTCAGCTTCTTGCGTTCCACGAGACAGAGGGAGAGACTGCAGCTAAGCGCTTGGTAAACGGCTCTAGTCGTCAGCAAGTGACAGCAAGCACGGCGAGTGTCCTGTTGCTTACGGGGTCAGGATCCAGCGTCGTCCCTGCAAAAGACATTTCGTCTCTCACTGTAGCAATCTGCACGGTGGACCATTATTCATCAAACGGTCAGAAACTTGTGATGACGATGGCAAAGACGACGACGACGACGACGACACAGACAGCTCGATCATTTCCTGCAAATCGTGTGCTTGGAGCGAACGCGCTGCACATGTGTGCCACTGGTTGGACATTGTTGGACATATGTTGTTGGCGAGAGTGCCCACATAAGGTGAGGCCAACAGGGAGTTTGTGGTTGGATGGTAAAAAGTATAAATAACATAATAAAAATCGGGACCAATTTTTATCTTTGTACAGGATGCGAAGAACTGTTGCTAGCAGGTAGAAAATACAATGTTAAATCTGACGATCGGTTAACTGAGTCCTCACAAAACAGATCTTCGATAATGGCCCTGAAATTGGATTAAGTTTTATTTTTACCAGGTCAGTAGAAATAAAAATCATTGAAGGTATTATATTGTATGTTAACAATCAAGAAAATAAGATAAGGCCAAGAGCACCTCCCATTCCTCGAGTAAGAATGTGAGCAAGGAAAAAAATATCCATTTACATTAAAGTTGTCTTAGTTGTCATAAACTTTTAAAACTAATCATGAAACTTTTTTCAGCCATCTTTTTTTAATAACTGCAAGAGCTATGCAACACAAAAGCGTGGCTTACACACACATTTACCCTCTAGGGGGTTTAAATGAGTAAGGATGAAATCGTACACTGATTATGGTCACACGAAAAGCGAATGAAGCCGACTCAATAACGCAAGCGAAAACACATAAAATAAATGTATAAAATTAATGGTTTCATTCTTCGGATTGCCCGAGCTCGAAACGGCTACGAAACGGTTCAACCAGCTACAGCCAGAAAGCCTCCGGTAGCTACGTAGTACGTCCACCGGTAAATGGGCCTTGGAATGTTCGAATTTATTATCGCACCTTTTCGCAATATTTGCAGGATTGGAAGAGATTGGTTTGTTCCGAGTCGTTCTCCATTCCCCTCTTCCCGATCTCGCTCAATGTAGTCATCGACGCCACTTCAAACATAGTGTTAAATTTTACAGGCTTCGTTTAAGACGAAGAGTGCCGCTGTTGGACAAATGTTTAGTTTTGCTTCAATTTTATTGCTTCATTCAGCATCTTCGGGAGTGCCAGTGTACGTTCTAAGCAATAACTTAGAACTATTGTGTACTGCAATGGTTATGTCCATGCTTGTGATAGGGATCTTGCAAAAGCGTGTCTTATGTACTGCAGAATTAGAGCTGAAGAGCTAGAAGTAACAAAGCTTCAATGATGTCTTGAATCCATTCAATCAACTCTTGGTTTTCTAATTTACTGAAAACCTGACTAAAGAAACTGGTTGTGATTGGTTGAAGTATCCTCCAATTTATTCACACTATAATCCCTATCAGAACTATACGAACAGCTTTTTATTTTTTAAATGAAAAAATAACTAGAACAGATAGCTAAGACTTATGAGTCCTGATTATCTGTTACAAATTGTAAAGACAAGTTGTCAAATACGGAAGATTTGTATTATGACAGCCGTTTGTGTTGTCTGTTGGAAAAAAGGAACTCAACGAAAGCCAATCTTACAAATAAAATGCCAAGAATTTTTATTCTTTAACACAAACGGAGACTCGTATCTGTCAAACTGTTTTCCGTCACCTATTTGCAACGGAAAGGCGCCAAACCTACTCGTTCCTATGTTTTTTCAGTTCGTTTTCGAACCAGTTCCAACCAAAATGTGAGTATTTTTCTTTATAAAGCATCTGAATGAAGTAATCAAGAGTTTTTGTGCAAATATAAATGTATATATACATATATAACTGTGCTGGTTGCTAGTGTGAAACGGCTGCTCCGCGCTAATATTCGCGTTGCAGCAGGAGATACTGCTGTTGTTGTTGTTGCTTTTGTTAAGCTTAGCTGTGGATGTTGTGGCCGCATGGCCATGCACATCCAGTCCAGCAAATTCGACCGCAACCAACAACAGCGGAATCCAAAGGATCGAACATAATACGAAGCAGACGACGTTGTTTAGCAAGATCTTCCGTTCTTTCATCATCACTACTGCTATCATCGCTCACATGATTTAAAAAAATCATTTTGATAATTTAAATTTCAGCTTCAACACAAAATTTCCTCTTAATAACAACAATTGTATTTACTTTTTGTTTTGTTTTTGTTGGTTTCGTCACTTTGACTGATTGATTTTGAAGGTTTAACGAAAAAATTAACTCAACGAATCTTGTCTTTCACAAGAATGGTTTCATAATACAAATCTGTTTTCCGTTTGTCTTGGCTCACTTGACTTGTGACATTTCCGTTTGTATAAGAAAATAGACGCTATGGTCTAGTAAAAATAGCAAAACATAACTTCTTTTTTAATAGGAAATGGGATTAATTTTGCTATATTTTTCCATTAATTTTGCGGAGAGCGGTCTTGTGATTAAGACGATGACGGCGCCGGTCTTCATACGCCGGGACCGGGGTTCAAATCCCATCCAGACCGCCACCCCGTACGTAGGGCTGACTATCTACAAATTACTAGAACAAAAACTATAGCTATCTCTTATATCTCCTTTTTAATTCTAAAAACAGGTGTTCGAATAGATGTATTAACCAGTTGAAATGGTGTTCTTGATTCTTCACAAAATTAACAAAACAAACATGAAAAAGATTATTAAGCATCTCCCAACATTTCTCTACTCAAACTCCAGTTTAAAATCCAAACAGGTTAATGACGTCGGAAACAGTGTCAAGTCAAACGTATTCTGCGTACGTATACAACTTATTAAACTCGAATTAAGATGGAACCTTTTAGAAAGATTGTGTCATGTTTCAGCATAGCGAACATGGTTTATCTCTAATTTATTAAAAGAGTTCCGAGTTTCCGAGAGAAAAAAATCTTCTGAAAGTTTACATAAACAGCAGAAACAAAACAAAATTAACAAAGACAAGAAAACAGAAATGTACCAAGTACATTGAATATTAAAACAATTTGCCAACTTGTAACATTTCCGATTGATCATAAGGAACGGCTTAAACGCTTTGTGGCAGCATTGCAAATTAAATTAAATAACTATAATCCGTCAGCCTAAGTAAGTCATCAAGCTAAGCTCACATTATCTTCACACCAGAAGCTAGGGCTGTCGGGTAAACAGACTCCCTGACACTACGTAAATGTTTATCCAAAAACTGCAGTAAAAATCATTTAGAGTGCAATTTATTGGTCAATCCTGACTCGAAACGGTAGGCGAGTCGAAATGAAATAGCGCAATCTCAGAAAAATAACAATCCTTCGCTTCACTCAACAGTCTTGCGCCGGTTGACGAACCTCGTTGGACGAGCCCTTCCAAACAGCGCCCTTTTCTTCTCCTTTCCTACTCCTGCTCGAGTATCTCACGCAACCAACAGCCGCAACACCTTTAACCGTCAGTTGTTGCCTTTTGAATGCAGTAAATCCGTAACGTTCCTGGCCCGAGTGACATGAGAACTTTTAGCAGGTGTAGCCCTTTTTTGTTGTTGTGTGACTCTCCCGGTCAAGCCTCGGACAAGAAAGGAAGGATCACGCTAGGAAATCTAAACCACAGCACACCTATACCCCTCTCGCACACCGAACCACCAACCCCACTCAACGGTTTCATTTCGATTTCGAAGGCTCAGTCACTGCGCCCTAGCAGAGGTGCCCGTTTGCTGCAAGGAAGGCAATGGAAAACGACAAAATCCTGCTCCTTAGGCACGGTCTAGCGATGGGCCGAGATGGATGTTGTTGTTTTTTTATTCCCCTTATTCCCTGTTCACAGATGAAACCCGAACAGAAAATAGCGATCGACAGCATAAAAAAAAAAACAGAACACAAGAATAAGAAAAATTGAGTCACCTCAAGGCGCATCGAAATCAACAAAGTGTGAGAAGGATCCAGCGCAACGGATCATCAACAAATGATCAGTAACGGAGGGATCGCTTTTTTTGTGTTCGGTTTTTATTTGTAGCATACGTGGGCTGGAGACAAAATTATGCTGCTGGGTGTTTCTTTGGTTTTGGCTTCGTGGCACTGGGACAAAAACACTCATAAAAGTCGAATGGAATTGGATGGAATGAGGATGCCTAATTAGTATGAAAAGCTACATAAAATGAATGTATTAAAGCATCCTTCCAAGTGTTAAACTTGTAGCAAAATTAACCTAACTGCATGTTTAAGCAATCATTTAAAGGCGCTGAAACGATATTTGCATTGAGCTTACAACATTTTTGCGTTCTCGTTCTCCCTAACCCGATCAACGTGGCAGCCATACATGAGCATCATAACCTTTACCTGTAATGTATCGTAACTCTGTCTCTGCTCTTGGTGCATTTTTTCAATGTATTGAAAAAGTCCGTTTAACAGAAAAAAAACCTTCAAATGCTAACGTATTTTTTCATCCATCTTCACTTTGAGCCACGGGTTTGGCTTTTGATCGACATTTCTCTCCACGGATGCGGATCGCTCCTTTCGCCCGGAGCTAAGACTTTCCTGTCCTCCCTTTTTGGGTATTAATTTTGAAACAGATTTTTTTTCGCCTCTCCATCCTACGCAACACGGCGTCGGCTGTGGTTTAAGCTGAGCCGGTGAGTCCCCACAGATGGGTTGGAAGATGGTCCGTTGTCGCAGGACCAGTTACGGTCCGCGTCCTAGAGGAATCAGAGTTGAGCGAGACGAGCGCAAACGATGCGAGTGCGGTGAAGTGGAGACGAATGTTGTTTTAATTGGGCGTAGGAAGAAAAACAGGACTCGCACCGGCGCACGAGAAAAATGCACCGAAATGCGGTAGAAGTATGTGAATAAAGGGCACAACAACAAAGCACAGGAGAAGGACGGTTAAAGGATCATTTGGTACGGCGATCTGATATGTTCGAAATTGGGAGGGTAAGGTTCACTGGATGTTTGATTCCAGCACCGAAGGCCACCGAAACCTGGGAAAGAGCGAGAGCAGGACGGACCACAAAAAAAGTCCAGTGGCAGAAGAAGCTAGAAGAAGGTGATAGAAACGAAAGAAAAACAGCCACACCTTGTGGGAAGATCATACCAACTCTTACCACGCCGTTGATCCAGCGAAGCCGGGATCGTACGCTCGGTGTATTTGTTGTGCAATCGATCGCACTGGCTCTGCCCTCGCCGAGGACATGTGCGTGTTCCCCCGTCGATTCGACCGGCTAGACGGGATGCCTTTGTATGGCGTATAATTTTATGATTTGTGTAATCTTCCACGTACGTCCATTTCTCGATTTGTCGGGATTGCTTTTCATCGATCCTGCGCTGGTGGTACCACCATCTTCTCTATTGGTTCACTGTTTTAAGCCACCTGTGCTACCAGGTATTGCGGGATATGGTTCTGGGACCCTACCGCCCCTACCGGAGAACGAGTTTCGATGGGAAGAAAAATGCATCTTCACAGCTGTGAAGTAAGCAATTAACCTTTCCGGCATGTTTGCTTCGCTGTGTGTCCCGATGGAAGCAACAAATGAACTGCACCTCAGCTCAGGTGTGATTAGGGGTGGGTATGGTTCGAATATTTAAACCTCCAGACTTGATATATAGGTGGCTTGATGGCGATATGCTTTGGAAGTACGGTTCTTATAACAATTGCTGTCTATTTTTATAAAATCGAGAACGGTTGAGTAAATTTCTTTATTTTATTCATAAAAGATGACCCTATTGCAACATTTTGGTTTTAGGATTTGAATAAAACAATGGTGGTACAATTTTTAAATGAAACTTTTAAAGTAATAATAGAAAGATATCTTCAATAATAAGGAGTAAAATTTGGCTTTCAAGAATATTTTAACTTTAAGATAAAGTTGTCTTTAATTATTTACCTCCTATATGGCGTTCAACGACATCAAGAGGACATGGATGATCATTTCTGGCTTCCTTTGCTTAATTTTACGGAGCGGGTGATGATCGGCAGACGTTTTCAAATTGCAGGTTCATATATTGAATCCCATCCGAAACATTCCTCCGCTTATCAAGCACGGTATTACAAGAATACGACTGCAAGGATCGATGCATCCGGATAAGTAGTATCGATAAGACAAGTAAGTAAGGAATTACAGGAAAGACCCTCAGCAGGTTGTTTGCTACAGCTTCGGACAATATCTTCTTCTGCTTCTTCTTTCTTGGCTTATCGACCTGTTAGGTCATTGCTGCCATTTTTGGCTTACCAGACTTATGTTACCGCATAGTTGGATAATAGTCAGTCCGCACAATGGGTGGATATAAGGAAAGAAATTGATATAAAAAATGGTTTTTCATTTATAATTTAGCTGAATAATCTTATTCTATCGTATAATATGTGTTTTTCCTATTTCCATCCATCGATCCAAAGATACTCAGAATCGATTTTTCCATTTATTCAATGATAGGATTATTTTCCCAATATCATAAAACTAAGACGATTTGATCTGTCTCTGACTGATATAGACAGTCTTGCGTACTGGGAGATGGCCCGAGTGAGATTCTATACTAGGTCTAATGCCGGACCACTCACATTGTATTGAAGAGTAGACATTCTTGTTACAGTTATCATTAAAAATGTCTTCACATTGCTAGGATGCTACGAAAGTAATCATTTGAGCAGTACGATTAGCATGAAACATATTTTTATTATAGTTTATTAATATACCAAACAAATTAATTAAAGTATGTATAATAGCACGGACAATGATGAATTGATTATGTGAAATTTGCTACAAACTATCTAGTCTAGTAAAACAAACATCATGTGCAATGACAAACATCAGAAAAATAATAAATTATTTTTATTTTAAAGGCACTGCGACCTCCCTGCAAGTTCTGGGACGATCGGAATGGGACGCAATACCCGTTCTTGCCTTGCAGAACAATAATTTATTTCTCCACGACCTTATTTCTGCTTCATTTTAATATTTGTTGAACAATAACTTATTATAATCCATAAATGGAAAGAATACTTCCCAAATATTCACTACTTGACACACTATTGGCTTTATTTATTTATTATTGGCATGAAACCTCTAACTGCAATACTCTTCCTCTTCTTGGCTTAACGAGCTGCCAAGGTGATGGTGAGTATTTATAAAACTTACTAGACTTTTTTTCAACCACTTTTTTCTCACTGGATCAATCTATCCCCTGAACATGTTGTTCAATATTCCCTAAGTATTTCTACTCGCCACGTGCTTCGAAACAGATTGAGTTAATGTGGCTGCTCCTTGTTTTGAACGGTGAGTGACAGAATAATTTCAAATATTTGCTCCAAACAAAATATTTTTAGCGCGAGCATCCCTTAACCCCCGCCGAAATAACACTCACCCCACAACACTACAATTTCGCTACGAAATGGCAGTGAACTGGTGTGAAGACAGGAATTCGCACACTTCCCATCGTAAGAAAGAAAAAAAGTCGTTTTGAGAGTAATGTGCTCCAACTTTGCATATTACACTCAACCCACAGGAACCCGTCACACTGTACTGAACAATTACTGGCCAAAGCTTGGCATGCCATAAACAACCCCGGTAATGGGTGACCCCGCGCTCGCAGGAAGCATGTGATGGGGTGGGTTCATCAGTGTACGTCGCATTTTACAAACATCTCACATTCTCCTCCGTTGTATCGGCCATCGTCCGAGCTTCCCCCAAACAACACACACCGTCAGCAGATGCATCCATTCACCCAGTCCATCACTGGCGGACTGCATCGGCGGCCAAGGGTCGACCCACGCGCTCGCGTTCCGATCACGGCGCTGCGGAATTGAGACGCGTAGTTTCCCAGCGCGTCACGCGTGGAGCTAATGACGATGCAACGGTTTCGCCTTCATTGACCTGTTTTCTACGAGTTGCGCGTGGTCGCGTTCTCCGCTCGTACAGCTGGAACCGCACGCCCGGGAAACGATTGACGCCCCGCTCGAGTTCCGACCAGCTGCGCCGTGATCGCTTCCTGAGCGCTACGTCACCCGCCGCTACGACACGTCGCTCGCAAGTGTCAGACCTCGGGGTGGAACGATCGACCGACGAGATCTACTGATCAGTCTATTTCCAGCGGGTGTCATTTGCATGTAAACAATCCCCGCGCCGCGCCTGCTTTCGGCTACCGTGGACCGCCTGGAATCTCTCGGATGCAATCTGCTTCCATCCGATTCGATGGTGCATTCCAGCCGAGCGATGCAATCAGCGTTATGGATTACATCAGTTGGGCAGATGATAAGTTTGTTACAACGACCGTTTGGAACTAGATCGAAATGGGCGAATCGCACCGTTGTGCCTATATGCCCAAAGATCCTTTCGATTTGACCCGTCCCTTGACGGACTCATAACTCAATCTCAAAGCTAAACATGGGGAAACTCCAGACAGCTAAGCAAGAGTTGAGGGAGATTGGCACTGCGAATGCGATCGATGAATTTACAGATTAATGCTAATCGTAAGCTGATAGTGTCGGGGAGGGGCCGACACATTGCCGATCGCTCTCGATCGATGCCAGATGTTCGAAGACTGAGCTATGAGAGGTTGAGGTTGCAATCGGTCAGTGCAACAGGTGCCTGCGATTGCATCATGCAAATAGTAGCAAGGCCGAAGAAACAGCAAGTCTAAAATATGGAGCACCACAAGGATACCGAACTGGTGCATGTGCGCATTGATGAGGATCAGTGCATGTTGATGATAAAGCTAAGGCTAGGTGTTGATGTTGCTACAATGTTGCTGCTGCTATAGTGCTAGTAGGAACTGTTGGAGGGACCTCCAAAGTACACACTGCGAAGGATAACTTGGGCCATAATTCATATGCAGATAAAAGTGTTATACACCGTACAAAAACATCAACCAGCACACAACCTGCTCAGGAAAAACAAGCAAATACCCTTCAAAAGTTCGGTCGCATGGTAGCGCAGGGTGAAAAATCTCAGTGCCCATACCTGGATGCCGGTGCCTCACAAAGCGCACATCAACGAGAGTGAATGTGAAATTATGGGAAAAAATAGCGTCATCGGACGACGTCGAAGAACGCCGGCATGTACCAGCTCTGGGCTCACTTGCATTGCGGATTGCGTTTGGCTCGTTAAACGCACTCGATGGCGCAGTTCTAGGAAGTCTCGTACCGAGCAGCAGCTACAGAACCGACCCGCGTACGGACGTGCCGCGATCATCTGTTCCAACACTCCCAGGCGCGTAGATGGCGCCATCTTCGTTTGTGCCTGTGTGTAGGCACTGTGCTCGATACGACGCGGCAAGGCTCATCGATTACCCGCCCGGTGCGATACGACACGGTGCAAGTATTTGCGACAAGTTCCGTGCAATTGAAGCGCAATTTTGCACTTTGCCGCGATTCGTGCCAGACGCATCAAATCAACGTCCGACCGGTATGAACGCACCGAGATCGGCCGAGCGTGCGATTCCAGCCGCAACTGCATTTGCGCGATGACGTTGACGCTCTCCTGGGAGTTGCTGTGGCTTGAGTGGACCATTTCTCGGAATAAATACTCCAAGTACCGGGCGAAATAAAATGCTCGACGGATGGTTGATCGGGCTGATCGCTTTCGGAAGCTGCAAGGTGCAAGGTGCGTCGGGTGCCGAACTTACTGCAAGGTGACCATTTGCATTAGGAATGCACCGTACGCTTGGAGGAGGTTCGAGGCAAGTAAAAGTGTGTCTGCCGCACCTAATTTGTGCGTCGGAATATGGAACACAATGCCGGTGGAAACATTTCGTACATTGTAAGCGTACCAACGTGGATGTGAAAAGAATGTTGTCCGGTAGAAAGGATGCGCTTGCAAGAACCACGTTTGCAGGGAGTCTTAGTCAAGTTTATAGCTTCATATTTTTACTTTTTATCGGATTTTTGTCATTAGTAGTTAATTTTTTTTGCTTAGTACTTAATAATGATAATATAATAATAATAACTTAACAAGAACCTCATAAATTATTGGCTTATCAACATCCATACAGAAATACAGTAAATTTGCAGTTTCTATGCGAAAGTAACAGGCAAGTTATGAGTTCAAATTCAACCAGCCATCAGAGAAAAAGAGTTGCTAATAGAGAGAGAGAGAGAGAGAGAGAGAGCGAGAGAAAGTAAAATAGAGAGAAAGAGAGAGCTGTGGTTGAGTGATGAATGATCAACAATATTCACAGAAAAATATTTTTAAAGCTCTTTGTAAAACACAATAACACAATTTGAACCCTTCAGTGTTTGATTTGTACTGTTAAATTATATTATTGTTACCCTTTAAAGTGAGAATGGGTCCAACCACTCTATGAAATGTAAAAATATATATCAAACGTCTATACCCTCGTTGGTTCTTTCTATTGGATTGGATTTGATAAGCTACTTGAAGAAATACCGGCTTGAACATTAAATTTTAAATAGTGAAGTAGATTATAAGAAAATTTTGTAAAATCATGAACATTCGATCAGTTATTTGATTATTCACTTTATGAGGTGGAATTACATGTGCAAGGATGCATTCCAACCGGTCCTAAGGGGCAGTATAACACTTGTAACATTTTTGCGCCTAACGTTATGCAATATTCGTCACACGATGCACAGCGAGCGAATTCCCTACGTATAGCTGGTCATATTTATTTCATTTCGACATATGTTATAGATTTTTCGTTTATTCGACAAAGTTGACTATTTTTTTGTTTGTATACAATTACTTATTAAGATGATGTCGAATAGAACTGTGTATGAAACCTCATCTGGATCGTTTCCCCGTAAAAAATTGTAGAAAATGCATGAAATATTAATTATTACACGAAATATGGTAAAGGAACAACACTATAAGCAGATAGTATAAATTGACGCACACGAACGAACTT
Source organism: Anopheles stephensi (assembly GCF_013141755.1). Taxonomy (NCBI): domain Eukaryota; kingdom Metazoa; phylum Arthropoda; class Insecta; order Diptera; family Culicidae; genus Anopheles; species Anopheles stephensi. The sequence goes on from NC_050203.1 coordinate 47,905,920, forward strand.
AGAAGTGAATTAAGGGGAAAGTGACTTGACCAATGGATGAACTATGTAATCGAATAGGATGAACTTGTAACCGGACCAGTGAATAAACAGTATGAAATTGTAAGTCGAGCGCGCAACACTACAACTCTTTAACGTCCTTCTGATATCACAAAAATCACTCCCAACCAGTGATAATATTCTACATTTTTGGTCCTTCGAACCGGATCTGGTGAAGTCGGTTTAGTGATTTCGGAAAAAATTCACTACGTTAATTACCGTACACAGTGACGTGAATCATCTCTGTGTTTGTGAGGAAACGAACAGTTCGCTGTCTTGCTCCGCATATTGGCGCGAATTGCTGTGAAAGGTCATTACGTGCACGTGAACCCTTGTATGTTCGTTTGTTTTCTCGTGAGTTGTGTTGCGATTTATTCAAATCGACTTACTGGAGTGAAAGTTGTTGTTACGCATCAACTTAAGGCAACAGGCAAGCTTAGCGTCCCGCGTAGCTTAGCTTCATCGGAAATCTACGCCATTGCGAAGCGTGGTTCCATTTTAACGGCCATCACTCCTATCGTATTCTAACGAAACTTGCATGCAACGCAGCAGGTTGTGAACAATTTCGAATCAAATTCAAAGTGAACGTTACATCGTCTGTATTAAGTGTTAGTGAAGTGCAGAACATTGAACTTTGTTCATTTTACGTGTGTGTTAGTGAAGCAACGTAGAAAATGGAGAAGAAAATCAAAGCCGCGCAATTAAAAAAGCGCCAAGCGCAAATGCTTGTGAAGAACATTGAACAATTTAAAAACGATTATAGTGAAAGTGATGTGGGTGAAATACCAGTGTGCTTGGATCAGCTAGAACGGCATGTTCAAGATTATTTGAACGCGGTAGCAAAACTGGAGGAATTGGAAGAATCTCCCGAAGCGTTAGAAGCTTTGCTGCAAGAGCGATGTGAAATGGACAGTGTGTACCGAAAGGTGAAAGGATTTTTGTTGCAAAAGCAACCGTGTGAAGCCAATCCTCTCAACGCGTCGATTTTGCAAGCCAATTCTAGCCTGAACTCAACGGGTAATTTCGGATCAATTAATGTGCGGTTACCGAAAATCGATCTCCCCACGTTCGACGGTGATACGACGAAGTGGCTCACGTTTCGTGATCGCTTCGTGGCAATGATCGATTCGTCAGCAGATATACCTTCGATACTGAAACTTCAGTATCTGTTGTCATCATTGAAGAGTGAGGCGGCGCTGCTGTTCGAGCATACCACATTGACCGCGGACAACTATGCGACCACCTGGGCCGCGCTGCTGAAACGGTATGATAACCCGCGCATGTTAGTCCGTGATTATTATCGAACATTGCATCACCTTCCCGCGATGCATGAAGGATCTGTGGATGAATTGGCGCAGCTTGTGGACGAGTTCACGCGGCACGTGAACGGTTTAAGAAAGCTGAAGGAACCGGTTGACAACTGGGACACTCCCCTCACCACATTGCTGTTCTTCAAATTGGATTCATCAACCATCCTAGCTTGGGAAAAGCATTCATCGGCCAGCCCCAAGGATAAGTATTCAGATCTAATCGATTTCCTGCAGGATAGAATCCGAATCCTTCGTTCGTCCCAAACGTTAGCGAAGATATCTGAATCGAAACAAACGCCGGTGGCCTGTGGAGAAAGAAGAATGGGAGGAAAGGTTAGATACGTGAGCAATTCAGTGTCAACGCGGAAGCCAGCTAGCAGCACATCCTACGCATCCTGTCCATTAGAGTGTGCAGAGCCACACCATCTACGAAGCTGCCCGAAGTTCTGCAAAGGAGACGTAAAGTTCCGGCGTGAAGTGATTGCGAAGCATAAACTATGCTTCAACTGTTTGAACCCGAATCATCAGGTACGGTCGTGCAATTCCCTCTTCCGTTGCAACAAGTGCAACGCACGTCATCACAGCATGTTGCACGACGATTCACCGCCACAGGTAACCATGAACGTAGGTTCGAGCAATGAAATTGTGGTTCTCGAAACGGTGGTTCTCTGGTTAGTCGATGACCATGGCATTCGGCATGAAGCACGAGCGTTGTTGGATTCAGGATCCATGTGCAATATCGTGTCCGAATCCCTAGCGCGGAAGCTGCTGACACGTCGTACAAAGATCAACGTTGCATTGACAGGTATCGGTGAGGGTGTTCAGCAAGCCAAGGGTTCGATCATCGCAACGGTGCAGTCAAAGTCAGCGCCATTTTCGTCGCCACTTGAGTTCCTGATAGTGAACTCCCCTTGTGCTGAGATACCGACTGCCCCAATCGATGTTGCTGGTTGGAAATTCCCTGACGTTCCATTGGCTGATCCTGCCTTTAACCTTCCTTCAAGAGTTGATGTGATCATTGGGAGTGACGCATATTGGGAATGGCATACCGGAAAGAAGCAGTTACTGGTCAAAGGCGGTCCTTGGTTGGTTGAGACTCCGTTTGGGTGGACAGTTGCTGGGAATACTTCCCACATTTCAGTCGCTAGTCCTGTTTCGTGCCACTCAATTAGGAGCCATGAGTCTCTCGATACATTGCTGCAACGGTTTTGGGAGAACGAGACCAATCTAGAGGGACCCGCTCTCTCGCTTGAGGAAGATGCTTGTGAGAAGCATTATGCTGCCACTACAACGCGTGATCACCATGGTCGTTACATCGTTTGTCTGCCTCGTAATCCCAGAGCAGATATAGTATTGGGTTCATCAAAGGAGATTGCGGATCGACGACTGATGGCTGTGGAGCGGCGATTGAAGATCAACCCTGAAATGGAGATGGAATATAAGCGTTTCATGCAAGAGTACGAGGAACTTGGTCACATGCGAAAACTTACCGAACCAGTGGATGATAGTGTTCCGCATTGTTATATTCCTCACCATGCGGTGGTGAAGGAATCGAGTACATCCACAAAAGTACGGGTCGTGTTTGACGCGTCCTGTAAAACGAGCTCGGGATACTCCTTAAACGATACGTTACTAGTTGGCCCAATTGTCCAGAAAGATCTACTAACGATTATATTGCGATTCAGGTCCTACGCAATCGCATTAGTGGCCGATGTGGAAAAAATGTACCGGCAAATTCTCCACAACATCATCGATCGGAATCTGCTACGTATCAGGTACCGAAAGAGCCCCCTGGATCCGATATCGACCTACGAGCTGAATACCGTTACTTACGGCACGGCGTCAGCTCCATTCCTCGCCACTAGAACGCTCCAGCAGGTTGCGCATGACCACAAAGATCAATTCCCGAAGGCAGTTGATCCCGTGTTACGTGATTTTTACGTCGACGATCTACTAACAGGAGCGACTGACCTTAACGAAGCAGTAGAAGTGCGAAAGCAAATCACCGCAATGCTCGATTCAGCTGGTTTCGCATTGAAAAAGTGGGCATCTAACGTTCCAGAATCGCTTCTAGATGTCCCACGTGAAGATCTTGCGATTCACTCAATGCACGAGTGGAAGGATGGTCAAGCTGTTTCGACGCTGGGGCTGGTTTGGGAACCCGCCAACGATTCGTTTTCCTTCAAGGTTGGCCTTCCACAACCAGCTGAAGTATTAACGAGAAGCTTGATCTTGTCGTACACGGCAAGCATATTCGACCCACTTGGTTTGTTGGGTCCGACAATCATCATCGCGAAAGTCTTTCTACAACGTTTGTGGAGTTTGAAGGAGAATGGAAAGGCTTGGGATTGGGAACGTGCACTGCCCGGTGAGCTTCAACAAGAGTGGAGAAGCTTTCATTCAACGTTATATTCGCTACGCGAATTAAGAGTGCCACGTTTTATCTCCCAACCTACAACGGTCAGCTTGCAATTGCACGTCTTCGCTGATGCGTCACAAAGTGCATATGGTGCTTGCTGTTATGTACGCGCAGAATCGACGGACAACATTGTGACGGTGCAATTGTTAGCAGCGAAGTCGAAAGTGGTTTCATTGGCGAATACGCACTCGATCGCCAGGTTGGAATTGTGCGCCGCACGATTAGCAACCCAACTGTTCCAGAAGGTGAGTCGAACGTTACCGGCATCTACGATGGCCTTTTGTTGGACCGATTCAATGACGGTAATGTATTGGCTGGATTCTCCACCACGTCGATGGAAACCATTTGTCGCCAACCGAGTGGCGCAGATACAGGAAGAAACGCGGATAGCTGAGTGGCGTCACGTTCCTGGTTGTGATAATCCAGCAGACGACATATCACGGGGTCTGAAGCCGGAGGAGCTGCTTAATTGTGAACGTTGGTGGCATGGGCCTCGTTGGTTGGCTTACAGTCATGATGCATGGCCAAATCATCCACCAGCAGTGAAGGAGAATGACGGTGTCATCGAAGAACGGGCGACGGCGTCACGGATTGTCACAGTTTCTACGAGGTGTGAGTTCCGTGACAAACTGTTCGAGCGATACTCATCATACTACAGGCTGAGACGAGTTGTAGCTTATTGTTTACGCTTCATGGAGTGCATCAAGGGAGCCAACAAATCATCGAGAGTAAGCTGCAAGGATGCGCCACACATCGAGGAGAAGAGTGTTCCACCGCTTACAGCCACGGAACTACGTCGGGCCGAACTGAAGTTATGCCAGTTAGCCCAAAGGGATTCGTTCGCGGAGGAGCTAAAGGTTTTAGCTCAAGAGAAGCATGTTTCCGACAAATCGAAGCTGAAGTGGTTGTCACCGTACATCGACCATACTGGTGTGTTACGCGTCGGTGGCCGGCTCGGAAATGCTGATCTTCCAGAAGAAGGACGACATCCAGCGATTCTCTCGGCGAAGCACCCACTATCGGTGTTATTGGCAGTGGCGTATCATCTTCAACTGTTGCATGCTGGACCGCAACTGTTATTAGCAACACTTCGTCAAAGATTCTGGTTGATTGGTGGGAGGAATCTCGTTAAGGCTGTTTACCACCGGTGTCACGTTTGTTTCAAAAACAAGCCGACTCTCGTGAAACAAAGTGTTGCTGACCTACCAACGTCGAGAGTATCACCGACCAGACCTTTCTCGATCAGTGGAGTGGACTACTGCGGGCCGTTTATGCTGAAATCACCCGTCCGCAATCGGAGTCCGACGAAGGCGTACATCGCAATCTTTGTTTGCTTCGCGACTAGAGCCGTACACATCGAGCTAGTGAGTGATTTAACTACTACGGCATTTCTGGCAGCACTACGTCGTTTTGTGGCACGCCGAGGCAAGGTGTGCGAGTTACACTCCGACAACGCGACAACGTTTAAGGGAGCTGCCCACGAGCTGCATCGCGTGTACGAAATGCTGAAGAAGAACGATGACGATCGCCGGTCTATCATCAATTGGTGTTCGTCCAACGAAATGGAATGGAAGTTCATTCCCCCAAGGGCCCCTCACTTCGGCGGATTATGGGAAGCGGCAGTCAAGTCGGCTAAAAAACACATTTTACGCACGATAAGTATAACAAGTATCGCCCAAGAAAGTATGCTTATACTTATTGCTCAGGTGGAGCAATGTTTAAATTCCCGTCCTTTGACCCCTTTATCCGATGATCCTTGCGATTTAGAACCATTAACCCCAAGTCATTTTCTAATCGGCAGCAACATGCAAGCAATCCCGGATGTTGACATACGACACCTTCCGACCAACCGACTCAAGGAGTACCAACTCGTGCAGAGGCACGTGCAAACGATCTGGTCCCGATGGTATCCGGAATACATCCAACAACTCCAAGCCCGAGCCAACACATTAACAACGCACCGGTTAAGCTGGAGATCAATCAGCTGGTTATAATCCAGGAAGATAATCTTCACCCGACTGTTTGGCCAATGGGGCGCATTACGGCGCTGCACCCGGGCAAGGATGGTGTCGTGCGTGTAGTTACGCTACGTACGGCAGGGGGGAAACAAATTGTTAGAGCAGCCAATCGTTTAGCTTTGTTACCACGACCAATCGATACAAACGAGGGATTTGTGTAACCACATGGTGCACTAATAATGTAAACAAACACTGATACCGACCCAAGCGAAACGTCAATTACGTATATATTAGCGAATAGGATACTGGTTAGCATGTTACATGAAGAAAAACAACGAATTTGCAGAAATTGAAAAGAATTCTCTTTTGGTGGCCGGAATGTAGAAAATGCATGAAATATTAATTATTACACGAAATATGGTAAAGGAACAACACTATAAGCAGATAGTATAAATTGACGCACACGAACGAACTTAGAAGTGAATTAAGGGGAAAGTGACTTGACCAATGGATGAACTATGTAATCGAATAGGATGAACTTGTAACCGGACCAGTGAATAAACAGTATGAAATTGTAAGTCGAGCGCGCAACACTACAACTCTTTAACGTCCTTCTGATATCACAAAAATCACTCCCAACCAGTGATAATATTCTACAAAAATAATGCGGGCAAGAGAACAAACCAAAGACATGGAAATGAAATAACCTTTCAAGGTTGTAGTGACAAAAGAACGAAATACCTCCATAATTTAATTGTGTCAAAAAGATTAAAATATGAGTGTATTAATATTAGTACTTTGTATTATTGTATCCCATCCGGACCGCCTCCTCGTACGTAGGATTCCCTATCCAGCTACAGGTTAAACCAAGCCACGCAAAGCCAGAAATGGCAGGCCAAGACATCACGAGTTTGTAGAACCTCGTAAAAGAGTATTAACATTTTCTGCAAGTTTAACGTTTGCCAAAGAAAACACACAAAATATATAACTAATTCATAAACTCGCAGCGGCCTGATCTAATCGCTGTAATTAATTAGACAATGCGGTGCAATTAATAAACGCGTCGGTCGCATGAAACAATTCAATTACAGAAAATGTAAAGACGCAATAATGAGCTCTTGCTTTTCAATTTTTGGCAACCAGAAGAAGTTGCCATTCTTCTGAATCATTGAAGCGATTCATTCGCGTACTTTGCACCAGATTTAAAAACAACTCCATTTATGATAACACTAGAACTCATTAAGTCTGGTGAGGTGGGGGTTATTCATTCAGCGAACGGTAGCGCGAAATAGTGAGTTTCGAAGCGAAAAAAACAAGAGCAAACACACACACACACACCGACCACCTCCCATGACTAATGCATTCTTGGCCAGAATGCTTCTCAGCGTAACTCAACGCCGCCCCAAACCTGTTCCTGACCGTGAGATGCTAATGTGAAGCATGAGTCCAAACGCCTGCCGGGCACAACACCCGCTCCAGTTGTTTCCCCACATTCAACGCATGATCGATTGTTTTGCTATTTATTACATTATCGGTGGCCCTTAGTGACGTGTTCCTAAGTTTTGATCATCACAGTCTAACCCAGCTGCATAGTTCGTATCGGTTCTGTATGCTATTTGGCTGAATACCGGGATTTCCGATGTCGCTGGTGGCGCCCCGTCCCCGAAAGGCCAGCGCAGAAAGCGCAGAGAGCACGCGTCAATGCCAAGAGCTGCGGTGAAATCCGTGACCTTGAAAACTATCCGAACCGTGGCTTTGATAGTGCCGTTGACGATCGTCACGATGCTGCCAGCTGGAGCGTTGCGGAAAACCCTGATGTTGCCATTGATCGTAGCCTGCAATGAATGAACACAAGAGCGATGAGCGATTCTCTTTAACCGTACCCCATAACTGACCACATCTAAGCGCAACTGGAAAAAGTTGTCGCCACCTACGGAAAACTTACCTGGGAAACGCTGTTGACCAATCCAGGGCAACTTTTCAAAGAGCGACCGGAACTGATCCTCAGTAAGCGACGGACCGTTGGTGGTCTGTGCGTGGTTTGGATTCACTTTCAACTGTACCTGATCGTCGTCTTCATTGCTTTCGACCGACTTGGAATCGTATCGCTCCGGTAACGTTGTGGGCAGCACTGTGGAGTACTTGGGAGGGCTAGGTTCTGGTGCTGGCAGTGGACGACCCGGCTTATCGCTCGCACTCGACCGCACCTCATTTGTTAGATCGTTGATAAAATCGTTAACGTCCTGGGCGAGCTGGTTCGAGTCTTCGCTGGACTCGGTTGTGGACTGTTCTCCACTTTCGGGCACTACGATAGGGTTCGTCGTAAGTTGCTCTTCGGAAGAATTATTTTCCTCTGAATCGATCGTGGACGGTGTGGAAGCTTTTGGTCCGGAGGTCGTCACTTCCTTCGGTAAGGGAGACGTAGTTGTGCTAGGAGTGACCGACGTCGAATCTTCGGTTTTTGTTGTGTTTTGCTCGTCTTCCTTCGGAGCGTCTGTTACCGGATCCAGAGGATCGTCCTGAGGATCCTCTGTGAATTGTTCCTCTTCGGGATAATCTTCCGTGACTGGTGGAACCTGCTGAGGTTCGTCCGTTTGTTGTTCATTTTCAATTGGATCTACTGTTGCTTGCACTTCGCCCTGTTGCTCATCGCTATACGCTTCCGTTCGATCTTGTTCGGTGACGGTGGAAGGTAAATCTCCGGCGATAGGTTTCACAACGGCTTGCAGCTCTTCATCGCCCAGCAGAAAATCAATACTCCGTTGCGGTGCAGAATGTATGTTTGGCACAAGCGCACTACACAACACCAACAACACCACCGAATGCTTCATGATCGCGGAATGTTGGAACGCGCACTTGGCAGTTGCAGTTGTTTGCTTAGTTGCAGCCCAGAAGTCAACGCCTTCACTAAAACACCTTCTAGAGCGCTCTCTATTTCCTCAGCGCGTTACGAATCGTTCCACCACCGATCACTCGAACCGTTCGACTAGATTTGATCGCCGGGACAGGAAATGCGGCACGTTTTTATAGGCAATCGTTAATTTATTCTCGATCGCACGAAATGCGCGACGAATGCTGACGATTACTCATTTACTAGCGCTCTAAGACTGAGGTGAAGATTTACTGAGCAGCACTAGACAGTGTGTTTACATGTGCTTCATAACAAATGGTCAAGTTAATTGAAAAAGCCAGCAACAATAAATATATCATTTGTGGAATGGAAAAATTAACTCTATCGCAATAATTTCTGACGGTGATGTTAATTAAAGTTACGGTATAAAGGAATATTTTCTAGTATCATGAATGGAAAATCCTATTACTAGAATTGATCGCTTTCGTTTTGAGAAATTCTATAATGATCCCAAGAAAAACACAAAACCATTGCTCACGCTTAACGATCAGTCTTTAATCATTCAGCTCATGTTGATCGCCCACGGAGGTGAGATGAGATAGTTCCGCTTACAACCATTCCGGAATGGAAATACTGCACGGAGACATATTTCTCTCAGCGCTGAATATCAATTGTGTGATATTGTGTCTATTGTAAGATATTACGGTGCAATCCACGTACCACGAACAATTCTAGCATCCCACAGGAACTACCATGTCATGACATCGATAGCAACATTGCATCCAGCGCACCAAACCCAACGACAGAACCGTTTTGTACATGACGATTTCGAACAATACTTTATTCGGCCTGATGATGTCACCTTACTGAGCTATTACCTATGAGCCTACGGTGTTTAGTCTTACAGCCTAAAGACGTTAATTGGAATGGACACCACCCGGCGGCACAGAGTCGGCATAATTGACTCCCCACCCACGGTCCGCGTGATGCTTCCTTGAGCTGCATTATCTGCAATTATTAGCCGCATTAGCTGCTAACGGGTCGCCGTTACTCGCTGTCGCTGCTTTGCTTTCGTTGCGCTTCCTGCAGCTTTAGACGCTTGCTGTATCCTTTAAGATTTGCTGTTGAAAAGGGACAAGAGCAAGAAAAAAAGCATCGATCATTCACCGTGGTGGGCATAAAACGTGCATGTTTATAGCGCTTGGTCGCATTTACTTACGCGGAACCTGCTTCTTGGCCTTCTGTTTCGCCGGCGTGGGAACGGGCTCTGGGTCGACGGTGGTGGTGACGGGTAGGGTCACGGTGGTAGTGTCCAGTTCCGTGACGCTGCTTACCGTTGTACTGACACTGTCACTCTGATCCTTAGCGTCTTCTTGGGCGGTAGCAGAGCTTTTACTTTCACCCGGCTGAGAACTCCCGTCAACGGCTTTTGCCTGCTGATCCTCGGTCTTTACCGTTGTCGCTGGCTCGACTTCCGGTGCCGGTTTGTCTTCTACCGTTGCCTTTGTTTCTGCTTCAACATCCTTTTCTGTGGGTTTGTCGGTGCTCTCCGCCACTGCAATAACGGTGGTGACATCTTCCGACTTTACGCTGGGTACCACCACCACAACAGTTTCAGTGGTGGCCGCTCGTGCCGAGGATTCCTCCTTGCTAGCTTCGACGGTTGCTGCAGCTGCTGGTTTAGTTTCGACCGTCGGCTCCACACTCTTAACCTCACTTGGCTTATCGTTGTTCATCTCAGCCTTAGTTTCGGAAGCTTTCTCCACAGCTAGTTCAGCACTTTTTACTTCCTTTTCAGGGGTGGTAGTTGTTGTTACTTCGCTACTCTTGTCCTCCGTAGCTTCCGTTACCGGAGCATCAGTCTGTACCGCTTCCATCTGGACAGCGCTCTTGCCTGCAAGCTCTACCTCTTCCTGAATAACTGTGACGTGAATTTTGGTAACGGCTGGTTCGGCTTCAACCGACTGCGATACCTTCAGTCCCTCGACAATCGGAGCGGCACGGACTTTAGTAGGCTTCGCTTCCTCCGTGCCTTCGGTTTGTGGTTCTGGAACATTGACAGTGGACAGGGCTGGCTTCGCATCCTCACTGGTAGATACACTCATCTCCTGAACCTGTTCTACGACAGGCTTGTTTTCTTCCGCCACTGGTTCGACGACCACTTTGACGACAACCTGATCAGTGACCGTTTCTTCCGGCTTGACATCGGTCTTCGGTTGCTCGACCGGGAGTGCGTCGCTGGTTGAAGAGCGAGCCTGAGCCGATTCGGACGATACAACAGGCTTAGACTCCTCAGTAAGCTTTTCGGTCTTTTCCTCAGCCACTGTCTCAACTACAGGCTTCACTGACTTCGTCTCTTCCTGCTTGCTGACTTCTACGCTCTCCTCTTTTTTCGCCTCTACCTGAACACTCTCAACCGCTTTCGTTTTCGGCTCATCTTTAGCTTCCTCGTTTGCCACCTTCTCAGCAGCTTTTTTCTCCATCAGCTTCGGCTCTTCGGCTAATGTCTCTGGAACAGCCACTTTTGGTTCTGCAGCAACAACGGACTGAGTTACTTCAAGCCGTGCTTCATCGTTGTTTGCCACAGTGGTTGGAACGTTTTCGGTCGATGGAACAGTTACCGGTAGAGCTTCATCAGCCTTTACAGTTGTGGACTCTTTCAATGGAGCCGATTTTGCTCCGGCAGGGCTAACCTCCTTGGGAACTTCATCGCTGGTTGAGGTCTCCGGGACAGTTTTCAATTGTTCCTGCTTACTTTCAGTTGCTTCAACCTTCTTTTCCTCAGCGACGACTTCGGTCGCGGAACCTTCTGCTTTAGGTAGGTTCACCTCTTCCGGTTTCGTTTCGACGGGCAGGTCGCTCGAGTGTTGTGCCAAAGCACTGTTCACGGGGTACACGGCGAACACTTCTTCCTTCGGCACGGGAAGAGCGTAGCACGTGGCAATGGCCACGGCCGTTGCGATCAGCAGGCAAAGCTTCATGGCTGTAAAGGGGGGAACGAAGGGAGGAACGATTAAAACGATCAGTAGGACGGAGGAAGAAAACTTGTGTCTAATGGATGTTGCACTTCAACCCTGGGAACCATTTGCATCATTTAGAGATTTGTCAATCATTGTTCTGGGAGGTCCACTCATGCTCACGTGCCTTATCGATCGCAATACATCACATCAGCTCGTGACGTTATTGACACAGCGCCCTAACAAGATCAGGAAAAGTGAATTTCGATTTCAAGACTTAAGTGGGCATAAATAAATCACCCCACCGGAGTCGTACGAAAATAACTCACAACGTAAATTGGACGTCGGCTCTGAGACAGCTGCTAAGCATGCGTATGCTAATTGGAAGCTTCTCTACAGCCGGCGACATTGGACACATTCTTCTGGAAACCTGTTCACGGTGATGAACCATGCTCACCATGTTCACCATGTTTTGGCCATATTCACTGCCATGGTGCCCGTCCGTTACGTGTTCGTGAAGTTCGTCAATATTTGCGATGCTCACAGCATCTCTCCACCCCGAGAGTATCTCCTACGCAAATACGGCCGAAAAGCCACCGTAGCAAGTAGCCTTGGCCCATAATTGGTGACTTATTTTCATATCGGTGATGTCGGCAGTACAGCTTCATCCGGGGAAGAACCTCTTTCCGAAACAGGTTATCAGCTGACTGGCATACTGTCCGGTTTGCGTGGTTGGCCGAGCTCTCTCAGTCTCGATGAGGAAGTCTGGCTGGGGCGCTTTCAAAGATATATTTCACCAACATATTTAGGATGACAGCATGTCGTCGATTATGTATGGCCTGTCGGTGGCATAAGCGATGTTTGAGAATTACCCCCATAATGGCGCATTCCGCGGACTCCACCCATTCGCGGTTTGCGGTGCTCTGAGTGAATGTGGATCTTCCTTTCTACTGGGCCGTTCCTAGTGCGCTTGCAGCTCCTACCTCTTTGCGACGTAACGGCGTTGTGCCGGTTGAGCCGCTGAAGGGGTGTGCATAAGTTTTGGGTTGTGGTTTTTTGTTTTGTTTTTACTACAAACCTCCCCCCCAACGGTTGACCGCCTGGTGCGAACCGGCGTCACACAATTTGTGAATGATGCTGCCATTTACGGAGCAACACGCTAATTACGTCGCGTTGCGCGTTTGATCAATTTGTTATTCGTAGCCGTTCGGAGAGTTAAATGCCCAGAACGTGACGTGCGCCGGGCTGGGAATGGCTTGCGGCCGGGAACCGTCGTGGAACTCGACGGTGGTGGAGTGTGTGTGTGTGTGCTACGTTGTTTGGGTTTTTTGTGCAGACTGCACACCGATCGGTACGGTCCACCACTCACCCGCTCCCAAGCGTTCGTCCGCGTGCATTACGTGTGTGCAAGAGGAACGCCCAAGATGGGCAATGTCTTGCCGAAGCTGCTGCAATTGCAAAGCACCGAAATCAAAACGAGGTCGAGCGAGATGGCGTTTACCGCGGGCGTTTGAATGGTGGAGCACTAATGGCAAAATTGTTTTGCTTGGCGTTGGAAGCCCGGCCAGCAACTCCCTCCACCAGATCCATGCCCATTGGACGATCAAAGGGATGGTGCGGTGACCTTACAGAGAGTTAGGTTCAGTACTGTGAAAACGCGCGCTCGGTGCACCCCATGCAACAACACCAGATCTCACCACTAGTCGATGGACAATGGACTTAGGATGCAAGAGAAGGTTACGATAAGGAATTTTCTTCCAACCAGCTACAAAAATCTTTCAATCGCGGGCGCTTCGGCAAACTTCGAAAAATGCAACGCACTACGGTTCTCCGATGCTCGAGAAATGAGGCTCCAAACTACGGGTGGTTTGGCGACCTTGTGAAGTTCAGCATCGGAATTCATTAAAGCACGCCACTATACAAACGGCAACTTGGCTGATCGTGATCGTGGTGGCAGGAAATTAAATGCCACGCAGAAGCTTCTTGAATTTCGATCATCTCCAGCACGCATCATCCGAAAAGCCTTACTGGCTTATCTTATCGGACGCTTAAGAAATGATTCCTATGATCCGGTTCGCTTACGCGGTGGAATCACTCCAAACAGTCGATCGTTGCCGGACGTTAGACAGATTCCACCGATCGAACTTGTCTCCCTAGAAGAAGCTTCCCCGTGTGCCTATAATTAATGAACCCCGCCACCACGTTGTCTTACTGGACGGTTTTTTAACAGCCGCTCGGAATGGCCTTCCCATGGCGTGTGGCGTGGAGGACTAATTAAGTATGCATATTTGTTTTTTTTTCTTCTGTTTAGTCTCGCACCACACTTTTCTACCCATTCTTTCGGTGGAGCCGAA